>NC_141153.1:39925000-40540000 GCF_053477565.2 Lygodium microphyllum | reverse complement strand
GACACAGCCTATGCCTACCCTAGGGATGACCAAATTTCTAACACACCCTCTCAGATATCCTAGACATGGCATAAGACTTGGGGATTGGGAATGCTAAGAAAGGACGGCCTAAGGAAGTGCTTTGGTAAACAAATGTGCCATATCATCCTTTGCCTTACAATCCTTTACATCTATGGTCCCGTCTAAGAGCTTCTCACGAATGTAGTGTCATTACATCTCTATGCGCTTTCTCCTAGCATGAAAAATGGGATTCCATACTGAAGCCATGCAACTCTCATTGTCGCACAAAAGTGTAGTAGCTCTTAGTTATAAACAACCAAGCTCATCCAACAATCACCGAAGTTAAACAATTTCACAAGTGGTAGTACAAGCCACTTGATACTCAGCCTCTGTAGATTCACTCATAAATCCTGCAAGCAAACCAACTAGGGTCGTTTGTAGCAGGAAGCATTCGCCAATAGTGAACTCTCCGTGGGTTGTAGCCTTCCAATTTAGATCCATGGGAGTAGAAATGGTCCGACACTCTTGCATCTCAAAAATGGTCAAGAGCTCTTGCACATACCACTGCTAGGAGAGAAAGATTCCCCTCTTAGTTTGCCATATCTCATGACCTAGAAAGAAGTCAAGAAGCCCCAAATTTGTCATCTCAAACTTCTCACGGAGGAGTGTTTTCTTAATTTTATTGACCATCTAGGCATAGTCACCTATCAAGTTGAGATTGTCCACATAAAGCACGAACACTAGGTGCCCTCTGGTTGATGTGTGGACATACAAATTTGGATCTGATACAAATCTCTGATACCCTAACCTCTTTTGAAGGAATGAGTCTATCTTCTCATTCCAAGCATGAGGAGCTTATTTAAGGCCATAAAGGGAATTCTTTAACATGTATATCTTATAAGATGAGGAAAAAAAGACAAGGGGTTACTCTACATAGATCTCCTCCTTTAAGTTGCTGTTCAAGTCCACAAACTTGATATCCAACTAATAAACAAGTCATCTCCTATGGCTGATAAGAGCTAAAATTGTCAGAATGGTGGCCATACGAGTGTATCACAGAAGTCAACAATTGGCCGCAATGCAAATGTATCACAGAATTCAACAATTGACCGAAATGCAAAGCCTTTGGCAACCAATTGTGCCTTGTGCTTGTCATGTGTGCCATCACTAAGATTCTTGGTCTTAAAGACCCACTTGTCTACAATCACCTTGCAATGAAAAGGCCAAGTCACAAGATACCAAGTGCCATTCCATTTAGTGGACTCCAACTCTCACTCCATGGCCTTACGCCAATGATCAAATTGCCATGCTTCCTTTACAAATCTCGGCTCCCTATCCTACATGGCAGGAGTCATCAAATGATAGTTAGTACAAACAAGCTTGGTGGAATGTTCCTGGTCCCTTCGAGATTGTCGCATGCCATCTCATGGGCTATCACTCCTTGGGGAAGTCCCTTAATCCTTGCATCACAATGTATCACAAGCTCAAGTGCCCAATTATCACTTGGATCTCCAAGAATAGGCCGATCCTCACCCCCCTTGGAAGTTGGAAACTCCACAAACACTCCCCATGGCTTACCTAAAAGGATTACTAGTGATTGAGATTCCTTGTTTACTTCTTAATTATGAAAGAGATTATTTGAGGCCATTGAAACACAATTGTATTTCAATATAACTAATCGCTCACAAATTGATGGTCTAATAGAAAGAATTAACCATGTGATAGAAGACATCTTATGAGCCTATTGTAGTGGAGAACCTAAGAGATGGATCCAATGTCTCATACCAGCAATGCATTACGATGACTCCATCTCAAACTTTGTATGGGCAAGACCATCTACCTCCACTCATCTTCTCATATCCAATCCTAAAGGTGTCAAACGGACGGTTCTTTTTGGCTCTAGTGATAATGCATGCCCTCACATGGCTCGTAGGCAAAAGGGGCAAGTGTGAGGGTGGAGAGAGGGCATGTTGATGTTCTTTCATTATTAGTGGATTTGGTGTGTACCATCAAGTTCACATCTTTTGGTGATCTAAGCCTTAGACCAATGTGTTTAGCACCAATGCTGGGATGTGTGATATGATGTATTCATATATTCTCACATGAGGGGACCTAGGGCATGCATATGCTTTAGTGGAGGAGTCTTAGTGTCATGGCGAGCTATCCATGGAGCTTGTGTGGCTACAGAAGGTGCAAGGTGGCTAGCTTGACTCCTTTGCTTTCAAAGAGGAATTATGGCATTTTGACTTCTTCATTAGGGTGCTTTCTTTACCTAGGCTCATCCAATGGAGTGTATGCTGATGTATTTATGATACATCTTGGATCTTCTTGTTCTTTGCTTATTCAACATTTATGCTCTAAGAAAGGGTGTTAGAAGTAGTCATATCACTGTATGTTTATAGGCTCCCATGGTCTAATTTATGGGTGCCCTCTTTAATCTTTATTTGGTAATTGGCCAATCTATTTTGTGGTAGCCCTTTATTTTTTTCTATAAAAGGAGGAAGTGTGGCCACATTCCATTACCCATTCATGTACTTAAATATTCTTGGAGTGGAGAGAGGGATCTTATGGAGTATGTGAGATGGTGCTCAATTATCGTACTCTTGTCATACTAGACTCCTATTCTCGATTACATCTTGTGCATTGTCTCGTTCATGGATCTTGTGTCTTTCATTATACCACTATGTGTTTTACTCTTCTATTTTTGCTCGTATAGACATCCCATGAGAAGGGATTATATATCTTATTCCCCGACAAGACTGGGAGCTATAGCCAACAAATATGTGCCTCTTGGAAGCTGACTCAAACTTATCCATCTGTTTCTTTGAAATGCGAACATAGGCATCACATCCGAACACCCTAAAATAAGAAACATCTAGCTTTAGCCCAAAATGTGCCTCAAAATGAGTCATGTAAATAGCGACATATGTAGGTGACCAATTTAGAATACGAACTATGGTGGCCACTACTTTAGTCAAAAGGCAGTGGTGTGCCAACTAGAACGTATCCCTTTGTTTCTTTGGAATGTGAACATACGCATCACATCTAAACACCTTGAAATAGGGAACATCTACCTTTAGCTCAAAATATGTCTCAAAAGGAGTCATACTTGTAGCAATAGATGTAGGTGATTGATTTAGAATATGAATTGCAATGGCCACTAATTTGGCCTAAAGATACTTAGTTCGAGCTACCATCTCAATCCTTTTCTTTTGCTCCAAAGCACCATTGTGTTAGCATACTCTTGATGAATCCCTCGATTTGCACAAAATCAAGAAAATTCATTGGAGGCAAATTCTCCACCTTTGTGGGATCTCACTATCTTAAGCTTCCTACCTGAATGGTTTTCATCTTTGAAGATGAGGCAATCCATAAACTATGAGAAAGCTTTAGATTTTAGTGCCCAAAAATGTGCCCATGTTATTCTATTGTAATCATCCACAATCAACATAAAGTAAAGACCCCCGTTGAGTGATTGTATCCTCATTGGTCCACATAAATCTCCAAGGGCTCCTTTGCCTTCTCGAAGACATGTTGAGAATCTCATCTCTATGTTGTTTACTAGGATGCAAGAGACACATGACCAACTATTCACCCCATCAACATCTGGAAATCCACGCACAAGCTTACCATAAGCTACATTCTGTATAGAAATCGAAGAACTATCACCAATCAAAATATGCACACACATCGAACGCATATGGGCAAGAAGGGCCATTGTCCACAATCCACTCATGAGACTATTGGGCCATCAATGCTACATCAAAGGGATGATGTGAAGAAGGTTCGATAACCTCCAAATGTATAAATCCTACTAATGAAGGAGTAGCCATTGCTCCCAAGTCATTTGTAGTCATTTTCCTCCTCCTTGGTGTCCTTAACCTATCAACGCAATCTTTCTACCAATGACTTGTCTTCCTATAAATATGGCAAGTAGACTCCTTATCTTTCTTGTGCTTGTCTTTCTTTTTCAGCTTTTGTTTCCCTTTTTTTGGGAAGCCTAACCTATAAGAGCTTCATATTTTTGTGAATTCACACCCTTCAATTGTTCCTCTTGGTCCAAGACCATAGGAACCAACTCCTCCCTTGTGCTTGTCTTTCTTCTTTGGCTTTTGGTTTTGCTTGTTTTGGGAAGCATGACTTGTAAGAGCCTCATATTTCTATGAATTTGTACAGTTCCATTGTTCCTTCTGGTCCAAGGCCATAGTAACCAACTCCTCCCATTTAAGGCTCTACATCATGTTTGGAGCAATTAGCATGCAGTAATGGCCATATCCTCATAAGAGGTTCGCTTGCCAACATTACAAACTTGCATCTGTTATTGAGGAAGCTTATTCACATGCCTTCATGTGGAAGTAGACTTTCTTGGATTCAAAGTCTACATTTGCACCTCCAAAGAAGAGACCCTCTTCATGACAATCATCCTCCTATAGAGCTAATCTAGTTTAAGTTGTACCTCTTGAGAATTGGTGAGATGCTCAAGTTGGGCTATTATGGCCAGAGTACATGAAAAAAATAAGAAAGAATGGAACCATGAAAGGTCGACCATATCCTTGGCTATGCCAGAGATTTCTTAACTTAAAAAATAAAAAAAGGCAAGTTGGCCTTACATGGAGTTTTTCAACTTAATGTGGAAATATTTTTGTCAAACATTCAACTTGTCCTATTGTGCTTGTACCTTTGAAAACTCCACTTTCTCTAAAGAAGAACTTTTGGAAAGATCCTAGGCTGATGAACTGTCAATAGCCTCCGCTCACGAGCTACGCCAAATCATAAGACTCCAAGATGGCAAGCATCATCACCCACCAAATGCACTAGTTTTTCCATCTAGCTTTTGATCCTATGGTAGTTTTTCCATCTAGCTTTTGATCCTATGGTAGTTTTTCCATCTAGCTTTTGATCACTTGGAATCCACATTGATTTGAGATGGCATTGCTCCTGAATGACTTGCACAAAACAAGGGTAGTCCCCCTTTGACTTTGAAAGGTAGATTGCTAGGCTTCCTCTACTCCTTTGCATGCATTAACTCTCAAAGGTGACTAAAAAACAAAACCTACTATTAAAGGCTGAAAAGGCAAACTTTTATCCTTCTTTGACAACAAAACCTTTTTTTTTAAAAGCCAACTTCCTTCATTTCCTACATGTCTTTGCTAGCTTTCACCTTGTGTGGATGTGTAGCCCTTCTACATCACCCTCTCGAATGCTGAAAATGCAGCAAAAAATCTCCTCTTTAGGTCTGTAATAAGCCATTTAGCATTGCTCCGATACCATGCCAGAGTGCAACGAATATGAAAGCATATAACCAAACTGAAAGAAAATATGTAAACGCGAAGAGAGGAGAGAGAGAGAGAGAGAATAGAACCTCGAGGGGGGTCGCTCACATATATGTAAGCATATCACATGGGTCTAAAAGAAGGGATTTTTAAAATACCGCTTTTACACATCTTTTACATACAAAAAGGTATCAAATTACAAATTGAATAGGAATAGGGTGTGTTTTATTTTGAAACAATTCACAGATAAGGGTATTTTTAAATAGCCCTTGAATGCATGTGATATAGAGGGTTTACATATAGTACCCCCTCTCCCCAAGAGGAGAATGATAATTGTAGAGTATAAATACTGAAGACTGAAGAAGAATCTATACAATGGGCTGTCAAAGTATCATTAGGAGTTGAAGCTCTCTTAGTCACCTTCAAAAGGCTGAAAATTGAATGTGTGAGTCTCGGTGAAGAGATTGGCTATAAATAGCCTTAAATCATTAAATAAAATATATCAAGTTGACTAAGCTTAAAATTCATTGATTGTAGCAAAGTGATGAAGAAATAGTAAAACAATCAAGAAATGTGATCCCTATTTGGCTACCACATGGCACATGTCCACCTACCCCAGGTTGTTTGCCCAAACTACTACAATGAATACTAGAGATTGCATACAAATTGTCTAACCCGGTCCAAACTAGGAAAATCTACCCTAAACTATCTTGACACAACCTATGCCCATCGTGGGGATGAGCAAATCTCTAACAAGTTAATTCAGATATTTCTTCCGATACATCTTAATGTTATGGAAACATATTAGTTTAATCTTGAACCCTCGCACTATTGGGGGAGGTGATGAGGGTGATCATAAACCAATTAGCCTGTACCATTTGAAAATAAAAATATGTGGCAAGGGGAGATATAGTATAAATGAAAAAAGAGGGGGGAACTTAAGCCTAGGAACACAAAATGCAAGACTTTGAGAGCTCCAAATGATAGAAGCTGTGATGGCTATAAGAGTTGTCATAACAAGTCAAAAGAGTTGAGTCTTGAAACACATGTTGTGACAAAAAGAGATGAGAGTTGTTGTCCCAAATTGTACACTATGGAGAAAACAAATATCAATTAACTTAGTTATGCTATTGGATGCTAATTGGTTGCAATTGATGAGAGAGAGAGAGAGAGAGAGAGAGAGAGAGAGAGAGAGAGAGAGAGAGAGAGAGAGAGAGAGAGAGAGAGAGAGAGAGAGAGAGAGAGAGTGTGTGTGTGTGTGTGTGTGTGTGTGTGTGTGTGTGTGTGTGTGTGTGTTTGTTGTATTAATGTCCTTTTAGATACCTCAAAGACATGTATAGGGCAAAGAGACACACATCATGAACCAAAAGCCACTTAGTGCTTAGGCTATATAGAATACTTTATAATGACCACCACCTCAATAAATTGCACATTTGACATTCTTTTTAGTTACCTTCATCTTTTTTATTTCATTGGTCATGTGCTTTGGGCTATCTTGGTTCCCTTGAAACATTTCCATATGGCATAGTGAGCATGTGTATTGCGTTATTGATATTCTTGTAGACCATATCCTCATATATTTATCCTTATTTGACCATATCTTCCTATTTCAATGCTTATTTGGTGAGAAGAGGTGTGAGAGCATGCCTCAGACCATGTGGTGCCAATGTATCTTAGACACGTGATGAAGCCATCCTTTGTTGCACTTGTAGAAAGCCATCTTTATCGTGTAGAGAAGGTAATGAAGCCATTCTTTGTAGTGTAGAGAAGGTGATCCTTAATAAAGCCATTCTTTGTAGCATAAAGAAGGTGGCCTTAATGAACCTATTCTTTATGGAGTTGAGAAGTTTGTCCTTGTCAAAATCCATCCTATGTCGATTTGAACCATGTCCTCTAACATTTAATTTGGTCAAGTCCAACCTAGTGATGATTCTTAGGTCTCCATGACCTAGTCTCAAAGGGGGAGCACCTAGAGAGTATTGTGAGGCCATAAAGAAACCATGGAACTTGCATCTTGACATGATCCATCATAGTGTGTGTTTTTAGTGAGCTTGACTAGGTGAGCTTTTGAGTCATGAAATAAAAAAGGCAAGCTATTATATCCATTGTGGGCATTTATACTTTTATGCATATGTGACAGTACAAGATTCTCTTTACATGATGGGGGATCTTGTGAGGCACTACACGATACTACTAATTATTACTCTTATGATGGAACCTAAGATAATCTATTGTTTTGTCATGCTATTGTAATGCTCATTTTCTATATTTCTAGGTATGTTACCTCTAAGGAAATCAATCCCATGTCACTTCAAGATGCACAAGTCATGGTGACTGAGTTGTCTTGTTTGGTGGAGGAAACTTTCTTATGAACCATTCCCACAAGCCAAGTACATCTCATAGTCCATTTGGTGGATGAAATGGCTATATTTGATAGTGTATGGTACATTATGTCTTCTTAGGATCATCAATGTGCTACATATTGCTATTGGGAGCATGAGGGAGGATGCCTTATTGCCAATAGCTTTGTGATCCAATGATACATCACATTGTTTTTGTGTTCATGAAAAGAGAAAGGATTGTACATTCATCATCACCATTGTTTGGATGAAGCATGCTTATGCACTCTTTCATTCACTATGTGCATATATTAGGCATTTATAGGTGGCATAATGAGGCATAGCACTTGTTTTCCACCCACCATTGGCCAAGTGGGTTAGGATGTCCCGACTACTAGTTCAATATTGTTGGATTGTAATTGGGTTCTAAGGTGAGGACGAGTGGAGCATATGTTTGTGATGTTCTATGTCCAAAGACATAGCTAATGGGACCAAACCCTAACCATAGAGGATGCATGTTTCAGAGGTCGTGGCATTCAACCAAGGAGGGGAGCCTTCCATGTGTGTGATGGAGTGACATAGTCAATGATATGTATGGGTGATCCACCATGGGTTTTGGGTTAGAGTATTCACTTGTAGCACCATAAAATGTAGTGTCATCATAGGATTAGAGACAAAGGATATGTAAATGTGAGTTTGAGGTTACTTCTTTATCATATTCAATGTGTATAAATTTTAGGATTGCTATGGATCTCCATAAATGCATGCTGCCAAAGAAGACCACAGCCCCTCCGCAAGATCATGAGTTGTGATCCAAGACTGTCAAATGCTCGATGAGTGAGGATGCTACTTCCAAAACATTGGGGGATCTAATTCCCACTGAGTCTTGCTTATTATTAGAGGATCTTGTTGTGCATGAAAGCCTATTGCACAATAGCAGTCATGTTTTCTACTAGTGTGAGTAGTGTTGATATGAATGCTTGCCAACAAGCTGCACACCCATCACATGTAGACGATACAAAGGTTGTAACCCAAGCAAATGGTTGTGAGGTTGATATAAGTAACATCATTTCTGACGTACAATGTCATGATAGACTATTTGGCAAAGAGTTGGATATTGATATTTTACAAGATGTAATTGATACCTTCATCAATAATAAGAGGGGGTCAGAGTGTCCATTGGTACCTTCAAATACATTAGAGTCCCCATTAAGGTCATAAGGACCGTGGACACACAAGTTGAGAAGTTCAAAGATGTCTTTGATAGACATAGTCCTACTCCTTTTTGTGTGTCTATCATGCGGCCCAATTTTGGCACAGTCATGGAGGTGACAAACCTTGACCTACATGAGTGGGGGCCACTTTGGACAACCCAGAATGAGGATTTTGAATATGAGATTTTGGCACTAATGGGAGGATCTCAAAAACAAGAAATTCATTGTCTAGGATGGAAACAACCGATTTAAGGCATGGTACAATTGCATTCGTGAACATGTGTTTCTTACACTAGGATTTTCTAACATTCATAGTCACACAATGTGCGCCATGACCAATGCCTTGTTTTTCTCATAGCATGGTCCCATATGACAATCCATCATGTTGAGAGTGTGGTGTCATTTCTTGGATGTTACAAAGGAGAGAGATGGTGAGCTATTATTGGCACTATAGGCCCAAAATGAGTAATTCTGAATCCACCCTTTTAGAGTACTCTCCTTCACATGGTTTTATATTTTCTTCATTTATCTCTTGTGGGGTCATTTGTTCATAGTTTAGTCAATTGTTATAGTATAGCATGAACCAATGTTACCTTGAACACTCTCATAAGAGATATTCTATTTTCAAAAGTTTGGGCTAGCGAACATTATTTCAGTTATAAGAAACTTGGGCAATGATGTGTTTAAATGGGTAGAATATGATATGGCTATAAAAAGGTGAATATGTGCTCCATGGTACAATGCCCCAACCACGCTATTGGGACAACTTGCATGGAAGGTGCCTCATTCTTTCTTGTTGATCTTTTGAAGATAGAAAATAGTTACTCAAAAGCACTTGGAACCCTTGTGTTTACTATATCAACATGTCTTGAAATTGTGGTTGATTTGCACATGTTGTGCAGACAACAATTGCAGATGTGGATAGGGCACAGCTTAGATGCAGAGTATCACATCAAATATGATCATTTAAAACATAGAGTTGCAGTTCAGAGACAGAGTGTACAAGATGCTCACTATTGCAAACTTAGCAAATGGAAGGGTTTTTCCAATTATTATTCTCACACAATGGATGAAGAAGAAGGTGGTATTGATTACTAAGGAAAAACTTTATATTCTTGCAATATCCAAGCTCAATCTTGGAAGGTACACTATTTGGTCATGCATGATTAAAATTTCCATGGCAATGTCCTTGGGAATAGGTCTAACTCTCTAATGGATGTAGGAAAAAAGATATTATGTGCATGCTAGTTAGTAGCAAAACTCAAGATACTACAGCTCAAGCTAAGTTTGGTGACAATTGGAGGATGCTTGTGTTCATGAGGAATTGTATTGGAAGTATCTATTGTAGATATGTGAGGGTCTTATTGAGGAGTTGTAGGTTTCTATTGCCATTTTACATTCGGATTTTTACAAAGTACTAGAGGGATGCTCATAGTAGACATGTCGATGAAGCATTCCATAGCTGTGGAAAGATGTGTGCATAAGCAAGGAAGCAAAGAAACAACCACAACTAGAAGAATCCTCAAGAAGATTGGTGTATAGTTAAACTAGAAGAGTCCTCAAGAAGATTGGTGTATAGGTTAAAATAATAATATACACAAAAATGATAATATGATTACCTACATGGTGCAGGTGGGTGAGGAGCTTAAAGAGGGAGGAAGGTTTGGATATGCTAAAGCCCGTGCTGGTTTGGGCAAACATAGGGGTGCGAGAGGGCATGTACCCAAAACTCATGGAAGGAATGAGAAATTAATGATTGAGAGTACTAGTGTCCATGGTGGTTGGACTATCTGCATGGACACATCAATCCCTTGAAGCAAGCCCTTTGAGAAGGTAAACGATGAAAATGGGTATCCAATTATAAGCTATTAAATCATTTTTCCTCTACAAATAACATCATATGTTAATGTGTGGAGTGGATTTTCAAGTAGCTCAACACAAGGGGGGAGGGGAATGAGGATAATGAAGATGATGAAGAAGAGGGAGAGGGTGACATCAGCTCATACAAATGGACACTGATTTGGGTTCCACTAGTAGTAAGAGGAGGGGGGGCTACCTTGTATACCTCACGATGAGAGTCTTTCACAAAGAGACGCTCGTATGAGAGAGAAAACAACCAAGAACAAAGAAGAAAGGAGTTTGATACTTTGGCGAAGGTCCTTGTAGAGGGGTCCTTGTAGAGGGTATAGCAACCATTGTGGAGTGGCCTACCTTGCAATATTTTGAAATTGTTTTGATACTTTTATAATTTTTTTCTATTTCTACTATTGACATCTTCATGTGGGCTACATTATGTAGAGTGGATGGCTTTTTGGAGAATATTGAAAGTGCATTGAGCCATGGGGGGGAGCCACATATGACTATGGCCAAGTTGTTGTGGCCTGACTTTCTAGTCTTGTTATGGAGATGATGGAGTTTGTAGACTAACTACCATGGAAATTTTTCTTTGCTTCTCTCCTGGCCAGCTATCACAACATTTGGCAATTTATATATTGCAAATGAGGGATGATTTGTGATATGTAAATCATCACAGACCATTTGCCTATTATTGCTAGTGGTGTTGATATATGTAGGAGAATGAGAATGAGGTTTGTATCATATCCTTTTATAGAGTGCTTCTATATTGAGTTTCACATGTATTGTGTAAAGTGATATGCCCATAATAATTAAAACTATTTTTTATTGTTAAGATGAGCACTCTCATGGTCACAATTTTCTCAAGGAAGGAACATCCTTGGCCAATTATGAGGCAAAATAGAGGTGAGAAAGTTTTATGAGGCCTCTTCAATGCAATGAGGAACATGTTAGGGGAGCAAAGCAAGAGCTTTCCATATGAGCGCACCAAAGTAGGTGATCAATATCTATGAGGAGGGTCAAAGCAGTCATCACACTTTTATAGGTGATGTTTATATTCAAATGTGTAAATAATAAATGTCTCTAATGATTATGAAGGACATTTCATGATAACTAATGGGATACTTTGTGCAGGTGGCTACTATCTACCTTTATCGAGGAGAGAGATATAGTAATTGATGTATTTGTTGGATATGGGGAGCTTGGTCAACAATGCAAAAAGCTTGATCAACATTACTTGGGCATAGAGAATGATGAGCATGTTGCTTTTCATGCTTTATAGGATATTTAGAATGATGTAGTTTTGTAAACTTTATTCATGGCAAGTATTGAATATGACTCATTACCCTTGTATGTAATTGACTTTACCACATCTTATATTATGTGATGTTATGGTGTCTCTATCATTTAATAATTGAAATTTAAGTATAAAAGGAAAATGATTGTAGGGAGCTCTCTCACTCAACCCCCAAGACCTATGGACCGCTTATTATTTCAAGCATTTCAAGCCAAGCACTAATGGCTACCTCTCACATAGCCGATGCACTATCTATCTCTACAGGTGTAGTGAGCTTACCTCCATGCTTGATCGAGTTGCCTACTCTCTCGAGCACTCCAATAGCTCCATGCTCCAAGCTCCATTGCCGCAAGCAAGACAAGACAAGAGAAGAGAAGAGAAGAAGAAAGAATAAGATGGAGAGCTTCTCCACCACGGTTCCTCACCCTCACACACTCACTCCCTCACACTCTCACACTCCCTCTTTCAATCACAAGCTCAAGCAAGCAAGCAAGCAAGAAGAAGAAGAAGAAGAAGAAGAAGAAGAGAGCTACTTTTTACCTCACACAAGAATGAGCTTCTCATTCACTTTTCAACTTTATATACAAAACCCTAAATCCCTTTTGGCGGTCATCCTCTTATCCCCTTTTTTACATGGCCCTAGCCCTTTTTCCCATTGTCCTCCTATCTTTCTAGCTTCCTTCCTACCGCCCATCTACCTTTACAATTTGCACTGAGTGAGAGCCAGACGCTCTTAAATAAATCACGGTGCGCATTGCGCTCTTTTACAAAAGTATTGACTTGCGCTTTTTCTTGTGTGCCTTTCTCCTTGATTTTTTTACACTTCTTGTGTTTTCATATTTTTCTTGGTGCGCCTTGGTCTTCTGTTCCACTTTTGCCTTGGTCTTGTCTTCCGCTTTAGATTTTCTAGATTTTCCACTTTATTCATCTGATAGTTAACATTACCCCCCTCCTAGACAAGTGCCAGTCCCATGGCACTCTTTGTCATAGGTAGCAGGCTTTGGCATGCACCGAAGATGTGGGTGGAACGAACTGTTGTGGTTTGCCGTGGAGGAGTTTTGTTAGTACTGGTGAAGGTCGTTGGAGGCACTTTGTTGGACTAATTGGTTGGTGATAGGGTTGTTCTTTGTTGGGAATTGCACTCATGGCTGGCACAGGTGTTGGCGTTCTAAGGATTTTGCGTGCGACAATTCTTTGGTGGGCTTGCACGATGATAAAGGATAAGAATTCAGAGTTAAGTATTCATGAAGAGCTGACGATACTTTCATTGGAGTCTTCAATACGTGCAATTGAAAAACTCTCATATGTGGTCTCTCCTTGGGGGGTAGTGCTAGTCTTCTTATCGTGCACAAGACATAGTTTGATTAGTTTGGGAGACAAGTCAAACTCTAAGCAAGCTGAGAGTATTGTCCTGCACTTGAGGACCCAAACTATGTGTAGATTGTGGTGCAATTATTATGTGAGTACACGTGCATACATAGATAGTACGTAGTTACAAGGCTGTTGGTTAGGTTCCTCGTAGCAGTGTGTGGACGAAGCAAGGGTGTAATGGGGCGAAAAATTTATCGATGTTGAGGAGAAGTACACTTAAAGGATTCTTGAGACATCATTTGTGATTTTGACAACATGATGGAGCATACTTGATCTCATTGATGCCTTAGCTTTTTGTAGCTGGTGGCTACTTGTAGTGGTTGAAGAGTACAATGTACTTTCCATGGTCTTCCATGCCTTTCTTACCACTGTTGATTGCAATGGCACTAAGATGGAGTGCAAAAAAGAATTGTGCAAATGGTTCAAGGTGACAGGTCTAATCGAGACGAGCTCCCTAGGTATGTCCTGCCATTGATGTGCCCTGAACAATTGTGGGGGATGTGTAAAGGGGGCTAGGGGACTAGGGACGAAGCTAGCCGACCAAGGTCACTGGAATCCTCCAGATTTTCATGTTTCTCTTGAGGCTTTGTTGCTATTGTGCCATGGTTTTCCTCAGATATGACTAGTATAGTTTTGTCAACTTGTTGTGACAGTGTTGTATCCATGGTCAACGTAAATTCTTTTGTTAGTGGATTGAGTGTCACAAGAAACCGTTGATGGTAATGGTTGCTTTGATTTTTCAGAACACACAAATGTGTCTTAGGTTTCACAGTCGTTAGGAGAGATGGAAATGGGTTCATTGGTGGATGGACTCAATGCTTTATTCCTCAACTCTTCAGTGCTCTTGGTCTCAATCTTCTTGGTGTCTACAACCACATGCAACTCAGGTTGCTTTCTCCTCTTTTTCTTGGGAAATTGAGGCGTGTCCTTTAAAGATTCAAGACCCTGAACTAGGTCAACCATTGATATGCTTGGTTGGGCCTCAGCATTCTCTTTCTCTAATGTGTCCTCATGACACATAACTGTGGTTTGCTGCTAAACAGCCTCGCTAGGTTGTGAGGGAGCAATTGCCTCTCTTTGTGGAGAGTCTAGCTCTTTAGCCAATTCTCTTTCATTTAGTTCCTCATCTGATTGCACTGGTAGTTGCTCTTGGTTGGATGTTTGCTCTAAACTCTTGTCCTTACCCATTGGAACATGCCTCCATTGCTTCTTATTAGAGCAGGTGTTGTGTTTCGGGTGACTTTAGTGTAGAACTAAGAGACGGTTTAGGGTTCCTGTCATGTGGGCTTAGACGAAACCAGTTGAAGAAGTCAGGGTTGTATTGATGGGAAGCATAGAGATCTAGGATTGCAAGTTCTTGAGTGAGGCAAAAGACATATGCACTAACATCAAGTATCATGCTCCTTATTCCTAGCCTACTAGCCACGTGTAGATCTTCATCTAGAAGTAGTTTATCGTACAAGGGATGTTTTTGGATAGTGGTAGAAAGCTCGACCTTGTGTGTCATTGCCAACACTCTTAATGAGGTTGAGCAACATACATGGGATTATGTATTGATGTCCAAAGGGCTTTCCTTTGCTCAACGAGTATCATTAGTTTGTGGCCAATTTTGGCTGCCAAACTCACGTTGGAGTACCATTTCTACACAAACTTGCCTTTTCCTTTTCCTTTTCGTTTGATTGCTTCGAGCTTTTCCTTGTTTGTCTCACATTGAGCAATATAGAGTGAGGGTATCAAGCACAATTCTCTAGTTGTGGCCTTTGGGATATCCTTTATGACTTCCTCAGGAACAGCTACATAGCGAGAGCAAATATGTAGTGGGAACTCATGCTCAACCGCCAAGGCCCACGAACTGCTTAATGCTTCAAGCGTTTCAAGCGAGCTCTAATGGTATCTCTCACCTAGTCGACGCGTCGTCGATCCTATGAGTGTAGTGAGCTTACCTTGATGCCGATACGAGTTGCCTCCTCTCTCGTACACCCTGATAGCTCCATGATCCTAGATGCGAGCTCAAGCATCCTCAAGCCCCCTCCATCTCCAAGCTCCATCCTCCATAGCCGCGCACGTGAGAAAAGACAAGAGAAGAGAAGAAGAGAAGAGGAGATGGTGAAGAGCTTCACCCTCTTGATCCCTCACTCTCACACACTTACTCCCTCACACTCTCACACTCCCTCTCTCAAGAGCACACACAAGCAAGAAGATGAGGAGAAGAGAAGAAGAAGAGAGCTCTTATTATCCACACACCAAAGAATGAGCTTCCATTCATTTTTTGAACTTTATATATAAGCCCTAAAATCCCATGGGCACCCATCCCTTTTTTACATGATCAGCCATTGTGGCAAAGTCCTTTTTCCATTTCCCTCTTCTAGCCTTATGCCTCTAGCCTACACCCATCTAATATTTTACAATTGGCACAGGAGGGAGCCTGGCGCTCTTTTACAAGAGTTTTCTAAGTTTTTTGAGGCGCCTTTCATTTAAAATTGTGCTTTTTGCTCCGGCTTAGCTTTGGAGGTCGCCTGTGTGTCTTTGCTCTTTTTCCATGTTTTTTTCTACTTTTTCCTTCCTTTTTCCACCATCTCGACTTGGGGTTAACATTATCCCCCTCCTAGACGGGTGCCAATCCCATGGCACTTCTGTGTTGTTGTAGGTTGGCAGGCAATTGGCCAAGTGGTGTAAAGGTGAGGGCCACTTGGAGACTCAGGTGCTTATGGAAGCTGTGAAATGATTTTTGTCGGAGAAGCCAAATGGATATTGCGTGATTGACGGGGACCTCCGAAGTTGGTGGTTTGTTGCTTTTTGTAATGCCTGAAAGGAGAAGGTGCAGTGATGTTCCTAAGGGGAGTGCCTACATCATTGTGTTAGTGCATTGTGCTCATGCTAGTGGAATGGGGAGGTGGGTTTAACCACAGGCAACCCTGGGTGATGTCCCACACTTAAGGACCCCATTTGTGCCAAGGGAGGTGCGATGCAAGTGGCTTAGGGTGACAAGTCTAACCATAGGAGAGTGTTACCTCCCTAGGTATGTCCTGCCCTTGATGTGCCCTAAGCATGAAGTGGGGGAGCAAAAGGGCTAGGGGATTAGGAGTGGAGTCAGCCGACCGAAGCCACCGGGCACGCCTAACTTGAGAACCCCTAGGTGCAGTGATCGTGCTTTATGTGGTGGTAAGTACTTCTGCAAGTGGGCTATGTTATCCAGTCGTGGAGAGTGCTTTTCGTGCTTTTCCTTTCATGATGTTCTTTTCTTCGCTTTTACTTTTCTTTTCTTTTCTTTTCTTTTTTAAAGTTACAATAGTGGAATGACAGCCATGACCTAATTCTCTTCATCTGAATTAGGAGGGGAAGGGGGTCGGATGGATTTGCTCAAAAATTGGTAGCTTTGCATGTATCCTTTCAGATTCATGCAAACGTGGAGAGAGGTGGTGGAAAGGAAAGGGTGATTGCATCTAGTAAATTGGCTGTCATTCATGTCTTCTAGGAGGGCTAGGCAAAAAGAGGGGAGAAGACTAGCCCTCATCATCAGACGAGCCATGGCACAGCTGTCAATGGCATTAGGGTCGAAGAAGAGGGGAGGCAGGTCGCGCTCTTGTGGAGTCGAGTCCTGCTTAAGTAATAGCTTAAATAGTCTAAGGTAGTTACATGTAGTTACAAAAGTTGGATCGGGGCATGAAGAGAAATCTGTGAGAAAGCGCGTCATAGAGTCATCTAGGCTTTCTGAGTTAAAGAGAAGGGCATGTTCGAAGGATACTACATTGGAGTTATAGATAATGGGAAAGCCGTAATGCCCGTGGAGGGTGGCATCAAAATCCACACCTACCCTTTGAGGGTATGCCATGTATGTGGGGTTGTTTCTCTCAAAGGGTAGCGTGTTACAAAACGCCATCCAGGCCAGCATACTAATGTCGCATTCTCGCCTCCTCCACAGGGGTTGGCTTTTATAGCCCTGTACTGTATGTGGAACTTCAAAAACTTTGTTTTGCCAGTAGTCGGCCTCTTCAGTTCCCCAAGAGGTGGGGGTCTTCTCTCTCTCTTCTAGCCACTTTTGCCCTAGTCAGCCACCAATCGCGATCACCTCCTCCATCACCTTAAGCAGCAAGACCCTCCGTAGGCTATTGGGCAGGAGAAAGCTAAAGGTGAACGGATCCTTTCTTTTTCTTGCCTCTCCTAAAGCACTAGCTCTGCATGGAATCCAATTGGGATGTCATCAAGGCAAGGTGGGAGGGGTGCAGACAGCTACACGGCTGGCTTGGCCCTTAACTGCTTCCTGGCTTCTTCGACTAACTTCCTGCGTCTCTCTTTAAGTACGGCTTATCTCTCCATAGATGGGTCCTCCTGTTGTTGCTCTTGAGACTGCGGCGAGGGGGGTTGTGGGATCACATCCTCTCTGAATCTGCCCATGTCGAATTTGAGTTTTGTATCCTCCCCCTGCCGGTCTCCTTGTTGTGTTCCCTCTTCAAATCCTATGGCATCTATTTCCTAGGGGGTTAGGCCGGCCAGCAGTAGGTATTTCCTTTGCTCTTCCAGGCTTAGTCTAACCTCGTAGGTTGGGGTGGCATCTGCAATCCTGCATGCAGGGCTCTACGTGCAATGTTAAGCTTCTTTTGTGCTACCTCCAACGATTCTCCCTTCTCTGGGTGGGTGGTGTCCATGTTTGTGTTGAGGAAGGCCTTTTATTGGGCACCGTGCGATGATCTTCTCTTTTTCCACCAGAGCAAGGTGCCGTGCCAGTGTCTTCACCCTTCTTTCATTCTACGTGGCCCACTCCTTTGCTCTCTTGTTCATCTCTTCTAGGCTCTCTCCTTGCCTTAGACCCAGTGTCGTGAGCCTTTGTTCTTGGTCTTCCCATTCTCTAACCAGTTTCTCATGTTCTTCTTTTTTGGAGTTCAGTTGATCGATCAGGGACTCGATCTCGTTCTACTGCTGCTCCATGTTCTATTTTCTTTCCTCATCCCTTGCATTGAGCTTAGCCATAAGCGCTTCGACTTTGGCGGTTTTTGCAATGAGCTCCTCATACTGCATGATCAGGAGCTTGTGTTCTCTCTGCATTTTCACAAGTTCCTATGTTTCATTGTCTAATAGCTACCTCCAGTGCTCTTCCCTATCGTCCTTAGCCTTCACTTCTTACTTGAGATCCGAGATCTCCCTTTGCTGCATGGCTATCATTCTAGTTTTGTCGAGTTGGAAGGCAGACTGACTCCTTTTCAGTTGCCAACTCAACCACAGCTATCTTTCATTCCTCCTTAGCTTTCTCCAATTGGGAGAGTAGCTTGGCGACGTACTTGTCGTAGTTAGCTGATGGCATCATCGTTGTGTGGTTTGGTAATGTCAAGGCTTCCACCTTCTGTCATTTAGTGTCTTGCCTTGATTCTGCATCAGTGGCTGGCCTCTTTTTCCCTGTGGCCGTAGTTTCGGTGCTTTGTCCCTGGGCCATTTCTTTGTTGATGAAGTATTGCATCCATGCCACGAAATTCGAAACATCGGCACTGGTCGGGATGCTAGGGGTGATGATGATTGGTTCGGTGGGAGGCACCATGAGAAGAGGAATCGGGTGAATTGGGGCTTTGCCCTTGCCCTCAATGACAGCGGGCGGCATGATTTCCGGCGCCTGCGTGCTAGAACTAGGCCCTTCTTCTCTTTGCGGGCTCAGATTCCCCAATTCATCTGCCCTACTTTGTTGTTCGATAGACCGGCGTGTAGTCTCAGCCAAGTCTTCTTCCTCCTTTCTTCTTAGTTCCTCTTCTTCCTTAGCGGCTTTTCTTTGTCTTTCCGCTTCTGTTTTTCGGCGTTCTTCCTCCTTTTTGTCTTTTTCTTCCTTTTCCTTCTTTTTTCTCTCCTCAACCTCCTGTTTTGACGCCTTCTTTGCCTTTTGTACTTCCTCCTTTTCCTTTTCTTCTTCCTGTTTCTTCTTCTTCTCCCTCTCCTTGGCCTCCTTAAGGGATTCTTTTTTGGCCCTTTCCAAGTCCTCTTTCTCCTTCTTGCCTTTGTCATCCTTTTTCTTTCTTTGGGCTGTTTTCTTCTTAGGTTTCTTGGTCGTCTTCTTGCTTTTTTGTTATTCCCCTTCTTCCTCGGTCTCAATTCTGTCGATGGACCCTTCTTTGTCCTGGTGAGGGGGCGACCTATCTAGCGTTTCTCCTTCTCCTTCTTCTGCATTCTGTGTCTCCTTTACTGCCTCCTGGATGAGCACAGTCAAAATGTTTCCGTAGCCAATAAATGAGGCCTTGGACGAGGCCTTCTTCCTTTCTGTGGCCTTGGAAGCTGGAGACTCTCCACCTGCTGGCGTACTTCCCAAAGCCAGTGCTTTAGCCGCCTAGTCGATGGTTTTGCGGACATACCCATTCCAGTCGACTTCATCCAAGGTGTGGGCTGCTATATTCTCCAGCACAGGCACGCTGATTCGATGCATTAAGGTGTCGTGGCGTTGGCTGGAGAAGAGCGCGTGCACTAGCTTTGCCTGTAGCCTGGCTTTATCATCAGGGACATCGTGGATGCTGATACCATCATTGGTTAACACCTCCTTTCTTTTCATTTTTAGCATTGTGTAGACATCCCTTTTCTGTTTTTTCTCTATCTTCGGTTCCAATCCCAATGCCTTCTCCACCAAGGCTAGGTTCAAGTGCACCTGTACCTGTTTAGCATTTTCTCCCCTTCCCACCGTCATGGGGCCGCACTCTTGGTCAGGGTCGTATGTCCTGAGAAACTCCACACACTTCGTGTGGTCAGGCTCTTGCGCAAATTTCTCCAGATACTTGGTGAGGTTGCACTGCTCGACAACTCTCTTGGTTGCTTCCTCCTTCGACACTACTTCTTCGATGTTCCGGATGGTCCGAAACTTCAGTTGATTGTAGGCGTGGTTTTCTAGGGATATGCCATACTGCGCTCTTTCCTCCTTCGTGAACGGGAGTCGATGGGCACGGTCTTGTTGCAACATTTTATGTTCCTGTCATAAACCGTAATTTTCATTAGTGCTTTCCACATAGTAATTTGCTGATCGCTGAAAAAGAAAAACTCTATGCTTTTTGAATGAATTCATTAAGAACCAATGTAGATTTCCCTTTTCAGACTTTGACTTTTTGCCCTTTACTTCAAAGTTTCCATGCCCTTTTTCCTACCCCTTCCGTTTTTCATAATACATGTTTACGTATTTCACTAATTTTGATTTGATTGGCCTGATTTGATTCACCTTACCCCCTCCCCTTCCAGCTTGAGAAGAATCCTTCCTAGGATTTAGGGTCAGAAGGGCAAGGGCGTTCGGCATGGTGGTGTAGGAGTTACTTGTAAAGGAGCCAATCATAGAACTGGGGGTTGTATTCTAAGTGAGCTTCGTGGTCCAGATCAAAGGGTCGAATCCCCACTTGCGTGATGTATGTGAGAACATCTATTAGGAAGTCACTAGAGTTGACACGGCTAGCAATGTGTAACTCTTCCTCAGTCAACAAGCAATCGAGGTAGGGGTATCCTTTGATGTGTTCTTCCATGGGTCGGCCCCGAAGAGTGGTTAACACTCTATACGAGGTTGGCGTGACATATGTGGGGTCATATTCTGCCGTTTTGATAGCGCGGCGCTGCTCAGTGTTGGTCATTATGCGGCACCCTTCAACTTCCCATTGCAGCCTAAGAGTGTACCAATGCCTCAAGAACGGGGAGTCAGTATCAGCAAGCTTTGATAACGCTGTGATTTCTTGATCAATGATAGCAGAAGTGGTTCGCTGATCGTATGACATGATGAGGCGTTGTTTGATGGCTTGCTTCTTGGAGATCTCGCTGTTGAGCAATTCAACAGCGGAGCGAGAAGCTTTTGCGAATGCGAATTCAAAGGTCTCCCAGGAGCATGGCATCATTTTAACTTTAGTTGCAAAGGGTTCCTCCAATAGTCCTAAGTCCAAGAGGTCGTAGCTTAGTACTAGCGACATGAAGGTGGTGTCTAGTCGTTTAATGCATTTCACCACGTCATCCTCGGTGTCCTCAGTGAGGTCGGTGGGGCCAGCGCTAAAAAGGATTTGCATTCATAGGAGGACGTAAGGCCGACGAGGGTGGTCGAGGTTTGCTAGAACTAGAGCCTATGACAACAAAGAGTTGTGGTTGGGAGTGTTCTTAAGTCTGCGATTGGGCTGCTTGGATTATGGGTGGATTAGGAGCAGCCACGACGGACGAACTGCTGCATTCAGGTTGGATTTGGGGAGTCGAATTAACTTGGTTGGGTGATGAATCTTGTGACGGAGTCTGTTGTTTGGGTCAATAGGCTTGTGTGACTCTCTTGGGTTTAGGCGTAGATGAGTCAGATGGTTGTGGTTTTGGAGAGCACTGCGGCTTATGGTTTGGAGGGTTTATGGGACTTGGGTTGATCAAGCTTAAGGGCGGAGTATGAGTAGTGCCTTTGGCCATGTAGGCCTTAGGGATCCACAGCCAGGTGTTGCCCACGTAGTAGTCTTGCGCATGCAAGAGGGCTTTAGGGGCCCATCTTTGCTTGATCATGCGGCGCTTTCTGTGACTGTGTCTTGGCCTCCTAGGTTTAGAGTTTTTGGTTTTATGAGGATAGGAGTGTCGACTCCTAGGCAGCGGGCTGCGGCTGCTTAGGCTGCCATTGAAATCTAGGCTGTTGGGCCTTAGGTTTTGCTATTGTGGGCTGTGATTCATAAAATCTAGGAGGTAGCGGCCACACACTACCCCCCTCCTTGGACTTGGTTACGAATATTTCTATCGGTGGCATTGCAGACAGTGATGAGGTTGCACAGCCCTTGCTGAAAGCTATGACAATGCGAATGTTGCCTATTGTGAGGTGGATGTGCTGCGACTCATAATCAACATTGCAATGAGTCTGCTTTTTGAAAGTTCGCCCCAGCAGTGACTCCGTGCCTACATTTTTAGCATTTGGCAACACGTAAAGAATCATTGGGACAGTCTCAGACTCGATAGACATGCCGGCTATGCACTTGCCGAGAAGTGCGTAGGAATGGGCCCCATATGGGCTTAATTTCGCATTAGTGGGTTGAAGTGGTGGTCTATCAAGTTGAGTCCAATGATCGTGAGTTAAGACATTGAAGTCTGCTCCCTCGTCGATCAAAGCGTTGAAAGTGCATGTTTATTTTGTAGTGATCGTGATATGGAGGTATGCGGGCTCTACGGCTTCCTCATCCTCATCATCAATCTCAGTGATTGTGGCCACTCGTATCTTGATAGGCAGTTCTAACATCGGGGACTCATGCAAAGGATGGGTGGGAGGGTAGTACTTCTTAACACGACTGCCATTGAAGAAGCCTATGCCCTCACTGTCTACGGTCTCGAGCTCGACATTGCCTGTGCGGCTGATCGCACGAACTTTGAAAGGTCCAAGACCTCTAAATTTCATTTTCTGCTTATACCCCTTAACTGAGTAGAGGAGCACTAAGTCACCCTGTTCAAAGTCGCACTGCTTGACATGCTTGTCAAACCAACTCTTGCGTCGGGCCTTCTCACATATAAGTGCATGGGTGGCTAGAAGGCGAGTCTCTGAGAGGCATTCGAGTTCGACCAAGTGTTGCGCCCATGCCTCCTTCCCTTCCCATCATTCTTGAAGTGCTATTCTTAGGCTAGGAACAAAGAATTCTAGTGGTAGAACCACTTCAGTTCCATAGGTCAGCCTGAAGGGGGTTTGACCGACAACCGTTTTATAAGCTGTGCGGTAAGCCCACAAAGCTGCCAATTAGCTTGTTGTCCCAGTCGCTGCATGAGGTTGAGACCACCTTGGTCATGACATTGATAAGAATCTTATTCGTGGATTTTGCCTGACCATTTGCCTGAGGGTAGTATGGCGAGGATTTGCAATGGATGATGAGAAAGGTGGACAGGAGATGCGCTATCACTTCATTGATGAAGTGCATGCCTTGGTCACTAACCAGTTCGATGGGGCAGCCGAATCGCAAGATTACTTGCTCCCATAAAAACTTGGCAATCATCCTAGCATCATTGTTTCGTGTCGCTCTTGCCTCTGCCCATTTCGTGAGGTAGTCCGTGGTGGCCACAATGATGTACTTGGCCTGTGAATACTGTGCCGCAGGATTGATGGGTCCTATGAAGTCAATTTTCCATTTTTCGAAGGGTTGTCGTGTAATAACTAGGGTCAACTCCATCTAATCCTTGCGAATTGGGACTTTTGTCCGTAGGCACTCGTCACAACGCGATGAATCGCACTGCATCGCGAAAAAGCGTAGGTCACCACAGTTGAGATTGCAACACCTTTCGTGCTATCGTATCTCTGCTAAAGTGCCCTCCAGCAATGCTGGTATGTGCCTCTGAGAGCACATCCTGCATCTCATGTTCGCATACGCATCTGCGCAGCAATCCGTCTTGCCCCAGCCTATAGAGTTGGCCTGCGATCAGCTAATAGGGCTGGATCTTAAGGATTAATCACCTAAGTCGGGCTTTTTCTATCGATCGATCAGGTAGTCTGTGTTCAAGCACTTGGACTATGTCATCCGCCCAATATGGCGTTAGATCAACCTTGAATAAATCTCTCGCTGGACAGGTTAAATAGATGGGTGTCGGGTAATTCGTCAACAATGCCTTGTCCAGCGGCTTCACCCATGGGAATGCGTGACATATGGTCAGCCATGTAGTGCTATTTTCATTTTCATACAACCACGGAGAAGTCGAATTCCAAGAGCAGAAGGAGCTACCGAGCTATGTGTCCTGTAGCGCAAGGTTTGTTTACTAGATAGAGCAAGGCTTGATGGTCCACAAAAAAGGTAAAAGGTGTGGCCAATAGATAGTGCCAGAATTTCTTCACAGCGAACACCATGGCTAATCCTTCTCTTTCTGTCATCGAGTAGTTTATTTCTGTCTCAGTGAGTTATCTGCTAGCAAAGCTCACTGGATAGTCTAAGTTGTATTCGCCAGGTTGGCACAACACTGCCCCCACGGCAAACTTAGAAGCATCGATATGCACGTGGAAAGTAATGGTCCAATCTTGGGCTCGTAGAATTGGTGCTATGGTTAGAGCCTTTTTCAACTCTTCATATGCTCGTTGGCATGCCTCGATCCATTCGAAGACGATCAGCAGCTTGTATAAAGGTCTGGCGATCAATGCATAGTTCAGTACAAACCGCCGATAGTACCCCATATGGCCTAGGAAGCATTGAACTCCCTTGTAAATGATTGGGGGTGGAAGGTCAACAATAACCCTGACTTTCGAGAAGTCAGTGGCAATGCCATTCTTCGACATCACGTGCCCTACGATGCATCCATGCTTTACCCAAAACTGGCACTTTAAGGGGTTCAAGGAGAGACGATATAAGCGACACTACTCAAAGACTGCCCAGAGTTTGTCTAAGTGTTTGATCCAGGTCGAGTGGACATAGAGGTCGACAAAGACTTCCAACTCCTTGCGAAGCATGTCCCTTAAAGATGATGCACATGAGGCGTTGGAAGGTGGCAGGGGCATTAGTCAACCCGAAGGGCATGACTATGTAAGCAAAGATGCCCCACTCAGTGGCGAAGGCAGTCTTGTGCCTGTCCGCAAGATGCACTTGCACCTGGTTGTACCCTAAGAAGCCGTCCAGAAAACTATAGGCTTCCTTGCCTGCCACTCTCTCAAGCATGTGCTCGGTGTATAGCAATGGATAGTTGTCCCTCTTAGTAGCAGCATTCACCTTCTTGTAATTGACGCACACTCGGAATTTTCCATTCTTCTTCATCACGATGACTATGGGCGATACCCAGTCTGTGTGTTCAATTTCGTAAATGAATCCCGCTCTCATCAGCTTATCAATCTCCTCTTTGACAGCATGAGCGTGTTTTGGATTCATAGGGTATGATCGCTGCTTGATGAGCGTTGCGTCTGGCGTCATGGGTATGTTGTAAGTCACGAC
Organism: Lygodium microphyllum; assembly: GCF_053477565.2. NCBI lineage: Eukaryota > Viridiplantae > Streptophyta > Polypodiopsida > Schizaeales > Lygodiaceae > Lygodium > Lygodium microphyllum. Next base: position 40,514,812 of record NC_141153.1, on the reverse strand, counting down.
ACTCGGATCTACCCCCTTAAGCTCTTCTAAGGACCAGGCGAGCATGTCTATGTACTCTCACAAGAGAGCGACAAGACTCGTTTCTTCTTCCTCAGTCAAGTCATCGCCAATGAAGACTAGTTGGGGTGTTTCCCCTTCTTGGGCTAGATTCACCTCCTTGACCTTGGTTGGTCCCTCGATCGGTTCTGCCCTTGACGCTTGGCACCTCATAGAACTACTACCCTATCCCCTTTTTTGAATTTCGTAAATCATTTAGGGAGGTCATGTGGTTTTCATTGTTCTTCCGTTCGTGTATCCCTGGGTTGTTTTGCCTTTTTCTGCCTTAATCGTCTGCGTCTCAAGTGGACGGGTAGGTCCCCCTTGGTACGTCTGGTCGTGGGGGCGGCCTAGGGATTTATGGATCACTATCCAAACTAACCTCCGACTCAGAGTCAAACTCCCCGTCCTCGCTAGAAGAGGTGGTCTCCCCTAGTGGGTGCAAAGTTCGGACGGCGACTCTGTCCTAAGCACTGATATCATTCCTAGCTGGGCTAGGTCTGCTTGCTCAATGTCTATGGCTCCTACGTGTTCCAACCAGGCACGATCACATTCCATGCACATGACTCCTCGCTCTATCCTGAAGATACTCTTTTTCTGCGGCTTGGAGTCTGCTCGTATTTGCTCTATTTCTTGTCCTTCAGTGTCGTATTCCACGGTATCTACCTCACCCTCACTTTCGTCACTTTCGTCACTGAAGGATTGGCAGTCTTCGTATTCGTCGTTAGAATCCTCTTCGTCAGACTGATCATCGTCTCCTAGGGCTTGGTATATCTCTTTTCATTGGTTAGGAACTAGGGCCCAGTTATACATGAGGTTTAAGTCATGCACTCTGGTCCATTGCCACTTGGATTCATCTAAGAGATCTTAGAGTGGTTTGAAGTTTGCAGCTGGATTGCCAGCTAGCTTGTCCGTTAAGTATTCCAGTATCTCCTAGAGTTCCCTTTTGTTAGTTGGGACTTGGAAGTTGACAGGCTTAGGTTTCCCACGAAGGGTTCCTGCCATCATGCAGACTGGTATGGAGGGTGTGTCGTTAGACTTGCCGATTGTTTTGATGGCTTGCTCATACACCTCATGATCTGAGAACGGCAAGTCGATTGTAGCAAGGACGTGCATCCAATCCCACTCGTCCTCTAGGCATGGGATATACTTGGTCAAGGGTCCATAGGACTTCTTGACCTGGGTGTTACCCTTGAGTATAACAGAGATGGCATCTAAGTCGACTGGTGAGGTCTTCCAAGTGTCCATCTCTATTCTCACGGCATCCGTTCTATAGCCAAGGAAGATCAAGCCGTTACCCCAATCTTCGATGACTCTAGCATTGCACATCCAGGGTCGGCCTAATAGGATATCGTAGTCCACTCCCTTCATGACTATAAAGTCCACAGATAATTGGACACCTGTGATCTTCATTGGCCAATTCTTAAGCACCCCGAATGGCTTGTTGACTCTCATACCATTTGCTAATGTGATATTAAACCTAGCAGTTTCGACAGGCGGGTTTCCCCAAGTCTGAAGCACCACGTGGCTAAGCAGACTAACCCCAGCTCCCGTGTCCACGATTCCCTTTCTCGTTGTATTGCCTAGGGCTAGAACCGGTAAGACCGCATGCATCTCAGAACCTTCCCAGAAGACATTGACGTGTAAGGATTTAGGCATAGAGTGCAGTGTCAAACTCGATATTTGCGTCTCTTCATCACGGTCATGAGGGTCTGCTATGACCTGCTCTCATGACCCTTCAACCCACTGCTTAAGATCTTGCCATAGGGTGGGATGCTGCCTAAGCAGATCTCCCAGGCTAAGTGTTACAGGGGTAGTCACCAACGTGGTCAGGAGATCGTTGGGTACTCATCTTTCTCCTAACCTGGATTGTCCTGGCCAATGGCCGTGACTGATCTGCGGCCCTATAGCATCAAGGCTTGGCCTTAGCGGCACCGCTTGTGGTGCAATTGCTTCTCCTGACCTTGGTTGAGGAGGTGAGATTGGCGTGCTTATGCTGGAGAGATCATCGATCTCGTCCTCTATGATGGGCTCAGCGTCTTTTAGATGCTCTTGAGCCTCCTTCACCCATTCCTTCACTTTTTCTATGGCCTCTAACTGTCGCTTCGGATGCGAGTATTCCTCTACCTTAGCACTTCCCTTTTCGGCCATCTTAGGGGCTAAAGTCTCTGCCTCTGCATCAGAGACCTTCTTTCCAATAGGCAGAGCTGTAGCACTCTCCATTTTTAGTGCGATTTTAGCTTTCGACCTCTTCTTCTTCCGCCTGTGAATTTTCTTCCCTATCGCACCTGCTTGGTCCTACTTCGCGCGTTGATGGTTTGTCTACGTCTTTGGTCCTCTCCTACTGGTGGGTTCCTTGAGTAGTTTATCTGAGTGAGTTCCTTCAGTTATTGAATACAATCCTCAATTTATGGTCACTAAGTGTGCATGTTGCTTCTCGTGCACTTGTGCTCAATCAGGCTTTCAATTTCCTTAAGTGCATTCAAGTGCGGAAATTCAAGGTGAGTGCAGCAAACAATCTCGAAGCATCTTACGCACTCTCGCTTTGTTTCGGGCCTGATAAGCTTGTTGGCCAATTTTCTGGCCTGATAGGCTTGTTGGCCAATTTTCTAATATGTTGCCTCGTTTGTTTTTTGCCAATCAGGTTTTAACTGCTCAGTGCTTTGCATCTAGGTCTCTGGGTCTCGTTGCTGCCTACTTCAATCTACTAAGTGGCTGCTCCCTACGATTTTGTATATTTCATGTGCCATAATCAAGTTCTGAGCGTCAAAAGGACTTTCGACAGTTTGCGTTGCTGAGCTCTAGCCGGGTCAGGTCAAATTTCTGAGAATTTGATAAAAATTTACACTCGGCTCAGCTGGTCCGAATTGCAGGGTCCGAGTGGGTCACTCGGATGGGCCGAGGGCCGAATTCGTGACTCGAACAGGGTAGACTCAGATGGGCCGAATGGTCAATTCGAACGAGGTCGCTTGGACGGGCCGAGGGCCGAATATGACACGTGGCCGAGGGCCAAATCCTGTGGCTCGAACGGTTTGGCTCGGACGGCCAAGAGCTGAATTAGTCGATGGTCCGAATGGTCGACTCGGACGGGCCGAGTAAGTCTGGGCCGAGGGCTGATTAGGGTTTCGGGTCGAGTGGGCCAAATGAAAGAGGGCCGAGGCCCGATTCTGGGACTCGGCCCAGAAGTGACCGCTCGGACGGGGGCCGAACACGGCACGACGACGACAATGAGAGGTTGATCTTGCTCAATTCTTGCAATTTAATCAATCATAGCAAGCATAATCCTCCAGATCCTATCTAGGGGGATAGGGGAAGGGATTCATATACCTGAATAGAGCGGTAGGCTCGTCGATGATGTGATCGGATCGAATCATGCGATGGCTCTCTCTCTCTCTCTCTCTCTCTCTCTCTCTCTCTCTCTCTCTCTCTCTCTCTCTCTCTCTCTCTCTCTCTCTCTTTGTGAAATGGTCACAAATGAGCTCTCCCTTGGCCTCTTGGCTCTTATACCCACCCCCAATCACTCACTTGCCGATCTTAGGCATCTCAAGCGAGCTTTTTACCATTTTTTGCACGATTTTTGCCCTATTTTGCAACAGTAAACCCTACCCTTCTCCGGTGCGATTTCCTAATCCTAACCTACGTTAAATGCAACAATAATCAAAAGTAAAAAACTGAAATAATTTCTCCATGTTTCCCAATCATCAAACAAACAAAATATCCCAAAATACTTACTTGTTTTGAAGATCAAAAACACCCAAACTTCCTACCTATCTCAAGCTCCGTTTCGGGGATGAATCCCTTACTTCGATGCTCGACATGAGGCGTGCAAGTGCTCAAGCTTGAATCCGTTGGTCCCGACAACAGAAGCAAAATGTAGTGGGAGCTTACGCTCAACCGCCAAGACCCACGAACCACTTATTACTTCAAGCATTTCAAGCGAGCTTTAATGGCTACCTCTCACCTAGCCGATGCTTCGTCGATCTTATGAGTGTAATGGGCTTACCTTGATGCCGATGCGAGTTGCCTCCTCTCTCGCACACCCCGGTAGCTCCACGATCCTAGATGCGAGCTCAAGCATTCTCAAGCCCCCTCCATCTCCAAGATCCATCCTCCATAGCCACGTGTGCGAGAAAAGAGAAGAGAAGAGAAGAAGAGAAGAGGAGACGGTGAAGAGCTTCACCCTCTTGATCGCTCACTCTCACACACTCACTCCCTCACACTTTTACACTCCCTCTCTCAAGAGCACACACAAGCAAGAAGATGAGGAGAAGAGAAGAAGAAGAGAGCTCTTGTTAGCCACACACCAAAGAATGAGCTTCCATTCATTTTTTGAACTTTATATACAAGCCCTAAAATCCCATGGGCACCCATCCCTTTTTTACATGACCGGCCATTGTGGCAAGGTTCTTTTTCCATTTCCCTCTTCTAGGCTTATGCCTCTAGCCTACACCCGTCTAATATTTTACAATTGGCACAGGAGGGAGCCTGGCGCTCTTTTACAAGAGTTTTCCAAGTTTTTTGAGGCGCCTTTCATTTAAAATTGCGCTTTTTACCCCGGCTTAGCTTTGGAGGTCGCCTGCGTGTCTTTGCTCTTTTTTCATGTTTTTTTCTGCTTTTTCCTTCTTTTTTCCGCCATCTCGACTTGGGGTTAACAAAACATGTTGTTGCTCATCCCAAGTCAGGGGTTCGACTATGAGCTTTGTGTGCTTTGGTGTTGTCCTTCCAATGTCCACATGGGTATATGCACGTGTGATGGTTGTCAGCTTGTGATCAAGCTTCATCATGCACTTCATCTCTGGTTCATTGGTCAGATGCGCCATCTCCTTGGCCAAATCTGCGAGAGATTTCTCCTCAAGCCTAGGCTTTAGGTGCTTCAGAAGTACTGGAGGTGTCAAGGATATTGATTTGTGATACCTCTTCCATAGGTGAATTGCTAAGGACACGTTCCGCAAGGGGCATCATCATAGCCAAAGGCTGTGACTGCTGTGATTCCTGATTGGAAGTAGTAGCAGCTAGTCTAGTGAAATGGCTACTGTTGGAAGACTATGGTGTCATGTCCTTAAGCAAATTGGAAGTGGTCATATCTCTTGTTGCCCTTTGTGCATTCACTTGTGCAAATCAAGCATCAGTTGTGCTAGTCAAGGTGGATTGCACATGTATATCCTTAGGTTGAGAGCTAAGGGTGGTGTCATGTCCCGCATCTTGGGCATTTGGAAGCTCAGATGGAGATAGAGATTGGGATTGAGCAACTACACTTGACGGCTATTGTTGTGCTTCTTGTGTCTGTTTAGGAAAAAAGGGTGTAGGAGATTTAGGACTCCTAGGTGGACTTGGCACTGGCTGGAAGATTTGCTCGTGGCTACTAGACGATTTTGCCATTTGCTTTGTTGAGCAATTAGCCTTACCATGAGCAGCGTTGTGCCTGTGGTGCTCATTATCCTCTTGGAAAGTCAAAGGCTCCTTGGGCACTAGTGGTTTTTGTGCACACTCGATGGTTACATCTGATATCTACTTGTTAAGCACACTAGGCTGAGGATCTACCTTTCGAATGGTCATGTATGGTTTCTTGATTTCAATCGTGAGGGGCTTAGTCACTCCAATGTTGTTGACTCGAGACTTGGATTTTCATTTAGATTTTCTCTTGTGCTTTTTTTCTTTTGATACGATCTGGCCTTCAGCTAACAGAGGTCGTTTAGTAAGGGGTTTTGGTACCCAAATCCATCAGTTATTTGTGTAATACCCTTAAGCACATAGCAACACTTTGGATATCCATCGTGGCATTGTGTTGGCTCTCCATTGATACCTTCATCTATAAGGCTTGGGCTTCTTTTGTGGTCTTCTATGATATTTGTAAGTCCAAGACTATCATTGGCATTGTCTCATGACCTTCTTGTTTCAAGCATGGCCTCACTCACTGGTTCTCTCCACTCAACATGCACTTGTATCAACTCTTTCAACAAGTCCTTGCTCTCGTTACTAGGCTTGCCTTGTATGTCAAAATGTTCATTGTCTTTCCATCGAGATTCGATGAGGTCACCCTTGTTAAAGGTTGTGATTATCCTCACACTCGGTAGTGTCAAGTGTATCCTTAGTGCTACATAATTGGCCTCACACTTTGTCGCCCTTTTGAAGGGTCATCTTAGGAGGGTTTCCTTTCCACAATTAGCACTATTTGGAGAAACATGGAAAGGATAGCTTTTAGTCTCAACACTTACAAGGATTTTGCACTTCCCTATAAGTGCTTATGGGTGTCCCCCATAAGGATTAAGAGTTGCATCAGTTGGTGTAAGCTCTAGTTGGCCTAGTAGGGTCTATGCTTCATAGGTCAAGATATTAAAATAAGCTCCTTCATCAATGAGAGCATTGACACATTGCTGTCTTTTTGCAGTGAGTTTGATCCTAAGATAAGGAGGTGGTACTATGTCTTCATCTTTTGGGTCTTGGCTTATAAATTCAAGCCTTCTAATACATGCCTTTGAGTCCCCAACTGCACAGTTAGATTGGGATTCTCTACTGATGTCTTGGGTCATCTGTGCAGTGCCAGTCAAGGTGCATCTATCATCAATACTATCATGTCTAGTTATCCTTGCAATTGTAGCTTGATGTTGTTGCATTGCACTTTGACTAGATGTAGCTCGATTGCAACATATACATATTTTTGTGGTGTGGCCTTTTTGCCCTTGTTGGCTAGATTGGCCCATTGAGGTTCTAGGGTCTTTGTTTGTCTTTGTTCGGGTATGGGCTTTTGGTTGTTGTTTTGCAAGTGAGAATTTATACTTGTGCAGAGCCATTACTACACTAGGATCTAATTTGAAGGACTTGTCATGATGCGCGTTTTCTCTCCAGCCTACTTGGGGGAGGGGCAGAGGGGCAGAGCCCCCTCTATGGGGATCCGGGGGAGAAGTTTTCCCCAGCCTGTAGGGTCATTACACTAAATACCATGCGGGATTTGAAGGACCATTCATATCCAAATTTTGAACTACTTGCTCTAGATTTCAACTCAGTGATAGATCTATGATGTGCTTTCAGCTCTATATAGTCTCTAGGTCTGTCAAATCTGTATTCTATTCACCTATCCAATTTTGACATTTTTCCATCCGATTCTCAAATATCCAATTCTCAGGAGTCCGATTATCAGAATCGGACATCCGATTCTGGGTTGGTCCGATCAGTCGATCAAACGGTCCGAGTCCGAAGTCCGAATCCGAGTCCGAGTGGTCCGATTTTCATGCGTCAGATTCTGGGAGTCGGATGTTGGATTTGAAGTGTCCGATTCTCGGAGTCGGACATTGGATTTGAAGTGTCCGATTCTGGATGGTCCAATTTTTGTGTCCGATTATGGGATGTCCGATTTTCAAAATCGGACAGGATGGGTTGGTTCGAGTTTGAAAATCGGACCCATTCGATTCTGGGAATTTAACCAATTCTAGGAATCTTGCAGATGAGTTTCTGATTCTAGGAATCTTGCGGACGAGTTTCTAGGGATGACAAAAATCAACTCGATTCTAATGATTTTGGTTATGAGGGGTTACACAAACTTAATACTCATATGTATGTAAATATAAATGAAGCTGAAACCACTATCTACTACAACTAAGTAGTGAGCTAATTCAATATGACTAGACATTGTAGCTCAAACACACTAATGAGCTAAATATCTATTACAAAGCTCTCACTACTCTCAATGAGCTCTCCTCCAAACTCTGTATCTTTTCTTTAGTATATTAGCTATATATAGATCTTATGTAGTTGTGAGAAGAGAGATGTCAAGTTACTCCTAACTTTCATCTACATAATAGCCATGCAACTAGACAATTTGGACACCTTGATTTGCAAGAGCCATAACTTTTGGCAAAAAACTCCAATTTGGGTGTGATCAAGTAGTCTACATTTATCTACAAAAGGTAAAATTTTTGATAAATAATTGCATTAAAGGTAAAATTGAATTATTTATTACAACATTTTAAGACTAGTTCACATGATAGTTGAAGTTGACTTTTGATACTTCAACATTCCAAAGAGCCTCATTGAAGATCTAACTACAATAGTCATTCCAAAACAAGACTTGAATGACCTCTAGCTTGAATCTATTGAAATAAACATCAAATCCCAAGCCATCCTAAAATAGCCATTAAGGAAACAACCTAGCACAAATAACAAAGTTGGAACCATAGTGTACAATTATGTCATCACTAAGTTGATCCTGACTACTCTTGAGGCCCTGATGAGTGCTATTATCAATCCCACTAGAACAAAATGGTTGAATCTCAATCAAAAAATCGTGATAGCATGCAAGATCAAACATACAAATGAGACCAAGAGGAAGATTGGGAAATTTTGGATGAGGCTACCTCGGACGAAGGTGATGAATAGGGAGACAAGAGGAAGAGGGATGAGGAAGGAGATAAAAACCCTAAGAATACTAATGAGAAGGAAAGATGATATAAGAAGAATACATCTCAAATGATCTTTTGAATGCCCACTTGTTTCCAATTGATAGGAGATTGAAACATTTAAAGCTAATCTCTATCTACATTGGGACAATGATATAGTACAAACTTTGGAGCATGGATAGCCCATTGGTTAATAGAGAAGATAAACTTGCACATCATCTAATTGAGACTAAGAGTACCCAAGTCAAGGTATGCTACTTTTAAGGATGGCTCAAGCAAAAAACTTGCATATCGATACTATGGGCCACATAAGATCATCAAGCGTGTTGATTGGTGTATAGATCGGAACTTCCTTCTTCTACCAAGATTCACAATGTTTTTCATGTGAGTTATCTCAAACCTTTCATTAGGTAACAAGTGGATTATTTAGAAGAGCTATCACCTATGGATGAAAAGGGTATCATTCAATATATTCCTAAGGACTTTTGGGGGTAAAGGCACCTCTGCCTAGTTGCTCGTGTATTACTACACTGACAATACCCGCGCATGCACACTACAGGCAGTGAGCTCCCATCACTGTCACTTCATTCTTTATTCTTTGAGTGACATTTGAATAAAGGGAAGGCCGGTCACACATTGTGATTGTTGGAGTTTCCACATTTGGAGTCTCTCTCTCTCTCTCTTGCTCCTACTCCTTCTACCATAGCTCTTACTTCTGTTCATGCTTCCACTTCAGGGCTCACCTCCCTTCAATTGGTATCAAAGCCTTCTTCTTCGTGAGCTCGAGCTTGGTTTGATATACTCTTAGCTTCCATTCAAATACCTACATCAGACATCTCTTTGTTGGCAGCCATAGCCACTCCATTCGAGCTTCCTGTCGGTTGCATTCTTCTTGGGTACTCTTTGAGCCTTCTCGAGCAAGTTGGAGTAACCCTCCATAGTCCTCATCCTATTGGTGCAGCATCACATTGCATGGAACAACCCTTTTTTTTAGTAGTAGCTCATGTTTTTCATCTCCTACAACATATCTTCTTCATTGGGCAGCTATACAAGCACTTATACACTTGGATTTGATGCTTCACACATTGATCCTTCCACTCTTGGCATTCAATTTGAGCATTAAGCTTCAGTTTTGGACTATTATAACAGTCCAAAAAATGTCATAAAATAGGGCAACACCCGGTTTGATGCTTCTATGGTCAACTTTGTGTTGGGGGTAAAGGCACCTCCGCCTAGCCACCCGTGTGTTACTACACTGATAGTACCCGCACCTACACACTGCAGGCGGCGGGCACCCATCACTATCACTTCATTCTTTATTCTTTCAGTGACATTTGAATAAAGGGAAGGTCGATCACACATTGTGGTAGTTGGAGCTCTCACATTTGGAGTCTCTCTCTTTCTTGCACTTGCTCCATCCGCCATAGCTCTCACCTCCATGCTCTCTTGCTCGATCCTTCTCACCTTTCAATTGGTATTAGAGCTTGGCTCTTCGAGGTCTTGAAGGTGGTCGAGCACTCCTTTAGCATACATTCGAATACCTACACTCTTGTCTTCACTCTTGGCAGCCATAGCCACACCTTTCAAGCTTCCAATCAGTCTTATCCTTCTCGGGCAAGCATTTGGCCTTCTTGGGCAACCTCAGGGCATTCATCTACAGGTATTGGAGCTCTCATTCCACTCTTTATTTCAATCCACAGGGTTTGAAGAATAGGGAAGCCATGGCTCACCCCATGAAGGTTTGGAACTGAGCTCTCTCTCTTCTATGCCTATTGAGACCTCTTAGGAAGCTTCTTTGGGAGTCATAGAAGATCCCTAACCATCAACTAGTGCCCAGCTCCCTTAGCAACATCAAAAATGTGATTTCAGCAAGTTGCCCCATTTTCTCAGTCTATCAAAAACATGGTCTTCATCTCCAACACCTCTTCAAGCCATTGGTACTACATAAAGGTCTCATTTGAGTCATAGGAGCATGCTTCAACCATGGCATTGAAGGCTTGAGCTTGTCATTGACATTTGGGTCTGATATACTTTAGTCTAGGACTGTCATAATAGTCCACATGCAGCCCCAAATAGTGCTACATTAGCATTTGATGTTTATGCTTGCTTGGTACTAGATATTGATGCCATTTGGTATCTGAATCATGCTCAGATTATGGGAAGCTATGTATATGATATGCCATTGATTTGGTGCTGATTTTGGCCCTATTCATGCTCAATTTGATAGTGAATTTACTATTGTAATAGAGCAAGGTTGAAGCTATTTAACTCGGGTTATGTTATGTCTATTGGTCTCAGGTGCTTCCTAGATGCTTGTTATGACTATTTGGATCCAAATGGAGGTTGGCAAATGTATTGGATGGTTTCAAAATGTATTTTGAGCCTCGTTTGAGCTCCGTATTGGTTGGCACTTACTTGACATTGGTCTACACTGGCATGCTTTGTGATAGAGGTTTTACCTATGGTTTATGCATGACCCATTGGTACATGCTTTGAAGCATATGTCAGTGATGCATGCTACCTACATTGTTTGAGCTTCTTTGCCACTTGGAGCTTCAGTTGTTGGATACTTCGAAACCTCTTTTGGATGTTTCTTGGCTTGTCAAATTGGCTTGGGTTCATACATGATGTACTTGGATGCTATCAGATGCTTGACTGCTTGCATGCTCTTGGTGCTCTCATGATGTATGGTCTTGGATATGAGATGTCTTATGCATTTACATGCTATCTCTGAGCTTCGTTGCTCATTTGCCAATTGAATTTTGTGCTAGTGGGAGCTTTATGCTTATATTCTTGGATTCACCCAGAGCTTGTGGGTTATGCATTTGAGCTATTACTTGAGATTTGAGATTGGGATCTCTTACACGTCCTTGACTATGATATTTTCTTGGTAGATGCTTCCATGTCTACTCTTGGATGCTTATGTGATGATTTGATCCGTCTTCATTGAGCATACACCGACCTTTATTAGGTCTTGCCAGTGGTGTGTACATCTTGATTATTACTCAGGGGGGATGTATGGGTTGTACTAAATGGACTCTCTTGACACATTTGGGTGTTTAGCTCATGTTCATTGGCTATCATAGTGCCTCTGTTATGCCGGCTTGATGTAAGATTGGACTTGGCAGTCACTGTTGTCATTGGATCTCTATTAGCTCACTGCTTGCTCTCATTTACTCACTGCTTTCATTTATTACAACAAGCAGTTTTATGCGAACTGTGATGTATTTATTGAGCTTAATCATGTCATTTTGATGTACTTTTGGTAATATTTGGTGGATAGCTGGTCATTCTAGTAGTTTTTTTTAAATTTTCAACTTGTTTTGGTAGTGGTTTTGGCCTATTTACTGCTAATTACAACATGCTATTTTTTGCATAGTCTGCATATGTTTAACTCATTATGGCTGGTCATCTCAAAGATACGGCTTTGGTTAACATTACCAAGTTGGATGGCACCAACTATGGCTACTGGAAGTCTCAAACATGACAATTTTTGGCACAGAAATTGTAGATTAACCCGCTAAGAAACAAGGTTATTAAATCCGAGAACATGGATGATGGTGACTGGGTTGATTTTGATGCACTATGCAAGTCCACTATCATTTTATCACTCTTTGAAGAGGTCTGCAATAATGTTGTTGAAGATGAAGATCCGAGTGCATGGAATTAATGGGAAAATATTCAAGAACTTTATGCAAAGTAGAACCCTGCTTCACATATGTATTGGCTTAAATAGTTGATGGATCTCTGCATGAAGGAGGGGACTCCATTGTCTGCTCACTTTAGCCAGTTTCATTCTATCATGAAGAATCTACTTCAATAGGGTATTGAGTTTCAGGATAATCTGCATCCTTTGTTTTTGCTTGGCACTTTACCTGTCTTGGGATGTATTTCGCATTGTGATGTGTACCAACAAACTTGATGGGTTGAAATTGAAAGATGTAGAGAGTGCTCTTTTGATTGAAGAAATTAACATGAAAAACAACGATGCTTCCTGTAATTCACATGCTTTATCCACCATTAGAGGTGGCAAAAGTGGCAAGAAAGATAATGATCGTCATAGGAAGGACTCTCAAAAGTCTCAATCTAAGTCACGTGGATGCAGCAACTCCCCTGGGTGGTGAATGTAAGTCTGATCTTACATGCCATTATTGTGGGAAAGTAGGACACATACAGATGTAGTGCCATAAGATGCACAATGACAAGCACAAAGAAAAGGGAAAAGAGAAAGTGTAGGAAAAATCCAATGATTGCAGTGTTATACTTGCAATGTCTAGCATAAAGATTGTGAGATAAATGTCATGCAACCTAAGGAGCACGATGGTGACTACATATTAGCAACCTCTTCATGTGATGCCTCTTAGCTGACCGAGGCTCAGTCTATGAATGCACACTGTTGGCTCTTGGATTCGGTGCATCTTTTCATGTGACCCCCTACCGTGAGTGGTTTCATATCTATCACAATGTATCCGGTTCTATGCGCTTAGATGATGATGGGTCTTTTGCTATTGTTGGCATTGGTGATGTCACTCTATAGTTTCCCTCTGGTAACACTTTTGTCATGCATAATGTATGTCATGTACCTGCACTAACTAAAAGCCTTATGTCTGTTGGGAAACTTGATGATGTAGGTTATCATATATGCTTTGGTGATTCTACATGGAAGATAACTCGTATGGTAGGCTTGTTCTTGCAAAATGTGCCAAGTCTGGTAGCCTCTACCCTTGGGTTGTATCTAGTACTATTGACCATATTTTTTTAGTGGGTTCTATCCCACATGTATCTCTCTGGCATACTCGTCTTGGGCATATGTTGCTTAAGGGAATGAAAATGCTTAGTGTTTTGCAGTATCTTCAGCCTTTTGACTACTGGTATTTTGAGTTATGTGATCATTGTTTATATGGCAGGTAGACTGGGAATTCACATAAAAAGTCTGGTATTCCACACATGGGTGAGCCTTTGACTCTTGTGCATTCACATGTATGTGGATCCATGCCTTGTCAGTCATTAGGGGTGCAAAGTATTTTATCACATTTATTGATGACCGTTCATGTAAGGTTTAGGCTTATTCCATAAAGTAGAAATCGAATGTCTTGGCCGTCTTTCAATGTTGGCTTGCTCTCACAGAGAATCAATTTGGGCTCGGGCTAAAATGCCTAAGGATAGATAATGGGGGTGGTTACATCTCATGTGCTTTTGAGCAGTTTTGTGACGAGCAGGGTATTAAGTGTTAGCTGACTGCCCCTTACAACCCTCCCTAGAATGGTATGGCTAAGCATATGAATAGGACTAATCCAGGAGAGAGTCCATAGTATGCTTAGCCAAGCAGGCTTACCACAACATTTTTGGGCTAAGGCAGTCTCTACTACCATGATTCTCGTTAACAGGTCACCTTGCAGTGGTATTAACTTCCAGGTTGTAGAGGAGGTATGGACAAGAAAGCCTCCCTCATCTGCTCAGTTTGTGTGTCTTTGGATGTAAGGCCTTTTGCCATGTGCCCAAGGACCAACACAATAAGCTAGATCTAAAAAGTATGAAATGTATTTTCCTTGGCTATGGAGATGCAAGTGAGATGGGTTACCATCTTCAGGATCTGCGGGCACGGAAAGTCATCCACATCCATGATGTAGTCTTCCATGAAGACAAGATGGATAGCCAACCTGAGAAAGTGGTTGAGATATGTAGGTTTATCTTTCAGGAGGAGCCCCCTGCTCCCACACGCCAGCTAGATAGCTTGCATACACCAGCAAGCCGATGCTCATGTCCAGGATGTTAGACAAGATGTTGGACATGCAACATAGCGTGCCTCGAGGCATTCTACTAGAGATAGATGACCTCTTGACCATTATACGCCCTCCATGGATTATATCTCGGTTACAGATACAGGAGAGCCTCTCACCTATGATGAGGTTTATTCGCAAGGGTGACTATCACTCCTAGGAGAGGGCTATGTAGTCTGAGATTGACTCATTGCATAAGAATCATACTATGTGGGACCCGATTTCCTTGCCTAGTGGGAATAAGGATTTGCTGCCTTGCATGTGGGTGTACAAGTTGAAAAGTACCCCTAGCCACGCCAAGCCAGCATACAAGGCCAAATTGGTTACTAAGGGTTTTAAGGAGGGACATGGTGTTGAATTTGATGAAGTCTTTTCTCCTGGATCAAGATGACTACCATATGATTAGTCTTGGCTTTGGTTTTCCAGCTTGACTTGGATCTTTATCAATTGGATGTCAAGACAACTGTCTTACATGGGGACTTGCATGATGAGATATACATGAAGTAGCCTAAGGGTTTTACAGAGTCTCGTGAGGAACACCTAGTGTGTAGACTGAGGAAGAGTCTTTATGGTCTAAAGCAGGCACTTGGGGAATGGTACCATAAGTTCGATGCTTTTATGCAATCACAAGGCTGCAGTCATAGTGCTATGGATCCGTGCTTGTACATGAAGAAAGCCCGTGATGGTTCATTATTGATTTTGGTACTCTATGTGGATGACATGCTTTTGGAAGGGAAAGCTCATATGAGCTAGATGCTCTTAAGGCTCAGCTCAAGAAGAGCTTTCAGATGAAAGATCTGGGACATGCCCCTCATATTCTTGGTATGCTCTTTACACATGATAGGCATCAAGGACTACTCTATTTATCACAGAGAGAGTACGTTCATAAAGTTCTTGAGGACTTCTGTATGTAGGATGTAAAGCCTATTGGCTATCCATTGCCTTCTTATGTGAAGGTATCACAGGCCAATTGTCCACAGATAGATGAGTAGAGGGTCGAGATGGCCAAGATTCCCTATGCATCCGCAGTGTGGACAGTCTTATGTATGCCATGATAGCCACCCGTCCAGATATTGTTTTTGCAATTGGTGTTGTGACACGTTATATGGCTACACCTGGCAAGAGGCATTGGGATGCCGTGAAAGGTATTATGAGGTACCTAAAGGGCACTGTTGATATGTGCATTTGTTATGGAATCAAGGATATAGGAGTCATGGGGTACATTGACTCTGACTATGCAGGATATGCGAAAAGTAGGAAGTCCACTTTTGGCTATGTGTTCACTTTTATTGGAGGTGTTATTTCATGGATGTCTAGGGTGCAAAAATGCACGGACCTCTCCACTACAAAGGCCGAGTATGTTGTAGCCATTGAGGCTTGCAAGGAGGCTGTTTGGTTGTTGGCCTTGGTATGCCATAGATGTTATCCCCACACTGCATTCTGATTCTCTGAGTACTATCCAATTAGCCAAGAATCTGGTCTTTCATGAGAAGACAAAACACAGGTGAGGTATCACTTCATTCATGAGATCGTTTAGGACACGATTGCTGATCTTGTCAAGATCTCAACCAACCAGAATCTTGCAGACTTGCTCACAAAAAGTCTCTTAGTGGAGTGTTTTGCCTTCCTTAGGAAGATGATGGGTGTAGGATGAGATGACGTCTTTCCTCATCCTATTGTACCTATGTACACTTGTACCTTTTTCTTATTTTTTCCTCCTCCTCCTCCTCGCTGAGGTAGATTCACCTTTAAGTGGGAGGTTGTTGGGGGTAAAGGCGCCTCTGCCTAGCCGCCCGTGTATTACTACACTGACAATATCTATAGCTGCACACTGTAGGCCGGTGGGCACCCATCACTGTCACTTCATTCTTTTTTCTTTCAATGATATTTGAATAAAGGGAATGTGGGTCACACATTGTGATTGTTGGAGTTCCCACATTTGGACTCTCTCTCTCTCTCTCTCTCTCTCTCTCTCTCGCTCTTGCTCCTTCCACCATAGCTCTTGCTTCCGCTCATGCTTCTACTTCAGGGCTCACCTCTCTTCAAGGACATCATAGGCCAATGAGAGAAGCTTCAAATATTGGAATATTTGGTCAAATGAAGGGTTCTACATTTGGAAAAAGCTTCACAGAGGTTAGTACCTATTTTTGAGAAATTCCCATACTTTAGAAATGCTCTTTTGGTGGCTAAAGACTACTTAAATTTAGCCTTGTTTCACTGCAAACAACTTGCAAATAGCTCATTGTTTTAGAATAGTTTTTTTTTAAATTTGTTGATAGAGAAGTATAACTTATATGGGCTAAAAGTACATGAAACAAACTTTCTTTTGACATGTGGCATGCTTGATTTGGATTGGCCCATAAAAAGCTATATTTGCTTTAGTACAATAGGGTCTATAGTAGACAAAATAATGTCTACTATTTACAAGATCATGAAGACTTTGTGGCCAAGTTTTGTGCTTTATGTTTTACAATGGATGTACATATAATATACTTGGCCCTCCACTTTGTGCGTATGTGCCCTTTCCCTATCAAATGGTAAAGGAAGATACAAGGCAAAGCCCAAGCTAAGCTAAACCAATTAAGCAACAAGAAAAGCTAAGATTCCTCCAAAATACATCAAACCTCACTCCAATCCATTTCATGAATATTTTTCAAGACACATTCTTTTAATGTTGTAATAGACTAGTACTATGCCATCTCCACTATTGAAGCCATTTATGATAATCCCCTTTCTTTTGTTTTTGAGGGAAAGAACCTTCGAATGGGGATGGATTGCAAAGAAGCGGCAAAGATACTATTATTTAGATAAATAGGTGAAAACTACTCTAGCCACACTAGCATGAGTATATAAATAAGTGACAACTACTCTAGCCACACTAGCATGAGTATATAAGATGCAAGAGGCTTTTTTTTTTGCCATTGAGTAATAAACACTCCTCTTTCATCTTCAACCTTTTTCTCCACAACTCTAATGGCTTTCACCTTTGTCTCTTCCTTCTTTGTCTCTTTCTCTCTCCTATTAATCTCTGATTTCTATAGCTCAAATCAGAAAGAAAGTTTAACTAGATGCTTTATAGTGGGATGGATTGGAGGTCAATCTAGTAAAACTTAGCGTGAAACATTCAAAAAATGCCAATATAATTGTTGATACTTGGTTAGTTTATTTCAAACAAGTTAAATGGAGGGGTTCTCCCATTAAAGGAAATCAATCTCTTTCTTTATCTATATGGCTCAATGTTGTAGCTTATAGTGATAATTGTTGAATGGTTGTGCTAAGTCTAGGAAAAGCTTTGAGATTCAACCATAAGAGAATAATGGTTTGGGTTGACCTTTGAGACAAAGAAGCTTAAGATTGGACTCCCTTGGAAAGATACGGAGGATTGTAATGTTAATAAGGAGGGATGATTGGCCACCACCGCCACTTCTTATTATGCATAAGTTATCCTATCATGTCTCAATGAAGTGCCTTTGCCCAAGTCGAAGCCAAAGCAATCAAGTTATTCTTTTGCTTGGATAGTCAAAGGTAAGGACTATTGGTAAATATATGACATGTATCCAAGGGCATGCAAAAATGGGTCCAAAAGGTATGGATAGTAACTCCATTGCCAAAGGTGAAATTTCTATGACAAAGTACATGCACGAACAAGTTGCTAATTAGAGAGTGAGATTGTCAAAATGGGCTCTTGTACCTAGAATATCTCATTTTTGCCATGTTGAGGTAGAGTCAATTCATGATTTTTCTTTTGGGCATGTAGATTAATCACCTATCTTTGGAAAAATGTGTAAGGTTGGTTTCATAAAGCTCAACTACACATTTGCTATTAGTTGGAGGTAGGCTCTTTGTGGAGCTAAAGGCAATATAAAAATCATTTTACTATAGGCTTAGTGTATAGTAAGAGGACTTCTGTTTATGTGGGAAGCCAAAAATTAGAGCAACACCTAAGGTCATGGTTAACCTTGGTCTAGAATTTAGAAGGATAATTGAATGAGATTTTAAAGTGTGAGCCAAATTTCTTATTAAGGGTAGTAGTAAGGTTGTGTTTTTGAAGTTTAAGACCTTTATGTCATGTTGTTCACACGATTTCTAGGAATGCAACTATTATTTTATGTAATGTATATATTTCACATAAAGCAAAAGAATTAAAGACTTTTTAGTGCAAACATGCTCGAGCCATCGTAAAAATAGCACATTGAGCTTGACTTTGATGTTCTCCATGAGATTTAATCGCTGCAAGTGGAAACTAGGTGGACATTCTTGCTAATAGGTTCCAAAGACCTTCGAGAATAAATATGCTTAGCCATTGCAAAAATAGTTTCCAAAGAACCTTTGAGTGTAAACATGCTTGAGTCATTGCAAAAATAACACGTCAAGCTAGACTTTGATGTTCTCCATGAGATTTGACTATGGTAAGTGGAAACTAGGTGGACATTCTTGTAGAAATATTAGTCCCTTTGTGGGAATGCATTGCCCAATAATTGAATTTAAACACAAGAAATTTCCAACCATACACCATGGACATGTTGGCTTGCAATCAAGTAATGACACGCACACGCACGTGCACGCGTGCGCGTGCACACACACACACACACACACACACACACACACACACACACACACACACACACACACACAATGCATGCGCTCACTCACTTACCCTATTTGAAATACCATTTTCCCCCTAGTGACTTGAGTCCAAGTGGCCACAACTTGACCATCCATCATAAGCAAGATACGAGCAATGAAGATCTTACAAGAAGTTATGATAAACGGTAGAAAGATGAGGCCGACTTTGCAAAGTTAGGAGCCATAACATTCACGGACCTCCCCAAATAAATCTCAAAACAACACAACTCAGTAAAGTTTTCTCCCATGTGATCAAAATGGGCTCCATCTCTTAAGACAAGACTGGTAGAGAGCATTAACATTTTTGCCCCTTGAGAGACTTTCAGTGCACTTTCTTGGATGACCTTCCTCTCTCTCTCTCTCTCTCTCTCTCTCTCTCTCTCTCTCTCTCTCTCTCTCTCTCTCGGGGAGGCCAATGTGACTTCATGAATCATCACCTCGTTTCTTTTTATATGCAGTCTGGCTCAAATGTCCACAACCCATATATATACCTAGATTGGTGCTGACACCGTGCTTGTACAAGACTGATGAGGCCAAATTGTCATGTCAATTTTGATGTATTGCTCAAATTTCTACAACCAATATATACACATACATTGGCGCTGGCAATGCCCGCGTACATAAACCTGAGAGGCACTTATCAAGGCTCTCCACGCACATTTGAAAATTTCGAGCTGCTCGTCTTTCTCTGCAAACGAGAATTTGCACAGAAGCAAAAACTGCAACACATCCTTCCCTCCCTTGCCCTTCTTCCTCTTCCTGTCCTTCTCCTTCTTTTCTCTCAGAGGGTATTTGCTTTGTGATTCCAAGCATGCTCGTGAGGACCTACAAGAGGCGTAACAGAGTAGGAGGAGCGGGCAGCGGGAGCAGCTATGGCGACGACGAATTGGGCGGTACGTCTTCTTCATTGCGGGGGAAATTCTCGCAGGAGGACGAGGAGGACGATGATGCAGGGCCTTCGTCTTCTTCGTCCTTCTGGAATTCGTCCCAGCCGGACAGCAATCCCTTCTTGTCCTCCCAGGGCTCATCGGGCCTCATAGACGACATCGATTTTGGCCTCCACCCCCCCTCACTCTCCCCGATCCAGCCCCCTCTCTCTGGGTGCCTCCCGCAGCAGCAGACGGCTTCAGCTCTGGCCCCACCACCGCAGCGCGATGGCAACCCTCCGTCCCTCAGGCCCAAGCGTGACAAGCAGCTGTCCGCCGGTGACAACAACGGTGACCCTCTGCCCTCCAGACCCATGCGCGAGAAGCCGCTGTCTGCTGGCGAGAAATTGAGACGCATAGGGTCCTCCCTCGCTCTAAAAAAGGCTGGCTCTCAGGAAATCCCACAGAGGATCCAAAGCACTAGCATCACAGTTGTGAACAGGACCGTTGATGCTATGACGTGTGATACGGGAGAGGCCACGGCCTCTATGAGTGTCTGGGGACCCTCTGCCCCCCCTACCTCCACTCTCATGGAGGCACAAGAGTCTGGTGAGATGATGGAGCATGTAGACGAGGCCAATTTTGCTTTGGATGGCCTGCGGCCTGGCCAGCCCCTACGCACCCGACGAGCAAGCCTTGTATCCCTCCTGTCCATTTGTGGAACAACACAACGTCGGAGACTTTTACGCACTCATGGGTACACTGGTTCTCTCTCTCTCTCTCTCTCTCTCTCTCTCTCTCCCCATATTAGGGTTAATGAATCATTGCTACAAAATTCTGAAAGAAAACACAAAACATCTCTCTTATTCTCACCTCAATAACAGAATGAATAAACAAATGGACGATCTTTAAGAGACACAAGGATACAATGAGTCTACAATGATGCCCTATAAATAGACCAAACACGGGATTACATAAAATGGGTCTCTAATGAAGTTCTATAAACGGACCTGTTACGGGGTGCCACTTGAGGTGCAACGTTTGCCAAGCTTCCCCAAAATTGAGTTGAACACAATATCTCAATAACTCTCTTATGCAATGAAATTATGGAAACCTCCTGACTGGGTACTATGTACACTCACTTTCAGTTGTGCCTGGATGTACATTTCTCCTGGCCACTCTACTGCATTCTGATAGAGGTGTAGATAGTACTGAGACTTGAACCATCATAATATATGCATGTCAGCCTTGATCCATCTCCTTTTTGCAGTGCCATTTAGATGCAGGAGCAGTGATGTAGCCTGCTGGCGATGTCATTGCCTGCTGGATTGGTTGTATCTGCATTGGAGTAATGATGTGTGCCTATGTTCATCTTATAAGTGTTTTACAGCTCAACCATGATGTTTTAAGATCATGGTCAAGCTGATTGACAGTTGCCATTGCTTGTGTTTCACTTGCCTATGACCACATAGCTACAGAATCTTATTCCCAGAGATGCTTGATCATGCCTGCAAAAAATGTGTACCACCATAGTGCATGCAACAATGACAAATAGAGCACCATGGATACCTAAGGAGTGGGTGCAACCCACCACCAAGGTGCCTTTGAAAAACACTTATGTTGATATCGATTGTACCAAACTGTGAAAATAGAGTATGCTTGAAATCAGCCTTCCTCCTTGGCAATGGTGGTAGATGACCTGATTTATCACAAATTACAGCAAGCAATAAAATACATAATACTGAAAATACACTCTACTACACTAATCTCGGAGAGTGGACACCCGATTGGCCCCAATTGTTGGAGCCCCTTGTGGTATTTCTTTATCTTGTATTGGTTTAGGTTGAAGTATATGAAGATATGGACTGATCTCCTTCAATCTCCAATGCAAATGGCCGTCATAAATGTCTGGCAGCACTAAGAATCAAATTGCCTCATGATTAGATTACAATTTGGGCATAAATTGGTCTTCAAGCTCTTACATGTGGGCTAAGTCAAATGGGATTGGGTTCATTCCTTAGATTAACTTAAAACTCTCAATTTATAGCTGCCATTTTGAGTATGGGGTTTTCAATTAATGGGTACGGATTCCAAGATGGCTAAGAAACCCTAACGACTGCTGTAAATTAGGGTTTCGATACCAATTTCTTCAATTGCTCTTTTCCAATGGTTGGAATACATCGAGAATCATTGAGGGCATTTTAGAGAATGCTGAGAAAATCAATTAAAATGAGTATCTTTTGAATGTTAGCTCTGATGCCAATTTTGATGGTGCCAATAGCTTTGAAAGAAAGGGGTCTTGCTAATCACATTGGGGGGAAACACCCCAGTGTGATTGGCAAGCCCTCCTCTTCTATCACTACCTCTCACTAAGGCAAAGAGGGAAACCTATTGTCCTTGTCTTGTGACATTGTGTGATTAGTTATTGCTTGTCTCAGGGCTAATCTTGTGGCTCCTTTTTCCTCCCTTAGCCTCTAAATAGTTGTCACCACACTCGCCTAGCCCCAAATAGTCTTCTCTCAGCTTGCATGGGTAAGTTGGTCAAGTGGCAACCTTCCAAAAGCAAAATTTCAGCATTAATTTATGAATTTTCAAAATTGAAATTTTAAAAATCAATTAATTATCCATTTGACCTTGCACAAGAATTGACTATTGTCCAATCTCATTTAATGCACCAATCCCCATGGAACATTTAATTGTTTCAATATTGCTCAATTAATGCCTATTCTCAATGTCACCACTTGACATTTTAATGGCCTAGACCCAAACTGACAACATGTACTAGTAAGTACTTGTCCAACATAACCTTACACAACTTTCGTCAATGTCACCCACCATTGCTTGCTTGGGTTACTTAGGTCGTCACTGTGACTTAATTGACTTGCACTTCACATGCACACCTCACATGCATACGACTTAATAAGGCCAAAGTTAAGCATTAAAAATACACGTCCTCGTGACCGAGCTCCGTCTTAAAATCTTTGCAATTGTCCTTGATTGCATTGTAATGAGTCATAAGCAAAAGTTTTGATTTGGAAAAAGCATATGTATCATAAACAAAGAACATTGTTTGTTGTTATTCAACTTTTCTATTACTAAATACATTCTGAAATTTCCAGCCAACATAACTGAGTCATAACTAACAAAAAATGAATCATAACTATATTATCAAAACCACATGGGACGCATCTGTTAACTCTAAACCAAAAGTGTTCTAACCAAGCAACCATTTTAAAGCATAAATTGAGCATAAACCATTGTAGAACATCTAGTGATATTGGGTAACACTATTGTTCAAACCATTGTGGAATGGGTAGTGGCATTATATGACATTGTTGTCCAATTAAACTCAGCTGAAACCAATTGATAATTGATGCATATGTATAGTCTCAAAGTTGCAATGAAAACCATATCCATCTACATATAAACTATAGTGACTAGTACATTGAATAGTGACCTCATGGCAAACATATTGTGAGTAAACAATACCTTGGATAACGTTTGGGATCCACTATATACATGAGCTATCCATCACTAGAGGAGTGGAAGCGCTACCTCCTCCTTGAGTAGTAGGTAGTACTTTAGATCTCTTGCTTTGTTTAGCCTAAAAAAGTGTGTTCTAAAGTTGGCTCTAGCTGAAATGTCACTAGATAAAGTTGCAAAAACTAAAAGTGGTCTACTAAGTCACCCTCTTTCATCCATTTGGCATTTGAAACTAGTCTTGCTCCTTAGAAAGGCTGGTAAATGGCTTGATTATATACTAATTATAGTAAGCAATAATTTTACATAAACTAAAATACAAATGTTGTTGATTAATCTTGGATTGTAGACTTGGGATTGGCCCCAAAACTAATGTCCCTTGCGATATTTCTTTAACTTTATTGTTATTGGAAAAAGTACAGTGAGATCACTCTAATCTTTTTCGAAATCCAATGCTTCTTGATGTCGTAAATGACTAGCAAGTCTTCAAATCAATTTGCCTCTTGATTTGATAGGGGATTGCTCTTCAATTGACCCTTGGCATGTCAAATCTAACCCCAAATTCAATTGTGATAGGTTGACCTTTTGAAATTTTAGAAAATGCCCAACTTTTAGTAGACGATTTCAAGTGCTATGCCTTTAATTCTTTGAGATGGGACTTGAGGTGGCCATTAAAGCATAAATTTTATTGTTAATTAGGGTTTACAGCAGCAAATTCCATTGTTGTCCATGTTCAATGGTTGAGAATGGCAAGAAATTTGTTGAAGGATGGTAGAAAATGCTTAGGATAGAGAAAATTCAGAATTTTGTTTTGAAAATTTGCCCCAAATAAGAGTCACTTGCTATCTTTGAGAATGTTGGTGCTTGTTTTTTCTAGCCCTAGAGTTGGTCATTTGCTGTCTCGAGGTTTGTTGTAGCTGTCGCTTGAACTTTTGGGCTGTGCTGAGGCTCTCACTTGGTATTGACAGCCTCCTTGATGGTTGCATATCACTCCAATTGAAACTAACATTTCTTCTCATTAAGGGTGGTAAATATCCTAATTAAGCTCTAATTATAGCAAGGATAACATTCACATAAATTGAAATACAAATACACCATTGAATGTCATTGTACACCCAATTGGCCCCAAAACTAGTGTCCCTTGTAGTATTACTTTAGGTTGTATTACCAAAGGTTGAAGTATACTAAAGAGATCTAAACTTCAAAGTTTGATCACCAAAATTAGTTGATATTTAATGTTTTCAGCAACCACATTGTGAATGGCTGATTGATTGCCACAAAAATCCACATCTGCCTGGCATCGTGTTGCTACTTGTTGCCTTCTCTGATTCTATTCCTTCAAATTCTTTTAGGGCTTTTAGTCCTTGATTGACAAAGATGGCACCCCCTTGTGCAGGTGCCTGTCCTACCCTCTCTACTCGCATCCAAGAAGATGGATGGGATGAGCTACCCTCTATTGTCATGTAGAGTCAAGTGCATCCTTGACACCGATGACCTTTGGGATTTTGTTGCAGTCTCTGTATCGTGACCTATTGTGGATCCATGTGATGGTGTGACCTCGGACTCGGTAGCTTAATGGGATCAGTTGAATGCTAGAGCCCACTCTTTTCTTTTTGAGCTATTTAGATTCTATGCTCATGCATGTAAGACATATTTGCATTGCTGCAGAGGTTTGGAGGAGATTGGCGACTCTCTATTTGATCCAAAAGTTTGGTCATCGTCTATCTCTTGTGGATGCAAGCTCATCTAGAATCTTCTCCATTCGGTGGATGTGATCCCTCATCATAGGGAATCTACGACAGAGTTGTCATTAGGACTTTTTTGTGCCACTTCTCTCATATCTTTTGTCATCAACATATTATGTGTTCTACATCGGTTTTCTTACCTCTTGTATATAGGAGAGTCTCACTTGGGAGGAGCTAGTCCCATGCTTGAGCAAGATGTGCATCATAGGGAGATAGATTCTGGTGGAGCTTGTTCACATAGTTGTGCTGTTGCGGCTTTATCTACAGGTACATGCCAAGCCAAGCAAAAGAAAGGAAAGAGGAATAAGTCGAAGTCATCTTTAAACTTTGATATAGATTTTGTAGAGAAGTGCAAAGAATGTTCCATGTGTCCTCATTGTGGCAAGAACTTGCACCTCAAGAAAAGAGATACTCTCATTTTTGTCCCAGAGCGAAGTTTGGATCTATATTGGAGCCTTTATCCACCTCTACTTTGTCATTAGCTATTCCGACTAAGTTAGTGTTTCTTCACATTCCTTAGGTGGAGGAGATTTCTTCGGTTGTCTTATCATTTGAGCAACCTTGGCTCATTGACGACAGTGCATTGAGTCATATGAATCCTCAAGGAGATTTGTTGCAGGACCTTCGTTCATTAGAGGGTATAGTCACTGTTAGTGACATTTATGATTCGTTCAATGTCTTTTCATGGTGGTGGCACTTTGCCATTATTGCTTGACTGCCCATCGACCTCCATTTAAGAAGTCCTACATGTTCTGGACTTGGGCTTTCCACTCCTCTCTACTTATGGCCTTGCTAGTCTTGGGATCTTAGTTGTCTTCATCTAGCAAGCCGTCTTTGTTGAGGATTCTTCTCTAGGAGCCACTCTTGTGACATGTTGGTAGGGGAGGGGGCTATTATTATACATGCTCCATTCCCCTTCCATTGTACATTGCCCTCCAACGTAGATTTTCATTGTTGTACCCTTCTTGATTGTGCACCATCTCTCCCATAGGTTCCATCCCATCCCTTGGGCCCTACCATCTCCTTTGGTGGTTCCCTCGTACCTCTCGTTTCTTTCAGAGGGGGATGATATCGGTGATATGGTTGTGGATTTCTTGGTCCTTTGTGTTTCAAAGGGGGATTTCCAAGATCGTATGGAGCTTCTTCAAGGATTACAATCTATTTTGGGGCTTTCCTTTATGTGGCGATATCTTTCCTTCGTCATTGAGCCAACATCCTCTATTGCTTGGCCCTTGGAATGTGTTGTTTCTATGTAGGTTATGGCATTTTTGATAGCTGATCTGTTCAAGGACTCTCCGTTTACCTTGGTTTGTGTTGGCCTTTCATTGGATTAGAATTTTGTTTGGAGATGGGGTCTTGCTCCTTCATTGGCATTCTTCATTGATGGACTTCATTGACATTGGCACTCTTCATGCCACCCTTGGATTTGCATCTTCTTTGGCCTTCCCATATCCAAGATTTGAGAGGGGGTTTTAGCAGACGTGTCTTGTACAGTCATCTCCTACCTATGAGTCTCGGTTTGAGTTGAGCGAGGACATTAGGAGCTCTAACATTGTCTTTGTCTTTCATTTTGTGTGCTTCAGGCACTTTCTATGGAAGGCACATTAGTGCATTTCTTTTTGAGCACTGTAGGTTGTTTTGGGCACCTACATTATGGGCATGGCCACTTTATTACAAGTTGTGGCCCCAATTTGCCTATTTATAGGCGGTTTGCCCTCTCTCTATCTCTCTCTCTCTCTCATTATCCATCATTGATCGTTCGTGATAAGCCAACCCTAGGTTACAGGTAGTTAGGTATGATGCATTTGATCCATTTGGATCGTGGACTTACTATGGTACTGAATATACACAAAATAATGTTGGATAAAATGTGGTGTTTTATATTGTCATTAAAAAATGCATAGTAAATTAAGGGTTAGGCTAGTAAATATTACTTGTTTTGATATGAGAGTGGCTACCCATGAAATAGAGTATAATAAGCCACTATCCTTTTAACACTATTATAGTTTACAAACCACAAATGTCTTTACTTCAATTTTCAACAAGGTGTCGTGAACATGACGAGAGGTTGAGACAAAATGTGAATCCAAGACTTTAGTCACAAGGAATTTCTAAGATCGAATTTTCTTTTTAAGATTGAAGACATGTACAATGTATCGAAAAAAGGAGCTAGCTGCAATGATGGATCATGGTGTCGCAAGTCACAAGTGCCAAGTGCCAAGTACAAAAGTAGTAGACACAAAAAGAACTTGAAGGCTAAGACTCAGGTGCGCCGTGTGTAATAGTTTATTGTGGACATGTTCAATTGTTGAAATAGGTTTGGGAGCATATCCATTTAGCACAACAACAACAACAACAAAAGGAGGTTGATAAGCATGTGTGAATTGATATTTTGTGAGGGTTAGTGGTGCTTTCACAAGCTTCAAAAGTACTGATTGAAGCAACTTGTGGAGTTTTCACTAAAGTTAGCTCCAAGAAATAAGGGGCCTTTCCACATCAATTTGAAGCTGAGCTACGTGACTTCTTGGTTGGAGTTACCCTCTAGTAAAATATGCATCATGTGTATATGTTAGCAATTGTGGATACCATGGTCCAATTCCCTTGGCAACCATGGACTAGGAGGAGCTAGTGTCACTAGATCTAATGGGCTTTTCGAGGAGTTGGTGCAGAGGTGTTACTTCATGGGTACAAGGGGTACACAATGGAAGGAACTCAAGTATTTGCTCAAGTTTTCGGGTCACCCATATGCACGAGTTGGATGAGTCCCAATTTGGTGATGAATCTTTGCCATTGCGTCAGGTTTACTAGGAGGCTGTGTGCCTACAGAAGGCTGCAGTGTTAAGTGGGGAGAATGTAATGCACTTGGGCAATCCCAGGTTCAAGTGGGCATTCGCCCAATCGGTGATGTGGTGACGGGGGCTGCATTGATGATGTGGGGGCTGCATGAAAGGAGAGTCAGGCAGGTACTGTGCCACATGGCAATCAGACCATTGATGTTTGGGCAGGGACAAAGATGGCTGCGGGCTGGGAAAGTAATCAGACATGCGTGATGATGTGGGGACCAATGGTGTAGGACCCAAGTCAATTGACAGGTTGTGGACTATATTTTCCATATGGCCTACTAAAGGTGGATGACCTTTGGTTTCACATCATTGTGGTTGTTAACCAATCGTGGACAATCATTATTCCACGATCATCAAGAGAATTGGCCTTTGTGGACAGCAGAGATTGTGATTAAGGACTGATCATGGTCTTCTCCAGTTGAGCACACAGCAGGATTGCTAGCACTGGATGATGGCTTTGTGAGTGCATGGTTTAAGGGATGCCAGCAGGAGTGTGTTGCAGGAGATTCTTTGGACTGCTCACTGTTTGATTGTCTACCTGGATTGGACAGCATTGAGTAACGTGTTCTTCGATGATTTGCAGCACATGAATGTGGAGGATTGCACATGGGCTGGAACAGAGGGTGGATTTGCTGTCAACAGCCTTTACTCTTCTAAACATCCGTATTACTGCTGTAACATGTTGATTTGATGATCATTTCCACTTTTGGCTTCTATTATTGTCTGAGTCATGCATTTATGATATGAGTATGGTCTTTCTCATATTTCATCCTTCTCCATTCTTTTGCCCATCTGAAAGAAAAAAATCCAAATAAGATTCAAACTACTATGTCCCAACCAAAACAAAAAATTTCAATATTAAACAAGCTGACCTTTCTACCACCAATACAAAAGTTGAAGCTCTTCATATGAACGCTTCCCATCAAGACTAGATGCTCCCGCTGCAGATTTAGGAGAATCCAACAATCACTCATTGTGATTGACTAGATCATTTCACCTAGCATACTTGGCCATTACAGTGCTGTGTTTAGATTGTCAAATTTTAATCTGCTGTAATGGTTTTTAGACATGTAATTTGTCATCCCTCCCCGAGAGCTGTCATAAGCTTTTCAACTGTTGTCAGTGTGCTGTCAAAATTGTTGTTTTCAGATGATAGATCACCATTGAAACCTACCTTTCATTGTTCTTGAAACTGGGTGCTAGCTCGAGTGATTTGTGTGATATAGCCTTATTTAATGTCCATCTTCTGTCTGTTGCAGTTTTCTATCAGAACAAATGATTTTTCTTGTTCAAAATTTCTAGGGTTTTGTTGGCTAACCAAGGAAATCCAATACATCATGACCTTTTTCTCTTAGAAAGTTTATTCGATAGAGGAGAAGAACTTCCCTTGGAAAACCTGGTGTGTGAACTCTTATTTTAATGATGTTGTTTATTGATGTTAAAACACGCCTTTGCTTGTGAGGCTTATTAAATATTACTTTCAGAAAGTACCAAGTGATATCAAAGATTTAATCACAACTCTTATTTACTGGATGCTGCATATTGGGGCTTCTCTATGTTAGCCTCGACTCCCATTTTCTAGTTGCAGGCTTATAAGAAAACATTCTGTGATATTTGACAGGATGGTGAAACCTGTGCTTGATGCTGTCTTAACAGTTCCAACCGATGATCCTCCTACAGCACTTGCTGCTGCAACATTGCTATACTTGATGGCTTATGATGTAAGTGTCAATGTCCCTCCCATGTTCTAGTCCTTAAGTGTGCATTTGGGCTCAGAACAGCAATTTTGGTTTGTGGACTTGTAAATAATGCTGTCTGAATATTAATTCATTCTGCAACTTGGATTGAGTGGTCACACATCCACATGGATATTTCTATCAGTATTTATAACCCTTATCAAGATCCATATGTATGTAGCTTGTTTGCATTATGGCTGATTTATGATGTAGAGTGGGTCTCTCCCTCTCCTCTTAAAGAACTATGTATCATTATAAGTGGTCAGAACAAACCGTTGTATCTGCGAACATGAAAGACTGGGTTCCTTGCAATGACAAGAGCACTCTGGTTGTGCATTGAAGAAGAGTAGGTCCATGTTAAGGAAACCTAATGGTTGCTAATATCCCCAAAGCCAATTGCCTCCTGAGCAGAAGAGTACGCTGCATGATATTGTGCCTTGGTTGAAGAAAGGGCAATGGAAGGCTTCTAGTCGGTGCTCCACGAGGTCGCACAGCGTGCTTTGGATCCAAGGGAAAATGCATAGTGTACAGTAGATCTGTGGATGTGTGTTGTGTGTCCTTGAAATGGCTGAATGAGTGTGTAGGCACACCAAGCAGAGGATGGGTGTCCTTGTGTTTGAGTGGCCATAGGTAGATGTCCAAAGGGGCATGAGGAGGATACCCAACACACTAGGATAAGCAAACCCGAGGGTGGATCAGTTGTTTGTGCCAACAATGCATTGTATGCTTTTAAAGGCATTGGGGAGGTTCCCATATTTGTAGTTATGTATGTATAGTTATGTTAAAAGATGTCTTGTATATGCCAAATTTGACAAAAATCTCTTATTAGTCTCAACAGTTGCATGTGCTGGTCTCTTGGTCCATCTTCACATGATGTGCATGATTGCAGTGATGATGAGGTAATTGTCATCATTGGCACATTGTAAATTGGGATGTATATGCTGGATGCTTATGAGAGGAGAGCATTTAAGGATGTTTTCGCAATTGATACTTGAGTCAGTGATGACATGAGTTGTGGTATGCTTAGTGTAGTCATTTGAAATATGGGAGGTTGCTCACTTGCATGCAGACGGAAGGTGTGAAGGAAATTGCTAGGGTTTGCATTGAGGACACACAGAGTGTATGACCATGACAGAAACACAAAGAGAGACACACAGACACAGAGGGCAAAACTCAAACGCTAAACGCAAAACTCAAAAACTCAAACCCTAAACACAAAACTCAAAACTCAAACACAAAAACTCAAACACAAACAGAAGAAGGGAGAAAGAGAAGACAACTCTAAAGTGAATGAATGCTGTAAATGAATGTAAGAGTGTACAGTGTGCTCAAGGGCAGAGCAATGTCGGAGTGTGACGTTCACCGAAGATGGATCCCAAGTCTGTGATCACTAGTCGGAGTGTAGGAGTGCTGAATAGTGAATGGCAATAGGTTGGTCACCAAAACGCAGCAGTCTGGAGGCTGAAAATTGGTAAATGCAATAGTGCATCACCGATCAGAGGCTGAAAACTGTGCACAATTTGCTGTAAACAGCAAGCTGAAACAATGTCTGAGAGTGTCAGGGCGTGCAATGCTGAAAACGCAGGCTGGCTGACCTTGGAGATGATGGATAGCAAGCTGAATAGCAGTCTAGGAGAGTTTGGAGCAGCTGCCAGCAACTGAGAGCTATCGCCTACTACAACAATAGACAGGCTGAAGATAATGTGGCTGCAGTCGATGATGGCTGGACAGCAGATGGAGGTAGGCTGTAGGGTGGAAACTGGGCGCCAACAGCAGCAGAGGGTGTGTGGGTTGGTGTAACCTGCAAACAAGGATAATGGTTGAATAGGGGCAGCCTGTCTATTTATAGATGTGGAAGGGTGCTCCAAAAGTTAGGGTTTCCACTAAACTCGCTTGAATTGCTTCCCGTTTTAGGGTTTTCACTAAACTCTCTCAAACCGCTTCTCGTTTTAGGGTTTTGCTCTAAAAGAGTGTTTTTTGTGTGTTTTGGGGATGTTTAAGAGGCTAATCAACAAGTAATGCATATTTTAGCTCAATACCCCCTCTCAGGCCTAAAATTGAGCTAAAAGGTTAGGCCAGCCATTGTGATGTTTATGTATCCCAAGGCGTTCCATCCCAAAGGAACCAAGGCATCGGACAAAGGGTGCACATCGGTTGCCCAGTGGCCTACCAAGACTACATAGGCGATGGTTATCTTACCAAGGAAATCCAAGTAGTCATCCCAGAGAGGACAGGGCATCAGACAAAGGATGCACGTCGGCTACCGAGTGGCCTACCAAGCCCTACAAAGGCGGATGGAACTACATGGATTTTTTTTTTTGTTTTTGAATAAGTGAAGTAAATTTGATGGGATGTTTCTGATTGAGTAAAAGTGACCCAGAAGACGAGAGTGGGGAGGGTACATCCAACACATTACAAAACAGTACAAGCTAACCTATCCACTCAGGGTGTCAATGACGAGGAAAAATAGGTGATGAGGTATCCATGTGATGAAGAAGGATGGCGGTGTGGTAACAACAGTTGTCAGTGGAAACAACTTAGGATCCGTGCAAGTGGTGCTCTGCACAATGAGATGCAAAGTATACTACATGTAGCAGGTGCCACTTGGACAATGTTCTTCGCGGGGAAATTGTTCACTTGCTCAAGCGCCCTAGTATAAGGATGATGTAATCATGCAATGCAAAGGGTAAGGTACAACAGGGGAAAGAAGCCGATGTTGAAGACAAAGTGTTGAAGCTTGTAAAATACCAAGAAGGGTAGGAACGTCCTCTCAACTTGGATGTAGATGCCAAAGAAGGAAGAGGAGCCTGATGTCGGTCTTCATATGGTGCCGAGAACCATAAGGAATGAAAGAAGATGAAGTGGATGAAGTACCCCGCTAGAAGAGCAAGGCAGAAGTCATCGCCATGATAGCATCGAGAGAGATGCTGTACGATCCATCTTGGGAGGGGAAATCGCCATGCTGGATGAAGAGCAAGCACTCCTAGGATGATGAAACCATGAAAGGAACAGTGCGCATCCCCATGTCTCTAGCCCAAGGAGGACCAAAGCAATCTGCAAGTTAGCCCTATACTGAAAGACAAAACCCTGCAAAAGGGATGTGAATTTGCAAACACAGAGGTCAGTGGTGAGATGCTCCAAAGCAAAACAGAACAGAAAGAAAATCTAACTCAAAATGAATGCAATGAATGTGTATGTGTGTGAGGAAATGCAGTGGAAGACAAAAAAATAGAAAAACTAAGGATAATGAATCCTATGGGTCCGACTCTAAGAGTGCGAAAAATGAATGCTAGATTGACCTAGGGTATTCGAAAAGACCGAGAGCCATGCAAGTCGAAGAAGGTGGCTACCATCGCGTATGTTCAGTAGCAAGGCTCTGCCAAGGGAACGCTTGACGAGATAGAGAGGAAGGTGAGATGGAGGCATGAAGTGCAACGGGATCGGAACTTGCAGGCCAATCAGCCAATCCCTTAGGGGTAGTGAAAGAGATGGGCCGTTGAGGCTGTACTCGAGCCACATGTCAACAACAGCAACAATGGGTGTTGAAGGAGCAGATTAAGTAGGAGCGGAGGGCATAGCTCCACTGGACTGTGCAGTCGCAATGGTCTGCTGAGGCTTTTTAGGTGGAAAACCTTGGGCCTTGGAGCGACACTCCTCGTCCACATGGCATGCTCTCTGGCAATGTGTGCAAAACTGGTTTTTCTTAGGGAGTTGTTGCCAGATAGGTCTAGATTCTTTGGTTCCATCTGAGAAAGAGGAGTCACCCTTTGATTGGCTTGCCTTCGCATTTAGCGAGTTCTTGCCACTAGTGGTTGTCCCTCCCGAAGAAGAGGCAACCAATCCCCTTTGATCTGAATAAGGTTGTGATGATGATTTTTTGTGGACTTGATCATACAGCCTCGCGTAACACAAGAACTGACACTTAAACTTGTAGAAGGTTGGCAATCTAGATTGGAAGATGATGTGTTGAATGAAATTGAAGTACTTGTCGGGTAACTTATTCAAGAAGAATGTAACCTGATCGTCATCCGACTTTGGAGAGCCAGTAGTGGTGAACTCGGCAAGTAACCGTCTATATTCAACCAGCTTGACCTTTAGATTATCCCCTTGCTTAATAGAGAACTCTTGAAGCTCAAAGTCGAGATTGATGTGCCGAGTACGATCACGAGCTGCATAGCGGTCGAGAAGGTGACTCCAACGCTCTGATGCGAGTGGGAAGTGTTGCAACTGAGAGTGAAACTTAGGAAGCAATCCCTGCATCAGCTCAACATTGGCTGTGGCATTGCGAGCTCTCCATTGACGGATGTAATTAGGGTGAGCTAGTTGAGGGTCCGGCATAGGCTCTAGATCAATGACGAGGTCCCAAAGACGCTGAGTCTCAAGCACTTGTTGCATGAAATTAGACCAAGTGGTGAAATTTGACTCGTTAAAACGTGCCTTATCCGTGAAGGCATTCTTGGCCGTTGCAATAGGAGTGGTAGTGCTCGGAGATGGATAGTGTGAAAAAGTGTAGTGTGGATAGGATGGGGGAGTGTACACTTGGGAATGGGCCCGAGAGTGCCCACCAAGCATGCGTGTAGTGTGCAAGGTGGATCCATAGGTAGGAATGGGTTGACTAGGCATGGGCATGGTAGCCAAGATGTGAAGTTGGGGATAGTGAGGGGGATGCCCATCACAATCATCCCAGGAGTTATGGGTGTGCTCATGTGCTAAAAGGTGAGAGACACTGTGTTAAAGGGTGGCATTCCCCCTAACGAAGTACCATGGTGCAAAGAGGTAGAGAATGGGGTAGAGAAGAAAAAGGTGCTAGGAGCGGAGATGGAAGATCCAATCCCTAGGGTGTGTGATGCAGATGTGGAGTGTAATTCAAGGTTTTGGAAAGATGATGAGAGGTGTGATATAGAAGAGGGTGGGATGGAAGGGAAGTGGGAAGTGCGTGTGATATGCTCAAATGAAACAGAAGCTGTAGATGCACCTGAATTTCGTTTGCTTCGTGAGCCCTCTCTATTGAAGTTCACATACGCAAAGCCATCCGGATCGTGTATCTCAAAAGAAGAAACAAGCGAGGGTTTTGATTCATGCAACACAAAAGAATTGTACAAACCTGACATTGGACTTGGCTGAGATGATGAAGATGGATCGCCAGACGTTTCGAATGCCATATATCCTCCATGATCGGAGAGGTGGCCAGCCTCACCAACCGGTTCGGATGTGGTAGCAAAACTGGTAGGGGTGTAAACATCACCATACTTGTTGCGATAGTACTCCTCAAAGTCCTCCTCTATTATGTTAGTGAAATCTGGTAAAGGTGTAGTGTTGTCCTCCTCACCGAGTCCATAATGCCGTCTCAGGGCCTCCAATGATGGAGAAGCTTGGTAAGACATCATAGGAACTGGAGAAGAAGGTGTTTGGGACATTGTGATTTGGTTATGAGTCGTAGTGTGTGCCTCGCATAAAGACTAGCTCTTCACAATATCTGCGCTCTTTACAAGAGCATCGGCTCTTTGATACCATGTGAAGGAAACTGCTAGGGTTGGCATTGAGGACACACAGAGTGTACGACCGCGACAGAAACACAAAGAGACAAACATAGACACAGAGGGCAAAGCTCAAACCCTAAACGCAAAAACTCAAAACTCAAACACAAATTGAAGAAGGGAGAGAAAGAACACAACTCTGAAGTGAATGAATGCTGTAAATGAATGTAAGAGTGTACAATGTACTCAAGGGCAGAGCAATGTCGGAGTGTGACGTCCATGGAAGACGGATCCCAAGTTAGTGACCACCAGTCGGAGTGTAGGAGTGCTGAATAGTGAAGGCAGTAGGCTGGTCACAAAACGCAGCAGTTTGGAGGTTGGAAATTGGTAAATGCAGCAGTGTACCATCGATCGGAGGCTGGAAACTGTGCACAGTTTGCTGTAAACAGTAGGCTGAAACAGTGTTTGAGAGTGTCAGAGCCTGCAATGCTGAAAACGCAGGCTGAATAGCAGTCTGGGACAGTCTGGAGCAATCGTCAGCAGCTGACAGCTGTCGCCTACAACAATGGACAGGCTGAAGATAATGTGGTTGCCGTTGATGATGGCTGGACAGCAAATGGAGGCAGGCTATAGGCTGAAAACTGGGCGCCAACAGCAGCAGAGGGTGTGTGGGCTGGTGTAACCTGCAAACAAGGATAATGGCTGAATGGGGGCAGCCTGTCTATTTATAGATGTGGAAGGGTGCCCCAAAAATTAGGGTTTTCACTAAACTCTTGAATCGCTGCTTTTTTTAGGGTTTCCATTGAACTCTCTCGAACCGCTCCCCGTTTTAGGGTTTTACTCTAAAAGAGTGTTTTTAGTGTGTTTTGGGGCTGTTTAAGAGGCTAATCAGCAAGTAATGCATATTTTAGCTCAATAGAAGGTGCCATGTGCATGGATGGCATGCCAGGCAACAGAGCACTAGGTGCAAAGTGGCATGCACTTGTGGGTAAGAATGAAATCCTTGTGAAGATCTAATACCTAGAGGTCAATGATTTAAGCTAACGTGTGGAAATGAAAGTGAATTGTGAGAAGATACAAAAAGGTCCTAAGCCTAATGCACTAGACATTGGAGGAATAAGGTAGATGATGCAAGCGTGGAGTCTAATCCTACGGTATTGAACATAAGGAAGAGAACCTAATTGATCGTCTGGAGAGGGAGGGACAGGAGGGAATTGAGAATGATTGGCACCATTAACATACTCATATGAAATAAAAGATAATGTAATAGAAATACCTAAAGTCATGTTTTGCCTCTAGAGCCTCCTCTATGAACACTAACGTATTGATACCGGTCTAGGTCTCCATGGTTACAATATGAGAGATGGGAGGGAATTGAGAATGATTAACACGCTCATATGAAACAAAGTAATGTAATAGGAATAGTTGAAGACATGCTTGTGCCTCTAGAGCCTCTTCTATCAACATTAAGGTATTGATACTGGTTTGGGTCTCTATAGTGACTTACAGATGGGTTTCGGCTTATACAAATCAAGTGGATTATAGCTGACATGGAGATGAGGGGTGGCCAATCATCTGAAAGGGATATATCCTCCATCAGTGGAGAGGTGGTGTCAAGTGACCCGTACCAATTGAATGCTTTGACTAATACACAACTTCTGTTGGAGTGTAGAGGGAAGATTGGTGACTATAGTTAGGCCATCTTGTATGGAAATATTCCTTGAACTCTTTGCTTGGCATCCACTCAACATTTGGTAGACTAAAGCAAGATGAGGGGGAGGATGCATTGTCCTCATTGAGACCATAATGTCGCCTCAAGGCCTTCAATGAAGGAAAGGCGTGAGAGGACACCTTAGGCTCCCAAGAAAAAGGTGTTTGAGGCATGGTGAATCGGTTATGTGTTGCTTGTGTAACTTGTACAAGCCAAGATTTTCATGATATCCATGTAGGATACTCTTTAGAAGAGCATGCTCTGATACCGTGGGAATATGAACACGACTAAAGCACAATGAGATCAAACAAGAGTATGAAAATCAAAAAGGGGATTTGATGAATGTTCAATGAATCACTCCTGAATTGAAATGAATGAAGGAGATGCTATAGATTAGTGGGTGCTTGAGGTGTGGATATGTCCAACAATCATTGACTCTTGTGGGGCAGGCTGAGGGAGAGTGCAGTGTGCAGTCCTCCATGTATGGATCCTGAGAACAAAAATGCAATCCTCTGCATGACATGGAGCAGCTGGTGACAGCAGGGGAATCCACCAGGCAGGCCAATGGCAGCGGTCAGGTAAAGGTGACAGACTGGCACCTTCAGAATGTGGGCTGCAGCACCACAGAGCAGGGTGGCAGCTTGTGTTGGTGGAGGAGGAGCCTGTTGATAAAGATAATGATGACTGAGGTGATGGTACTGAATGCGAGGATAAAGGGACGAAGACGTGTGTGCACATTGAGACCTTTTATAGAATGTGCTGGAGCCATCAAAAAAGAAACAATGCCTTTTTGGGGCTATTTAATGAGCTAGAAAATGCTAGAAAATATGATAATTTAGGAAGCATATTTTGGTAGTGCAACAGGTGAATCGACTTTCATGGTGAAGCTTTACAATTTCATGATATCGTTGAGTGTGTGTGAAGTGCAAATGATATTAACTTGTTATAAAGTGGTCGTAGAGGCCTTTAAAGGGTGTGTAATAACTCTTAATTGATATACAAACATTGGGTAAATGTCTTTAGTTTTCCACGAGTCAAAAGTGTCATCATCACATGGTCATAAGACACTGGCCTTTTTCTGTTATGCAATCTCCATGTTAATGAAAAGCTGAACTTCTCTTCATCTTTTCAAACTTCATGTTCTCTAATGCAAGTTGGTGGTCCAAGGGCATGTATAAGCTGGCCTCTTTTCGCAAATGTATATCGACCTTGCACCGGTTTGCCAAGATCTTGCTTGTATTCTTGATTTTGTCTATGCATACACTAAGTTGACTTCTGTGTCAAAGCTCTAGCTTGTTGGGTTACTTTTGTTGAAGAGTATATTGGGTTAGCTTGTGTTTCAAAGTTCTCTGCTGCTATTAACATGTATGTCGTCATGGCACTAGACTGGTATGAACAAGCATTTTTCGTTCTCATATTTGTGTGCAGGGACAAGATGAGACCCTTTTGGACTCTCCAGATTGCATTCAGTTCCTTATGAAGCTGTTGGGCCCAACTTGCCCTGCAGCCCCTGAGAAACGGATGTCTTCCATTGGAAGCAGGCTGCTTGCATTGGGTTCAAAGCCCAGGGCACAGAAAGTGGAGTGTTCAACAACTTCTTGTGACCAAGGAGGAGCCAGTGTTGTGGACAAGGTCAATCATCTTTTGTCTAGTATGAAAGGTTGGGGTGAAGGTGTTCTGAAACTTGATGATCAGAATGGTGTGCTTCCTGAAACATCGAGCTCTGAGTGGGTGGCCTTACTCACCCTGGAAAAGGCATGCCTGTCTACTGTAGTTCTTGAAGGTCTGGCATTCTTGAAGGGATTGGTCCTATTTTCCTTGTGTCTTTACTTAGTGATTTAGGCCACGTATTAAAGCCCAGGTCACTTCCATTGTGACCTGGGCAATGTGTTTGAACATGATTGTAATGTCTGGGAGCATGGTGAATATTGAATTAATTTTTAGTGAAGATATAATCAGGATAAGTTATATTTCTCATGTGTTAGCCAGAGTCATTTATATTATGATGGCCATTTATGTTTCTGAAGTTCTGGTTTCGGTTTCCTTCTCTTCCTCCTCACTTTTGTCCTTGTAGGTATGTATTCAAGCTTGTGAATGTAGGCTTTCAACCGATTGAATTTTGTTACAACAGACAATGCAGGGACAGTCAGGCGGATTGGTGGACAGTTTAAAGAAAGGTTGCGAGAACTGGGTGGTTTGGATACGCTATCTGAATTGGTTGCAAGTTGCTTTCTCACCCTAAAGGTAGTGCCATTACTCTTGATTGGGCATAACTTTTAAGAATTTATTGTAGCAGCATTTCCTTTGTGGCAACCTTATGTGAAGGAACGTATGATGGGCAGAAGCAAAATTTTCTAATCTGTGAATGCTTTTGTTGTCTGGAAGTCAGTGTTTATCTGTACAATTAATTTGATAAATTAATCGACCATTCTAGCTGGAGTGTTTTTCTCCATTAGACTTCTCGTTAGGCATATATCCATAGTTTTGAACTGTAAGGGCTATGCTTATGCTTAATAAGTCTTCATTTGGTTTTTGATCGCATCATTTGACCATAGGAGGGTGATAATTGTATCAGCTACTGTTTGCTTATTTATTGTCATTCCTTTATATAAAGGACCCACCATGTTTGGTAGAACTTTGTTATTGACAGCGCCTCAAGACTAAAGCAGAGACTGAGTTTGGTGGGTTTTCCAGGACCTGACCTGTGTTTGTTTTTCCTCCTTTGGCAGAAAAAAAGTGTGGTTTATTATCCAAAGTTAAACACGACAACATGGGATAAACAGCTGAGCTGGAATGGAAAACGGAAAGAATTCTAAGCATAGTGGAAGCTTCAAATATATACAAAGCCTCTCAGGGTGCTCCGAGGGGAATGTGGAAGAGAAGCCAATGTGGAGGGTACAACTACAATGGGGGAGTGCCATTCTACAGTTTGAAGAACAGGCTAGGGTACCCCTAGCTATGATGGAAAGTATGTTTTAGCCCCTAGCAATGGCGTGAGTCACCCTGAAGCTACTCTCAATGCACTTTGATTGTATGGATGATGGATAGTCCAAAGCTTTGCCAAATTCACACCAAAGCTTGTGGCAAAGAATCTTGCAAAGTCCTCTCCAAATCAGCTGAGCCTTCTTATATGCCAGAAGACATTTGGTGTCTCCAAGCATTATTGCCTTGGGCATCTCTGTCTAATCATGTCTTGCTGCACTTGTGCAAACAACTGCCAACAGCCAGACTGCCATGGATAACCAGCCAAAGGAGGGACACTGCACACTTTTTGTCCACAGTTGTCCTAGAGGTTCCTTCCAAAAAGCGTGTTTAGTAATGCTATGCTCTTGTCAATGTTTGCTTGTGCCTGTGTAAGAGGAAAAACTTGCTGAGACCTCTGAGACTAATGAATTGGCCAATGCCATATCCCTTGGGTGTTAATGTAACTTATCAAAGGCTTTCCCCAGTTGTGAAGTTTCTACTGACCAATAGAGAGTTTAGCAGCGATGTTCCCTCTTAGGCCTCTTACCTTGATTCTTCTCCGCAATAGGTTTGGGAAGGCCGACCCTTGCTAATCTATCTTGGATATGGAGAAGATGTTTGGGTTGATTGTAGAGTAGACCAGTCACTTGCTTCGGCCTTCCAAGATGGGAGAACTGGGCTGCCTACCTACTATGTACATTGTAACCTCATGGGGATTCAGTGAGGTGACATTGGCTACTTGTAACTCAACGAGGATAGTGACATCCCTCTCTTTGAACCACCGAGCTGATCATAACAGTTGTCACTTGAAACAAGATGACATCATTTTGAAGCCATAGTTGTACATCCACACCTTGATGGAGCTATGAGGCCAACCTCTCAAGCTGCAGCCTATCGGTAATATAAATTTTGTGTGCTGTATGTGCGTACCCACCTAGGAGTAAGGATGCCAATAAATGGTAGGGTTTGTGGGGAGAAACATAAAAGTGTACAACAAACAGTGCGACAAAGAAAACTTAAAACACAAAAGAAGAATGAAGAATGATGAACATTGCATCATGTTGAATGGATCATGCTGATACAATGGAGTGGAGCTCAGAGATGATTGCACTGTCTTGGCTGATCAAGTGGCAGCACTGGGAAGGGATTTGCACCATGAAGAGAGTGAAATGTAGTCCTTTGGGCAAAGCTCTCAATGATAAGGAAAAGAGCTGCTCTATGGAGGTAGTGAAACACAGTCCTCCAGGCATTGGAATGTTGGAGTAGCCACTGGAAGATGGACAGAAATAGAGGGAGTGAAACACAATGCTCAGAAGCTGTTGGAGAGGAAGAAGATGATACCCAACAATTGAAGTGTGTTCTGAAAGCTCAAATTCGATAGGGTGGCCTGTTAAATGCCAAAACACAGCAGTGGTTGGTGGGAACAGGGCCGAAATCAGCAAATGCAAGGGCTGGTGATGTGGTCTAGTGCTGGAGGAGTCTCTAATGAAGCTGTATGGCTACTATACCTGCAAAATGCAGGGCTGAACAGCATGGGAACATGTCACTTGATGAAGAAGATGGCGGCGATGATGATGGGCAGTAGGGGACAGCCGTGGCTGCACAATATGTAGGGTAGCAGGCTGAGATCAGGTGGCTCCAGGCCTGAAAACATAGGTTGGGCAGCACCTTTCAGAGGGCGGCAGCTAGCTGAGACAAGGTGGCATGAGATCAGCTTGAGAAGCCAGCACAAGAGAGCCATTCCTGTGAGAAGCATCCACCAAGCATTGCAGAGGTGAAGGTGATCTGCAGTTGGTGTAAAGGGAGATCGACTGAAGGGTGAATCATGGATGCGTGAGATGTGTGTGGATGAATACCTATGTTCATGTTGTAGTTTGTGTCTATGAGAAACTGTCCTAGTTCTTTTTTGCATAAGTATTTATACAAAGCACCTCAAGAAGCAAGCCAAGCCCTTCAAGCATGACAATTTCATCTTTCACATCCATATAGTGCCAAGTGTATAGAAGCTTAACTTGGCCTCTCACTTGGGAGTCTCAGGCTTGGCAAGCATGTGAGACTTGTGTGCAAAGAGAAGCATTACCTTGGCAAAAAAGCAAGACTTAGATCAAGTATGGGGTGAGTGGATAACCAAATTTGACTATCCTCTGCAATTGAAACTCTTCCCTTGTCTTCTTGTTAATGATTGACTGGGTTGTAGATAACCGATAGAGAATTGACACCTTAGTGTTCATTGTTGTCATAGTTGCACGAAATGCCATTTCTTGACCTAGGAAATGATATTCCATTTCTTGCCATTCCTAGAAACACGAAACACATTTTTACTTCCTCAAGATTTAAAACCTCCCACCTTGAAAAAATTGCAGTTATGGTAAATTAGTTCAATTTTATCAATTAGCACCAAGTATTGTGAATTGTTTTTGAAGCAACCGTTTGAACTTGAAACTTTCAAGCATGACTCATAGATCACTACATGAATGATAAATGATCAAGTTTTGATTGTGGTTATTGGACTATGATATCTTTCAATACACGTAAATTTGTTAAGTTTCAATGTTGATTCACACATTTATATGTATGTACGCACACACACACACACACACACACACACACACACACACACACACACACACACACACACACACATGCAGTTTCACATATTGCCTTTTGTTTTTGGGGCAAAAACTGCGTTTTGATTGTTGCCTAGCTGTTTCGAGTCTTTCATTAGAAACTCCAAGCAACTAAGGCTACTAAGAACGAACCTCACTCACATCTTTCAGTGTCGGCTCTCCTTCATCACTTTATTGCATTGTTTGATCATCATCACTGGCATTCTCTCCCCTCACACATCATCATCATGATCATCCTTATCTCTTGTCGCTGAATAGATTGTTGCTAGATAGCCAGGTGCTTTTAGCTTCATCTCTAGTTGTCATGAGGATGTGAATTTTCAACTTAATGCTCTTTGGACACTTAAGTTTGTGCATACGTTTGGTGTAAATGTGAGATTTAGTTGAATGTATCACGGTGACAGATAGTCCTAGCTTGGGCAGTGGGGGACATCGGCATGAGTTGTGGTGGATAGGTGGTAGTGGGGTACCTAGGTTGGATCTTGGTTAGAGACATTGAATATCCCTTGAAAATGACTTTTGGTGTAATGGGGGTTAGAGATTTAGATGATTTAATAACCTAGACTAAGATTTGGGGAAAGTTTCAACACTTTTAGGTAAGTTTAGATATTCATAGTTATTTTAAATGAAGATAGGGCCAAAGGGCTATTTCAGCTTGAATTTGTATGTGGAGACCCAGGTGAAAATAGAAAATTGCTAAATGTCAAATTTGGGTCAGTTTGGGGCTGCATGCAAGTGTATTTTCCATGTTAGGTTCTTTCTTTCCCGTTCTAGTATGGTTTCTAGGTCATGCAAGGTTGGAGAAGGTTGTGGAGACTAGTTTTGGGGCAATACACAGCAAATGATCCCATTTTGGAGCAATTGGCAGCTGTTGAACTTGATTTTGGAGGATTAGACAGTAGAAAAACCCATGCACGAAGGATTATCACTGCAAATCTGAACAATAGTAGTAGCTTTGAAGAGATTTGGTCATCTATAACAAGGATAATTTGTATAGACTGTTGAAGACTCAATTTTTCTCCCGGAGCATTCAAAAACAAGGGGCAAATTGAGGATTGATGATGCTAGTTACTATTATAGGCTGGAAATTGATGTTGATCACTGTTTTAGGACTGAAAATCAAATATTTTTCTCTCATGCTTCTCTCTCATCTTGATCAAATGCATGCATAATGTGGTAGTGGAAATTGGAGACTAGAGCCTCGGATTTGAACCTAATGTGTTACTGATTAGGGATTTGCTGATCTTAGTTTGAAGCCATTACAAGAGGCCTGATTTACATACGACTGAAGAGGATTCAATTTGAGCTTCTTGGATTGTGGAATCAAGGGGCAAATTGGATTTTGTGATCGTTGGTTATAGAAATCAAGAATATAATCTAAATGTTGTAAGAGAATTAGCTTGATCAATAGAGGAAGTTAGGAACTCAAGGGTGTACCTCCTTAGTTTGAGGCAAGGCTTTGACATCTTCTTGGGGATTGAAGTCAAATCTCAGTTGTACATCAGGATTTTGGAATCAATGTGAAGAGAATTACTGCAAGGGGTGTCACCAT
Organism: Lygodium microphyllum; assembly: GCF_053477565.2. Classification (NCBI taxonomy): domain Eukaryota; kingdom Viridiplantae; phylum Streptophyta; class Polypodiopsida; order Schizaeales; family Lygodiaceae; genus Lygodium; species Lygodium microphyllum. The sequence goes on along the minus strand of NC_141153.1, from coordinate 40,470,976 downwards.
TTTGAGGCCAATCAGGTGTCGACTCATCTCGATTTTTTGAGGGCATTCTTAACCCAAAGTGGTAAATTGTTGGATTTTGAAGTTATCACAGTGGCTGCATTTTCTTTTCTAGCGCTTTCCACTGCTGCGTTTTGATTAGCAATTGCCTTTCACATCTAGAGATGCCATGCTGCATATTCCTGTCTTTTGCCATTCCAGCCATTTGCTTGCTGCATTTAATACTCCAGCCTGCTGCCCTACTGTTGTTAGTCCTCTCAATCATCTTTATTCTCCTCCTCTCTAGACTTGTGTGGGACAATCCTCTTTGTCTATGCTGCCAGAGTTGTCTACATCAAATTTCTACATCGATTTTGTTGGTTTGTCACACTCCTGATCCATTCATAGAAAATGACTCTCTTTGACACTCTCCCTCAGCCCACTTTCACAAGAGATAGTGGTGGTTGGATGACCTCTACTTCCTCAAAGAAATATCCAATCTTGAAAAGGCTTGCCACTATGTATATCTAGAAAGCAGTCCTTGCTTGAATCCTTGATGGGTGCTTAGATGTCAAGGATCACAATGATAGGAACTGCACACGTCTCATGTGGCCCACATTCCTTGCTTTGGTGGACATGTATCTTGATCTTTGACACAAGAAAGAATGACTTAGACCATGGGTGTTGGTAGAGTACTCCCAGTTGTTAGAAGGACCTCTTAGAGGCTAGGAGTGTCTTTTTGACTCTCTTGGGTTGCGCTCTTGCAAAAGAATAATACCAAATCTGCCCAACCAGTAATGGGTGCCAATCCTGTCAAACAAACAGCTTCTTGGGACCTCATGCTCCACTAAGTGGAGTCTATTGACATTCCACGATGCCAAATGTATGCTTGTGAGGGTGCTTATTTGTTTGCCTAATAGATATTCGTTTGCTGTAGTTGAAGATGAATTGTGGGTTGTGGAGATATGCTAGGATTTGCAAAGAAGACAGTGTGCGTATGAGCATGACTGGAACATTGTGAACAAAGATGCTAACACAACGAACAAAACTGAAGAATGAAGATGAAAGTGAATGAATGATAAACACTGAATGATGAATGGAGGAGTGAATGTATGTACACAATGCTTAAAGGCTTCAGTCCAACAGCTGATGGTCCTTGTGGGAGTGGACTAAGGGAGAGTGTTGTCCTCTGGTGATGAATCCCAAGTGCATCAACCATTGTGTTGAAGCAAAAGATGATGAGGATGCAGTAGATTGGAGTGGAAGGTGATGAAATGCAGCAGTCATGGGCGAGTCGACGTAGTAGACTGATGTAGAAGGCTGTGAACAACATGATAGCATGCGGGAAACAAAAACGCAGCAGCTCATTGACGCCGGAGATAATGAACAATGATGTTGGAGATGAAATGCAGTGTTAAGATGAACCCCAAAGTGCTGGACAGCAGCAGGGGTGCCTGCAAGAACAAAACACAGCTGTGTAGAGGACCTTCAGACTATTAATAACAGTAGGGCGGCCTGATCAGCTGAAAATCCAGTAGTCCTCTAGGGTGTGTTGGTCAGGATGGCAACTGGAATCAGTCAGATTGGGGCTGGAGTAGTCACAAAATAGGGCTGGTGTGACGGCGACAACAGCCGGAACCAAACATAGGTGTGGGCAGCTCTCAGATGGTCACAACAGCAGTTGTAGATGATGGGCAGACTGGAGAGATCAGAATACAAATGCACAGTTATGCATTTGAGTTTTGGGGCTGTTCAATGCACATTTTTTAGCTCAAAGTGTGTCCGATAATGGCACTTGGCTCTAGGTTTGGGGGGTGACATCTGCTCCCCCTTATTGGCTGAAGTGCATGAGGGGTGTGATATTCACCTCCTGAACTATAGAATGGGCAAGAGCCAAGTGGCCAATATTAGCAATGTAGAATTGAGCTGCCTCAGACCCCTTTACTACTTTAGACATATCCATGGGAGGCACCATTGTTGTGTAGTGCAGAGGATAATGCTTGGGTTGGTTGAAACTTGAGCTTCAACTGCTTGTTCCAATGGACGTGCATTGTACACACAGGCCACTGCTCACTGAGCAGCTCTAGTTCCTATGTCCCTGGCCAGTGGGAGGTGGCGTTCAGCCACAGGAAATACTGGCAGCCAGGGCAGCTTCAGGGATCTGCTGCACCATCCAAGAGGGAAGGGAGGGCAACTTCAAAGGAGGGGGTGGGAGTGCAAGGGAGGGGGTGGGAAGGCAGCCTGTGTAATATGGGCCCAAAGGTAGGAGCTTATGTCCTTGGGTCCTGAGAGGAGTGATTGACCTTGCAGCTTTTCAGTGTGAGTAACTTATTTGAGGAAAATGACTGATACTTCTGATTGGACATTTCATATGAGGATGCAAGTGGTCCAAATCTGAATATTCAGGCTAGTGTCCATCAAAATTTCAAACAGTTAAACCTAAAATATTCAGCTTCTATTGAAGGGACCTCTGAGTATATTGCAGAAGTGTTCATGATGTGTTCATGGTTAACAAGACTGATGAGATGGCATTGCTAGCTGCTTTCATTTGAAGAGATCTGGCTTGTATTCATCCATCTCTGTATGCTACATGATGTTAATACTCTATTGTTTAGCTTCTTGTAAATACTTGTCTATTTCTTGTCTGATCAGGTTTTATTTCACACACACTGCTGAGGCATCATTCAGAAGTTAAAGAAAGTTTAAGCTGGCACATGATCTGGTTTACACAAATCACCCTGCTGTTGTATTGCCATGGTTGTCTTTAAAGAGCACATATTCTGATACTTGCGTTTACACCTCATGGGAAATACTCAAGAGTGCACTCATGAATACTATCAGTACAATGATACTCGAGCACATATTCTGATACTTACATTTACACCTTGTGGGAAATACTCAAGAGTGCGCTCATGAATACTATCAGTACAATGATTTGAATACATGCATTTTCAGGAAATGCCAAAAACTACTCTGAAGATGAGAAGTAATTCCCAGAAATATAGCTACAAGCAATGGACTGAAGGAGTGGGCATGCTTCTAAGGTGCTTCAAGGTCATGGAGAATGTTACATTTCTCAGTGAAAACAATCAGGTATCTCCAGTAAATAGTACATTTTACACGAGTACTTTCTCATATCTATTACACTTTGAAACTTAGCTGTGGTTGTTTGTTTTTTGACTAAATAATCTCCCATCAATGCTAGTTGAGGCTTCTCTACTTTAATATGTAGATGAGTGTGCATTATGTTGCACAATTTACAGAAGTAGTCAATGCTCCAGGTTTGTCTTCAATTAAGGTACATGAGAAGAAGAAGAGTTTGAAGTGAAGGTCAAGTTATTACTGTTAGGGACATGACAAGGACTACTTATCAACAGGAAAACTTACTTATATAACTAGTGCTTGTAATAGAGAACCTTCATGGGAAGCAGTGGCTCTGTTGAAAGTTAGCCATTGTGACAGTCCATGAAACATTTATCTGGAATAGCTGGTCAGGTACAAGCTCTTCCATTTTATGAAGGCAAGGTCTTCATAACCCTTGCATTCTCTCAGTTCCCATTTCACATTGTCCGGGCCTGCTAGTCATAGAGGTTTGAGTGCAGCATGCGTATGCATATGTGGACCCAACCCCAATGCCTGGGACCACAAGATGTGTGAGAAGGACAAGAGGTTGAAGCACACATTGGTATATTACTGCCATCCACATTGCAAGGTCGTAACTAGACTATGTCTAGTATGTGTCTGTGGGTGCGTTTCTCTTTTTTTTTGTTGGGGGGGGGTGTGTGTGTTATAGACGCTTCTTATATGGATTTATGTACTACAATTTATGATTTTCCTTTAACTGGACCTTGTCATGAAGTACTAATGGACTACTCAACAATGGGTTCTCAAAAAACAAAACAAAAGAATGTGTGGATTTATGCATTGCATTGCACACATGCTTGGAGATAAAAAAAAGGAGAAATGGAGGGGGGCTTATAGAAAGGGCAAAGGCAAAGGTTGGGTGAGATTCACATGGTTCTGCTCTTCAACCTGTTGTAGGCTTATTGTTGCAAGGCAACCACCACAAATGATACAGCATTCTGCTGGTCATTAGGAGGTAAATGGATAGCAGCAGCAAGACATTGTGTAAGGAAATGCTAGAGCCAACCAATAGAATGTTAGCAAATTAGTCAGCTCAGGTGTGAGTCTGTGTTGCAGAGACTACATCATTTTATGTAGTATTTTTAGTGGATTTTTTGGTGTCCTTTTTAGGGCTAGGGAGCATTTAATGCTGGCCGACTGCATTTATTGCTCCCCCCATTTTATGCCTATATATTACTAGGGCTCCTCCTCCTCTTGTGTACTTCAGCCATCATTTGTGGATTCTTCTAAGGAGAGAGGAGCCGGTGCCAGGGTGCCCACACAGCCAGTGACTCATTGTTGTATGCTGCTGTCTCATGTTTGATATGGGTTCCGTTTCCCGAGCATACATCTGAGTTCTCATCTGTATTTGTGTTTATTCATTCATTCTCTTGTGTTTCAGCAGTTTATTTCAGCATGTTGTTTATGCTTCCATTGTTGCACCACTTCTAACATAGAATGCAAAATGTACAACACATGGTAAGTACAATTTGATGAATGGTTAATGAAGATGAAGGTGTATCGAAGTGATGAATGATACAAAGGGGCATTGAACCTCCATGTCTTAAGGATTGGGGCAAAATTGAACCAAGTGGTGTAGGATATTCTGAGAACAGCTCTGAGAGTGAGTCGAACTTGAGCTAGATCCCAAAATGCAGCAGCAGCTGTCCACCATGAATGATGATGATGTAGGCAGCAGCAGAGGGAGTGAAACACAACCTTCCAGGCAGCAGGATGTCAATGTAGACTCTAGGCATTGAAAGTGCAGGTATCAGATTGACAATGTAGCCCAATTAGTTGGAAGGATGATGCAGCTGCTAGGAGGATGATGCAGCTGATGGTGATAGTCCTCCAAGTGAGGCAGCAGCAAAATGAAGCTGTCCAGCAGGAGATGATGATGTGGATGATGGCTACAACTAATTAGGCCTGGAGATGGCACTCAAAAACAGGGTGGCCTTCTGATAGTAGGTGGCAGCACTTGGGATAGGGTGGCAGCTCCTTGATGCAGGCGGCAGCCTTGGGTGCAGGTGTGACAGTGAGTTAGAGTGTTGGTAGCTGATCACAAAGGGCTGAAGTCAATAATGATGAGGGATGAACGAGGATGCCCACAATATGTCCTTTCCTAGGAGATTTTGGGGCATTTGTCATGTTGTCAAAAACAAACTATTTTGTATACAAGCAATTATTTTTTGACTGTTTTTGTGGAGTGAAAATAGGCCAAACGGCATGGTAATTTTCCATGAATTAAGGCCTTTCATTTTACTTGCAGGAGACTATTGGGAATAAAGAGCCACCATTCCTTTTATACATGCTTGGGTGTGAACACACCCTTAGTACTTATACTTTAGTACTTTACATATAACTATCACTAAAACCTAAGAGAGATACATATGGAAAACCAGAGTTGCAGCAAGAAAAGTGTGCACAAGAGGGAGATAGGAACTCAAAGTACAAGAACAAAATCTTGCTTACTAAGTTGCTCAAGGTATAACTTGGATACACTCTATCTCACACTTGATAGTGACCCATAGGTTGTTTATATAGCCTCTGCTTGGCTAGGGTTAGGGTTTCCCCTATCCTTCAGGCTATTCTAAGGAGACAATGTGAGCCTTTGCGGACCAGTCAAACAAACCCTTTGGAGTTGAGTAGTTTGCCAATTGTAATGGCTGACCGGTGGCAATGTACTTTTGGCCTTGCCATTGCCCATGTTGAGGGTTACCACCACCCTGGTTGATAGGGGTCACCCAATTGGGGTGCGGGAGTCTGATTCTTGGATTTTGGGTGTGTGCCTCTTGCCTTAGATCAATACTCGTCGTCATAATGGTCAGCTTTTTGACAATGTTGACAATACATAGTCTTCTTAGGTATATTAAGTTTGATAATAGCGGAGACAATAATGAGCCTTTCATGAGCGGACGACCTCACATGGAGCAAGTGCGGGATTACATTGGGGTTTGAACCCCTGTATTAAATCCCATAGGTTGTGAGAGTCTCAGACATGCCTCATCAAACTAGGCCAAGTGGTGTAGTTGAACCTGTTGAAATGTGTCTTGTTATTAAAAGCAAGCTTGGTGGATGAGGAGGTAGAACCATGAGGTGCTTGTGAAGGTGGATAGATGGGGTAGTGTGGAGTATAAGGTAGTGGTGGTGGCGGTGGATAAGGAGGGGGTAATGGCGGATAGGTAGAAAATTGAAATAGGCAGCTGATGTCTAATGAGTGCCAATTGATATGGAGGTACTGGAACTACCATAGGTCTATATGTTACAGTAGGGGGAGGTGGAGGCATTGGGACACGATAGCCCTGTTTAAATGTTGCTTCAGGCACAACATAATGATTGGATGATCCACTAGGTAATGCCATGGAGGCAAATTGCGATACCAAACAATCCATACTCGAGTAGCTAGGATGCACTCCCAGAGGGATAATTCGAAAGAGTGTGTGTGGGAGGTCGATGTCAAAAGATAACGTACCAGCGAGACAATAGGGTTTGCGGGGAGGAACACAGAGTGAACTCGGCAAACATGGAGAAGAGAAGAGAAGAAAAAATAAACTCTGATGAATGGAAGGATGAAGTTTTGAATCATGGAGTGAATGTGATACAAGGAAACAAGGGTGCCATAGCACAAGGAAGATGATGAAGCCAGCTACGAACCACGAATCGCAACGTCCTCCTGAAGGGATGTGAGGGTAGTGGAGAGACTGGAGAGAAGAGGTGATGGACTGAATGAATTAGCTGTAAGGAATGAATGAGAGAGTGGCCTATAAATAAGCACAGTCAGTCTAGGATGGCGCTCCTTTTTGGAGCTGCAAATCCTAAACACAAAACGCAGAAATGCAAAAACGCAAACTGTGGGGGTGAAGGGTTTCTCAACACCCCCTCTTAGGCCCAAAAAGGGGAACAAGAGAAGAGTGAGGTAGAGATGCAATGCTACATGCTAAAGAATGCTCATGTAGCAGGTGCCACTTGGACAGTGTTCCTCGTGGGGAAATTGTTCACTTGCCCAAGCACCCTAGTACAAAGATGATGAAAACATGCAATGCATAGGAGGAATGTCGGACTTTGTGTGGTGCAGAGAACCATAAGGATATGCCCGTACTCGATCTGGGAAGGTGGCTCCATGCTAACCAAGTGACGAAGAAGATCCACCCTGTAATCTGAGAATACCACCTGAAAGGAGACCTTTGAAGATAGTCAGGAGACTGGATGAGTTGTAGAACCCAAAACTCAACCTCGGGAGAGAAGCCACTAGCTCCGTGACTCCATGTCGGAAGGAATACGAAGGCCTAGCCACCAAGTCATTGCTGAAGACCCAAGGGCCCCGATCTAGATAGACCCTCTAGATCTTGGGTATCAGTAGAAGAGATGACTGGTCGAAGACAGCCACCCCAAGAAAGTAGAGGATGGGTGAAGAACTTCATGTGGAGTAGGTTCCCCCTCTAAGGTGGGAGGTGGAGGGCCCCCCGCTAAAGTCGAAGAAGAAGTAGATGCCCCCTCTGAGTGCAAAGAAATAACATTCCTCTCTGAATTTCCCTTTGAAGTAGATAGGGAATCCAAAAACTCATGGATCACGGACTCCAAAATGTTTGATGACGAAGGAAGTGCCACTAGTCGTATTGAAGAAGGTATCCGGGGTGTTAAAGAGCTCCCAGATGTAGCCTCTCGAACCTGAGGAGTCGAGGGTGGGGAAGGATGGGGCTCAGAATGAGCAAGAGGTGGGCAACAGTCGCTGTCTCTTAGTGGAGCAGACTGGGTAGCCGAAGAAGAGGAAGGAATCAAGTAGCCACTTTCTCTCGAAGGAGCGGACTGACGAGGAGATGGTATCAAATAATCACCGTCTCTCGATGGAGTGGACTGCAGAACCGCGGGCCGTGGTAGCCACTGTATCTCAAAATAGGTGGGAGAAGACCGTCGTTGACGTTGCGACGATCTCTAGGAGGTCATAGTGCCAATCGATCCTCCATGTGCTCGAAAGGACTTAGTGCGTATCGGATGTATCTTATTGTCTTGAGCATAGTACTTTGATAGCCGATGCAGAATGTTCTCTGTGGCCTAGAAAGGAGAGGTGGCACAAGGAGTGCCTGGTGGAAGACACATACACTCTGGGGGATGGGGAGCAAAGGTCGAAGTCGGCAAGCATCAGTGGTGTGCCTGGTGACACCACAGTAGGAGCACCCAGTAGTCAGGTCATCTGTTGGTAAAGAAGCCATGGGTACCAGTGTGCCTTGCTGAAGAAGGAAGAGGTCAGTCACCATGAACCATGAACTGCAATGTCCGCCTCAAGGGATGTGGGGGCAGTGTGAAGCACGAACCGCAATGTCCACCTCAAAGGGTGGGAGGGCAGTGGAAGGGCTGAAAGTGAGCTGCTGGTGGGAGGAGGATGCGACCAGCAGTAAGAGGTTGCAACCAGTAGAAAAACGCAGGTGAGGAGAGAGAAAGACTAAAAACGCAGGCAAGACAGCCTGCAGGAGATAGAAAGACTAAAAACGCAGGCATTAGGACTGTGATGATGTGGCAGACTGCTGTACAACAGCAGGTCTGCACAGGAACAACAGTTGCCTAGCTGGAATCAACTCCAAATTGCGTGAAGAGGGCTGGAAATCAAGTGCCAACTGATGGAGACAGCAATGGATAGCTTCAGCTGAGATGTTCTCCGCGAACGAGGTGTGGGTAGCAATGTGAAACACTTGAAATCTACAAAAACGAGATGTTGATGCAGCGGAAGAAGAAGAGAAGTGGATGCCGAACCTGCCACCGATATTTGTCTTTACTGGAATGGAGGATCTTCATTGCTAGGTGAGCAGATCCAACTCTGATACCATGTCAAAAGATGACGTAGCAGCGAGACAGTAGGGTTTGCGGGGAGGAACACAGAGTGAACTCGGCAAACATGGAGAAGAGAAGAGAAGAGAGAAGAAACTCTGATGAATGGAAGGATGAAGTTCTGAATCATGGAGTGCAGCGGAAGAAGAAGAGAAGTGGATGCCGAACCTGCCACTGATCTTTGTCTTTACTGGAATGGAGGATCTTCATTGCTAGGTGAGCAGATCCAGCTCTGATACCATGTCAAAGGTTGACGTACCAGCGAGACAGTAGGGTTTGCAGGGAGGAACACAGAGTGAACTCGGCAAACATGGAGAAGAGAAGAGAAGAGAGAAGAAACTCTGATGAATGGAATGATGAAGTTCTGAATCATGGAGTGAATGTGATATAAGGGAACAAGGGTGCCGTAGCACAAGGAAGATGATGAAGACAACCACGAACCACGAACCGCAATGTCCTCTTGAAGGTGTGTGAGGATAGTGGAGAGGTTGGAGAGAAGGGGTGACGGACTGAATGAATCAGCCGTAAGGAACGAATGAGAGAGTGGCCTATAAATAGGCATAGTCAGTCTAAGATGGCGCCTCTTTTTGGGGCTGCAAACCCTAAACGCAAAACACAGAAACACAAAAACGCAAACTGCAGGTGAAGGGTTTCTCAACGGTCGAGCCTTTATCACTGGTACGCTACTCGGAAATGAGTATGTAGAGGTCTTAACGGTTATACCTAAATGTGCAGAATCCCCTGGTGTGGTGTGCGGTGGTAAAGATGGTACACTTAATGAAAGTGGAAAGAAAGGTGTTGTGAAAGATGAGGGAGGGATGGGTGGGAGCCGAAATGGATTAGTGATAGATGTTGTTGTGGGGAACATGATTCTTTCCTTTTGTCCTTTAAATGCATTTGAAGAAGATGCATCCACTCCAAATTGACTATGAGAAACAAAATCATTTGAAGGAAAAGGAAGGGAAGGAATACTTACAAGTTTTCTTTTAACCTCTTATCTAGTTTTGAGTTCATAAAGAAAAACACGTCTTCCTCATTACTTAGAAACCAAAGGTTATTTTAAAGAGTCCCTTCTTAATGAGAGTATCCCTTGATTCAACAAAAAATATAGAATCAGTTAGCATAGAATTTGATATAAGGGGGTTTATACTTGGCATTGAAGAAAAGAGGTATTGTGGAAGTGGTGTGTAATTTGAGCTAGGTTCCACTTGTGGATGGTGAGTCCGTAGTGGATATTACGAAAGTCGTATGAGATCATTAGTTTTGTGCATCGAATCTAAAAAAGATAACTCAAGTTTACCTTCGACCTCCTATTGAGCCCATCATGCATGTAGAAGATCTTAAGAGCAACTCCAAAAATTGGCCAAACGACTAATTGAGAAAAGAGCAATGATGCTCAATACATGACCAATATGCATGTATACATCAAGTACAAAATGCTAATAGAGGAAAGTATTGATGTCCAAAGCATATGAAATCAAGTTTGCCCACAAGCGGAGGCAATTGCATCTAGTAGTATACAAGAGAGCATGTACATGAACCAAGAGTCCTACTTTTTGAAGGATCCAAGCTTTGCGACGTAAGTACAAGTGTCTCCTATTGGAGGCAAATGTAGAATGCAAAGTGAGCAAACAAAGCGCAAGACATATACATCAAAGTACCTAGGAAGCCCAACCACATAACAAATACATCCAAGAGCATAAGTGTCCAATGAAGCTTCAATACCTGTAAGTTAATAAGTACGAAAGCCCAAAGCAACTGACCAAAGCCCAAGTAAATGAAACATAGCTCAATCCAAGTGCCACATCATGACATAACCATATCCACTCATCCTTCAAAAGGTGCCACTCAAGGATAGGGGCTAACTCCCCGAACTTTGAGAATCAAGCCTTAGGTTCAAAAAAATCTACTATTGATGGTTCTCCACCCATGTTAGATTGGGCAGTAGCAAGTTGGGAGGCCCACTCTTGATAATTTTTGTTCATGTTTTGCCATGGAGATTGGAGCAGTGATGTAAATGTGTTCGAAGTTATCTGACCCTTCTGTTGTTTCATCAAATAATGATCTTTGCATTGCAAGAAGGGTTGCAGTTAGCTTGCCAAGGTCTTTAGGCTTGGTCTACCTTGTTACATATATATGAGGTGGCTTTGTTTCATTGAGAGTGCGGGAGACATTGCGACTTTTGATGCTTAAGTAGTTGTTTGGAGGATTGTATCTACATCTACGTGGAGGAATCTCAATCATCTAACTGTGTGATTAGAGGTTGAGAGAGGGGATTTGTTACTCATATTGAAGCTTGATCTGGTTGATTGCGGATGAGTTTTCCGATCAAAGGCCAAGGTTTCTCAGAGAGTACCTAACTTTGATACCATGTGAAAAAATGCTCTAAACGTAGAAAAAACAAAACCAATCATACGACAAAGCACAAATTGATAAAAATAGAACACAATTAGGGTTAGGGCAACTCAGAGACAGTGAATACAAGGAATAATAAAGTGAATGACTATTAAATATACAATGCTCATGCAGCAAACACACTGTGTAATGAATATTGAACCTTGAATTTTTGTATCTTTGGGATCAAGGTAGAGACTATGAGTTGGAGAGTGTGTCAAACTCCAAACGGATCTTGAAACGTAGCAAGGTAGCTTTCGTGTATAGAACAACAGCAAACGCAGCCAAAACAGTTGGATTTGATGTAAATAGGTAGTGAGGAGAGAGAAAGACCAGAAGTGTAGGTACTTGAGGAGAGAGAAAATTCGGGCGACAGTTGAAAGCAGTAGATGATCGTGCAAGAAGTGTAGGTGACAATTGGAGGAGAGAGATACTTAGGAGATGTAAATTCTGGATGATAGCGACAATGTCTGACAAATGGCGATAAGTCCAATTGATGATGTTAGGAACAAATGCAAGGTTTTGATAGGAGGTGACAACTCCAAGATACCAGGTGATAGCTCTAGGATGCATGCAATAGCTCACAGATGGAAACAAAGGTTGGAATTAGGCGCTAGATGGTAGGAGACAGCAATTGGAAGCTGTGACCACGATGTTCTCCGTGAATGGGGTGTGGTTGCAGCAGAGATATAACTCTTGGAACTTGCAAAAATGAGATTGAGGGAGAGTGGTGGGCTGCATGCCTACTTATAGAAAGTTTGGGGCACCCAAATAAGTGTTTTGCATGTGGGACATAGTAACTCTATGATCTTGTTCCTTTTTGAAATAATAAGATTTCCTTATTAATTAAGCGTGTTTTGGGGATGTTTAAGTCATGCTAATGGGATTTTAGCTCAACATTTGCATCCTTGATGCAATCATCTAGAGGGTAAGCTAATACCAAGGGGGTGTATTAGGATCTATGGTGTTAGAAGGTGCTAAAGACACATGCAACGTATTGTATCCCATAAGCAAAGAAAGGAGAGTGTGTCTTAGCTCAAAAAGCTGTAGTGAATGTACTTAAAACCATCAAATCAATCAAGTTTCTTCATGGCATCATGATTCTTGAGACTTGGTTAGCTTTGCCTAGGGTAGTATTAGTGTTGCCTAGCTTTGGAATTTCATTAACAATAGTAGAGCACTTGTGTGAGCTTCTTTACATGATGATTTACTTTTGCTGGCGATGAATCTTCTCAGACAGCCGTCTTTATTATGTAACTTTGTAGGAGAAAAACTACGTTTTGGTTTTTCTTTTTTGTTTGCCAGCTTTTCTCTACTTTTTAATTTAATTATTCAGTCTTTGACACTAGTTTGGTTTTAGGACATTGTAATATTGTTTAGACATATTTGCATCCTAAAACTTAATGAGTTATTGCCTGATTAGTTTTTATCACCCTATCCAAAGAGGAAGGCTGGTTCTAAGAGCCTTGTCCAAGATTAGTCAATGCATTTCCCCTTTCATTTGTGAATTTTCAGAATGAGAGACATCATCACTACTCGATCCCTTCTCACTATATGAAGATATTTCTTATCGTAATGCTTAGCTGAAAACAATTTCAGCACTTAAGCAACGCCTTTGACTTCCAATCAGGTGCCATGGGCCCACCAATCCAAGCGAGTTGATAGTATCTTGTTAATGGAACATGAAATCAAACCTTCCTCAAGGGAAAGGGTGGTAACAGCCCAATTAAAGACTAATTACAACATGTACTAAATTCACATAAACTAAAATTGAAATGGTAATGATCAATTCTTGGACATTGAATATCCTATCGGCCTCAAAATTGGTGCTCTTTTGCTGCGTTTGTTTAGCATATATTACAATTTGTTGGAGTACATTGAGATTCCTTCAATCTCCTCCACTAATCCAAATGCCTCTCATTGCTATATGTTACGAGAATATAAATTTTAATTGCTTTGCTTAGCATTTGATTAAAAATTAATCAACAGAGATTGCAGCCATACCTCCCAATAACAATGGATAGCCAAACGATAATCATCACGTTAGATATAATAGTTAAATGATATTTTTAAATCTTTAGAAAAAATTTCAGAATTTTTGGAATTTTCTTAATTGATTTTACAAAAATTTCACATGAATTTTATGATAATTAGAAGTATAAACTTGGGATGGTAGGAAAATGACGTAGAAGGAGTCTTATACTTCTTAGAATTGAATGTGTCTATAAATTACTTGAAAATAGAGTTGGAAAATTTTAAAAAACCCTATAATCTTTTGTTTTCATAGCAGCTAAGAAACGCGTTTCTATGAATTTGAAACTTACGAAACGCTTCTGAGAGTAAAAAATGTGGGCGTTTTTTTCTTTTTTGGGTGAGTTGGAACCCAAAACATGGTTTTTTTGACAAAAACTATTGAGCAATGCTAAACATGATGACGATGATGTGTAATGACTTGTGAGGGCTCAAGATTTTGGACGAGATTGATTTTTTTGTGATTTTGTTTAGTTATTGGACTTTGTCAATCTAGTATCTATTCTTGTCTTGAGAGTTGAATATTATATGACTTTAGTCTCATTTATGAGTTATTTATGATATATTATGATTTATTCTCGATTTGTTTGGAAATGAGAATCATGATGTTGCAACTTGACTCGGTCCATATTGTAGATAGGCTATTTACATGTTATTTTCAATTTTCTTTGTATGATATGTATGAATCATAATGTTTGAGTTTTAAATCATAGGATAGCTTGTCCAAAGACTAACTTTGACATAAGTGACAAGTCAATAATGGATCATGAATATGTAATGTATTATTCTCAATTGACTCTATTATCACTTAAGCTCAATTGGCCATTCTTTGTTTAAGAGAGAGTTCCATAGAGATTTAGAACCTCTTTCCCTAGTCAAAACTATTAAAAATCCCTATGTAAAAAAACTCGCGTTTCTTATTTTACCCCCTCTTGAAAGAAACTTACGAAACACGTTTTTGACGTTTCATTTCTAAACATTTGTGGTGTTTTTGGTTGCTATACATTTATTGTATCTTGGATTTTAGAATACCCCTATTGAGGCTACTCTTTACATTCAACATCAAGGATTTGATTTCATTATTCTTCTACTTTATGTTGATGACATGCTTGTCACTGGGACCAATGTTGGTAAAATTCTAGCATTTAAGGTTGATTCACAACAAACGTTTGCCATGACAAATCTTAGTCTACATCACTATTATTTGGGCATTCAATTTGCTATCATTGAGGGGGGTATCATTATGAGTTCATAGCAACTGCGAAATGCGTCTCGTTGGCACTGAAACGGGAAACACTTGAAACGTTTCAGTGAAATGCGAAAAACCCTGAGTGAAACGACTGACTGAAACCACATTTTTAAATTGGAAAAAAGTTCTTTTTTTCTTGCTCTTTTTAGAGTTTTAGACACTCTGCATATAGGATATGCATCATTTGTCGACAGGAAAGTATTTGCCTCGTATAAATATGTAAGTTGCAATTGATTATTTATAAAGAAAACTATCTCATATATAATATTCAACCATTTCACTTCGCGTTTCACTTGGGACTTGTCCAAAGGTAAAACGTTTCAAGGGTGAAACGTTTTGGGGGTGAAGCGTTTCACGGTCATCTTGATTATGACAAAATCTGAGTATATTGGATATCTTTTTTAGTGCTTTTAGTTTGAGGATTGCACGCCCGTGTCTAGTCCCTTGGAGCCTGGTTTGAGAATCACTTCTGATGATGGTAGCAAATCCTTTGATGCTACTTTATATCAACAGGTTGTTGGATGCTTGATTTATCTATATTACACGAGGCTTAATCTTCAGTTTGCTGTCTCCTAGTTGAGCAAATTTATGCACAACCCTTCAATACTTCATTGACAGGTAGTGAAGTAAGTCTTTTAGAATCTCAAAGGCACCCATGATCTTGGTCTTTCTACAAGGTTGATTCTTCACTCTCTTTGGATGGATATTCTAACAGTGATTAGGCTGGATATTTGGATTCTTGTCTCTCTTATAGTGGCAATTGCTTTTTCTCGGGTATATCTCTTGTTTCTTGGTTCAACAAGAAATAATCTACAGTTGCTACTTCGAGTTGTGAAGCTAAGTATAGAGCAGCATTCCAGCCACAATAGGTGTGTTTGGCTTTGCAAGTTACTTGTAGATAGTGATAGCTAGAGTGCTTTGACCATTGCGTAGGACCCAATATTTCATATGTTCGCACACAACATAGAGAAGTTCATTACCATTATGTTCGTGAGCGGATGTTAGTCGGAGAAATAGAGCTGTCTTACGCACCCGTTGAAGACAACTTAGCAAATCTTTTCATTAAGGTTGTTTCTTGACCAAAGTTAGAGGCTTTTCAACAAGCCTTGGACTTGATTCCATTTGTTCCACGATCTGTCATACTTTTTACTCTTATAGTTTGCTATATCCACTTGGATGAACTTTTGTAACTATGACCTTCTATTTCTTTTTATTTTCTAGGACTTTTTCATTTTTCCTAGATGGGTTTGCCCATTTCATGGAGGGGAGTTTGTAGACCATCCCATGGGTTGCGTGATGATGCCCTTTGATCCATGATTTGGGCTTTCTAGGTCTTTAAACTTTCATTAAATTTAACTGTTGCCCTTAGTGTCCTAGGCACTAAGTGACACTAGAGTTAGGGTTTATTTTAGGTTTTTCTATAGTTAAGCCGTTAGGGTTTCATTTTTATTTATAAAAAGACACTTTGCGCCTCATTAGCACGTTAAGTGTGGCATTATTCAAAATGATCACCTTGAGCGCTGTACTCTCTCACACTTATTAATACACCGCTTCTCATTCTTGATCGAGTATCATTGTGCATTAATTAATTCTTTCATTCTCATTCATTTTCCATTAAATTAATCACACAATTGCTCTACGTCTAGGCCAACACCTTTCTTAGCACTCGACTTGGATTGCCCTTGTCAAGATTGGGATCTTGGTAGTTGTCTTTGTCTTCAAAGGGCTTTAACTAACTAGATGTATTATCTCTTGATTAAGGACAAGCATTGGCTAGTTACTAAAGCCAATGCAATTTGTGGCATGCAAAAATCCAAGGGTTGGTGGAAAATGAGAGTGATGGAAGGATGGTTGGACAAGGCCCTATTCAAATGCAAGGTCTTTCTTTGGAGAGTGATTATTCGTGGGCTTCCCCTTGCTTCGGCCCTTTTTAAGCGGCAAATTTCAAATGGCAATGACCTTTTTTGTACAACCAGTGTGGAATCTTTGCATCATAGATTTATATCCTATCCTTTTGCTAGCAAAATTTGGGCTCTTCTGATAAATATTTGGCAAGTGCTCGTTGGTCTATTGTTGTGTCCTTTTGATTGGGTTTTTTCCAAGGCCAATTATCCCAGCCCGGTGTAGCCACACATGAAGGTCTTGTTCCATTTTTTCAGATTTTGGGCTGTTGGCATAATTGGACCACCCGGAATGCTTTTGTCTTTGAGTTTGTCGTGGGTGTCTGGGGACACATAGTCAAACTCAAGGGTCCTCTACACTGGCAATTAGATCTTGTGCAGCATGTTGATCTTCTCCCTAGGAAAGATTTAACTCCTTGCTGTATGCAATATCTTTTGCTTCTTTGTTGTGACTTTTTGTATCTTTCATGTTGTTTGACTTTTGTACACCTTCTATGATTTGATATAATATAAATTACCCATTACGAAACAAAGAGAGAGAGAGAGAGAGGGTCATTCTAGCCTTGTGCAAGATGAGAGAGCCGGGGTGCTAGATTTCGGGCCAACAAGCTGTCTATTATCTAAGATTAAGTGGTAACATTTGCATTTTTGGCTTATGCGAATTTTATGCTTGCTGTAATTATCAATTAATCAGGTCATTACCACCCTTTGTGAGAAGGAAGGCTGGTTACAACCACAATGAATAATACCATACTTACATGCTAAAGCCTAGGGATGCATTAAGTGTCTTTTTATAGTAAAATCTAATCCTAAAACGGCTTATCTATCATTTGCAACCATACCCCTATTGTTACCTAGGGTCCTAGCATAGTAGGGGCCACAATTGTTTTAACAATAGCTTAAAAGCTTAAGAAGCCCAAAACATCGATGAAGGGGCATCAATGCGAAGCCCATGAGATGGCTTACATTTGTGCTATTCAGCTTTATTAAGCCAATGTTGCAGACACTTACGCACATAATACACAACCAAACTCTTTATGTGCGGCCAATAATCGGCTAACCAAGACCTAAGTCCGAGGTATACCATGGTGTCCCACCCTTGGTGCATCATGACACTCAAAACTTCCTTGCGTATGTTCTTATCATGATCGGGGGCACACACACTTTGTAGTGTTTAAAAAGTATTCAACTTTTAATTGGAATACATTTCTACCATCTTTATATTACTAGCAAGTTTCGGGTGTTCAAACCACCAAATCTTCTTGGCTACTAGGATCTATCTTGGACTAATTGCTAGATCCTACCAAAGAGAGGATCAATTTAGCAACACCCCTTCAAATAAAGATAGAAATCAAGTGGGATTTTAGAAAAATGACAAAGCATTGACTTTCAAGATTCAACTAGTCATATCGGCAATCTTATTGGTTGCACCCTTACTGTGTAAGATTCTCAAAGTCAAATTCATGTATAAGCATAAGGCCATGTAGACTGGGTTGAGTACAAAGGAGTTTTAGCGAATGGTGGTTGGTCCAAATAGTGAATTGAGCGTTGTACAAATAATGATGCCAATATTTAAGTGCATGGATGATTGCACAAAATCTCTCTCGAGTGGTGTGATCTGTTTGGGCATTGGTGAGCTTATGGCTTTCAAATGCAATACATAGGTCATCTTGATATATGGCAGCAATTGTAGCATTATCCCTAGCATCTGTATGATCCTTATAAGGTTTATTTTGGACCTATGATTTGCAACCTTCGTGTAGTGATAACCAACTATGTTGATTTTTGGAAACATTTATTGAGCTTACTAATCCAAACAACAGACGGACTGATGTGCTTTTTCTTGCTTTAGATTGCATCCCAAGAGCTCATGTCCCGTACCACCAACTCACAACGTCCTGGTGTATGGATGTATAGGCTATCGGTCATAAAGTCCAAGGGTGGTGATCACACAATGAGTGCCTAAATGGACCTTGAGTCCTTTAAATAGGACTTGGCTGCCCTAACCTAAAGTGTCCCTAGTGGGTCGGTCACATTTTGACCCAAGGCTCTGACCGATGTTGCTGGTGCTCATCTAGATGTCCAAGGATGTAAGACTTCTCATAGGCTTGGCTAGTGACACAATGCTAAACGCTTTGTAGAAGACTACAAAAGAACAATAAATCCTTCTCCCAAGTGCACGTCCTTCCTCTATGATAGCCTTAAGTGTGAGTATGTGATCCGATGCAATGTACCCTCCCTTGAAAACCAACTTGCAGTGTTGTTCTATGTTGCTATCTTTGTTCAATTTCTTAGTATACATGATAGCTTTCCACTCTTGAAACTAAGCTTTTGCAAGGAAATGATGAACATCTTAGAGAGGCTAATTGATCCTCACCCTACATACATGTAGTATGTTTGGTAGTGAGGAGTTGATTGGAGGTGTTATGGCACACACTTTTACATTTATAAGATCCATACTACCAACCTCTCTGTTGAACTTATGCATCTTTGGTGGATCGAAGTATGAAGTTGGTTTGAAACTTTCTTTTTATGGAAGATCAATATACTACCATGGTCATTGTCAATGACAACCATAAATTTTGGCTAGACAATGGCCAATCATAATGGTCAAGTAATTATGAGAATCATGGGGTGGTGGCACAATAGAATGCTGTCTAATTTTCTGCAAGACCCTCACACAAGGCCTTGTGAAGCATGTGTACCAAGAGTGGCTAATCTATCACGGGCAAATTGCTCAGGTACTAGTCATCATGGTATTGTGTTCTTGTTTGCAGTCTATCAATGGCATCCATGACCATCCAAGTCTGAAACAGGAGCTATTTGCTGGCCTAAATGTCAATTTATGATACATATGTTTGTCTTGGTACATCGTGTAAGGTCCTAGCATAGTCTTGCCATGCCTCAGGTGTTGTGATTAGGGGTGGGCAGACCTCTCCCTTGAGACATCCTCCAAGCCTGATTGTTGTCTTGTTCAAAGAATAGTGGGTGAATCTTTGCCTCAGAAATCTCTTGTTGTAATTAAGCTGTTTTGAGGGATCATAGGCATGGAGGCATGCCTTGTGAAGCTTTGCTATGGGGGAAGCATATGCCAAAGAGGTATGCTGTGTATTTGCTAGGACTCTTGTGAATTCATCTAGGGAACTATGTGGGCCCATGTTCTATATTCTTTTGTAGACTACCCTGTGATAAGCACTAGCAGTGTCTCATATAAAATGGTATCTCAAATATGTAGGCGGCCAAGAGTGGGGTGGGGATGATACGACTCTTATTTGTCCACAACCCTCAAAGTTAATATTAAAATAATCCACTTTGCATTTAGGAACCTTTAACCCTGGCTAACTTTAAATGACAAGTCCATGAGTACTTCCCAAGGTAAGAAAATGTGTCCCATACTTCATCACTTATTCTTTATCCAAGGCTAATCTCTGCATTCCAATGTCCTCAACTGCAACCTCACAATAGATCGGCTTTCAGGTGTTGTAGAAAGCTGTCTGTCTTCCCTATGAATGCATTAAAGTCTCTGAACAAGAGTATGTTACCCACACTGGCAAACCTCTTAATGTCCCCAGATAGTAGCATATAGGGCTATGCATCTTGTTGGGCATAAATTGAGTGCGGTGGTTGAAGACAACATACTGCAATATATGTATATCTCTTGGTCTATTTGTGCTAACTTTGATCCACATGTATTGGGCCTGTACATCCATCTCTAAGGTGATAAATTGACTCCTATCTGACTGTGGACCTGTAGTAGTTGGTTCCTGTCTTGATTTATATTGCAATCTCTCTACTTCTAAATGTGTCCTCAAATTGCCCTGCATCTAATCAAAGAGATTCATTGCAATTCCATATTGTCATTTCAAGGTCCTCATAGGCTGTGCATCGTCATGCAGATTGGTGCTTTATGATGATCACTTTCTCATCCCTATACATGGCCCATTTTGCCTCTTTCTGTGCCTCAAGTACTTGTGGCATGTCCTCTTTTCAATGTGCCATTTGTGTGGGTCTCAAGTCTTCGTCCAGGTAAAATTCTCCTCCCTTTAGGGGTCGTTCACTCGGATAGAAAAGCCCTTTTCTTTTTCACGTCTGAGAATTTCAGAATTAGAGCCAAGCTATTCCATCCTCCTTGCCTACTGTCCAAGCAAGTACAATGGGAACAAAAGTGCACCCATTTTCATTCCAAGTGACTTGGTATCTCCCTGAGGGTGTGTAGATCTCAACCGAGAGTATGATTTTCCTTGTAAAAGATCTTTCTTATTTTGCATGCTATGTTGCTTTCATCAGGTAGTCAGATACACTTGCTGACCATTTCCATTTAATTGTCAGTGGTTACCTGTTTAGTGAGGATTCACTTTTCCTGTTTATTCTTGCAGAAGCATCTACTGGACGTGATCTTGTTGAAAGATCAGCTGTGCTCACCACATACATTTATTGGAGTTGTCATTGGTGCCATTGCGTTATTATCTGGTTAGTGAAGCTTCTAGTCCTAATTCCTTTTTTCTGGATCCTCTGCAGATGTAGGATTTAGACAAGGGATTTGCTAGTTTGTTATTTTCTTTCATATTGTACTCACAATCTATCTAATGATGAGCCAGTTCTTGAAACTAGTTTTGCTACACCATAGGTACATTAGCTTCTATCTGCATATTGATACATCGTAGGTACATGATAGTTCTAACTTGGCTACTGATAGAGAGACTTGAGTCCAGATTTCTTTCACTGCTCAGCCTCCAATAAGACCGTGTCTACTCACTGCACATTTATTGAAGTTGTTATTGGTGCTGTTATCTGGTTAGTGAGGCCTCTAGTCATGATTCCTTTTTCTAGATGCTAGCAGATGTAGGATTCAGTTAAGGGATTTGCTACTTGCTATCCTCTTTCACATTGTGCTCACAATCTATTTTAAGATGAGCCAATTCTTGAAACTAATTTTCTACACTGTAGGTGCATCTGTTTCTACCCTGTATGTGAAGCCACCAGTTATGGAAAACATTCTTTTAGATCTAGGACATGACAAGAAGCTCTGGATGGCATTTCTGCGATTAACTAATGTTTTGTCTTTGGTTAACTGACTTTGCTATGACATACATGCATGAGTCCCTAAATCTGCTAGGTTCTTGACATGTTTCTGTTATTATAATGTTCTAACTTGACTATGGAATTGAAACTTGAGGGTTGGGTTTTCTTTCACTACTTAGCCTCCCACAGAATGCAAAAACTGGATGGCGGTTTTCTTGCAGTGCTTCCTTTTCCCTTTCTTTTATCCTTTCCTCTTCTCTTCACTGCTCTTTTTTGGCAGCACAAATTCTCTTTCAATGTGTTCTGGTGTGTGTGAGTATGTCTTGTTTTAATGGTTGGGTGGCTGTTCCAAATAACAGCATCATGAGTTCAGACATCAATCCATTATTGTCAAACCTTCCAGACTTTCTCGTGGCGTTGAAACAACAGAATCATGATCTGGATGGAGAAGCTCAGAATATCTCGTTGAATGATACCAGTAAGATTTTCATTGCATATTGGTGGAACAGACTACGTGCCTTCAATTTTCAATATTTTGATGTATTGCTTGGCTTGTTTAAGTTTTTGTATGTTACAAATTTATGGCGTGGTGTTACAGGGAGTAAGGATGCTCTTACCAATGAAAAAACAAGAAAGGCCTCTCTGAGCTTGAAAGGTAATTGGATGTGAAAACATTTTTTACATGAAGTTGATCTTTGCAAGCTTTCCAAGGTGCTTAATGTTGTGAAAAGACATCACAAAAGGTGTTAACATGTCACTTGCAGCGTTAGATATGTTTATTGCAGTCTTACTGTAAACAAATTGCTTTTACAGGCAGACATGTTGAAAGGTTGCAGACAACATACACAAGTAGTTTGGATTCTGAAGTAGTTAATGAACGGAAAAGGAAGGTTACAACATCAGGGCATGTGTTAAACTCAGATAAATGGAACACTTTTGACTTTGAAGAGTCAGATTGTTGTGATGAAAATAGGAGCATGATACTGGATGTTTCCAAGAAGCAAAAGGGGCAGTTAATTCTGAAGAGAGACTGCAAACAAATCCTTCCAGAGCTTAATGATTGTCGGAATGAGGTCCTTGAGATTGGCGATAGAGAATGCTCGGTTGGATCAGTGAATACTGATGAGAAGACCTTATTGGAGGATTGCCTTTTGTCAGCTGTAAAAGTGAGTGCACGTGAGTTGATAGATACATGAAGAGTGTGTGGGGATTTAACTTGTTGCAGTGTGTTCTTCTTCTCATCATATACACAAATAAACACAAAAACAATAACATCAAATGACACAATTGAACTAAATGCAGGGAAAGTGGTGAATTATTTTTTGCTATGGTCATTAAATGCTTCCTTACTAGGTCTTGATAGGTGCAGCTTTGACTGTATTTCTTATCTGAGCTATATGCAGGTGCTCATGAATCTCACAAATGACAATGACATTGGTTGTTGTCAAGTGGCTGCTTGTGGTGGCCTGGATGTAATGGCATCACTAATAACAAAACACTATTCTTCATATTTATCTGCTCATTTGCAACAAAGAATCAGCTCTAAGAAAGCTAAAGAAAGGCCTAAAGATGAGATCTTGACAGATCCCCTTGAACCTGATTTGGATCTTCTTGTGATAGTTCTTGGTGTATTAGTGAACCTTGTCGAAAAAGACACGAGAAACAGGTTAGTTGACTTGAAGTGAAAGTATTTTGCTTGTTAGATGTTCTTCTATTGCTTATGGTGTAAAACATGTTTGTGCAGGAGGCGGCTTGCAGTTTTGAACCTTGAGAGCCCTTCAGACCCTATCAGTGGAGAGACCAGCTACAGCATGATAAGGCTTTTATGCTTCATTTTTCTCAGCAAACAGGGTGCTGGAGAATGTGTTGAGTCAGCAGGTGTTTTTGAGGTGCATCTTTTAACCTATTCTCTGTGATTGTTGTAAATGGAGTTAATGGATGCACTGCTGTTATATGTAATAGGTGGTGCAGTGTTCTACATGTTTTTTGGTGACTGGTTGTCTGTCCAAGAAATTAAAGAAGTGGCCTTCCCATATGAACTTCTGATCCTTATATTTGCATTAAGGCTCAGAATCTTACTCCACGTTTGCGAAGAGACATCTCTATTCAGCAGGATTTGTTAGGAGAAAGTGTAGGAAACATCTTGATAGTGAGGGGAAACTTATGTCTCATCAAGAGCTCGTAGTTTAAATGTCCATACAGGAACTGATACATTGGATGTTGCAGTGGGTATAAAGTGCACATCTATTCTCCTTTCTACTTGTTTTCTTGTTATCAATAACTGGGAATATGGAAGAGAGATTGTAGTCGTGAACAATTATTTGACAGGCTATGCTTTTCTTGGCTTCAAGAATGATTCAAAGAGATTTAGCGGTACCTGTATGTGTGCTTATATCATTTAGATACAACTACAAGATCATTTAGACCTATGATTTTCTGCTCTTCAGATGATCAATAAAAGATTCATTGTAATATTGTAGTCATGAATGATTATTTACAGACTTTGATTTTCTGCTCTTCAAATAATCATTCAAAATTTTTAGTGTTACTTGCCATCTTGGGTGACATTTCACTTGTATTCCTTCAGATTGATGATGAGACCAGCTACAAGCAAGGGCAACAGGAAGCTGAGGACATGATTTTGGAAGCTTACTCGGCTTTGCTACTCGCATTCCTAGCAAAAGAGGGGTAACTGCTTGTCCACAATGTTAAGGATGGCTCTGTCTGAACAATTGCATAGAGAAATATTGTTCAACGTGTAATTGTCAAGTTTCTTTTTTCTTTTTATGGAATGCATCCATTCTGATGGATGATTGAAGCATTCATCCATCTGGTCATTAATTCTTCCCAGTTTTTCTTTCCTTTCTTTTTTTCTTTCATGTGCACATATGCTTCTTTTGCCAACATTGTCCTTTGACTTACAACTCCTCTTTCTATTTTCCTTTTTAAAAAATGTTCTTTTTTCTTTTCTTTTCTTTTTTGCCGGGGGGCGGGTGTGGGTGGGTGGGTATATATGCAGCTTGGATGTGCGTCGTGCAATCTGTCAGCAGCTTCCTAACGGAAATCTGAGCACTCTTGTTCCTGTACTCGAGCGCTTTCTGGTAATGTTCACTTTGGCATGGTTCCAAACAGATTTATGCTTACGCTGTGCTCTTCTTTTTCTCTCAGCATTATAGAGTTGTTCTGCCCTCTAGTTTGATTCTATCCATCAGTGCATTTTTAAGAAAGAGGGAGTGAGAGTTTGCCATTTTTCAGTTTTTATTGTGGTATCAGACCAAAAGCTCCACTTCACCCTCATGTCACACATCTGAAGAAGGCTGGTGCTAGTTGTGGAGGCATTGCAATCTGGACCTACATTACTTTGTGGAAAAATACATTTCGTGCTGTTTGTTGAGATTGCGCGGTGATGATCTATGTGATGGTGCCACCTTAGCAGCAGAAGGCCATGTTTTCTCAATACAAGGCAGTAGGAGCTGCATCATTAGGTCATATACAGCAAGCACAGCATTCCAGCAACATTAACAGCAGGAGGCTTTTCTGAACAGCAAGCTTCATTTCTCCAGCTCAGTAGCAGTAGGGTAATCCACCCCAAGTGAAGCAACAAGATGCTGTCCTAGAGCAACAGATGCTGTGTTTTTTGGCAGACACTGGGAACATAGGCTGTGCTGTCCCATCTTGACTTAAGGCTGCAGAGAACTGTCTAGAGTAGCAGGTGGCTTTGTTTTTCTAGAACTTGCAGCAGCAAAAGGTGCGTTTTTTCCTAGGTGAATCTGTTGGAGTTCATGTTTTACGACACAAAAGTTCACACTGAAGTTGAGGGAGCACATAAGTGTATTTTCCCCATGATCACTGTTTTGGAGGTGGAGCAGTAGCAGACAGCTGCATTTGGGCAATCAAGGCTGTGCTTTGATTTTAGGAAATCTGAGGCTCAGGATGTATGTGAAGATTAACCTTGAGAAGCTAATGCCAAGATGTTGAACTCAGTTTCTGGTTCTTGAAGTAGATCTTCTTCGGAGTATAGTGAAGTAACAATCCTGAACCTCAAGATGGTTATTCTAGGAACAAATGGGATCTGAGAAATCAAGCTACACTGGCCATGTAACTGCTTGTGCTATCTCTTGCCATTGACGTATGTTTGCTCTTCAGTTAGAAACCAAGTTCTAGAATCTACGAATTGACAATCCTTCTCTTGTCGTCTGAGTCTGGCAGTTTTCGTACCTTTTTTGACAAACTGAAAGATTCAGGGAAGGTTGTTGCGGATTGTGATTAGCTTATGTACCTGCCCTTGGATCTTCTGCATACCTGTCAGACTTTAGTTGGATATGAATGCCAATTGTGACTTCCCTTTATCAAGATGGCTTGTCATGGCAATTGTGACTACCCTTTATCAGACCTCAGTTGGATATGCATTATGAGTGCCGAGTGACTACCTGTTATTGAGATGGCTTGTCATGGCAAGCTTATTGTGGAGCCCTTCATATCAATTGGGTGGTGGGGAGAATGATACTAAGCATATACGGGAGTGCTATCAGTGGTTTTACCAATTTACCATTCCATGGTAAGGTCATGTGCGCAGATAATTAGCATATTGATTTGCTAGGTGGGGGATGATACCTGGTTGTTTGTTACCATTCTAGGACACATTTAGGGTGTGTTTTGTACCAAAATTTGCAAAGAATTTTTTGTTGGGTCATCAACTTGCACAGTCAGGCAAGGCATATTAGGTTGACAAGCATATTATTGAAATTGTTGATATGACTGAGGAAATATCAAAGCTAGAGGTGGTAAGGGGGTTGGTTAGGTACACTCTCTTTTCGGTTTCACTGTTGTGTTTTTCTCCGAAGATGGAGAAACTAGTCACTAAGGTTGTCAATTAAGTAAAATATCGTGTGGACCACATGATCTCTGAGAGATGTGACTTGTGAAGATGACGGCTTTTACTCCAAAACAGGGTATTGGAGATTTTTGGGTTCTCATTTGGTGTGAAGAGCTCTAGTCCTCACAATGTAGAGTGACAACAAGTATTTGATGCACTATATGCAGTTTTCAACAAAATTGCAGGTACTGTCACAACTACAGAACAGAATGGGAAAGATAAAGGTGAAGGGCTGACAGAGCATGAGCACTTCCTCAACAGTAAAGGGTATACCAGCAAATTCAAACATCCAGTAGTTTTGAGACTATTTGAAAGCTATAAAGAGATTCAACAGGACATAAGCAAAAGGAAGACATTTAATAACACTAGCGATCGTAATCTACTCCCTAAATTCTACTCAAGTGATTTTTTGAGGTGTGTCTCCTGCATTCTTGGCCTCAATGCCCAGTAACCCTATCTTATAAGCAATGCAAAAGGAGATTCCCTTGATGTGGAGCATCTAGAACTAGCAGGAATAGTTTAGGGTGGTGGTGGGAGTACACCAAGGAAAAAGCCGAAAATCAAGGACTATCACCTTGAGGTTAATTATCTGTGCATTAGGGAGCTGGAAATAGAAGATAAAGATCATGTGGGAAGCCTATAATTTCCCTGTTGATGGGTGTGTATTGTGTGCAGAGGCCCTAAATGCTTTAAGAAAAAGCTATATTTGGCCAAGACGGAAGGTAAATGTTCTTCACTATCAGGGTGGTTTTGTACATTTAGTACGATACGTATGATACGAATCGTGTGTGAACTAGTGCGGTACAGAATATACACAAAAACTTAAAAAATAAAATATGTTATTTCGCACATTCATTAAAAAATACTTGTAAATTATATATATGTATATATAAAAATACATATAAAATGTGCAACCTAAAGATAGATCAATCATCACAAAGTTGTCATCAATAACAACATTCCTATCATTGTCAAGCCCATATACATCGGAAGGTGGAGAGTTGCCCTCACTACAAGAGGCCTCAGACACCTCAGCAAGGTCCCCATCACTAATGATGTTCTTGCCATCATCATACTCAGGCTCTCTAACTAGAGCATCCTCTATAGACTGCAACAACTGCATGTGTAGGAGAGGAACTCCTTGAGTCTCGCCTCACGTAGATCCTGATGGGTGGTATAGTGGTGGTCATGGTGCTCACAACTCAAGCAACAGCTCGATGCCCCTGATGGGTGTGTGTCTCAATGATCAATCTCCTTGAGCTCCATGTAGAGATCCTTGAAGATAGGGATAGGAGAAACTTGGAAGAGGTGAGGGAAAGGGAGAGGGAGAGGGAGAGAGGGAGTGGGGTGCTTGAAGAAGATGATGAAGCTGCAAACTAATTTGTGTGGTGAGATAGGGGAGATAGGGCTGCTCTTTTATAAGGGCTGAGCCTTGAGTGAGGGAGAAGAGGAGAGGAAGTATGATTCATGAAGGAGGGAGGAGTGTGAAAGAAAAAGTGAAGTTCAAACTTCAAACTCTAAACAGTCCCCAAAAATGGACAAAAGCGGCACCAACGGTTGAATTCTGCATGTAGGCAACGGTCACCTTTTTGGAACAGTTCGAACACATGGATCCTGTACGGAACCATATGGTACGACTGTACGGAACGTGCGTATGGAATGCAACCTAGTTCACTATCGACACAAATCTTAGACCTAGTTATACAAACGTTTTTAAAAGTATGCAGGGCCATAAAGGCAATATCCAGAAGAGAGGGATCATGCTGATTGATTGCATGTGCCCTTTCACAGTTTGAGTCATACATAGATAATAGGAGTACTTTAGTTTATTGTAGATGATTGCGCAATTACAGTAATATGTGGTGAGCCTTAGTGTCTACTCATGTGGTATATGCTTCATATTCAATTATTATGACCTGCTCAAAAAGTAGGATTGGGGCTTAGCACTAGTTAAGCTTGGTTGATATGAGAGCATCTGTAAAACTGTTGGAGTTGGAACATGGTATGAGGTGCATGCCTAGCTTATATATAGGCGAATCTTTGGCAAGTGTGACCTACAAGATGTATGTACCTCCATTATGTGGTTTCTCGAAAACAGTTTTTTTTTTTGGTTGGGCAGATAAAATGTGGCTGATTATATTACTAAAAAAAACTGATTACAACGGAGTGCTCATGCTCAACAGACTAGTTGGAGCTGATGCAAAGTCACAAATACATCATGGATACAAGCCTCTCAAGGCGGTCTGGGGGGGATGGGGGCAAGAAGCCATGTAGGGGGGGTGTATCGCCATCTGGGGTTGCCTGCCTGCATCACAAAAAACAGGTCCTGGCCACCCCAGGTATGCATGAAATGACTAGGGAGTTCTTGACGAGCCCTGCGCCTGATCCCAACAACTGCGGAGGGAGTGGATGATGGAGGTTCAGAGCTCTGCTAAGGTCGCTTGTGCTGAAAGTCTCTTTGCCAAAAGTCTCCTGACACCGCGCCTCCCAGATATACCATCCAGTAAGACTCCCTATGATCTCTCATACCTCGGAGCGGTCTGCTGTGGGCTCCAGTACTTGACGGATAGGTAATGCCTCCAAGCCGACCACTACGCAAGGCCATGCCTTGATGATGAATATCGTGTCTTGAATCCCGGCCTCATAGAGAAGGTGCCGGCCCTGGTTGACTACCTGCCAATAGAAAGATTCCCATGAGATATATCCAAGGCTGGGTGCTATACGACGAAGGATGTGGCATGCTCCTCTCCATACGAGCTGCGCCTCCTCACATGACCAAAGGCAGTGCTTGGGGGTTTCTAGAGGTTGTTGTGTGCAGTGCTTACAACCTCCCTCCTTCTGCATCTGGGCAAGCCAACTTCTCACCGCCAGGCCTCCATGTGTCACTAGCCATAAGAAGTACGATACCCTCCTCGGCCTCCAGCTATCCCATAGGTGGTGCCAAAAGGTCCATCGAAATGGTTCCGTGATGCTGTGCTCCACCTAGTGCCTGCTACGTGACGGCACCCAATCCATGTCCTCCCGCATCAGTACGTGTTTGCCAATCCTGGCAGTGTATTCCAGGAACCTCGGTGGCTTCTTGGCGACTACCTTGGCTGGCCATAGCCACTCTCCTGGATCCTACTCCAGCTCATCAAGTGGTCTGCTCTCCCAGATCCAAAGGTGCCACTTCTTGAGCCCCTTTCAGAAAACATAAGGGTCCAGTCGCCATGTCTTCCCCTGAAGGCCCACCACCCGAATCCTCCTCCACGAAAGGGCAACTAATCCCTCATCTTGCTGCCCTCTGTTAAGGGCCAGACGCCCCCTCTCTTGAATAGTGAAGAAAGTCCCTTGCGGGGCGCCGCCCACTCTACCTGCCACCTGTAGGGGGATGCCTGCTGGTGAGAACCTAGTTGCCCATACCTCCACGGGCTCTATCAGCACTCGTCTTGGGGGAGCAAGCCACTCTAGAGGTATTGCTGCGTCTATCTCCCTTCGCCTCAATCCACTCCTCTCTGGCAGCCTGATACTCGCTGCAGCACCTCCTCGTCCGCCATCCTGTACACCTCCCGCCATGTCCTGATGGTACGAGTTGGAGGCCGGCCTCCCAACCAGCCCATTGGATGTGGGGGGGCTCGCCAATCTATGCCCCTTCCCGATCTTTGACCTGGGAGTTTTAGATCACCGGTTGATGGTCTATCTCCTCCTGGCAACCTGGGGGGCTCTGGATTAGGGCCTTACAAAGGCCCATGCCACACGTGGAGTAAGCTCCGTAGGAAAGGTGACCTGGGGGGGGGGGGGGGGTGATTTGGGTTGACGTGAAGATCCATCTCAGGGACGGCCTCCACTCACCACCAAGCCTCGGTCTACAATCTTGAAGACCCTCCTACAGTAGGATCTTCCAAGTCTGCCCTCCCGGTGTGAGGTTGCGTACAACTAGCTTGCCCAAGAGGGCCATACTCTGAAACTTTGGGTCTATGATCACGAGCCCTCCTTCTGACCGATGCCGTATGATGGTCGCCCACGCCACCTTGGCCTGGGAATCCCTGGAGCCGTCGAACTCGGACCAAAGGAAGTTTTGCACAAGGTGGCAAAGCTGCACTACGCAAGACGAGGAGAAACATCAACACGAGGCGATGTACCAGGCCGTCACTAGGAGGACCTTTTTAACCACTAGGGCTTAGCCGGCTAGTGAGAGACGAGCCGTGCTCGAGAAGGTCAGCTTCCTCCGAATAGAATCGAGGACTAGAAGAAATTGCTGGGCAGGAGTGATGTTGAGTTCCACCTCGAATCCTAGGTACCAGACGGTCTGTCCTCTGCTCACCCATCTAAATCCAAGGTGGACGCCCTACTTTGTGTTAGAGTCCGGGTTTGTGAGAAAACCAATCGACTTTCGCTAGTTGATTTTTGCTCTCGTTGCTAAACAGAACACCTCAAGGGCCAGCCTTACTCTCCAACATCAACTCATCGTCCTCTATGTAGAGCATTGTATCATCTGCATACTCCGAGTCTAGCAATTCCGTCTCCTCTCTCATTGGAAGTCGGAGCCGCGTAAACCGCTCACACGGGACCTGAGGAAGTGAGACATCGCCTCTGCAAAGAGTAGGAACAGGTACGGGGCTAGGGGGTAGCCCTGTCGGATCGATCTCTCCAGCTGAAACTCCTCCCCACCCCTACCACCTATGAGAACCCTGCTGATGGCCGATCTATAAAGTGCAGAGACCCTGTGAATCCAAGCCTGTGGGAAACCCAACCTCGCCATGGTGCCCCCTAGGAAATCCCAGTCTACCCTATCATAAGCTTTCTCGAAATCCAAGAGAAGTACGGCTAGTCTC
Source organism: Lygodium microphyllum (assembly GCF_053477565.2). Taxonomy (NCBI): domain Eukaryota; kingdom Viridiplantae; phylum Streptophyta; class Polypodiopsida; order Schizaeales; family Lygodiaceae; genus Lygodium; species Lygodium microphyllum. Next base: position 40,439,767 of record NC_141153.1, on the reverse strand, counting down.
TGCCCACTGTGCTGAGCCCACTTTGTCACCTAAAAGAATGTAAATACATTGTCCAGGATGCTTCTATCCTGGACAAAGCTTGTCTGTGTGTCATGGATGATGTTTGGTAGTACGGGGCGTAGTACCAATCATCTGTGCCAATGCCTTATAGACCACTGACAATAAGGTGATCGGTCTCCACTGGGAAAGCTCCAATCAATCTCCCCCTTTGGGGAGAAGACTAATGAGGCTTGTCGAAAGGCTCCCTAGCATCTGTCCTGAAGTGAAAATCTCTTGGAAGGCCATTAGGAGAGGGTCCTTTACCACTTCCCAGTAGGTAGTAAAGAAGGCCTTGGAGAGGCCATCCTCTCCGGGCATTTTTGCTCGTCCTGTTTATGGAAAGCCTCTTCTAGTTCCTTCTCTGTGAAGGGGTCTAGGAGGGAGCGTCCCATCTCCTCTGTGATGAGGGACGAGATGTGATCCCAGACGTGTTGCCTACATCGCTGTCCTCTAGCTGAGGCTCTCTCCTGTTGGAAAAGGTGACCGTAGTAGTCAGTGGTAATCTCCATCACCTCGTCTGAGCTAGAGTGAGTCCTCCTATACTGATCTTGGAGGCTGCGTATCCGCTCTCTTGAGGTGCGAGGCTGGTGCACTTGGAAGAACTCCTTGCACATCGTATCCCCCTTCCCGCCCAGAAAGCTGCTGAGGTGTGGAAGAACTCTGAGCGCTTGTCCTCTAGGCCCGCAATGGCTGCTTGCGCTCGCACCTCCTATGCGTGGAGGGTGGGATCCCGGGTGCCTCCTGTAGTAATCTCTGCGTGGTTGCAAGGTCCCGCTGGAGTGCTCTCTCCTCTTGCTGCCTGGCTTGTATGGTTGCCTCTTGGCAGATTCTGCTCAATTCAACTAGGACCTCTGCAACCTCCTCTGCAATCCGATCCCTCTTGCCCCATTCCCTAGTCCAAAGCTGTCTATATGTCTCGTCACCTCCTCCCTCCTATAGATCGAGTCAGGGATTCGATAGGATCGTGTGTCTAGGGCAGATGCTGGGAGTTCTAGTGTCAGGAGAACCGGGCTGTGATCGGACAACGTGGTGCCCGTCAACTACCCTATCTGCCCTCCATGAGAGCCTCCCCATTCTCCCACATAAAATCTGTCCAACCGCTCCAGCAAGACTCCACCTAGCCGCCTGTATCCCCAGGAGAACTCTAGCGATCTCTCCCTCCTGTGGAAGGCAAGGTCTCTCCAGGCATCTCATGCACCTACTGCGAGTAGAAATACCTCCCATGCCTCCTACTTCTCCCCGGCCATGCCTTGGTAGTTTCTGTCTCTGCCCTATTGGTTTTCCAACGCCTCTAGGTTGTTGAAGTCTCCAACAATCCAGGAGTCCACCTTTGGGAGTCCCTCCGCGATCTCCACCCAGAACCTGTTGCATGCCCTAACCTTCGTAGGGGCATAGACATTGAGGACTCCCAAGCACGAGCCCCCAATGTCCAGTCTGATCCATAAAACCCTCCCTGCCACTATCGTCCCGTGGTCTTGTACACAGGTAGTGAGACTTGGGCCGATAGAGATGCATATGCCTTCACTCCTGCCGTGGGTACCTATGGCGTGTTTCCAGTAAGTGTGGGAGTTGCCCGGGAGTACCTTTCCTTCCCGCTGGGCCTAGGTGGGCGTGAGCTTGTGCTCCTGTAGAAGTAGGATGTCGATTCGTCCGGCAAGGGCAGGCTGCAGCTCCTCCCGAACAATCAACTTTCTAGAACCACGTGTCCCACTATAGTGGAGATTGTTTGCATTCCATGATGCAAGGTGTAAGCTCATGGGGAAACTAGTGATTGACCGAATAGGCATCTATTCGGTGTTGAAGCTGCTGATGAGGAGGAGAAACTATGATGCATGCAAGTGCGCTTTGCCGCACGTTTGGATGGAGAACTCCAATCCCCCATGGTGGCCCTCGGCGGACCATAGGGGTGATAGATGCTCCAGGTGGTACTATCAATGCGTCAATCAGCCATGCTGAGAGTCGTGACTCTATGCACTAGTAAAAACAGGCCGCTTGTGCCAGGGGCCACTCGATCACATCCTGCGGAGGTTTCCACTGTGGAGGGGCTCGAAAAATGATTCTTTAAGTGCGGGACCTCAGCACCAGCCCACCAGTTAATGTTCATCATGCAGCCAAGCCATTGCTACGCGAATAGTGCTAGTCCTTCATCTCCCATCCATTGGGAGATGTGGTCCTCCACCTGACTCTTTAACTCCTCTATTTGTGTCGTCGTCCAAACCCCTGAGCGGGAGGACTAAAAGACGAAGGCGTAGTTTGGTCCATCTGGCGGTGCTAGTAGATGGACCTTGCCCCTCCTTGACTTGTGAACCACGAAGATCCCCACCTTTAGAGGTAGTGGGAACTCTCCGCACTCCGCAACTCTTAGGTAGGACCATGGGCCACTGCGGAAGAACTTCTGTGGCAACAGTTGTGATTGTCTCGGGAAAGTGTAATGCGCGGCAGGGGCAGATGAGCTGGTGGCTATATGGGAGGGGGAGAACTGTTGGTGTAAGGAGGATGTAGGCGTGTGGGGCTCATCACCTCCTGTGGGAGGAGGGGGGTGGTTTTGGGGGGGGATCATCAGAACCGGGGGCAGATCCGGGGGGGAGGGGAAAGGGGGGGTTTCTCGACAGGGGAGGTGGTGGGGGGGAAGAAGATCGAGGGATGATGGGATGGTCGGAGGTGCATGGCAGGTGGGGGAGGGGGGGGAGATTGGTGGCCTTGGAAGGGGAGGGGGGAGCGTGGGCTCGGGTAAGTGGGGTGGGCATGGAAGGTGGGGGAGGTGTGGGCTCTTCGGTGCGGTAGTCTATGGCGTGGGTGGTGGACGTGGGGGGTTGTGGACCTGCCGAGTGGGGCGGGCTGTAGAGTGCTCTGCCGAGGGGTTGTTGCTCGCCCTCCTGCTTTTTGCTGACGAGGCTGTGTCTGCGGAGTTGGCTGTGGCCCCCTGCGGTCTTCCTCTTTGTCATCTTTGGACCCGCGTGAAGCCGTCAGCATCCACCGGTGGGCCTATTGACGGAGCCGCTTTGGCTTCGAAGCACGTACAGTCAACTGCATGATGTCCAAAGTCGTGGCAGTGCAAGCATTGCCCTGGTTGCCCGGTCACAATGACTTGCTGCCTAAAAGAGTGACCTCCAGCCTCTGTCACAGCATCCGCGAAGGAGGCAAGGAGAACTGTGTCGAAGAGCCGACCAAAGTCCTTCACTACTGGCAGTACTCTACCGCGAGTCTGGGAAAAAGTAAAGTGACTTGATGTCGGAGAAAACTGTTGTGGAGCTCAAATGACTCCATTGTGAAGCTGCTGTACCAGGGGACTATGTAAATGATCCCCTTCGTGGAGGCATAGGGCGAGCTCTCCACTAACTCCAGAGTTACATTCGTGGAGGTGAGGCGAACCATGAAGATCCCACAGCCCATGAGGACAGCCTTCACGATCTGCGCTGTGCCAATGCATAGAGTGGAGTGGAGCTTGTCCCGAAGCTGGGCCCTGGCTGGAGAGTGTTCTACTACCTGGCCGAAAATCGCTGTTTCTTTAAGCTCCAGCTCAGTGGCACGGACAACCAAGAGCTGTTTCTTAGAGAGGACAACGTGCAAGGTGTTTGACTAGGGGGCACTCGCTGAATGCACCGGCGTCTGACCAGAGGTTTCCATTGCGCTTCCATACTGAGAACCTACCAAACACACTGTAATACTGCTGGAGGAGGGGGGAGTTGCTGCAAATGGAGGGAGCAACCAAGGGGAGGGGGTGATGGCCGGGGGGGAGGGTGGGTTGGATTCTGTTTTTTTAAAAAAATGCCGGTAGAGGCATCGGGCGCCATAGATGACGGCGTGGGAGGCGTGTAGGCAGGTGGCCGCAGGGTGGAAGAGACGGGAGAGAACGCGGGAGAGGTCAAAGGTATATAAGGCCCTCGGGGGGGGGGGGGGGAGCGCAAGGCGGGCGGGGGATCCACAAGGCAGGGGGGATCCAAAGGATGGGGGGACACAGGCATAGCATGGTGGCAGGGGCGCAGGGCCGGGGGGGGGGGGGGGGGGTTTGCAAGTACAACGTGATGGCGGGGGTCACCGGGCAGCGTGATGCGATGGCGAGGTGGAGGCGTGATGTGGTGGCGTAGCGTTGACGACGAGCAAGGGGAGGGGGCAGCGCGATAGTGAGGAGGCGGCACAGTTCACGGGGAACGGAAGCGAGGGCAACAACACGTTGGTTGGGAGCTTTGCGGTCGTAGTTCACTATTGTAAGAGAACCATTTGGGCACATTGGATAGCTACTCGAAAACAGAGATAGATCATGGCTTGTTGAGATAGTGTGATCCCTGTTGTAAGGGGGTGGGGGGAGAGGGCTTTATGGTTGTGCATGATAGGCTGTGTCATGAGGACATGTATTTTTGAAATCTCACTTAACATGTGGATTAATTTTTAATCACATGGTTAAGTAAGTGTTGCTCATGTGAGGTGTAATTGGGGTTAGAGTAAATTTACAAGCTCGAGACTTGAGGAAATCATGGGATGCCAAAGGAAAAAGTTGCTATAAGTTATATCCCATAGGTACTTGGTGGTATTTGGTACCAGTTGTTGGCCTAGATCATTCATTTGGCTATAACTGTCAGTTGGTGACACTAGGGAGGTGGTGTTTAATGGTACCTAACGTCAATTTGATGGTCAAAGATGGTGCAGAGACACTTGGGAATGGTAGTTGCCTAGCGAATTCAATTATTGGTCAGTCAGATTATTTTTTAGGGCATCGAAATAATTATCAGTATTTAAAGATTGAAAATTAATATTTAATTATAAAAAATGCTGGAAAAACCATTTGGGAAGGTTGCCACTCGTCAAAAATGCCCATGCAAGACTGAAAAACGTCTTTAGAGAATGGAGAGAGGCATTTTTAGTGTATTCATCTTACAAGAGAGAGGGAGGAGATGCTCTTGGTTTGATTTGTAGCCGTTGGAGGACCTTTTGAGGCAGCCAGGGGTAGGAGAAGACCAGTCAACAGCATGTGATAGCATCTACAGGCTGTGGAGACAAGGCAACAGTAGTAAATGACTGATTTTCTTCAGTTCTTTGCATCTACAAGCTGTTGAGACAAGGCAGCAGCAGTAAATGATTGATTTTCTTTAATTCTTTGCGAAGAAAGTCTGCATTTTCTCTCTCCTCAGCATTCTCTCATCTCCCAGCCTTTCTACAGCCTTGCTCAGAAGATTACAGCATTGAGATCACCAGAGACTGAGAAATTTCAGATCTCTACTGTAAACCCTAATCTGCAGTAGAAATTAGGGATTTGCAGCAGTCTTGAGAAGCGTGCTAGAAATTGAAAGCTCCAAGACTTGGATTTAACAGGGCTGAAGCTATTTTTAGCCTATTCAAGGGGAGGGACCAACAAATCATTGAATTTGGGGCATTTTTCATATCCATCAAAGTGAGTGAAGGCCAATTGATTGCCGGAATTAAGGGTAAATCAGATTGAAGACTTGCTGGTCATTTTGGACAGCAAGGGGAGTTGGAATACCGAAAGGGATTGGGGAATCCCATTGTACATCAACTTCTTCTTCAATTAAGTTAAATAAATACAGAAAGGGGCGCCAGTTTTGGGGCCAACAGGGTGTCCAATGTCCAAGATTACATGGTAAAGTGTGCATTTTAGTTTTGTGAATTTGTTTTTTATTGCTATAAATAGTGTTTAATCAGGTTATTTACCACCCTATCTGAGGAGGAAGGCTGGTTACAGGCTATATCTATGAAACATAATGTGATGGTTCTCTTGCAGGTATTATTTACTATATTTGTCTTGTCTTTTGAGGATGCTTAATGTTAATGTTTGCAGAAAGGATGGAAGTTTTAATCAATTCATTAGGTGATAAAAGCAATTGAGGCTTAGAATAATGCCACTTGAAGACTACCAACTTGGGAATGGATGAATGTTTTGTCATAAGGAGTAAGTGACAGAGAATGAGGTATAGAGTATCATCTGCTCTAATAGGATATTGACCAGCTAAAAACAAGCCATGCAGATTGCCCTAGGATTGTGGAGAAGTGTGTGTTTTGGCAGAGAGGCCATAAGGTGTTCTTTTAATGGAACAAAATTACTGTGTTTTTAAATTGCTTACAAAGTGTTCTTTTCAACGGTCTAACAAAAAGTTTTCATGTTGTAGGCCTTCCATGTCTCTCTAAACATGCTGTCAGAGGAAACACATGCTTCAGTTTTAGATGTGATAAATTCTTGTAGAAGTACCTTGTAGATCGATGTCAGAACACATATTCAAGAGTGCTCCCAGTGATATGATCACCATACAGAAATATTCCCAGTGACATGATCACCAAGCTCTGAGTGTGAGACAGCAAATCAGAAGCTTTTTGATTTGTTGCTTGAAGAGTTTTCAGGACATGAGTGCATTTGTTTCTTGGAGATTTTTCAGGACATGAGTGCTTACTCAGTCACTTTACACTCGTTCTTATTATTCCAACTGTCTGGAATTACAGATATCACAGGTTCTTGTTGCTATGTGAAAATTCTTTCACAGTCATAAACCTGGTTCATGTATCATCGATGACTCAAAGACTGCTTGATGATCACGTGCCATTCACAAGTTGGTACAGCTGTACTATATCTTGTATACAAAAAGCAAAGCATCCTCATAATTCACTCATATACTGAGTTGTAACATGTTCGATTCATTAAGAGAAAATTTCATGTTTATTTTAACGATTAACTTTGACAACTTTTTTTTCCAGAAACATTTCTTAGCAGCATACTTATTATTGGATTCTTTGCGTAGTGGACATGGGAGTCTTTCCTTATAAACTATATCACTGAGTTTGTGGGGCCAGCATAATACAGGCCACAGGCTTCTGAAGGATGAGTTACTGTAGGTCCTATCTGTGATGTACTGAAAGAACAAGAGAGAGGCAAATTCTTGTTAGACCGAACCTCCCTTCAAAAAAGCAGTTTCTGTGCATCAGTTTAAACCTTTTGGCCCCATCTAGGTGATTCTTACCTGACTGAGGGGAAAAACAAAAAGAAAAGCTTCTTTTCTTGTTTTTTAGACACAAGTCAAAAAAAGAGTATCAGTTGCTTACAGCATCTAGAAGGTAAATTTATTTTCCTGAACTAAGTGCATTTTCCTTTTCCCTCCTGTTTACTTTTCCTGATTTGTACATTAATTCAAAAAACCATCTGAGTTTAGACACTATTTCCTCCCGCTTGACAGAAATCCTTTCCTCTTCAAAGACCAACTTGCACCTGGCTTCACAAATTGCTTGCAGGGCAAGGAGTCTAATAATCTGAAAACCAAGGCTACTTGTTTTCCTCGTTTCTTCACTTCTGCCAAAGGTACAAGCTTCTATTGCTTGCTCATTCCCTTGAATTGCCAGCTTGCCAGTTCCTATTGACCATACATTTGAAGCCCAAAACCATTCCAAAATAGGTGCTGTATTGCCTCCATTTCCCCAGTCTACAAGAGGTGTTGGTTGCACACCTCTTGCCCAATTTTGCCCATACACAATGGCCAACAATGACACCATAAGAACAATCTATGCTTCATCTATTTGGAGCCCCTGATTCTTATGCACCCTTTCCATCTCCATTTTACCAGCGGGCTTCAAAAGTCTAAATGACTTAGTGTTTAAGATGGCAGCCATGCCATTCCCTCTCCAGGCTAAAAAGGAAAAATTTCGTGCCTTCATGTCTGATCAGTAGCCAATTGAAATCTTTTTAGCTTATGAGCCACCACTTCCCATCCAAGCTTCCTTGCCTTAAAGATTCTCCAGCAGCTCCTTGCCTCTTCAAAAGTGTATGGAACATTAGAAGACTTGATCATTGATCCACTTGATGGAGTCCATCTTTACCAATAATATTCATTTGTTTCCCAACATTGGTGCCAGATGTGGATTGTTGACCCACATCCAGAACACATTGTCACCTCGAAGCCAAAAGGCTCGCAATTAGTCCTTCAGCTTTGAGGTGTTGCATTGCTTGAGCACTCACTAACTTCGAGCCATTTAGTCCCGGGTTTGTGCAGAATTTCTCATCGCCAGCCTGTAGTGTTTTGATGTGTAATACAGACTAGCACACTTTCTGTTGCCAGCAACTACTGACGAGTAGCTTGGCTCTTTGAATCGTTTCTTCTTCTATAATGTCAAGGAGCTGTAGATCTCCCTCTGTTTTGCTTTTTTAAAGAACCTCTGTGGAGATAGGTGCTAGGTACCTATTCTTTGCTCCTTTGCCACATAGGAATATGCCAACAGCTGGGTCTCACTCCTTTTGGGAACTCTTATTTCATGCAATCAATGGTGGGTAAAAAAGCCAGAGTAGGATAGATTAAAAACTTAAGTATTTTGATTTTTTCATGAAGTGGCCATGCAGTTGACCTCCAACTGGAAATCTTTCTTTTGATATTATCAAGAACCCAACTAGATCTTTGCACTTCACTCACATCCACTCCCACTTGGAATCCAAGGCGGTGGAATTTTTCCCCCTTTTCCTCCCAGCTAAGCAAGGTTGTCCTCAGTTACACTTATCAGCATCGACTTTTGAAAGTTTATGCTAAATCACACTGCCTTCCCATAGTCTTCTAAAACGTTCTTGCCTTGCCAACATTTTCTTTGATCACTGCCAACATCATGAGAAAATCGTCAGCAAAACCTTGTCCTAACAACTGCTTACTCTTAAATTTAATTCCTTTTTTGGGGGGGGGGGGGGGGGGGGGGCGCAGTTGCATCTAATAGGGTGAAAAGAGGATGGGTGGCAATTACAAAAAGTAAGGGGCTTAAAGGGCAGCCCTATCATACTCCTCTCTACACCCTCAAAAGGGTTAGGCAACCTTCCATATATAGAGATTTGAGCAATTGCTCCTTTTGTCAGTAAGTATGGCAAGCTGACAATTTTATCATCAAATCCCATCCTTAGCATCACCTGCCTTACATATTTCCATTTGACTTTGTCAAATGCTCTTCTATGTCCAACTCCACAATATTCAAATTTCGTTTTGATGCTTTAGGCCAATTTATTGTCACAATTGCATTTAATACATTATCTACTAATGACCTGTCCTTAATGAAGCCATATTGGTGCTCATTAAATGTTTTTTGGCAGGATGGGAAACATATTTGTAAACACCTTTCTAAATATCCTGTATATGGTCCGATTAAGGAAATCACTCTCCAGTGAAGGAGTCTTATTTGCAAGAGCTTTCTGAATATGTGTCTTTTTAAGGGCATCAGTCTACAATGATTGGGTCTTGAACACTGCTTCTGTTAAGGAATGAGACCGATGATACTCCTCTTCCATGAGTTGGGAAGATGTCCAATATGCCAATAGTTGTTAATAAACTTAGTTACAGACTGGCCCAAAAGTGTAACATGCATTCAGTGGTGACCCTATCATATCTTGGGGACTTTCTTTTGCCCAAACTCTTCAATGCTTCAGTAAGCTCATTTTGAGAAAAGGCAGAAATAAGAAAGCTGTCGTCCTTCTCTGTGCTCATCTTAATAAGTGCAGCCAAAACTCTGTCCAGGGTCTGCATATTTGCATTGCCCCAATCCTCATATAAGCTGCAGAAATAACTTTGACATTGTTGTGCTACCCCAGCATGAACTGTGACCCAAGAAACTTGTCCTGTTGCAAATCAACAAGGTTTTCTGTGAGTGGCTTTACTCTGATGCTTTTAATGAATCCAAGGGATATGCAGTACATGCCAATTATCAGCCGCCTGTTGAAGATCATACCAGTCTTTTCGAGCTCCTTGATAAGAGCTGTCTTCCTTATTTTTTGGGCATGCCCTAGCAGTATCTTTTCCTCCTTTCCTACTTCCTTTTCACTGGCTCTTCTTGCTTGTTCTTCCATTGGCTCTTCTGCCCATCTCAATTCCTCACTATCCATCATGTACCATACACCCTGCAATGTGATGCAATATTGTATTGTATGTACAAAATGTCCCCAAGGATCATCTACATCCTGATCTATCTCATCCTCCATTTTTCTCATGGCCCCCTTGACCATATAATTAAAGGCAATCTGCTTCAGGTGACATGAATTAGCAACCAGCATTTCTGTAGACCACTAGCCCTTTCTGGTGCCACTGATTTAAATTCTAGAATACTAGCATACGGCCAGATAACACACAGTCAAAATTAACTGTCAATTTGACAATAGCAGGGAGCCAGTACCATTGTCCATTCGTGCACAGTATGTAGGGCAGTTGCGAGAGTTGACTGGTAGCTTTCTACCTCCAGGTACTCCTTCACATCAATACTTTCATAGGCTTCACATGCTTAACCCCAAGCTTCTTGTTCTGCGCCTTGCAAAAGCAAAGTCTCAAAGCTTTTTCTAGTTGCAACCTTCTTAACACTTACCATAATTCTTCTCTACCTACAGTTTTTATATCCATATACATTGGTGGTGTCAATTGCTTCATCCTCCCAGGCAATTGAGGCTACCAGAATCCTACCCGTGTTGTTGTTGAATTTTCAGGTTGGTCTCTTGCTTGTTTTGACAACAGTGAGGTAGCCTGATTGCCCTTTCTTGCCTCCTACAATGCACATTCATTCCCCCTGTTGTATCTTCATACCACTCCATTCATGTAAGTTAACCAATGCAACATTAAAGTCCCATTTAACTATCTACCTCCATACAAGACTTCTTTTCACTCCATTAAGCCCTTTTGCATTTAGTGTTGCAAGCTTAAGTTGATCCTTCATCGTTTCCTCCTGCACTTGGATCTTGTGACCTTATAAATCTAGCTTCCAATGCACCCTGCTCCTTGAACCAAATATTTTCTTGCATCTTTTTGAAGCTTGTGATCCTTTTGGCATAAACTTGAGCAGCGAACCACCTTTGATTTGAAGCTCCATGCAGTTCTGGTTGGGATGACCCTGAACTGACTTGGATCTTGGCATCAATCCTGGGTACTCCATGTCAAGATGCTCAGTGTTTGCTCTGCCCCTACTGTACTTGGGTGTTGAGCTTTGTACCAGTTCTTAGCCTGAGGTGGATTAGTCTATGTGCTGCTCTCAGGTATTTCCATATTTTGCTTGATTGGAATGCTTTTCCCTTTCTGATTTCAAATTCCTTGCGGACTGTCATTCTTATCAACACTTTCTTTTCCTATCTCACTATTGCTTGCTGCTTCTTGTTCGTTCCTTTTCTCCCTTTCGGTTTTTCAGCTTTCTCCTCATATGTTGCCTTCGGGCACTCCTTGTAATAGTGCCTTGTAGCTATGGCATGTTCTGGAAAACTTACTGTATGACAACTTGAATCGAACTGGCCGACATATAATATGTCCACATCTTGGAACTTTGGTTGGCTTTCATCTATGTTCCAAAGTAAACAAACCCGATTCCTAAATGGGCTTGCCAAGGGTGTGATATATAGGGGCTTTCCCAACCCTTTCTTCTATGTTCCAAAGTAAGCAGACTCGATTCCTAAATGGGCTTGTCTAGGGTGGAATACATGGAGGCTTTCCCAACCCTTTTGCCATGTTAGATAACATATTGCATAAATAAGTTAGTGATCTCAACCCATACTAGACATTCTCTTGTAAGGGTATTTGTGCCAATCTCCATTGGTTGCTAGGGAAAAATGTACACCAAATTCACCCCCAAAAGTTGATGCCTTTGTCTAATGCAACAACTTTTTTAAAAATCTAGGACCATTGTGGGAAAACCCTTAGCTCCATAATATATTTGGTCAATGGATCCCTTGCGCTTGAGAATGGTGTTGAACCATGCAGTTTTGTTTGTAGCTCTTGGAGGCCTCCTAGCGGAGAGAAATAGCATTGCCTTTGAGTTGAACGTGAGAACATCAAACTTTGTGAGCATCCAACATTGCCTTGTGGGTAGTTCTGTTGTTCTTGCATTCCATATTTTGCTTGATGGCTTGCGTCACGATGTTTGATACAAATTGGAGATTGGCTTCAAATAAAAGCCTATTATATTCATTAGTGTTGACTGAGGAATCCTTATGTCACATATTCCTCTTGGTGACATAGTATCATCATTAGATACATTCACATTAGCATCTTCCCTCTTCCTCGTGTGAGATTGTAGCTATATTGTTGGTCTCACAATCCTTGTGCCCATTGATGTTCTCTACTTCCATATCTGCTTCATTTCACTTTGCCTTGTGGATTGCTTGGATGAAGCTTTGTATAGAGGAGTGCATGTAGGAGGCCTGCCAATGCGTATCCATATGGACACATTTAATTTTATTAATTCATTTTAAGGACCTCAATTGATCATTATTACTTCAGTATTCGTTCACTTCTCTCTATAATTTGTTTTTGTTCGTGTTTTTTTTTTTCTGGGGGTTATTTAGAACCAATGGTTGCGCACATTTGGAGTCTAATGCATATATGAGGCTTGTGGATTTGTTGTGTGAGGATATGGATTGTAAAGAAGCATGTGGACATTGAGGTGTAGAGGACATCTAGTATCAGGGGTTGCTAAGATGGTCAAGGAGCTTGTTGCTAGAGCCGAATGCATTGAAGGGGAGGTCCAACTAGCATATGGGTGGGTAAACTCCCTATGCCATTATAAGTTTGGGCAACATTTTTCCTCAACGCACAAATGAGAGAAAATAGGAGAAGATTTGGTATATTATTAAACTATGCTTTCACAGTTCCTTGTTTTCATTGTTCCAATTGTTGACTTTTTCATGGGCGTCGTCTTCATCCTCATTGCATCCATGCCATCCTCCATGTTTATAGTGTTTTCTAAGAGCCATAATCTCTAAAATTACAAATGGATGCCTACAAATGCATCAATGGATTTGAATCCATCATACTACTCTTGTTAAATATCCTTGAAGTTTCTCTTGCTCTAGTCTTAAATATTCTCATCTACATTCACAATATAGATCTTTTCATTTAAGTGTAGCATAGAATGCTAACTACAAATCAATGGTGGCTAAGTCACTTGTGTGTACATACACATATGCATGCATGTTGTTTGTTTGTTTGTGTGTGTTTGGGGGGGGGGGTGAGGAGTTTGAAAAAGTTTGAGAGGAGGGTGGAGCAATCTCTCTCTCTCTCTCTCTCTCTCTCTCTCTCTCTCTACGTTGGTCTTAGCACCACACATGCCAATCATTGGAGAGGTGGTGTCATAACATGTGGGCATTGGCACTACGTTTGGTGGATAGGACTCTGAGTGAGCATCACTCTTTTATTTGTGCACTTGTCCTCAAATTAGCTGTAGGCAATCGTGTGACCTAATTGCGTTCCCCACATTTATGTGCTTTTAAATTTATAACAATCATTGATGCAACAAGTAACCTTGCTTGATTGATGTAAATGTATTTTTTGCCATATCTTTTCTCATCAATTGTTGACTTGTGAATAGCCAAGTAGTGCTTTTAATCTCCTTGGCTTAGAACTTTGTTTTGGGTGCTATTATAAGGAGTAGAACTAATGACGAGAGAACATAAGAGAGTGAAGAGGAGAGAATAGAAGAAGAGAAGTAGATCGGGAAGTTATGAAAGCTGGAAACAATGTAATACTTTTCAATGTAATCATGTGGTATGGTGAAAAATATGTTCCTCACACTATTTTATACTTGGGCCATTGCACCACCAAAGTATTTATTGGATATATGCTAAAATGTCTAACTACTTAACCTTCATTACAATCTATTTGCACCTCAATGTTTTTGCCTTGAGAAACAAAAAGAGAACATGGTACAAAGTAACTCCAACTAGTGAAGATGAGATCAAATGTACTCTAAGTAAGTATGCCAAAAGTGATATAGTCTTTCAAAGTCTTCAAGGAGAAAGATGGATTTGGAGTTGAAGATGAAATATCATACATAATCTTCAATTAGTAAGCATAGAGGTGGTATCTTGATGAATTTTTCTTGGAGTATTGTATATCATATTGCACAAAAACTATTGTAACTCTCAGTTGATTGAGTTAAATAAGGAGATTGATAGCTCAAAATAAAGCTCTTTTCATGTCGTTTTAGCCATGTAAGTTTTGCAACTCAAATTTAGAGTTCTCAACCACCTAAAATTGAGAATTGATAGAGAGTACACTATAGTAAAACAAAGTCTCAGCTTGAATGTTCTTCAATAAAAACATCACATTGAAGCACATAACTTCTTCAATAAAAAGATCAGATTGAAGGCATGGAAATTCTTCAATGATGGTTTTTGGTCTCCTTGAAGCTTCTTCCAAAGGCAATCTTTTTCGTTTGATCAAGTACCCTATGATGGAACGAGATCTAAGCTTTCTTTTCCATTGACTAGTGATGCTCTTTGTTATGTATTGAATTGGCCCTTTTTATCTATAGATGGAAGCTCTTCCAAATACTCAACATGGGAGCTAGGAATGGGCTTTAAATAATTCATATGGAAGGCATTGTGAATCTTTATTTAGGAGGGAAGCCCAAAACAATATGCCAATTTATCTCCACTTTAGTATTATATATGGATCATAGTAATGATGTGGACTTGTTATTTGAGTGAGTCATCCTTAAGAGATGCATATCTAGATTTTGGTACTTTGAGAAGTAATAGTTTTGCTACCTTGAATTCCAAAAGGTGCTCTTTTCATATGCATATATCTTCATTGATCTTGAGCTTTCTTGAGAGTGATCTTACATTGATGAAGGACTTTCAATCTTTTCAATTCTTCATTTTCACTAAGGGCTAATCTTGTCATGTAGCATGATAGTTGAAAGGGAACCTTATAACCATACATTGTCTTAAAAAGGGGAGTCTCCAATACTACCATGAGTTCTTATTGTATGTAAACTTAGCCAAGTGAAGCCATAAATCTTGTGAATGCAAAACTTCATGACAATAGTGCCTCAAGTATGTTTCCAATCATTTGTTAATCTTGTTTGATTGACTATTGATTTGAGGATGATAGGCTATTCAAACAATAAGCTTGGTATTCATAGAGTTGAAAACTCCTTGCCAAAAGTTGTTGGTAAGGTTAGGATTTCTATCTCGAACATTGACTTGATGCAAGCCATGCAACTTGAAAAAATGGTCCATAAATTGGATTTCAACTTGAGAGGGCATGCATTGAGTTTTTGTTGGGATGAAGATTTGTTTCTTTTGTCTCTCCGCCCACTACATAATGTTGTTACCTAAGCTTCCTTTTCACTTGATCAATGGTACCCTCTAATATGATGGAATTAGGTCTTCTTTATTTATAGGTGGAAGCTCTCCCAAATACTTAACATGTGAGCCAACAATGGACTTACTAGAATCACATTTAAAAAGTTATGGATCCTTATTGAGGAGGGAAGCTCCAAACAATATGCAAATTCACCAATCCGCTTGAGTTCTTTATATGGACCATAATAACAATGGGAAAGCTTGTTACTTGAACCATTGTTATGGGATGTTTACTTCAAGTTTGATACTAATAAAAGTGCTAAATATCCCTCAAATTTCAAATGTCTTAAGAGCTCTTATCATTCATATGTCCTAATTTGAGCTTGAGCTTTCTTGAGGTGATCTTACATTGATAAAGGGCATGCATTCTTTTTGCTTCCTCTTTTCCATGGGAGTTGATCTTCTCATGAAAGACGATAGTTGGAAGGAGAATCTTATAGCTATACATTATCTCAACACTAGCATGAGTAGTATAATTGCATGCAAGCTCACCCAATTGAAATAATAAATCCAATGAATGCTGAACATAATAACAATAGTGTGTCAAGTATATCTCCAGTACTCTCCAATCACTTGTTAATCCTCTTCAATTGACTATTGGTTTGAGGAAGATAAATGGTTGAAGGGGAAAGCTTGGTATCCATATAGCTAAATGCTTGCTACAAAAAATTGCCCATAAACTTGGAATTTCTATCATGAACAATTACTTAAGTTATATAACTTGAAGACATGATCCATAAATTGACATACAACTTGGGAGGTCATGCATTGTGGCTTTGTTGGACAGAAGTGCCCTACTTTTGTAAGTCTTTTCACACTATAAATGATGTTCTTAGGAGACATTTGAGAAAAAGTCCTTCACATCCCTCCATAATCCCTTCCAACAAAAAACTTTAGATATTGCGTTATAGTTTTTGAAAACACCTATATGACTAGCAAAGAGTGAAAAATATACTTCTTAGATCTAGAGTATAATTACCTAGGAGATGGGAGCATCACTTCTAGGCACCAACACTACTACTTCTAAGGGTAAGAAGGCCAAAGAGCCTCTAGGTGAAAAGTATAGGAAGAGTAAACAAGGGCTCCTCGCTCCATGAAATGGTAGAATTCAAAAGTCCCAAGGTGACTCATTCTAGTAATGCATATTTGAAGGCTCAAAAGTTTCTTAGGAGGAGCATAGAATAAACACTTAAATGCCCTAGGAAAAATCAGAATGCACAAAACACCATTGGTAAAATGATACCCAAAGCTCCCTTTTTGAGGCTTGTCAAGTAGTATTACTTTAAGAACCTATTATAGATTTATGTGATAGGATATGTGAGAAAGGTTCTAGTTTAGACCTTAGAAAGAGAGGTGTTGGCAAAATGGTATGCACAATTCCCTTTTTGAGGCTTGTCAAGTAGAAATATTTTAAGAATCTATATGTTTTATGTGATAGGATATGCAAAAAAGTTAGATTAGATTAGAAAGTGATGAAAATTATTTTCTAAACTTAAAAAGTCTTATAATTGGTTTGGTGATTATTTTTATGCAAACATAAAGACACAAAGCCTTAATTTTTTGAATTCCTAAACTTAACAATTATTTGATAATAAAGTAGAAAAAAGCATACAATGAAAGCTAGTTCAACCATGTTAATGAAAAGAAAATATTATGATTGAAGTAAGCAAACCATGAAGTACATAGTCATCAAAGTTGAAATTTTGTATAGGGAGAAATCCATGAATAATGTTTTATCAACTAGAGTGCAATGTTGGCTTACATTGCATATATAAATCTCAAGTATATACCTTTTTCTTATTTTGAATTCTTACTTTGAAAGGTACAAGAATACTAAACCATCCCCTACCTTTTTATCAATGGAGCTGCATTTATGGAAGCATTTTATGTGATTTTCTCTTGAAGTGTAAGAATTTTTCTACTCACACATAAGTAACTAATCATAATTTCCAAAAGGAGACAAAAAGGTTGGTAAATGAAAGGCTAAGGGGTGAGGAAGAAATGTTCAACTAGCTAGTGGACCTCGAGAAGAAAAATAGCAAGAGTCTTAATGAGATTCTAAATTAGATGATAGTTGATGTTGGGGTTGAGGGGGGCCATAGTACTTGAGCATATCTCTAGAGAACATGATGTTTCTCCATAGAAAGGACAGGGAGATCAATGATACAATAATTTTAATCCTCCTAAGGTATGTCATTATTATACTTTATTTAGTCTTCCTCACATAAAGAAATTGATCCATTGGATTTCCTCCTAGTGCATATTAGGATCTAAACTCAAAATGCCTTCTTTGGTGCATATTTTCCATTTTTTATATGTTCTCACAAGTGCCAAGCCCTCTTTGAGTGCATATGATACATTTGAATGATTTATTACAAGTATTGGGTCTCATTTGGTTTACTCTTGAAATATGTTTTTGAGTGGTATTTGCTACTCATACTACCACTTGATAAATAAATAGAAGTCTTTGTAATGGATCTTCTCATCTTTGAAAATGACAATGCAAATATGTTGGATTTCTTCTTGTAGGAGGTAAATGTTGGGGAAGTCCATAATTTTGCCATTTCTTAAGGAGTGGTAAGTTAAATATTTTAATTGTTTCATGCCAAGAGTTGATAACTATAGGATGATTAGAATTCTTATAATTTTCTACTATAAGTTTTTATTTTGTTCAATTCAAATTGGTGAAGTGCTACCATCTTGGATCTTAGATTCTAAAAGATTTCTCTCATCAACGATTTCCATGGAAACATTAAGTTGTAAGTGAAAATATTCTTTGCTACTAAAAGTTTTTTACAATATTCTAAAACTAGAATCCTAATAAATATCCAAAAGGTTTTATAAACATGGCATATGCTACATTGGAGGAGAAGCATCCCCCACTTAAAAAAGGATAAAGAGATATTCCTTTATAGCCAAGTCCTCACTAGCCATATAGCTCCACTTATGGATGGAGAATCATTGCAAATTCTTGGAAGTTTTTGCGGGTAGAATACATGCTTACAAATAAGAGAATGACAATAAGTGATCCACCTTCTTACTTTCACATAATGAAGTATTTACATAATTTTTAGAAATGTGCATGCTCATTTTTGCAGTTCACTGCAAATAGCTACAATGATAAGTATATTTGGCTTGTAAGGGACAAGGTAATTAACGCTCTTCTTGACAAGCATGTAGTCCCACATCCAAACCTAAATTCTCTAGCACTTATTCTTGAGAAGGAGAAGACAACTACCAAGATAGGGATGGCCCTCGAGGATGGTAAGGGCAAGAGTACAAAGAAAAGGTGGGTGCAACAATTAAAAAAGAAAACAAAAGGCAATAGAAAAACAAAGAAAATAAGTCTAAGGATATTGAACAAAAGGGTTAGGAGGACAAATCAAAAGGCCAAAAAATTTCAAAGAGGTAGGCCTAAAAAAGAGTCCAAGGAAGTATTCAAGGATGTTTAATATCCTACATGTACAAGCCTTGATAATAAACACTACTTTCCAAAACCTTATCCATCCACCTCTCTTTTCCACCTTCCACTTTAAGGATCCCCTCATCCACTTTATGGATCCACCTTTACTTCACCTATCGCATTGACCTCTTTACTATGCTCTTGTGTGTATAAAGAAATCTACTTCAACATAATCACACTTCCACTTTCACTCTTGCAATTTAGCATTCTCATTCTTGTCAACATCCTACACTAGGTCATATGCTTCTCTCCTTTTTTTTCGAGACAAACTAATAATGATTTGGACATTAACTACTGTTCTATCTACACTTGGCAAGCTCAAGTGTATCCAATGTGCTAAGTAGTCTACTTTGCATTAGGTTGTTGCACACTTGAAAGGTCTTCCAAACAAGACTTCCTTCCCTATATCCTCTCAATTTCGAAGCACATTAAAAATGATGGGTATGCTTTCAATCTTTGCAACCAAGTGAATTTTGCATTTTCCTAGGAGGAGAGAAGATGGTGATTTTCCACTTGGTTTGATGACTACATTTGAGATGAGTATACATTGTCCAATCTCAATCCATACTTGATAAGGCATAATGTTATAATCCGATCCTTCATCAATGAGAGCATCAATGATGACCTCTCGCTGACAATTACTTTAACCCTAAGATATGTTGGGGAGATTATCTTTTCATCATCCAGGTCAGTGCTTGTGACCTTGAACTATCGGATATGTTAGGATGAATAGATCAGATTAGGGTGCTATTAGATGCCTTGCGTGTAGAAAAATCATGATACATGTGAGTGGTGCCACTAGTGGTGGTTGTGGCTCTTGTGTTGCTAGCTTTGGCATCTTGCGAACATATAGTTGGATGTAAACATTCTCTCTTTATTGTTGAATCATCAAGTTCTAGGACTTATAGACTTTTCAATCTAGCCCATGATTATGTGCATCAATAGAGTATCATACTCTCAATAGCTAGATGAAAACTCTTTGAATATTCTTGCTGAGTCAAGTTTTGGACGTGTGTGTGTGCTCCTTCTCTTTGAATCTCAAGGCTTATCAATTGCTATTAGGTCTCTCAATCTCATCTCTTTCTATTCTTGTTGCTTAGATTTATCTCCTCAAATTCTCGACTTAATGTTTTCTCTTTGCTATTTCATTAGGTGCAATTGTCCTTGGGTTTCCATTGATATGTCTCTATGCTTGGATTGGGTGGTGATGTTTCTAGATTAACTAAGTCAATCACTCGATTAAACAGTGAACTCCTTGAGAGGCGTGTTGAGAATGGGCCCATGATTATAGTGGATTCTAGTGTTGATGTTTTAGCAATTGGTTTGTTGCTAGGGCTCCATTCCTTGGAAAGAGTGGGAATCATCTTCCCGTTTTGCAAAAGTATACAACAAGATCAGACTTGAGGTTTAGCTTAGGCCTTGGGATTCTATGTTTTTAGTCATTGTGATGTGATAGACTACTTCTGGGGTTACTCAACCTTGATTTTTGCAAGCTTCTTGCCGACTTCTCAAAATATTATAGTGTTTCTTCCAATACTTAATTTCAAAACATACAAGCTCTCAAGATACTTCAAGGCACTTTGATTCCAAAAAATACAAGAGTGAGTTGTGCAAAATTAGGCTTTCTTTCTTTCCAAAATTAAGGTGTGGTGCACTTGTGCAAGCAATGCCACATGGATCACAGTCATCAAGATGTCAATGTCTTAAGAATAGCCTTATACAATGGAAGGACTAGCCTCGTAGATGCAATTAATGTTGTGTAAGGGGACATAGATGTGTGTATGGAATTGAGTGTGTGTGGGAGTGTGATATGTGGAGGTAGAGTAGTGGGAGTCGGTCCTAGTGTGGGAGTGCTCATAATGTGGGAGTGCTAGGGTTCTAGTGTGGGAGTGGTTCCCATGTGGGAGTGCTAAACTAGTGTGGGAGCACTATGGGATTCATCCTAGTGTGGAAGTCCTTGTGTGGGAATCCTAAGGTTCTAGTTGGGAGTGCTAGTTTGAGAGTGGTTTTAGTATGGGAGTTCGAGTGCGGGAGTACTAGAGCTAGTGCCCTCCAAGTGTGGGAGTGTTTCTAGTGTGGAAGTGTTTCTAACGTGAGAGTCCTAGTGTGGGAGTGGTTGTAGCGTGGGAGTGCTAGGGCTGATGTGAGAGTCCTCCCAAGAGTGGAAGTCCTAGTGTGAGAGTCCTAAGGTTCTAGTAGCGTAGAGGTGGTGTGGAAGTAGTGTTGGAGTGAGATGGTGTGGGAGTCCTAGTATGGGAGTGCAAGGGTAGTATGGGAATGCTATTGTGGGAGTGGGATAGTGTAGGAGTGACACAATATGGAGGTGCTAGTGTGGAAGTGAGATAGTGTGGGAGTAAGGATATAATGTGCAACAAGAGGAGTCTCAATCGAGATGAAAGAAAAGAATAAGGGCTAAAAGCAATAACTAACTCAACATATGGCAACATGCAACAACCAACTGAAGAATGAAAACAATGGCCATGTGTTTAATTCTTGCATTGTGAGTTTTATGTTCTTTTGAGTTTTGATCATTCCCATCATTTAATGCACATACAAAAAAAAAAAGATAAGCATAATTTATTTTCAATCCATAACAATGCCACAAAAATTGTTCAAGTAAGATGAGCTCGAGATTTGAGTTTTGTGTTTTTGCATTCCGAGTTTGGCTTTTTGTGTTTTTTTTACTTTAACATATACACAATCAAACAAGCATGATAAGCATAATATATTTTTAACTAAAAATAATGTTACGTGGTTTGTTTAAGTAAGAAGAGTTTGAACTTTTCATTTTTTTCATTTTTTTCATTTTATTATGTTTTTGAGTTTGAGTTTTGTATTTTTTTCTACTCTAATAAATCTAGACTTTCTAATTTCAATCCAATGAATGAGTTTCTTTCAAATTTTCCTTCCTAAACTAGCCATATATATTTCAAAGTATGCAAGTTCTCAACGTGATGATCGATACCCCATCTATCCCATCCACACTCAAGAGGATAAGCTTCCTATTTTGTTGCATGGTAGGAGTGTGAAAACATCTTTGGTTGCACCATCCTTTGCCTTGGGAATGGGAACAAAATGTTAGGCTAAACTTACAATAGTTGGAACTTTGGATGGGGACTTCTCTTCTTTGAGAAGTTGCAACTCACTTCGATGACAATCTCTCACCTTGTCTTCTTGACACTCCACTCTAACTAACCATGCATCCTCCTCTTTAGCCCAAGAAATTAAGAACATAAGACTAGCTTTGAGATGCAGTGAGCTCTCCAACTTACCTTCCCTTGTTGTAGTTTGAAAGCTTGAAAACTAGAAAATGGTTCTACAATTTAAGTAACACAGTTCTATGTCATCGCTCAACACACACACAACAATGAAAGAAAGATGATAAAATAGAAGAAGTGAATAGAAGTTTCAATACTTACATCGAAAAAGCTTTCGTAGCATGGATGTACCAATAAGAGTAAATACAATTGAGACCTCCCACCCTCATATAAACCAAGATTAGGATTAGGGTTTGCACCCCCCTTTGAATTTTTTGATTTCAACAACTATGAATTAGGGTTTGTGCTCTCTTTTGGTAATCCTATCCACTTTGCACTTTGTGGGATTTCGTTTGGTCCTTCTTTGTAGCATGCTTTGTCCTTAGCCTAATTAGACATATCATACACTATTTTGATTATAAACAAATGTATGTAACCCACACAACAACTATGGATGTGACAAATACAACTACGTGGGTGATAAATACAATGTACACAGGAGTGATCCCGGCTCTCACAAAATAATACATGAATGATGATAACATGTCCATGAAGTACAATAGATAATACAAGTCCCCAAAAAGAATGTACTCAAGTGATCCAAAAAATAATATTCTTTCAAGAATAATCACAACAACTATGCTTTGACTTTATATTGACCTCTTTAAATTGCTTTAATTATAGCCTTCCACATTTACTTTTAACACAACGTATGATTTGCTAAATGATAAATAATGGTGTACTATGCAAAGAAGCTCAAGTGATATACAATACATGGCCCATGTAAGAATATGATAAGAATATGATAGGGTGGATAGATGGAGCAATGCATGTACATTTGTATAGGTGAATATGATACACTAATAACTAGCTCCACCAGATCAGGATTGTGGTGGGGGGTAGACTAGGTCATATATCCATGATGAGATTGTATGGGGATAGCATCTGGTCTAGTTCCTCAATATTGTTATGTGCTATTTGTGTCTTTGGTAGATGTCCCTCATCTCTCTTTGGTATAATATTTTTGTTTGGCACCTTTGCACTTACAATTGACATATTTTTGTAAACTTCTTAATTCTCTGTGTACTATCACTCTTCTTTGTGTAGTGTGCATTGTGTGTGGCCACTGTTTGGGTGAAATCAATGAGATGTGACCATTGTCCCCTTGTTTATGGAGTGACTTCCCATACTAATGATATGCATTTCCAATTAGGATTTGGCCTATGTGTTGTTGGGCTAGAGGTTACATGACTAGTCCAAGGGAGGTGTCTTCTTTGAATAGTCCCTACATATGCAAACATACTGCTCCGTAGTCTCCATCTCCTCTTGGCATAGTTTCTAGATCTCTTAACCCTAGGGATTGTTGAGATATTGAGCTCTACATGAGCTGGCATCCATTATGTGCCTTGGTGATGTGGGAGGATATTACTCATTGGTAGGTTAGGTGATTGACATGAGGATACACCAGTGATTCTATAGTTGGACTATACCCATGTAGTCCACCCTTGGTTGTGGTACACTTATTGTGCCACCTCTTCTTTTCTTAATGAGTTCATACTTAGTGACTACATGTACATAGGTTGTGGTACTTTCATATTAGTCCTTTATTAGGTTGTAGAATAAGTTCTTTTGTGTGGAAGAAGAAGAAGAAAGAAGAACAATGTGATTTCATACTAATCTCTTTGTGTGCTCAAGTCTCCACTTCTTTTGTGTGGGTGCTCTTGGTGTCTTCACCTCTCTTCCCTCTTGTCTATTTTTAGGGATGTGAATCACTCTCCCAATCTTGATCTTGAACTAATGAGAGGAGACCTTGATTTGGCCAATGGCTACTAGCATCTTGTGTGGCATGTATATGTCTAGGTATCAAAGTCTCTCCATGAAACCATCTATTGTAGTACTCATAAAGTGGTCCCTATAGTATAACACTTTTGTGAGAAGGGCTATTGAGGTGAGATCCATGTCTGCTATATGCTCAATTGATAGATATCTTGTTACATGACTAGTTTTCTCTTAGTTTGAGAGAGATGCATGGAGGGGGGAGTTAGGGCTATATTGAAAGGGGGATTGAGGGACATGGTCCATGTAAATCCCATATCCACAAAGCCACTACTCCATCTATGCATACCATGAGATCTCGTGTCTTGGCCTGAGATAGCTATCTAGAGGCCTTGAAATCTCTTCTAGAAGTAGTTTGTATGGGTTAATATCACACAATTTGTGTATGAAGCTGATGGATTGAAAAAGGGTATCCAAAACCATGGCAGGTATAGTAACCTCTGCTTTAATGATCTCATGTGATACTCATAGTATGTTGTGGATCATTTCATGAGAGTATGATGATTTATGGTCTCTCAATCTATGTCCATAAATATACATCAAGGCTAGGGGTCCAAACTATAGTATACATCATCATTGGAGTAACCAATGTGTCAAGTAGCCACCTTTATGTATGGAGCTCATGTAAATGCACTCAATGGCACTATCTGTCTAACATGGCCAATGTTGCATATCCTCAAATAAGTCGATATGTGGCTACTTGTGCTGCGGTGAATTTCCAAGAGAATGTACTAAATTGTTTGGTATGGAGCTTGTGTGCATGACTAGTAAGCTATGATGGGTGAGACTCCATGGAGATGAGAGACAACACAATGTTTGTGAGAGAATTATTGCAAGTACACACAAGTTGAATTAATAAACTAATAATGATGATTGATATAAAAGTATAAGAACTAGGATCTCATTATATAGGTTGTATAAGAACCTCGGGGAGTCCAATCATAAATATATGTATGTATCACGTGGATTCAACATAAGGGATTTTTAAAATACCATTTTTAAATATCCTTTACATACAGAGAGGTCCCATATAAAGGGTCACAGATAAGGATATTTATAAATAGGCCTTGAATGCACGTGATCTAGAGGGTATACATATAGTAAATTCCACAGGATAAGAACTAGAAACTCCTTGTATATGCCTAGGGTTTCCTCGGAACATTTGATCCTTATGCTAGGAGGTGTAAAAGGTGTTCTCACCTTCAACACACATATACACACATGCAAAATTTTTTTCATGGATACTTGAAAGAGTGACATAGAATATAGAAAAGGAAATGGGACATGTTACATCTAAGAGATGGTGTCTAATCTTGTACAATGATTCTCAAAAAGAGAGATATAAATGTAGAGAGATGCAACATGATGATGGAGATGGCATGGCCTAGTGACAAGCTTAGGGACCTAAAATAAGGCATGATTCAAATGTATATGTACATAGCTTCGAGACTAATCAAATATCAGCATGGCTCAAAGGCACTGAGCATATGGCTAGGCCAAGTATGCTTATATAGCTTTTGGGGTAAATTGAGAGGCCATTAAAAGTGGTTACAACCACCTTGAAATATAACTCCTTAAATGATTGGAAGGAAAGAAAACAAGTATAACTCATTTGGATCAAATCTAAAGCAAAGGACCCCAATGAATTATTTAGTATTAATGTGATGGGAAGGTCTTAGTGCATGCATGAACATGGCCAATGTGTAATTCCAATTATATTTTAAAAAGTTAAGTTTTAAGTTTTAATTTTTGATATTTTGATATTTATTTTAAAATATGAAAGTAATATTAAAAAATCCACCACTCAATCATAGGCATGCCATATTTTATCATGTTGTTTTTTTCTCTTGTGTGTAGTAATTTTGACGCCTTTGTGATTTTTGCGATTAATTGGGAGGAAAACATGCTTTTGCAATTGCATGCATAGATTGTGTTAGTGTCCATGAGATTGAGAGTGTAGTGGGGGTAGTGTTGCACTGAAAGAAATTGGTTATAGCAGGAATTGGTTGCCTATGGTTAGCCCACATTAAATTACTTAAGAAATCTCTAATATTGAAACCCCTCAATACACATTTGGATTCTCAACACAACTCATTGATACAAGACTTCTCAACTCACCTCAACACTCAACTTATTGACACACAAATGTTCAACTCATCAACATTCAACTCATCAATACTCAACTCATCGACACATGAAACTCTCAACACTCAATGTATGGGCATATGAAACTCTCAACACAACTCATTGGCACGCAAACACTCAACTCATCAACACTGAACTAATTGATACAAAAATACTCAAGTCATCAATACCGAAATCATTGGCACACAAAACTCCCAACACTCAACTCATCAATACACACAAATTCATCAATACTCAACTCATCACAACACATGAAACTCTCAACACTCAAATCATTAACACACAAACTTGTTGTCATACATACTTTTCAACACATCAACATATCATCATAGAAATCTCTCATCACATAAACCCTTCTACTCATCAACTCTTTGCCACATAGACTCACTAGCATGCCAACTCATTGATACATGAAATTGGTCGTCACACAAACTTGTCAACTCATCAATACATGAACAACTCATCACATAGTAACCAATATTGGCTTGCCATATAGTAATTGTTGGCCATTGAAAGTCTTTGACACATGACTTAAGTTTTTCATTGAATGGTTGATATCATCTATCTCATAGCCTTCTTCACTTTGGGCTGATAAAACCTTGTTGGTGTTTATAAGTTAGAAACTCTAAGGGATTGTTGAGAATCACTTGAATTTACTAGAAGATCCATACGTTGCACCATGATACACTCAATTCCATGGAACAAAGTGACAAGGCCAAGCATACTTGTTTGGTTGATGTTCTCCTCACACATCATAGGAATTCAAATACCACTAACAAGCATAGGGCATCACAAAGCCATTTAGACATAGCTAGAGTCTCATTGGGAGAGAATAACCAATTAAGCTTAGGAGAAGATCACAAGACTCTTGAGTTTAATCAATAAGATTCAGACATGTAACACTCACATGAAGGCCCAAGGGAATCAGAGTTTTGAAATTGCAAATGATACCCTAGGAAGAGGCTAAACATCTCTTTTAGGACTCAATTGAATCCTTATGCTATCCAAGCAAACCATTGCCCAAAAGAGACCCAATTGCACTCCAAAATTGGGCTTCACATGTAGTGTCTTGCGAGATTGTGAAGAAGGTAGCATCATTGCGAAACATTGAAGCATTGAAGAAGATTTTGTCTCTAGTGGTGCATAAAGCATTTAAGTCTACACTTCTTCAATCTTGTGTCAAGGAAGCCAAGTTGATCAAGCAAGGGTAAATCACATCAAGTGTCTCTTTTACATTCAAAGGCAACTTCATTATGCATTCAAAGGCCACAAAATTTGAGAAACAAGAGTGAACATATCAAACTTCAACAAGTTGTAAGAACCATCTTGCACACCAAATTGATGAACCAAGTTGTGGAAGCAAGGTGTGATAAATCAACCACCCTTAGAGCCCACATAGACACCTCCTCAATAATCAATTCCTAGACCCACCCATCTTCCCTTAGGACATCTAGTGACAATTGAAACCAAGTGATTTAACGTGCATTACAAAAGCTTAGATGCTCACATGATGCATGTTATTGCACAAAATACCATGAATACACATGCAACTTGAATTAGGTGCATGGTCATATCAAGGATATGCTTCACAATCACTTGTAGTTATGATAAGAAGCCTAGAATATCATCCTAATGCTTCTACATGATAGAATATTCTTTAACCCCTTTTGGCAAGTCCAGTCCTTTCTTGATGTCTAGAAGAATTAGGCAAGTTCAATTGTAGCCCTCAAGCATTGAGGAGTGCAAGCAAGCTAGAGGATTTCAGAGCCCTAAGTTGCAAGGAATGATCAAGATGAATATAGATTAGGAAGGAGACATTTCAATTGCTTAACCTACTTCTTTTGCACCAAAACTTGCCATATTTGGATCTCCCAATAGTTTTAATTATATCCAACTTCTCAAGGTTAAAGATGGTACTATTCCTAGAAGCATTTGCCATTATGACATCAAAGCAAAGAGACAATGATCTATTATCATAATAGTAAATCAGACCTAAAAATTGAGCTAGAATTGAATGCAATAGAGGGAGCACAGCCCAAGGTATTGCAATCCACAAAGTAAAAGCGCTAGAGTGCATGATACAAGTTTCTACTCTTAGTAAAGTGGCTAATTTTAATAATGCTACCCATAAAACTATATTAAATAATGAGATAATTGTAGAAATAAGTCCAAAATAGAGTGGTTTCATTGCCAGGGAAGTCTAGATAGCAACATGACTTACAATACAACTAGTTGTGTCCAAAAGAGGGCATAAAACTCTGAGGATCAAATATTATCAAAGGTCCCAAAGGTGTCAAATACATAGATGCATCTTGAATAAAGGGGTAACCATGTACATAAGCTAATTGTGCATAAGAGATCTCAAAACAATGGTGAGATCTACCAAACCGTAACCAACTCACTGATTATGAATAGTGAAGATCAATACATAATGAAGCATATATCCATGATTGACAATTTGTCAAATAGGTCGAAAAGTATTGAATCAAGTAGAGATGTGCCCATAGTGATCAATGATTGCAAAGACAAGCTGTACATAAACCAATGAGAATAAAGAGATATCCCATGGGCTCAACAGGACAAGATATGTAATAAAAAATTGAAAATACTCCCACTGGAAGTAAACTAGAATGTTATAGAGTAAGCCAAGCTCAATGTATATACACAATAACACCTGGAAGCCCAATAATACCAAGCAATATATCTTAGAGCATACAAATGACATAAATATCCAAGCTTTTAAGTGGTAAAGCACTAACCAATGAAACCTCTACCAAGTATGAATGTAACAAAGCTTGAAATCAAAGCTCAAAGATCAAGCAAGAGCATATTCAGCGTAACCAGTAGTGGTAAGCATGCATTTGATCCAAGAGGATTCCCTAGTGGCATTAAAGCAGGTATTTCAATGATATTTAATATATAAGCTTGTTGTCCATTGTTTATGATAACAATAAATATTCCAATGGCTAAGAAAGGAAGCTCTAACTAATTTGTAGAGCCTTCTTGATCACTGATACATCATCTTAGCATTGAATTTTTAGGGCATAAGCATCAAAGGAGCATAAATCTTCAATATTTTTCTACCCAAATTGTGAACAATAAGCTTGTCCACAACAATGATTCAAAATTTCCCCAAATGGTGTAGAATGGAGTGTAAGATGCTAGGAGGAATCCCTAAATGCTAGATAATGAGAAGGAGGAGTGCCAGGAGCCAATGGCTAAGCAAATAGGGTAGGGATAGTCCCTAAAAATGCATCGCAAGTAGTAGACTATTCCTTGGGCTTTTCCTTGTTGTGGGTAACGTTTCAAACTCTCTTGCTTCTACTGAGTGAATGTACTTTGGGGAGGTATTGGGCACCTTAGTTGGAAGAAGGTGCAGTTGCCATGGGAGCTTAGTTGAAGCTCTCTTTCCTAGGTTAAAAAACAAATGGTTGAATATCCTCAAGTGCATATTCTAATATTGGTTTGAAAGAGTGGGCAAGAGTGAGAGTGAGAGAGAATATCAAGTAGAAGAAAGAGAGAAATGGATATGGAGGTTTGAACTTAAGAGAGTAAGACCAATATGTGGAAACTCCAACAGTCATAATGTGTAACTTGCCTTCCCTTTTTAATT
This sequence comes from Lygodium microphyllum, assembly GCF_053477565.2. Taxonomy (NCBI): domain Eukaryota; kingdom Viridiplantae; phylum Streptophyta; class Polypodiopsida; order Schizaeales; family Lygodiaceae; genus Lygodium; species Lygodium microphyllum. The sequence continues at coordinate 40,410,332 of NC_141153.1, read as the reverse complement.
CCATAGTACATGCTACACATAATGCAGAGGGGGCACATTTGGTTGACAATGCAAAAGTAGAGGCTTCTTTTGATAAGCATGTCTCCCTTGATTTTGGGGCATCTTCTCAGGGAGATGATAGATTCAGATGGTTCTCCCTTGTGTAGAAAGTTGATGGGGACACCTATTATTGACATTGATCTTTTGTTTCTATATAAATTTTTGATATCCATGCTAAGTCATTATGGTATCTTTGTAGTTTATGTACACACTTCATACTCAAGGAACCACATGAGTGCTTTTGGTTTGTACATTTTCCTCAACATGATCAATGATTCATCTCTTGAAATAATTTCGAAACTAAGTTATAGTTAAATTTCATATCATATTTTTAAAAGATATTTATGGTTGGAATTAAATACCATTATAAGTACATGATTTGTGGTGCTTTGCCTAAGCTACAAGTTTTGAGTTATGATCTTTAACACAATCCTAATTTGAAGTAGGTTATCTATATTTCAAGTAGTTCTCCAACCTTGATATTCTAGGGATATTCTATCATCTTGCTTTCATTGTTGAGAGTGAGTGAGTGAGAGGTGTGTTTGACCAAGGGCATAAGGAAAGATGAAGCTCTACATCATATTATTATTATTCTCTATTTTTTGGTGCACTTGGTGGTGGATGTGAAGGAGAAAGGCCATCAGACTACATTACTTGGGTCATGGAACCATCTTTGAGCCTTCAAGATTTTGGACTACAATGCAAAAAGGTAAGTTGGTGAGTGAAATGAGTTCACGACACCTCAAAGCTAATCTTGTGCTCTTGCATTTTTGGGTTGGATAGAAGAATTCATGGTTAGTTAGAGTGAAGTGGCAAGAAGAAAAGGTGAGACATTGTCAGCAAAGTGAGTTACAACTTCTAAAATAATAAAAGTCCATTAGATATCCCAAATTGTGTGCATTTAGCCTAATATTTTGGTTACGTTTCCCAAAAGAGGATGCAAGGCTGATTCCATATTTGTGGAAACCCTAAAACACAAGGTGGAGCACAAATCCTAAAATGCAAAAGGAACGCAAACCCTAAAATGCAAATAGGATGCCACCCTAGAGAAGAAGCCAAATCCTAATAATTGCTACTTCTTGTGTTCCTCCGTGGGCTCATCAAGAAGTTCAAGGCATACATCTTCACCTATGATGAGGTCCCATAGACCTCTCCCCATCAAAAAATTATCCATGGGGTAGGACCATGCATTATAGTTATCCTTAGTCAAAATTTCACCCACAATTTGAGTAATTTGTGCAGTTTTTGACATTATTATAGTTGTAATTTTAGAAAAACTAGCAATATACAATGTGCCACACCATGTCCAAGCATGTGAACAAGTGCATCAGCCACCTAAATTTGAGAGCAAAAAGCATTAAAAGTGCCCAAAAAAATACACATAAAATGAGTTCCAATTATATGTCTATCATCATACATGTATCCAACTATTGTCACATATACTCATACATCATGCCCATACATCATATATCATCTATCCAGCATGAATAAGTGAAAATGGGGCTCACATTGTATACAAGTCCAAAACTGACCATTATCCTTGCTATTTTTCTATATTTTTTGTACCAAGAATCGATTGCTAGATGATCTCAGTCCATAGTAATTTTCCTAGAATTTTTAAACCAAATTTTCACTTTCCAATTTGCATCCAAAAATTTCATAAAAATGAGACTTTTAGCCTTGAAACAACTAGTTCAATAAGACTGTAGTGTGAACACAGAATAGTGAACCAGTTTAGAGAATAACTAGTTCAAGCCTACCTTTAGTGTGAATAGAATTCACGAGATATCCTATTCCTAGGGGGCTCTAGTGAGAACACTCAAAATAACTAGTTCAAATGGTTCAAGTATTGAAAAAGGCTTGACAAGGGGGGCTACTTTAGCCTTTCTAACTAAAGGCTTAATGGTTAAAAGGAATGGGATTAATCATGGCTACCTTGCACCATTTTTGAGGCAACAAAATGAGCACAAGCCTTCAATGTGGCTTCATGAAAGTAATTCAATTGAGGACATCCTCTCATCCTTTGCATTGCAGGATAGAGGTCAAAGATCTCTTTTCGAGGTCATAAAAGCAAGCTCTCAAACTTCTTCTCTCTTTGTAATGTAAGACTCCTACTTCTCTTTTTCGAGTAGGCCCTATGCTTCTAGCAAGCTGCTCTTGAGCTTTTGAGTGGCAAGCAAGCCTTGAGCTTAATCAGCCCTTGAGCTTTTGGCATCCAACCATGACCCAAAATTGTAACCAAAATTGATCAAAATCTTATTATCATACATCCATTTGGAGCCTTCCATGGCTTCCAAAATGCGTTCAAAGCAAGCATCAATGCCTGAAATCCAAGCTCTAATGACTCTACAATCCTTGTACATGTTTTGAGTGGATTAGGGAGGATTTGTACTTGATTTAATGGTGGATGGAAAGCTTTCAATTTGATGTAGACCTCAATTTATCACATTCCTCTATCCAATCCTTCAATCCCACACTACAACTCTGATACCGACTGAAAAGAATCAACATGGATGTGCAACAAAAGGGAGATGACACAATGCAAAGTATCCCACTAAAGTGACAGATACACATTGACCCTAAAGTCTCTATGCATAGCCTCTCTTTTATTTAGTGCATATATAGGATATGGGCTTAGCCTATGTTATATTTCTCAACATCACTATTATCTCACAATTGGGTCAAAGGCCTAGCTCACCCATCCTAGGGTGGAGTTTTTAGGAGTGATCCATTCGAGGCCTCTCCATTTTGATCTGCTTATGGAAGCTTACTGTTAGATGAAGATTTTGTCTAGAGAAGGGTTCTTACTCCTTGGTTGGCATTCTTCATTGAAAAACTTCATTAGCATTGACACTCTTTATGCCACTCTTGGCTCTGCATCTTCTATGGCCTTTCACTACTTCTAGGATCTGAGAGGGGGTGTTAATAGACACACATGTCTTATCCCATCATCTCCTATCTGTGAGCCTCAATCTTAGGCAAAAAAGGGTACTGAGAGCTCTAACATTGTTTTTGTTTGTGATTTTATATGCTTTAGGCACTTTTGATGGAGGGTACATTAGATCGTTTCTCTTTAAGCGCAATGTATACTATCTTGGGTACCTACTTTATGGGTCTCACCACTTGATTACCAGGTTCAACCTGAGTTTTCCTAGCTATAGGTGGCTTGGCCTCTCATTCATTCATTCATCACATCATTTTAATCATCCAACTAGTACTCCTCATTCTCTTTCATCCCTTGCTATGGTCTACCCACTTTGATGATTAGTGATGTATGTTGGGGCTAACCATTATTGCAGCCTTGTATCTTTCAACCACCATTGCAGTTAGTTTGTTCCTTCTCTCTTGTGTTCATAGAAAATTAAAAACCACATGTTGGGCTCCAAGCAATATATCACCTTGCATTCAAACTCTTGTAACATCAGAATCCATTTGGCTATTAGTTGCCCAGTGACATTCTACTACTTAACCAAATAAATTAAAGTTGAATGATCCACATACAAAATAAAAGTGTGCATTAGCAAATAATGCCGAAAATTCTTGATGGAATAGACCATTCTAGGGAACTCTCTTTCTGTGAGACTGATTAGTTCTTGTCTACATTGAACAATCTCTTGCTTGCATAAAATACTGTGTGGAACCATCCATTGGCAACTTCCTGCATAAGCACACTAACAATAGCCATATAAGGGGCATCAATAAATACACTAAATGGTTTCGGTGGGATCACAATTAGGGCTCTAGAAAGTAATAGATTAAGGTGAGGTGACAAAATGCTAAGCTCACCTCTTGATTCCACTAAAAGATAGGTTTCACCACATATGCCGATTTGTTTAAAGGGATGCCCAAGTGCACTAGAAGTCACAAGTGGTGACCATGCCACCATATTTTCCCCAAGAATCTAAGTAGTATAGATGGCAAATCTAGCATTATGGTTTGCATGATTGCTGGCATCTTGGTTGGCTCGATAGCAATGTCATCTTGAGAAATAATGTGGCCTAGTAAAATGCCACCATGAACAATAAACACACATTATAAAGGATATAAACTTAATATTATCTCTCAACATCATGTTAGATAAAGCCATAGGTGCATCAAATGAATCATTGCTTTTCCAAACACACTAAAGTCATCCAAAAATATTGTCATACAATCAATTAGATAAGGCCCAAAGATCTCCTGCATGTCTCTCTGAAAAGAGACTAGAGCATTTTTTAGACCAAACCATATCACAATACAGACATACACACCCCATGTGTTAATGAAATTTGTTTTAGATTGATCTTTTAGGGAAAGTTGGTAGAATTTTTTGTAACCACCAAAGTTATTGAGAAAGGAGCACACCTCGTGGAGGACAGCCTTTTCATCTAGAATGGTATCAAAGTAGGAAATGGGGAATGGATCCGGAATGGTGGTTGCATTAAGATTTTTGTAGTCAATAAAGATCCACAGCTTCTTAGTCTTCTTGGGGATTGTGATAATTGGAGAAATTCAATCAGCTTGATCAATTCAGACCATAACGTTAACTCACAATAGTCAATCTAACTCCTATTTGACCTGTTTGGCCATTTGAGAGTTCATCTAGTATCATTGCATTTGAATTGGAAATTTTAAGGGAATCTAGTGTTGGTATAATCTTGAGTCCGGTCCTTTCATCTTTGAGTACTCCCAAGTGAACGCATATTTAAACTTAGTCAGTAAACTAATGAGTTGCTCATGGAAATTTGGATTCTGATCTTTACTAGTTAGATATTTTTTGGGACCAAGAAACACTGTGGCTAATTCATCTTCCTTCACTCTTGTGACCTTTTGCATTTGTGCCTCAAATTTCTACCAATGAAGGAAGATGACTTTTATCTCACAGTCTAGGTTCTAGCATGCAGAACTAGTCAAATTCTCCTCCACCTTCTTTAATGTTGTATCCAGTAGACTCTATGGCTGCATATATTGCTAACTAATCTATAATACATTAATTAGATACCACGGTTGTAAATATGCATTAGCCTTTAGAAATTCCTCCTCATCTCATCACTCAAGTCTTCTACCATATTGATTGTTTTGGCCACAATCGATCTACATTGTGGTGAGGGAGGGGTAGTATTTTTCAAGAACAAAGTCACTTTATGTTGATTCTTGCAAATTATGAGTTTGTCTTTATCCTAATTATGGGTGACTCTTGCTTGGTGGAGCTAAGGCCTTTCCAACAATAGGTGGTACTCTTTGCCTGCATGCTCCATATTTAACACAACTAAAGAAATCAAGAATTGAATTGTAGCAATTTCTAGAAGTTTAGAGCATATGATACCAAGTGGTCTCACCCTTTGCTGATTTGCCATTCTTACTAGGAATGGGGCCAGTTCCCAATCCATCAACCCTAATTCTTGATAGGTTGCCAATGCAATGTTGATATTGGATCCATTGTCAAGCACGACATTTTGGATGATTCGGTACTTGCATGGAACAAGAATTATTGGAATGGTTAGATCTAAAAAAGGGCTCAGTGGTAGTGGCTCTTGTTGGACTCTTCAAACTATTGCCTTTAGAGAGTTAATAATGATAGCTGCTACTTGAGATTCTAGTAACACTGGTTTCTTTGCTTGAATTATCTTCAATAGGTGATCCCTGAAAGCTAATATAAGATTCAAGAGATCTCCTGATGGAACAATAATATTCACTATCCCCCATCTGATTGATTCTTTCAATGAGTCTAGAACAACTACAACTTCTAGTGTGTTCCCTTTGACTGTTGTGAGTTGGGAATCATTTTTATTGCTTCTACTACCTCTAGGATTAGCATCCGAGGTCTTCTCATGTCTCTATCTTGGGAAATCTTTTGGATTTTTATTGTGCTCTTAAATCGAGATAATCATTCAATATATGACTTTTTTGTTTGCCAGAAGATACCTATGGCTTCTTCCCTTTGTGAATTCAAGGGTGATCATCTGAATTCTTAACTCTAGTGGGTTGCAAATCTTCTCTCAAAACTTGATTTTTTCTCTCGTACTTTGGGATTTGTACTTTCCATCCATATTCTTGCTACAATTTTTACTTTATAGACTCCAAGATTATGGCCATTTGTAGGGTTGGTGACTCCATCCGAGGTGTGGATTTATCTTTATACCTTGTTGTACTCCCTGTGGTGCTACTGGGGTACGTGCATCTCATTACTAGCTAGACTGTGGATAATTCATTGCAGTGCAGCTCCCTTTTGTTCCTATTAGTAGGGTTTTATCATCTAAACTATCCTTATGTTGTAGAGGATTTTTCTCTACACATGAGCTACCAAACCAACTTTGGGGTTTAACTTCCAGACTAAGCCTTAGACTAGAGCTCGACGGTGGATATTTCATCACATTCGACTCTCTTGTTGAGCATCTTTTCACTTGATGGTGGACTTTCTCTTGCTCTTCCCACAAAGTTTGTGTGGATTTCAATGCATCCTCCTTGTATGTTTTCATGGACCAGGTTAGCACATGAACATCCGATTCCATTAGTTCCTTGATTTCAAGTGTGTTGGATACGAGCATGGGTGTTGAGCTTTGTCCTTCCCATTTTTGGGCATCATAGGCTTGAACTTTTGGACACTATAATCTCTAATGTCCTTCCTGTGTATAGAAGAAACAATGTTTAGAGAATGGTCAAAAATTTCTTCGGCCTCTTCCTCCTCTACCATGCATACCATGGCCACCATTGGGTTGCTAGTACTCGTGATTTGTGTAAGCAACTTTAGATGTCTAAGCTTAGTTTGTTGGAATGGTGATCCATTGGCCAGATAGGGATGCTCGAGTACCTTGCCATCCTCTCAGGTGGGCCATCTAGTACTTGCCATTATATCGGCAATACTCGATGTTATGAGAGGCCATATTACAAATACACCATCTCTAATTTAGGCCACCTTTAGATGGGGTTATTGCATTGTGTGCACCATAGATTTTTAATCTAATTTTTAAAGTGCTCTTCGAGGTTTTCTTGCCCTTGTCCTTCTTCTTACTCTTGCTGGGCTTTTTCTATTCCTTCTCTTTGGAGTTAGTTTCCTCACTATTGGGTTCTATCTCCATATTGGAATCAAAATCAAAATCACTAGTGTCATCACTTTGGCTCTTTTGGGCCAACTTGGTGGGTTTCTTTCCTTTTCTTGACTTTTCCTTCAACATAAATTGTTCTAATCTGAGGGCTTTCTTGTAAAATGGGTCTAATACTATTACCAAACAAGTCAACAAAAGTAAAATATTTTCAAATTGGCTTATTGAAGCCTTGGACATATAAGGTATTCAACATTTTGTCTTTGTGTTGGACATTTGGGTCAATTCTATTGTTAAGGATGGTGAACTTGGTTGTATATGGTTGGACAAATCTATCTCCTTGCTTAAGATCACAGAGCCTTTCTAGCTTCTAGGCATTCATTGGATTGGGCTTGAATCTAATACATAATGTGGTGAGCATATCATTCCAGGTTGGCCATCCATGTTGTGCCGCTACCTAGGTCACAACCTTTTTTTGCATCAAAGATTTGAATATGGTAACTTTGTGAGGTTCATTGACATTGATTGTGTAAGAAAAATCAAACTATTGGATGAAGGCATCTAGATCCTCATTTGAAGATCTCAAAAACTTTGGAAATAAAATGCAAGGCGGATGAGCCGTTGGAATAGAAAGTGAAGATGTATGAGGGGGTATTGGTAGGATAGAAATCGATTAAATAGAAGCTAAGAAATGACTCGCTAGGTTTAGTGGAGTAGTGGGAGCAATTGATAGAAGTGCATATTTGCTACAATATGTAGAGAGGAATGCAAATGGTACTATTGCAATTGTAGAGAGGGTTGTTGTGCTCAAGAACATCATCATCAACCGAGGATAGAAGGAGCCTTAGGAGATGCTACCAAGATCATTGACCTGAACCTAGAGCCAAAATTGCATCAATCGGGGACCTTTCAAACGCATATGCGTTCAGCTTAGCACATGGAGGAATGATGATCATGATTACCATGTGTAATCGGGTCCAAGAACCATTGCCATAGGACAAAGGGTGGTCACATACTTAGAGCCAACATAGGTGGACATCAACATTCTAATTTACAGTCAACATCTAGTGTACAGAGTTTGATAGAGTCAAATAAATGAAAATAGATACCAAGATACTCAACCAAGGAAATCGGTAAATGCCTATTGCTAGATAAAACCCGTACAGGAGTCCCAATAGAGATGAAAATCATAGTGACAAAATACTCTGGAACAATCAAAGGAGAGATAATATAATCTCATACACTCAAGCAACCAGTGATATAAAGATGATGGAAATACTATTGCCAGAAGTCATGACTCAAGACATACAAAAGAGACAAGTCTAGTACTGTTGTAGCACTCACGATGTTTGGTCGAAGGGACACACAAGAAATCTACATGTCAAGCCTGATCCCCTTAATCCTTTGGTCCCTCGAATCTCTTGCTTGCGTAAGTCTCTCCCTTGTTATAGCCTAATTTGGCATATGTGATATTCTCTCCATCCCTATGCCGTACCAATAGCCATAGCTGCTCTTGCACTTGTCGGCTCATTAATGTGTCACTGGTAGTCCTTTCTTTAAATGTTGTTGTCACCTTTAACACCTTGCACATGTGATATGTATCGAAAAGATTTAAAGGGGGGGGGGGGGGGGGGGGGGGGGACTCTCTTATGAGCCTATTCCACACTCTTCAAATGCAACGGGGGGTCCATTTGCTTGTACCCCCCCACGCGTTTATATATGATAAAATTAAGGGGGATCATCCCCCCTTTCACACGTGATTCCAACATATAAGGGAAAAATTAAAGGGAGGTGCTTAGCACACCCCCCCCCCCCCCCCCCCCCCAACACACACACACACACACCCCTTATATGTCATATAGTGAAAGGAGGGGTGACCTAAAACTAGGGGAATTAAAGTAATACAAAATTATATAAATAATTTTTTCTATGGCAGGGGGTCTTAATTTTTTAATGAACTAATTATTAAATGGGAGATCTAAAATAATATAAAAAGTATATTTTTAAGCAATACTAGTGTGCGGGCAGGATCGGGGGTGGATATGCTAAATGCTAGGCATTTGGTTGTGGGGTGCCAATGCCCCTCTGCTTATGCAATGCATGGTTATGCTCCCCCTGAGCCTTGCCATCTAGCCCTACCTTTCTTTCCTTGTCTCTTAAACCTTCTCTCCTAGTTAATACATTTTTCTATAAGGGTTGGGCTTTTGGATGTGGGATACCCATGCCCCTCCACCTATGCAATGTGTGCTTATGCTCCCCCTGAGCATTGCCATCTAGCCCTACCTTCCTTTCCTTGTCTTCATCCTTCTATCCCAGTTAATGCATTTGTCTATAAGGGTGGGGTTTCCCCCCTCCATGCATGTAACAACTCTATGTGATACAATTGTCTATGTAGCACATAAAAAATGGCATAAATATTAAGGATGCTCTAGTTTTCAATTCAACAAAAAACCCAATCATGGGACTTGTAGTACCTAGATGAGTTCAAGGGCACCGTGGATGCCACTATGTGCTTCCTTCTCCTATATTCCTCCTTCAATTGTATTTGGTAGTTCAGTGAAACAAAAGTGGAATGTTAGGATTTTCTTTCCTATGGACACAATTTTGGGGATATTTTAAACCCACCACGTGTTTCTTTCATTATGTTCTTTAAAATTCTCCTTTTGTAACACATCTCTCTATGTATAATCTTGTGGACTCTTTAATTTTTCCTTCTTCAATAATTATTAATCATAGTAATTAGAATCACTTTCACATCACATCTTGCTATGGATAATTTTTGTATGCCCTTTCAATTTGTGGTTTTATAATTATTTAAATATAATTGTTCATGTATGGTTGTTAGGACTTGTTCAAATGTTTGCATCTCTTTAATTATAATTTTTGTAAGACCTTTCAAATTGGTCTCCTTCAATAGGTATTAAACGTGGGATTTAGAGTCATTCTCATGACACATCTCTTTATAATAACTTTTGTAGTTATTAAATGTAATAATTAGATGTAGAAATGATTGTATTTGTTGAAATAAGTTGTTAAAATGTTTATACTATTCTAAATTCTACCATGGCATGAGATAGATGAGGAGCTCGGAAGAGAAGGGCAAGGATGAGCTCAACCTAGATCTTGGAACACCTCAATCCCTACAACCCCAACCCCAATAACCAACCAAACCCACAAGGTTAAATAATGATAGGCTAGAAAGAGAGTTGAACAAGAGAATCATGAAAATATGGGATGCGATAGAAGATTATAATAGGAAAGAAAAGGAAAAAGACTAACTAGATGGAGCCATAGAAAAGATCAAGGAAAAGATGAGACAAGAAAAGAGATAGAAGAACAAGTAGAGTTCACTAGGAAGAATCTAGAAGAGAAAGGATAGATAGAGCAAGATGAGAAGAAACAAGTAGAAGAAAACAAGAAGAAGAAAGTTAGAAAAAAGATTGAGCAAGTAGAAAGAGGCATAGGAGCCAAGCTTGGATAACGAGTGTGAAGAGCTAGAAATCCAAAGAAAGAAGATGGGCTAGAATAAGAAGAGAAAAAACAAATAGACCAAGGTATGAAGGCCAAGAAAAAAAATGATAGAAGAGAACTTATACTTAGGTGAGAACAAGCAAGAAGAAGAGGAGCAAAATATAGACCTAGGCAAATAAGGCCAAAAATACAAAGGAAAGATAGAGAAAGAGGAGAATCATAATGAGAAGAACGAGAAGGTAAAACCAAACGCCAAGAAATGGAGGCAAGCCGCTAGAGCCAAGATGAGAGATGAGAATGAAGATGCCTCCCAAACCCTGCAAGCTAAACTCACAGCTAAGGATGAAGTAAACCAAGCTTTCGAACCAAGGCCACATTCCATCCTAGACAACTCATATCACAGTAGGAACGAAGTGTACTTCAGTAATGGATTCATTGGCTACACCTTTGAGCCCAAAGAGACAAACCCTTATGAGCATGTACAAAATGAGTAAAGGATAAAGCCTTAAAGAAGGGAGAGCATGAGGTATCTTCTACACCATTCTTATCGCATTGACGACCTGCAAGACACTTTTATGGGAGAAGCTTTCACTGCTTGTCTTGGAGTATGACAAGTGACTCAAAGAATTTGGAGCCAATGGTTTTGGCTCCACCACGACATTTACTAGAGGGATAGGTAAAGGATTAGAAGAAGGAGAAGAAGCTTTGCGTCCACACTCATCCTGAAGAGAAGTATTATCAAAAGTACCCCCATTTAAACCTTGTTTAAAAGGACCCAGTGTACCAATGACAACCCTCAAGTTTTACAGAGTCATTAGCAAATGGGATTGAAGCATGTGGACTTGTGGATTGATAGGGAAATCTACCCTATTGATCCCCTAACTAATAAACCTCCGACTTTCTCAGTAATTACAAATTTTTTGAAGTATATGAGAGAGGATAATAATGGGTTCCTCGATTACACAAAGTGGCTCAACGATCATGCATTCAAAGTATTTACAACCTGCCAAGCAACCATTAAAATGTATCATGAAATCATTGCACATCAACTTCATATACAATAGCTCATGTGAAAAGTGGTGCAATTGAATGAGACTATAATTCAACAAAATAATTAGATTATCACAATGCATGACACTATCCATAACATTGGTATCTCATATGAGGAGGCAAAGGCACAATTGGACGGCCTTAGAAAGATCAACAACAAGCTAATATAGGAGTGCAAACAAAAGAAGAAGCCAATCAATGAGTTAATTGTGAATAGGGGCTAGTGGAAGCAACTTATAAAAGCATATAAGGAAGCTTAGAATGAAAACCTAGGTGAGAGTGAGCTTGAAATATCTATTAGAGGATTGCTAAAGGAAAGTACATTGAAAAACACTTTGAGCAATCCAAAGTTCAAGGTTGTCAAGGAGAAGATGATTGAATCCACATTAAAAGATGTGTCAAACAAGTTCTTCAACTATGGATACATAATCCATTTGTGACAAGGCGAGTATTAGTACAGTGACTTACCTAAAATATTCAAGGATATGAAGACTAGGTTTGGTCTATACTGAAGAGAAATAGAATCATATATCTTTCTAGACCTTCAAAGTTAATAGAGTCTTGAGGGTAAGTTAATACAAAGGTTTTGGAGTTGATAGGAGATCCCATGCATGTTCACGATATGGACACACTAAAGATTGTAACCAAATATGCATATGAGATTAAGTTCACCGAAATAAAAAATTATTATCTAAATCTATACAAGGTACAGATGGCAATGGTAATGTACTATAATATATCTGTTAAGGAATGTAATGGTAAACTATAGTTTGTCATAAAATTAGATGAAACATAGGTTATTAAAGGAATAAAGCTTCAAAGAGTTGGCGTAACTTTGATAAACACAACTTTAGAATTTGACAAGAGCAACCCAATAAAAATTAGTGTTCAATCAAAGCCCCATGTGTGGTGGCTTGCTATGTTTGACATTCCTAAGGAAACATTTGAGGTGTTACAACTATTCTTTATGTACACAAGCATTCCAAACATCATCCATCGTCAGGGTGAGATGCTCTCAATTGAAGGGTATGGTCAATACTTGGTGGAATGGCATCTTGCAAGAGACTTGAAAACTTTAAAATGTACATGTGGAATATCCAATGGTGCAAATGCAAAGCATCCATGCCTATATTGCTTGACACAGAGGATGAAAGGAAAGGATAGGAAGAACTAGCAACGGCTGGCAAGTGTTGCACCGAGACGTGATAAAGAAGAACTCACTTGAAAGCCCATCTTCAATATTCCATTGAATTGTATTCATATATTTTCATTGCATGCTATTTTTTACACACACAAACATTCCAAACATCATCCATCGTCAAGGTGAGATACTCTCAGTTGAAGGGAATGGTCAATACTTGGTGGAATGGCATCTTGCAGGAGAATTCAAAACTTTAAAATGCATGTGTCAAATCTCCAATGGTACAAATTCAAAGCATTCATGCCTATATTTCTCGATAGAGAGGATGGAAGGAAAGGACAAGAAGAAGTAGCAAAGGGTAACAAGTGTTGCACCAATGTGTGATAAAGAATATCCCACTTTGAAACCCATCTTCAATATTCCATTGGATCGTATTCACATATTTTCATTGCATGCTTTTGTCAAAATCATGAAGAAAATTATGTATGAGTATATTTACTTTGCTTATAGGATGCAATTAGAAAAAGAATCCATTGCAATGTATAGAAATGTGGAGCAAGTGCTATCAAAAATTGGGCTACACAAGCATTAAGTAATAATTGAAAAAGATGAGAAGAGATTTAAAAAAAATGGTAACTTGCCAAAAAAGCCTTGCTTTGGAAGAGAGAAGGCTAGGAAGTTTCTTTCAACACCCATCAGTGAGGAAAAAAAAGTCACATTTCATAGGCCATAAGATTACGATAGGTGAAAAAAGTTGCATATTGCAGTTCCTAATCAAAGTAATGGAGGCAAAACAAGGTTATTGGCCAAAGTCAATGTTTGGATTAGTCTCAATAGATTGGATCTCTTACTTTGAAAGATGGTATTTGATCATGGAGATAAGCAAGAGTTTATTGCTGATGATGTGCATAGCTTCTACGTAAACATGGTGGAAGGATGGGGCAAAAGTTCTATCATACATTACATGGTATATACTAAGTCGATATTTTTAAAAAGATTATGAATTGTATAAATTATTGAGCATAGTTTTATCCGTGTGTGATATGTGCCTTTGTAGCACATCCTTGAGGTGCATGGGCTATACTTTGTAGAAAAGGAAAGCATTAGAATTTGGTCCACACAAGGGATGGAAATTTCACATTGGATAGCACTTGGTGCATACCAAAGGAAAACCGATCATGGTGGAGGGGGTAAGTGGCAACAATCCAATGATCCAATTGCTATCTTGGTGGTACAAGAATATAATAACAGATGAAGGTCAACTCTCACATAAGAAAACAAATGAAAGTGTTGATGAATTGACTACAAACATGATTGACTCACTTCATGTCACTAAAGAGTGTGTTATGATATCTCAAGTGCTAAAGAAATCTATGCCAAGTGGCTAGAAATAAGGCTTTGAGAAGTCAATAAATGGGTTTGAAAAGAGCTGAGATACTAGGATAAAGAATGTATTCAGTGTAAACGCAATTCATTATTTAAGAGAGAAGGAGAGAATATGTCTATGTGAATGAGTCTTAAAGTTTAAGGATTATATAAGAGGGTGTCAGTTTCTATCTCATTCATTGAGATTTCAAATCTCTTGCTATGAAGAAAATATGGCTAGATCTAAGGTAGCTGCAAAGAAGCTTCCCCTCAGAGCTCCATATTGTATTCAGCTTCATGGAGTATCTACTAGCTCAAATATAGTCTTGGATAATGGAACTTCACAACCTATGAATTGGCCAACCACTTCTCAACCTAACCTTGCTTCCCCAAGTTGCCTTAAGAGGGGTCCTCCTTAGCATCTCCATAAGAAATGCAAGTGGAAGTCAAGTACAATGGCCCTAAGAGAAATCAAAAGTATCAGTGCTCTTTTGATCTCATCATTCAGAAGGAAAGTTTCTCAAGACTTGTTCATGAAATTTTGCAAGACCTCTATTGCACAGAAAGTAGGAGGTGGTTTTTGGCACAGGGTCAGGATAGACCCAATCGCTTCACAAAAGAATGTATTCATACTTTATAGTGTGGTGTAGAGGCCTTTTTGGTAGACTTGATGACTAATGATCAACGTTGTGTAATACATATGAAGCGTATCACTATAACTCCTAAGGACTTCCAACTTGTATGAGATCTTCAAGCAATAAAGGATGCATTCATTCCAATGGAATGAATATAGTTTGAAATATTATATTTTATGGAATAATGCTCTCCTTGTGCATTGGACATGTGACTATGTCCCAATGCAAAATTGTTATCCTTGCTTAAAAATATATATTAATTTTTTGTTGTCGTTCTTCGCTCTTAGCTTCAATGTGCATCTTCGTTGTGGTTTTTACTAGCATTATCAATTTCAATAGGAAAAACATGTGAAAATTTGCCAATTCTCATTGCAGACTTTACTCTTGATACCTCTATATAGTCTATGTGTGGTGCAAAGTTTATGGGGGCTTGCAATCACAACATTCATTTTTTCATAATCAATCCATCCATAATTTTGATACAAGATAACTTTAAAATACCAAAGGCGAGAAAAGTGGCTCCAAATGATACCAAACTTTGGACAAGGGATCTCTTGGTTTTTTTTTTCCAAAAAATATATATTGGGCTCTTAGCGGTGCACTCTATTAATTGACATCAAAAGAGAGGTGCCTTCTCCCCATCTTGGGTGGATGATCAAATTTATGTGCCTTATCTTGATTAAAAAATATGTATATGTGTTCAAAAAAACCAAGGTTAGGGTAGGCATTTCTCCCCCAATGTCCAATTGGATGCATGCATCTTATCTCAAATTTTAAAGTACATGTACATACACATATTCGAATAGTTTTGAATATAATTACATAAACACAAGATAAGCTAAAAAATAATTAAATTTTAAAACATTACAAGTGTATAATTTTACAAAGAAATAATATTTTATTAGCCAAAATTTCTTGAAAGCTTACAAGTGTTGGATATTATAACTTGTGGAGTTAGAATTTTAAGGAAACTCTACAATTTTTGAAATATATGGAGCCATGCACTTTCCACTAGGAATAGTATCCTCAACTCAACTATTTCGAATCTTCCTATCATCTAATTTAAAATAGAGACTAGGAGGTGGATTCTCCATTAACAGTATGATGTTTGGGCGCATTATACTCAAGGGCCAATCATCTTGCATTTGTAACACTTGGGGTTCACGGTCCTCATAGATGACAGTAATATCCACAATTATACTTTTATGTTTGTCTTGATCAAGGTAGAACCATTCGACCTTGAGCATCCTCCATCTATAATACTTAAACACTAGGCATAAAGTCTGTCATACAACAAAATACCTACAATTGGGAAGGAAAGTTAGTTTATCCATCCCAAAGTAATAAAGTAGAGGAAAATTTTATCTTAAAGCCATATCCCTTGTTGTGACTCAACACTCTACCGTATCACGAGCTATGAGTGATTTTCGATGTCCAAGTTTTGCCTAAAATTCTTGTTACATAATTCTCCAATGCACTTTTCATGACATACGTGCTTTTGATACATCTCAAACTCTCACATTCCTTGAACATATGCGCAAAAATTGCAATCGGTATGAGCCAACTTAGGTGCACATTCTTTGAGCGAGTGCTTGGCTTCATAGAGTTCAATATGTCTACTAAAATTTTTGTGCTACATGTGTAAAATGTTGCTACTACACAATGGCCATTCTATGCTATTGAGATTCGATATATGTATAAACTCAAGGGTTCCATATTCTAAACTCCCCTTGGGCAAGATGTACTTAATGTGATACAATGATTTACTATTTGCAATGTCTCATTGAACGGTTACAATGGGTAAAATATGTATTTGCTTTTGCATGAATACATGTTGTACCAACACCTTTGTTACAAGGTGAGAATTAATATTCCTTCTTCTAAGAGCTAAAATTTTAACCTTCTAGTGCTTTGATATATCAGCAATTGCATATGCTTTCACCATGAAAGTTCCCTTCATACTTGGATGAATATGTACCCAAGATAAGCAATGATGATACATATTCAGGATTGAAATTTTACCTTCCAATGATTTGATCTATCTACAATTGCATATGCTTTCATCGTGAAATCTCCCTTCATACTTGGATGCATATGTACCCAAGATAAGCAATGATACGTATTAGTGATCCAATTCCTTCTTCCTATTTCTTATTACATACTTTTATCAATAAATTGAATGTTCTTCTCTCAAACATTATAATGTAGGAAATAGATATAAAAAAGTATGTGTCAAGCCCTAAACATTAAGCATCTTAAGTCCAACCAATAATCTAGCAATATGTCGTACACATCAACATGGCGTTAAAGAGATGTTTATGCTTTTGTAAATAGACACAAACATTGATATTGAAATGCATATAGATGTGTACATTGACAAAAGTAAGGATTTGGTTTCAAGGCATCACTTTAATCATAACATTTACATGAAATAGAATGGAAAGAGTAGTATAAGAATACTCAAAGAATTTTGCAAAAAAATAAGCTTTATAATGAATAGGAGTCTAATCTAACTCAATACATTGCATAAAAATGTAAGTATTAAAGAGTATTCAATACAATGATGACATCCACATGGAGTGCAAATTTGAATAGGCACATTATTGGATTAACACCTTAGATATTCTATGACTCAAACATTGTGCATTATATGGATGATATGATACACGAGTTTCATGGATCATAACTAATTGGCATGGAGATCCAAATGGACATGTAGGATAAAAAAATCAAAGGATTTTTTAACCTTGACTTCCAATAGATCCATATCTTCAAGTACAACGGAATCAAATCACACCACAGCAAAGTAGTCGATCAAGAGTCTTGTGCTTCACCTAAACTTTGCACAATACTTGTATGTCACAAAAAAATAGCACTTCAATAACAACCAAAATAACTAATTATTCACGAGTTCTTGCAATATAAAGGAGATAATTTATCTATAAGGTAGTATACCTACACTACTCTGTTGATTGCAGCAACTATAACATATCTGAAACTTATGATCATCAAAACCCATTGAAATCATTGACATGAGAAAACTGTGACTAGATTGTTCAATTGATAAATTCCTTTTAACAAAAAAATGTCTAGATAGTTGCATGAATAAAAGTAATATAAAATTGTGTGAATTTTGTTGATATATTTACAATCACACCTAATGTGGCCTCTTTGTATGAGAAAGTTCTGGGCTTAGGACATGCAGGCTACAGTAATCCCATATACACAAAGAGGAAAACTACTACCCATCTAGCAACTATAAAGTATATGATGAATACAATATCATGATGCTTTTCCATTTCACTTAGTGTCTTGGTCATTGTCAATATCATACTTAAGATTGTGTTTATGAGTCTAAGCTTTCATCTTGGAACCTAATTCACTTGAGTAACAATTGGTCAAGTCTTCAGTCTATGTCCTCATGAACTTAAGCTTCATCTTCCATCCGCCATAGTCATGCTCTAGATCCGTGTCTTTTCACATGGTATCAGAGCATAGCTGAGCATGACTTAGCATGTCTTAGGCCTCCTCTTTGCTCTTTCAACTCCTCTTCATCTCTGGATAGCTCAGGATTAGCGTATATTCTTTGCTCTACCTTATGTTAATAGCTGCAACAACAATTGATCCGAAAGTTAGAACTAGCATCAAACCCTACTCTAAAGATAGCCAAAAAAAGGAAAACAGAGAGAGGAAGAAAGAGAGAGTATGTGAATGAGAGAGAGAAAGCAATGAATACATATCCTATCTTGCCCAAATTGATCTCTACAAAAAGACAAAAGAAAGAATTACTATTTACATGAAGATAGCTTAAAAAACAATAAAAAAAAGAGAAAATGATAGAGAGAAAAAGACACAGAGAGAGAGAGAGAGAGAGATTAGCACTTATGCAAAATCACCCGAAATGATAGCTACAATAAAACAATAACAAGGGTTAGAACCAACACTATGATATATGGAAAAGATAACAACAAAGAAAATCCATATAGAGAGAGAGAGAGATTAACACCTTCACCTCTTGCTCCAAATGAACTCTACAAGAAAATAACAACAATTAGAACCAATATCAAAGTCTATTGAAAATACAACAAAAAATAGAAACAACACATAGAGAGAGAGAGAGAGAGAGAGAGAGAGAGAGAGAGAGAGAGAGAGAGAGAGAGAGAGAGAGAGAGAGAGAGAGAGAGAGAGAGAGAGAGAGAGAGAGAGAGAGAGAGAGATGAGCACCTATGCCTCCTGCCCAAAACAACCTTTGCAAAGCAAAATAATAATAATAGTAAGAAATGATATCAAACCCTATTGAAAAAACAACAAACACGAGAAAATGCAAAGAGAACTGGGCACTTGTGTTTTGCCCAAATTCTAGAGCTGTAAGGAGAAGAAAGTGGAGAGGTAAACAAAATGCTCAAAACCCTATTTACTCTCACCACAGAGCTTCAATGGAGATGAAATTTTATTAAAATGGAGAAGAGAGGGAAAGTAGTCTGCTATTACACTTTTAGGTCAAATTGATTTCGTGAGGGAGAGAGAAAAAAAGAAAAATTAAAAAATTTCAAAAAAGAAAAATTAAGAGGTGAGAGAAACTTAAATTTTGTGTACTATTCAGCCACTCCTTTTTTACTAAATGTTGAGATAGCAAGCTCAACACATGGGACATTGATGATGGACCGCCTAGCTAGATGGATCCGAACTTCTACACTTAGCACGTTGGTCATTATGATACTCACATGGCCATTGACTTATCACGTATTATATTTAGTTTATTACACCTATCTACAGCTGGCAAAGATAGGTCAATTAGTATAGTCTGTTATCTTTATGTTGTATCTTATCTATACTTTGTGTACATTGTATAGTGTGTGGAAGAAAAAGAAAAAATCAGCAAGAAAGCGTTTTGACCTCCATCTCTCTTCTTGTGTTCTTAAGTGAGCTTCCTCTTATGTATACAGTGTGTGTTTGGCACAACAACAACTCAAGCAAGTCCCTCCGCGCAATTCTTGATATGGTATCAGAGCGGCGCCACTGAGAGAGGTTGATTTTGAAGGCTGAAGTGAAGGAAAAGAAGAAAGGTTCGAGCAAGCAAGCAACGGGTAATAAGCTCTCCAATTATTCCACTCTTTCTCTTGGATAGTGCCTGTGGAGGCACCGAAAGCAGGGTAGAGTGAAAATCTTCGATTGTTGTGAGATTTGGTGTGCGAGCAGAGCACTATATATTCTGCGAATTGATCCTTTAGGGATTTCCCGTAGTTTTTTTGGGCTTCTGAGGCCATTTCAGGCCCCATTTTAGAGCCGCAAGGTTGCGGACAGTAGTTTCAGGGTATACTGTGATTTTGGCTGTATTGATCAAAAGTGGGTGCACAAGTTACAAATTTTGAATCTATTTTTTTTACTACGAAGAAAACATAAGATTTATTTACAAACAGGTTGCAGATTACATGAACTATTGAGCAATCAGTAAAAAAGGCTGCTTGATATATTACTATGCACTTGTTGTGAAAGGTCGCAGAAGACTAGCTTGCTGTGTTATATTATTTTTTGTGGTAATGGCAGGGAACAGTGGAAATCCCATTATTGAGAAGCTCGACAAGAACAACTACCCTTCATGGAAGTTCCATCTGACGAACTTTCTCATTGGAAAGGACCTTTATGAGTTTATTTCAAGTGAAGAAAATGAGCCGGAGTTGAATATCCCTCCGACTGTAGATGAATTAAAGACATGGAAAGAATGGAATGCAAAAGACAAAAAGGTGATGTATTGGCTATCTACAATCATTGATAATACTATGCTAGGACATATCAGGAATGTAGAAACTTCACATGCAGCTTGGATAATTTTTTAGAACATGTTTTCAATAAATACAAAGGCATGAAAGATTCAACTCAAGCAAGAGTTGAATGCCTTGAAGAAAGAGAAAATGTCTATCAATGAGTATGTTTTGAAGGTGGTGAGGAGCATTGCAGATGCTTTAGCAGCGATTGATGATTATGGTCTAGTTTCATACACTTTGAGTGTTCTTAATAATTAGAAGGCATGAAAATCATTTGTCACTTGTGTATATATACGGGAGCCATTTTCAAATTTTGATGAGCTGGTCTTTCTCATGATTACCAAAGAGATCAATATGTAGGGTGACTCATCTGAAAGAAATGGTGAACATGTCCAAGCATTTTACTCAAGTTCAAGAAGGGGATGTGGTAGATCCTCTTCGAGAGGGCCATGGTATAGCACGTGCTGGCGATAACCAGCAAAACAAGTCCAATCAACAATTTGGTGAAATGCAAGTTTCATAAGGCCGAGAAAACTTTAGAGGCAAGGGGAGCTCTAGAGGAAGAGGTGGATGGCAGAACATGGGTTCTTGAAATTCTGCTATTGTTTGCCATTATTGTGGCAAAACAGGCCATACTGCAGCCCATTGTTATGCTAAGAAGGATGATATTTGCATTCGTAAATTGCGGCAATGAAACTATGCATCGTCTTCACAATAGAATGAAGATAAAAATGAGCGTCTGTTTATTATGCAGCATATGATGAATGCAGTTACAGGAAAGGGGACACATGATGATGTATGGTATGTTGATTCATGTGCATCTAATCATATGACCAGTCATGTCGAATGGTTTGGAGAGATGCAAGACTTACAAAATCTAGGTTATGTGCAAACGGGTGATGATTCATGCTAGGCAATTTCACACATTGGAAATGTTCCCTTGTCCTTGCATGATGCCTAGACAAAGAGTCTAACAGATATATTACATGTGCCATCAATCACAAAGAATCTAGTGTATGTTGGCCAAATGGTAGAGCAAGGGTTGCAAGTTCGATTCAATGCAAAAGGTTGTTTTGTAGAAGACTTAAATTATAAGTGTAGGTTGGTCACAAAAGGAAGTAGAGTTGGCCGCATGTTCACTTTAGATGCTGGAATTCCTGCAATGGATGCTGTTATATATGCTAAAGGAAAAGGAGTGGTTGCAGACATTGAAATATGGCATAAATATATTGGATATGCAAATGTGCAAATGCAAAAATTAATGCAGTCCAAAGGGTTGGTTATAGGGTTGCCTTCTTTTAGAGCTGCAGAATTTCATAAAGTTTGTGAAGCATGCCAATTTGGTAAGCATGCGAGATAACTCTTTTCACATGACAAAGAAGTGAGTAGAAATATACTTGATGTAGTGCATATAGATGTTTGGGGGGCTTCACAAAACGTATCTCTTAGTAGCAGCAAATACTTTATTTCATAAAGGAAAAGAGTGATGTATTTGAGCACTTTAAATCTTTCAAGGCAACTGTTGAAACATAAACAGGCTTGAAAGTTAAGTGCTTGAAATCAGATGGAGGGGGGGAGTACCTCTCTAATGAGTTTAGTGGCTTCTTGAGGACTTATGGAATAAAGAGTCAATTTACTTGCAGGTATACCCCATAGCAAAATGGGGTTGCAAAAAGAAAAAATAGGCATATTGCAGAAGTTGCACGAGCATTAATGGTGGCTGAAAAGAATATGCCAAAATATTTTTTGTCTAAAGTTGTTCATACTACTGCCTATATTATGAACAAAACTCCCACAGTTGCAGTTCATGGGATGAATCCCAAAGAATTCTTTACAACAAGAAGCCCGATGTATCACATTTAAAGGTATTTGGTTGTGTTGCATATGTTCATGTGCCAGATGTGCTACGGAAGAAGCTTGATCTAAAAGCTGAAAAATGTATTTTAATTGGATACTCTTTAGAGCAGAAAGGGTATCATTGTTATAACCCTGTCACATGTGAGTTTAGAGTGAGCAGGAATGTTATTTTTTATGAGATGAGCCATGGGTATGCACCTACTGGTGATGTATTAGATGATAATGATCATGATAGCTATATGCAGAAAGAAAACCAAGAATCACAAAGTCTTAGTGGACTAGAAACATCATCTGGTAGTACATCTATAGTGAGCCCTTGGTCTAGGAGACTAAGGAGTAGCCCCACATCTTCAGGTGGATCTATAAGTGTTGTAGGCAAAGACAAAGGAAAGAAGAAAGTGCTGGATGGTAATGATGCATCTACTAGTCATTTGGGACTTGATGGAGATTCTACTAGTTCAGAGAGTTTGGATGATGAGCTTGGTATTCCTTCAATCAGGACACCAAGTGTATAGAGAGCACATAGTAATGTAAAGTCTCCATTGAGTGATCCAGTGGTACGCAGATCTAGTAGGGTCATATACCCTATTAAAAGATTTGGTTTTGAAGGTTATGCAGCTCACCATTATGCTTATATTGAGCCCACTTGTTTTGAGGATGTTGTTGGTCATGCTCATTGGGATGCAGTAATGGATGATGAGATAGTTGCATTAGAAGCTAGTAAGACTTGGGATTTGGCACCCTTGCCTAAGGGTAAGAAAGCTATTGGCTATAAGTGGGTTTACAAAGTCAAGCATAATGCAAATGGTTCCGTTAGCAGGTATAAGGCTAGGCTGGTTGTGCTCAAACATATGGCATAGATTATGAAGAGACATTCAGTCCAATTGCTACGATGGCAATTGTTAGATGTGTGATTGCCTTAGCAGTAGCCAAAGGTTGGAGTTTACAGCAAATGGATGTTAAGAATGCCTTCTTGTATGGTGAATTGCAAGAAGAAGTGTATATGGAGCAGCCAACAGGTTATGAGGATCTAGAGCATCCCACATATGTGTGCAGGTTAAAGAATGCACTCTATGGGCTAAAGCAAGCACCTAGAGCATGGTCTAACAAGATTGGAGAGTATCTTTTCAATATTAGATTTTGTATTTTTGATGATGATCACTCACTTTATGTGAGAAGGGGAGATGCAGTTTTGGTCATCATAGTCATTTATGTGGATGACTTGATTATTACAGGTGATAGTGATAATGGGATTGCTCAAGTTAAAGAAGAAGTTTGAGATGAACGATTTGGGTGAGCTGAGATACTTTCTTGGTATTGAGGTGATGTGATGATGGTATATGGCTATCCCAAAGGCAGTATGGCTTGGATATGTTATCCAAGTATGGTATAACAGCATGTAAGTCTCTTTCAGTATCATTAGAGCAAAATGTGAAGTTGAGTACTAACGTTGGGGATGAGATAGAAAACCCTACTATGTTCAGAAGGATAGTAGGAAGTTTGCTTTACATGACTATCACAAGGCCAAACTTGAGCTATGTTGTTGGCCTTGTTAGTTAGTTTATGCAGATGCCTAGAAAGCCTCATTTGGATGCAGTTAGACGTATATTGAGGTATGTGAAGTCCACTTTACATTATGGAATTTTTATGAGGCAGGTAAGGATGTATAGGTCTTTGGATACACAGATACAAATTGGGCCGATAGCATGTCAGACAAAAGATCTACTAGTGGATTCATGTTTTCCCTTGGTAGTGCAGTAGGTACATGGAGCAGCAAAAAGCAACCTACAGTTGCTTTATCGAGTACAGAGGCTAAGTATAGAGGTGCTACTATGGCAGCATGTGAAGTGGTATGGCTGCAAAAGTTATTAGGTGATTTTGATGTGCAGGGAGATGTCCAATTGTCATTCATTGTGACTACATGAGCAATATACAACTAGCTAGAAATCCAGTATTCCATGCTAGGACAAAACACATTGAGATGCACTACCACTTTGTGAGAAAGAAGGTACTTGCAGGAGAGATTGACTTGGTATATGTTAGCACATATGATCAGATAGCTGACATTTTCACAAAGGCATTAGGTGCAGAGAAGCTTCGAAAGTTCTGAAGCTTACTTGGAGTTGTAGAGATAGAGTTGAGCTTGAGGGGGAGTGTTGAGATGGCAAGCTCAACATGTGCGGACATTGATGATGGACTGCCTAGCTAGATGGGTCCACACATCTACGCTTAGCACGTTGGTAGTCATTATGATACTCAGATGGCCACTAACTTATCACTTATTATATTTAGTTTGTTACACCTACCTACAACTGGCAAAGATATGGTGCCAGTCGATTAGTACAATCTGTTATGCACTATTTGACTTAGTAGGCCACTTTCCTTTATGTTGTAACTTATTTATACTTTGTGTACATTGTATAGTGTGTGGAAGAAGAAGAAAAAATCAATAAGAAAACGTTTTGGTCTCCATCTCTCTTCTTGTGTTCTAGAGTGAGCTTCCTCTTATGTATACAATGTGTGTTTGGTGCAGTAGCTCAAGCAAGTCTCCCCACCACCTGATTCTTGACACTAAAAACCCAAGATTTGGAGAGAGAATATTCACCCTCCATGGAGTCACCATTTAATCTTCGTATAGGACAATTCAAAAGGCCCATATCTGAAACTACATTATTTTTAAGGGCCCATTTTTTAGTCCAAATTTTTCCTAATGTGGGATGGTAAGATGGTCGAAACTCCAACAAATCCTTCAACGATGGTTAGAAGGCCTAGTCTTCTCTCTCTTTATGAATTGCATCTATGAGACAGCTAAGACATGCATGGATATTGATATCTAATATGTCGACCCATCGAACCTTAGTCTCATTAAATAAAGAGCCAGATTGTTCATTCTATAACAGTAGATTATGTTCTATAATAGTAGATTAATGTGTCCAACTCTAGGTCAAAACAAGTTTAAGCTCCAATTCAATGTTTTCATAGTGATCTACAAAACTAAAGACTCATAGGCATGTCTATCATTAATGTCTTACTAGTCTCAAAATCCAATGCATCTAAAAATAGAACATCACGTTTTCTTACATTCAAACAAAGTTTCTCCACCAATTTACTGCACTGCATCAAGTTATCTTGAAATTTGTAGAAGTTCCATGTTAACTTGATACATTGCATCAATTCTTTTTGAAAATTTGGAGAAATTCCATGCCAACTTGACACACTGCCATAGTAGGACTCGAGTATTATCTCAACGTATTCATCATGTTACCTTAAAAACCATTATCAGCAAATTTGATGTAGTGCATCAAGTTTCTTTGGAAAGTTAGCAAAATTTTCACTTTACCTTAATGCATTCATCAAGGTGCACTATGAAAACTATTCTAATTTCCTTTCAACTTGATGTAGTACATCAAGTTGCTATGTTATGTAAGTAAAATATTGAACTATATCGATGCGACACATCAAGTTGCATTAGAAGTTATTGTAGTATCCAATCAACTTGATGCAATGCCACAAGTTTTCCATCACAAGTTATAACACTTTCATATTGCCTTTATTCATTATATCAAGTTAAAAGGTGCAACATATTTACAAAAAAATGATATATAGTGTCTAATTGGATTTGAGTTATGGGGATCAATTGTATCCAACATCTACAACACTATAGGCCATGGGAATGAACAACAAACATGTGAAAACTTCATACTGTCCATGATGTACTCTTATTAATATGTACTCCTATTGGTATGTTGGTTCTTAATTTTTTGTATCCAACATCTACAACACCATAGGCCATGGGAATGAACAACAAACATGTGAAAACTTCATATTGTCCATGATGTACTCTTATTAATATGTACTCCTATTGGTATGTTGGTTCTTAATTTTTTGTTTACTTTTAATGATTTTCTAGTAAACAAGATTTTTGCACCAAAGAAAACAAAGACATCAAGGAGTATGTTATTTGGGAGGATTTATCTCTACGAGAGCAGTGAACTTTATTCGATTCAAACATAAGTGCAAACCTTTTGGGTAAGTTGCATGTTTCTCCTAAGGAGATTCCTCAAGATTCTCTAAAATATCAAATATTTCAAAAACTACTCATATTTTTTTTAAAATCCAAAAATCAATGCGTGTTTTCAAAAACTCTCAACTTTTAGCTATTCTTGCTAATTTGATGACTCTTTTTATGAAAGTATTTTTAGACCTACCACGTTTTTGGCCCCTTGTTCTACCCAAATATATTCCTAGATTTGAAATTTGAAGGATCATTAAATATATTTAATTTTATATAAAAGAGAAAAATGCTAAATTCCAATGTTATTATGCTATGTAAAGTCATAAGGATTTTGGTACTAAAGCTTTGCTACTAGATCGAAAATCCAAACATCCATAAACCTCTACACCAAAATCTTCAAATATTCATGTTTGACTTGGTAACTAAAATTTTTCTCTAATCTAATTTTACTTAATGTTGCTCACTAATATTTGAGATACAAATGTAGTGTGCTACTGCAAAATAGTCTTACATCCTTCTTAGTACAAGCCTTAATATGCTTTTGTGACATTAAACATGAGATTGATAACTCAAGGGCCTATGTGAAAAGTTATTGTCTAAAAATTGTGTGAAACTAAACAACAATCTCAAGCATGATTTGTCTTCTTAAGGTGATTACATACTTAGCAAAATTATTGATATGCTTCATAATCAATATAGGAAAACCTCATATTTTGGCATTTAGCATGTACTTTGAAATTCAGGTGCTTGAAGTGAATAATATCTCATAGACTTGAAGAAGCTACCTTCTTGCTTCTATTGGGTTGAGTCAAGTTACTATACTTTGAAATCATTATAATGTTCATTGGAGGGATATTGTAATGGTTACTCCATGACAATTAATAATAAAACCATAGCATATGGGTTAACCTTTATTTTAAGATGAAGATTGATCACATGACCTTTGTTTAGAGCATATACCTTCGATGATTTTTTTAATCTCTATGTCCTAAAAATCACAACACATTGAATGAGATGATGCCTGCCTTCATAAGCTTATGCTCTTTCATGCATTTCCTTAACATATTTTCATTTATGATAAAATCATTGAATAAAGCTTACCACTAGGACTTAGCAAGTCCTTGCAATGCATGTTTCAAAATATTCAAAGTATATGTACTCTTGGACAACTTACATTGAACTAAGATGAAACCATGAACGTGAGTCTCATTTGTAATTTCCAATTTATAATACAATTATTAGGGTCCATGTAGTTTGTAATCCTATCAAACTTAAACAACACAAGACCTAACAAGGACCTAACCTTCATGGGGCGTAACATGGTATTCCATTATTGGTGGGCAACTTGCATGCCGCTAAAATATACCCTAGAGTCATGGTGATTGTTGTTGATGACCCTTCTGGACCATGAGGAGGTACTCCATTTTTCTCTCATATCTTACTTAACCCTTTATCTTCATTGCCTACTTTAGTTTTTAATCTAACTTACATCACCTCTTCTTCCTTGACCAAGATACATTCAGTTATAGATTTTTCTTAGCTCCTACTTGGGAGCTCCTCATCCTCTTCTTTTGTATGTCCAACTGGAGGATTAGTTATTCTATCAAATGTTGTGGAATGCTACTTTGAAGAATTTTGCTACCCAAACATTCATTGGGTGTTTCATTGCATTTCACCCTTGATAGGGGTTGATCACTCTTTCTATGCTCCGCACTTTCTCACATAGTACTTTGACAAGGATATCTTTCATGCCAATTTAATACATACAAACTCAAAAACTCCATATCATAGATCAAAGAAGAATAAATGAACAAATAGATAAGTAAAAAAAGTTTGGGATTTTTTTATTGAATACAAGATGTAAGAGAGATTTGTGTGTGTGGGCGAGCGCACGTGGATCACACACCCACACGCATTAATCTATTAAAAAAGTAAAAGAGAGTCTTATATGTGGTGCATATAATTCAAGCAACGTTTCATAAGGACATGCAAGCTTCCATTCAAGAGAGAGAGAGAGAGAGAGAGAGAGAGAGAGAGAGAGAGAGAGAGAGAGAGAAAGAGAGAGAGATGAATCTATTAAAAAGTACAGAAATTTTTAAGAATGAGATAATTAAAAAATGGTTTGTCATGCGTCCATTTCATGCAAGATGTGAGAGAGGGAGAGGGAGTGTGTGTGTGTGTGTGTGTGTGTAAAAGGTTTGCCATGCGCCCATTTCATGCAAGATGTGAGAGAGAGAGAGAGAGGGAGGAGGGGGTATATTTACTCGAGTCCATAATCAACAGCGAGGAACACGTCTTTGGAGAGTGAGACGATCATCGGGCAACGGAGCAGCTCGCCTGGTTGATTTCGAACACGGCCGCTCGTTCCCAAATTATCACGCCTGCGGCCTCACGAGCGCAGCTCAGCCAGGCTTTGTAGCTAATCCATCCATGGAGGTACATCCAATTCGGACAACGATGAGGCTGACGGTTTGTGCCATCATCCTATCGATGGCTTCTCTCGTCGCATCGGCGAAGCTGCAGGACAATGAGGTACTGAAGACAAGGTTGCAGCAGAAGAAGGCCACGGGTGACTCGATAAGCCAGCAGCTAGAAAGTCTGATCGAATGCCTGGAGGCGGCCGGCGTGACGAACTACACACTCCCGGGCTCGCAAACCTTCTACGAGCTTCTGGATTTCTCAGCTCACAACTTGCGGCTCAGGGAGGCGGAGCTGGCGGCGCCGAGCCTTCTCATTCTGCCACGGGCAGAAGAGGAAGTGAGGGCCGCGTACGTGTGCGTGGCAGGGGGCGGGTTCGAGTTCCGGGTGCGCAGCGGCGGGCACGACTACGAGGGGCTGTCGTACGCGGATCGCGGCGCCGCTGATTCCTCTTCGGGCCCGACCAGGTTTGTCGTCATCGACATGATGAACCTGCGGCGAGTCGACGTGGACCCCGAGACGGCCACCGCGTGGGCGCAGTCGGGCGTCACTCTCGGGCAGCTCTACGTGTCGATCTCCGAGGCCCTGCCGGAGTACGCTTTCCCGGCGGGGGCCTGCCACACGGTCGGCGCAGGCGGCCACTTCAGCGGAGGAGGCTACAGCTTCCTTTCGCGCCGCTACGGCCTGGCGGTGGACAACATCCTGGACGCGCTGCTAGTGGACCCGGCGGGGCGGCTGGTGGACCGCGCTGCCATGGGGGAGGACCACTTCTGGGCGCTGCGGGGGGGCGGGGGCGGAAGCTGGGGGATCGTGGTGGCGTGGAAGCTGCGGCTGGTGCACGTGGGGGGAACGGTGACGGCGATCAACAGCTACAGAACGGAGGGGGTGGCGGAGCTGGTGGGGGCGTGGCAGACGATGGCGGCGGAGGCGGCGCCGGAGGAGTTACTGATATCGGTGTATCTGAGAGGGGGGAAGGAGGCGGGGCTGGTGGCGGCGGTGTACGGGTATTATGTGGGGGCAACGAGGGAGGAGACGGTGGAGGTGGTGGGGAGGATATTCCCGGAGCTAGGGCTGAGGTGGGAGGAGACGAGCGAGGGGAGCTGGCTGGAGGCGGCGGCGGTGGTGGGGAGGGTGAACGGGACAGCGGGGCTGGCGGACCGGTTCAATAGTGCGAAGCTGTCGTTCAAGGCGAAGTCGGACTACGTGCAGGAGGCGCTGCCGCTGTCGGCCGTGCGGGGGGTGCTCTCTCTCATCGAGTCGTCGGACCCATTCACTGGCACCCTGTGGCTGGTCCCCTTCGGCGGCTTCATGTCGCGCGTGCCCCGGGGCCGACTCCCCTTCTCCCACCGCGCCGGCATCCTCTACATGATCCAGTACCGCGCCCAGTGGCCGTCTAACACGTCCTCCCCGGACGAAGCCATGCTCGCCTGGTCTCGTCTTATCTACTCCTTCATAGAGCCCTACGTCTCCCGCAACCCTCGCCTCGCCTACGTCAACTACCTCGACCTCGACCTCGGCACCAATGCCACCTTCGAGGGGGCTCGGGCCACCTGGGGAAGGAGCTACTTCGGCGACGACAACTTCCGTCGCCTCGCCCGCATCAAGGCTCGTGTCGACCCTCACAACGTCTTCCACCACCCTCAGAGCGTGCCTCTCCTTCTCGACGAAGACGCAGACAACCGCTCTGATTCCTATGTTGGTGGCGCAGCAAATGTGCAGATGATACGTCAGTCCCCTTACGAGGATGGCGCATCCACTGCTGCTTGACTAGCTAATGCATCCGATTATTTTCCTTAAAACGTCTTGTCGACATCTATTAAATCCTTTTTCTGCAACAAACCCACCATTGGTTGGCTCAACCATTGTTTGTTTCATCTTCGACGTCGAAGGTCCCCACAGAGAAAATGGAGGTTGTCATGCAGTCCTAGAAAAGACACTATAAGTGAGAGCTTATACAAGAGCATCCAATCTAGAACTTTGTATTCCTCAAACACTCACAAGTCTTCTTCCAATTTTTGCAATTCAATTGTCAATAAAACCTTGAGTGTTTCATGAGCATCAAACTCTCTCTCTCCCCTCTCTCTCTCTCTCTCTCTCTCTCTCTGTGCATCAGGCATCATAGGATTATTTCTACAACATTAGAGAATCATAAGGTTATTTCTACCATGGTTTAACAACGTTATGTCTAGATCATTAAGGACTTAAAAGGTACATGACATCTCTACACTTTCTTTATTAAAGTCATTTAGCACGATTTAAGCAATGTAATAATAGCCTTCACATGCTTTGTCTATACCTCATTTTGAAGAAGAACTACATAGAAAAAACTACATTATACATTTTGGTGTAGTTTAGAACTGGCATTATAAAGAAAGCCAGTGGCTATGTTATCATTACACACTAACTTCGAATGCTTCAAAATGTTGATAGTTTGTCTTTCAATATATGTAATGCTTTGAAAAATTCTAAAACTTGTTATGAAAGATAGGAAGAAAAAACTCAAGTTGAATAGTCTTTTCTCAAATCATCCTCAATGATGCTCCTCAGAAAATAGACTTTTTTAGCCCAAAGGATGATATGATAGAAGGTATACAGAGGGTCCCAATTATGGTTTTTCTACTATAAGTATCGTGTTGAGCCATACAAATAATCATAACACATCAACCTTTGCAAGTGTCCTCATCTACCAAGTGTGGCTATGAATACTATGAATCAATCATATGTATACTCATACATAAGATTCACTTTTATATCTCACATTCAAGGACCTATTGTTTATCTAATTTTAAATCGCTTAAAAGTTACTTAGTCAATGTGACGCATCATTGTTGCTCACATATATAGCATAGTTTGCTTCGCCCCTTTGGCCTCATTTTAGAGAGAGCAATTCGTCTCTTTAGAATTTGGCCTCATGTAAATATTGAGAACCACATTGGGAAAAGAACCAATAAATTTGAATGCACTTGCATAGATGGGATTTTATGGCCTTTTTTTTAAAGATAAAGATCAATGGAGAGACGTACAACAAGCATACAATGGGAGGTCAAGGATAATGAAAATCACTATTCCTCATGATGTGGATGAAGCAGTACCTAAAGAGAGTAATCTTTGTAAAAGGTTTGTTCAATATTCTCAATATTCTTTATCTCTCTATTTACAGGATATTCAAGGTGATTATTCAAGACTTTGTTTTTTAACATTGTTGTTGTTAAATCTCCTTAATGATTATGGCTTAGTAGATAGCTTATTAAGCATAACTAGAAAAAATATGAACTCTCTTTTGGGGGTTTAAAAGCAATATATATTTTAAGAGGTGGATCTTTTGGATTGTCCAATCGAAAGATAGGATGTTCATTGTGGACATCGCTATCACAAGTGAATCCTCTCTCTCCAAACCTTGAATTTTTGTTAAACCAAACACATGAAGAAGAGTGTTTTAATGAATGAATTGGGTAAATAAGATCTTGCAACATTAATTTTTTGAGTTTCTCCTCCTCTACTTTTCCTCTTTTTATGGTCCATTTTCAAAAATTGATTGACTTTTCTCCCTCACCGGCAAAACTCGTTTTGAGCTGGGAATTTAGCTACACACCCTTCCTTCTCTTTGATGCTTAACTTTCATCAAGTTTTGTTTGCTATTCAAATATAAATAAGTGTTTTGATCATCGAGCTTAGCTATATAATTTCTTCTACTTGCATTAGTACATTTTTGGGAAAACATAAACCCCATCTTCTATTCTGAAGCTCTTCTCACGCGTAAGTTTTTTCTATGTTTTGCTCAAGACTGAGATTAATCACCGCTTTTAAGTCAATGGTGTTTAGTTGGTTGATTCACCTTGTGTGCAAGTATAATACAAGGGCATATTGAAACACGTGTTTTTTGAATGCTTTAGTAAGGTGAATATTCATCTTTCTATGGTCCTAAATCTGAAAACAAAATGAGGTTTTGATTTTTACACACACACAATTTCCTACCCCCCTACTCCAAATGACTTCACAATCTCCCTAGTAGCTAGGGTTTAGGTTTTTAGGTTCTTTGTTAAGTTTGCATATACCTAGTATTCAAGTACCAATTATGGATGATACAAAAGAATGAGTGGCTTAGTCTTGACCAAGGCATTCATAAAACAAAGTTATAGAGTACCTTAAGAGAGCTACTTTAAGACCCTCTAAAAGGGGTCAATAAGACCAATAACTAAAGCATGTATTTATTATTTCATGACTAGATAATGATGTTGTTTGATTGAATAGCTCTTAATGCATGTGAAGTATTGTTGTAGAATATTTGAATTAAGGATCCAAATATAAGGATTTCATCTTGCTTACATTATGCAATCAAACTATTTTAAAATCAAAATGGATGTCTTGAAATGACATTTTTCTATACCTTAATGTGGTTGTTCCCTAATTTCTATGTGTAGTAATTAAGAAGATTCCTAAAACCCATCACTCAATCCAAAAATTATGAATTAATCAAATGAGGAGAGATTATATCATAGTGGATCCACCTTAAGTCCACTAGTCATGTCATTTGAGGCAATGATAAATCCCAAAAGGCCACTACTCAAGACAATCAACAATAGAGTAATGAAAAGCCCAAAGATGATGTGTTCACCCTTAATCATTCTTAGGAAGCCATCGTGGCTTTATTAGTAATTACCATGGTTTTTTATAAGATATGGAAGGGAGTTGCCATGTGCCCAATGTCTTAGGGCATTGGAGGCTCCAATTCTAAGGATATTTAGCTCAATGTAGGACAAAGCAACCCTATCAGTGGTTACCCATTCTAGAAAGAAAAAAGAAAGTTGTATTAACATCCTTTTAGACTCCTTAAGGGCATATAAAACAGACACAAATCAAAGTTTTTAGTTACAATCTACTTCAAGGAGCCATTTGCACAAAAGGAACCACAGCAAGGTGCCATTAGTATGAAAAAGAAAACAAACCACTAAAGCTATCAAAGTTACTAAAAACGTCATGCCCCAAAAGTAACTTAGTGTTTCTATGATGTCTTTGCCACATCAATAAACTACCCATTTGTCCCAAAAGTAACTTAGTGCTTAGGCTAGTTAAACTCCTCTATGATGACTAAGAGTGATGAAGAGAAAATTTACTTTGCAATAAAAATATAATTTGAAATGACTATTTGGCCTATTTATGTGTCATGTGCCTAAAGAACATGTGAAGGAATAGTCTATCTAAAAGAATTAATTGAGAAAGCTATTTATTGGTCAAATAATATGGTAGCATGCTATGCTTGAAAACTGAGTGGAAAGTGAGTGCAAGGATCCCTAATAGATGTACCCTACAAATGAGTGGAGATAGTTGACCGAGTAGCTTTTCAAGCTCTAAAGAATGCTAGCTGAAAAGTGAGGCTAGAATCTTGGCCAATTCTATTCAAGGGAACGATGTGGTAAGAGTACTAGTTCTAGTGATTGTGGAAGCAAATGCTACTCTCTTATGAACTAAGTACGAGTTGATCATTCATGTGAGTTGATCATTCCGAGGAGCACCTCTTGTTCGAAGGGTACAACTACTAATATTTTTGAAACTAGATAGCCCAGCTTGGCCAATCAACTAATCGATAAGTTAGATCATGCCATACCTTTATAATGTAGCTCAAATTCAAAAGGATATTTCATCCCCTTAAACCAAGTCCATCACATTAGTTCTACTACTATTGCTAGTTAGTGCCTAGTGCTAAGTAGTGTTCTCTAATGCTAGCAATATCACTAGCAATGCTATTGCAACTACCAAAGCAAGTTAGTAGTAGTATAACATTGCGATAAAGTTAGGGCAATTATAGTGATAGTGCTCTTACCACCCTCCATATTGTTAGTGCCAATTGGTGCTACAACAAGAGTTAGTCAAAGCCTACCTCAAAAGACCATACCACATGGTTTAGACTTACAACATGAGTTGTTCAAGCTCAAGAAGAGCTAGAGAATGTGCCAAGAAAAACTCATGTATGCAAAGGCTTACTTCAATTCCACATCCCTTTAGTGCAATCGTTCCTGAAAAATCCTTTTTGTCTAAGTTGGGAAAATTAAGTTTCTAAAGCACCAAACTTAGAGCACATGAGAGCAATATACATTTGCAATATCCACTAATTCCTAATGACTATGTGCTTTATCACCTCCAATGTAGATGCTAGAGTATCTATTTTCATTTGAGCCTTCAACTATTGTCATCAATTGCACTTTCAAAAGTCCCTATAGCACTAACCATGGCCATGTTCACTTTTTGGATAGCTCAATTCCTTCGACTACTTTTGAGTCATGAACCACAGTTTCAAACATCTACATGGCACTAGCTTTGCCCATGTTCACTTTTTGGATAGTTGATTTCACATCTTGAGTCTAAGGTAATTAGCCCTTTTTAAGTGATGCAAATGCTTCGGCATACTCAATTCATCTTTGTTTCCAATGTATGTTGCCATCAAGCGAAATGGGATGTGATAGTCAAAGACCCATGTATATTCACTCAATTGTTTGCACTTTTTGGTTGTTCCCATACCATCTACACACTACCCAGGGTAGAACCATCTAGTCCAAGAGCTCTAGGATTTGCATGTCATGTCATTATATGCTTTCATGTGCCTACTCACCCACTTTTGCAACTTTTATTGGAGCTTGTTTTGATGTTGAGCAAAGGAAATAACTTTTTCAGCAAACTCCATTCATGCAATCAACCTTGTATTGGTACATACATTCCTCTCATACTCATATGTGAATCCTCTTGTGAATGTCAAGGACTAGATCCATTTGGTCCAAAAGTTGTGGGATTTGTATATGTCATGTCATTGTATGCCTTCAAATTCCCGCTCACCCCTTTTGCATCTTTTATTGGAGATTGTTTTGATGTTAAGCAAAGCACATAACGCTTTCAGCAAACTCCACTCATGCAATAAATCCTATATTTGTATACCCATAGAATGGCTTACAAGTGCCCAATTAGATATACTTAGTCACTTCAAAGCAATAAACAAGATTGCCCTTGCGTATGATAAAGATGTTTCAGATTACTATTGTTCACAGTATGTTGAGGTTGCTGTTTATCTAAATTATCAACAAAGTCTCTGTTTTCCATACCAGTCATGGTGAGTTGCTTGTGACAACATAAGCAGAGAGTTAAGCAATGTAAGAATCATAGAGCCTTCATACTTTTGGGTTCCCTGCTGCATTATTAATGATAAGTTTGCTACAAGTTTGCACGTTGATGATTTGCCATTATCTCGTGGTCAAGGATATAATAGACAGATAAAATTTAAATAAGTTCCCTACATGTTTGCACATTGATGATTTTGCTATTATTAGCAACCTTTGCCCTCCAGTCGTGGAAGGGTGTGCTCAGGCCCCACAGGACACATTGCAGAAGAGAGAAAAACAGAGACAGCCAAAGCAAGATGGGTAGATAAAATGTAGCACTGCAAGAAATGTAACCCCATGTAGCATTTATCACCAAGTCCCATAGCCATCTTACAGATAACATCCCTGTTAGTCTTTTAGAAGAACAGTACATCTCACTCCAGTATAAACTTAGAATCATGCAAGGGGACAAGCTTCAAGATAGCCCTTCAAATGTTTTCATGGGCTCTCACAGTGCCAAAATCATCTTTCACGAGATTTACATCACCAATTGATCCAGGCATAAGCTGATATCTTCATTCTCTAAGAGCATGCATCTCCTAGTCTATACGTCAAAAGAATAGAAAGAGCCATGATACAAATAGGGTTCATGCCGCACTACTCTATAGGAATGAGCAAAATGACTGCAACAAATGTACAGAGGCCTCCAGAAAAGGACTGAACTATACAGACATGTAGACAAAACCTCCTGTCTTAGGGCAACGAATGCCCCTCTATTGGATATATATGTTGGGGCATTGTCATACCCCCAGAAAGAACAATTTCTGCATAGAGAGTAATGAGATCATGTAAGGGACTATACATTGTAGAAGACAAAATAAGACTACCCAGAGTAGCAACTCCAACCTACCAATTGCTTCTCGAACAGAAAGGTTCGGTCGGATTATGTCCTTTGAATTTACCAAGACAATGTCTCCAATGTATAAATGGTTTGTTGGAACATAAACACTGCAAAGTTCCTCATCTCCTATATCATTCTGCCAAGGGAAAAGAAAAATGGAAGGAACACTGACCCATTATGAGACACCCTTAAACAGCTGCAACTAAATAAGACACTCGGGGCCCAGGACACTTAAGTTATACCTGAAGAACCAGCGAGGAGGTGATAAACCCAAAAGCATACTCCCCGATTCGTGGATGTCTGATTATTGCGACTTCTTTGAAAGCTTGGGAATTCTGGTCTGGAAATGTAAGTGCACAGGCATGAGTATATGCTTCATCCATGAAGGTCTTAAAAATTAATGATGCAACGAGTCATGCAATGCATCTGAATTGTAGACTATGACATTCCAACCATAGCCACAGCTGAATGTAGATGAAACAGGTACAACACCGCAACTGGCCTCACTTTTTATGGACATAATTAAATTTCTTTGATCAAAATTGTTTGCAGTTCTAAAAGGTATGGGAAAGGTCTCTAATTAACAAGCTTGCAAAAGTCTAAGAAGAAATTCCTTGAATGGTAGGGAGCTCAACCTTGTGTGTGCACTATAGGGCTCTCAATAAGTTCAGTGTCCAAAAGAAGTTTCGCTCGTCAAGGATCAATCAGACTTTGAATCAATTAGCAAGGACAATGATTTACAGCAGGCTGGACGTGAAGTCTAGCTATCACTACATCAGAACTTCCCCAGAAAAAATTGTTACAACCCTGACCAATTTTGGCAAACTGATACTGAGATTGTCTTTATATAAACCTTAACCCTAATGTAACACCGTATAACCCTAAATTTTATCAGTGGTGGAGTAAAAAGATAAGTACCAATCATTAGAGAAAGACACAAGTAAGTATGTAGTATGTAGGAGTCTATGGTGGACAATGTTGCTGAGCAGTATGAACAGTATAAACTTCAGAGATAAAGGTTTCTAGCACAGAGAGAATTTGTTCATAAAATTTCCACAGCTGGAAAGAGCATCCCAAGACAGTTCATTAGATTGCACAATCATGTTTCATAATGATGGATCTTGGCATGGTAATGCTGACACAGCACACTACAGTGACTGACTGTGGCTTTGTATTTTGAGCTTTAGATCTTAAGATTTTATTTCAATTTATAAACATTGCAAAGAAATAAAGCTACATTTATAGTCTAAATCTGACATTTGCCTTCCTTTTTGAGTTTTGAGGATGACAAACTGTTGTTTTTGGGAAAGACAGTCACGGTGCCAGATATACTAATAAATATGACATTTATGGGGAAACACCTTGAAGGAGTCATTACCGTGCATAACGGATTTCAGAGGGCACAAGTAATAGCACACTTTAGTAGTGTGTGACCAAGCACTTAGGCTATTTAATGTATGGGCCTCAAGCCAATCAATGCATGTTGAAAAGACACTACAGCCAAGTGAGTGGGTGATGTAGTACACATGCACAACTTGCTAAGGATTAGTGTTATTATATCTCTAAAGTGTCGTGCCAAGGCTGGGAGGTGAATCAAGCAACTCACACTGATCTTGTCTCTCTTCTCACTTTATTGAACTATTGACACCCTAATTTCTAGTCAGAGCAGCTATCTTTCATCTATCATTAGCCCTGAAAAAGAGCAACTCACACTCTGATCTTGTCTCTCTTCTCACTCTATTACACTATTGACACCCTACTTTCTAGTCAGAGCAGCTATCTTTCATCTATCATTAGCCCTGACAAGGAGGGGGGAAAAAAGAGCAAATCCATGCAGCACCAAACCTTGGAAATTCAGGGGCATGAAAAGTTTAAATCTTTAAAGTTTAGAGGTTTTGCAAATGGACAGCACACATAGGTGTGGAATATCAACCCTCCATGTGGAAGCCCTCATTTAGCCACATGAGTTAGTAAGGATACATGGATTGGTAGGAGAGTATAGAATTAGGGTCATGATTGATGACTCAACCGCACATAACTTTATCAATTATTCCCCTAACAAGAAACTTAAGCTTCCCCAACCAACAATTTTTAAAGCCAAAAGAAAAAATGCGGGGGCGGGGGGTGGGGCCCAGGGGGTGGGTTGTATGTGTCTCAAGATGTTTCAACAAAACATATTCAAACAAATAAAAAGTTTGCGAACATTTGCATACTCAATCAATAGTGTATGATAAAGTCAAGAATGTTATGCAATCAATAGTGGTATGATAAAGTCAAGAATGTTTCAAAAGAACATACTCCAAAAATAAAAAGTCTGCAAACATTTACATCCTCAAGCTGAAACCAGCCTCTTTCTTCTTACAAAAGGGTGGTGGAACCTTAAATAACATTGATTTACAACAATCAACAGCAAGCAATAAATTCATAAAATGAATGACAATTGAAAGTTCAGCAGTTGCCCTCAAGAAATTGAGAGGAGCTGACACCTAATTGAGCCCAAATCATTGGCACCCCGTGCAGTATTTCTTTTCACATCAATTCCAAAAACTTGTTTTACACTCCAAAAGATGGCAGCCCTTGCCTCAAACTCCAGATATTTACCGTGGAGTTCCCAACTTCCTCTATTGACCAAGCCAATTCTCTTAGAACATTTTGGAATATCTTCTTATTCTCTGTAACCAGCAACCTTCAAATCCAATTTTGCCCCTTGATTTGCCACATCTCCACCTCTTACTACTCATGGAATCTCATCCAAAAATCTGGGAATGCACATCCACTTGTGGGGTACGGGGAGCTTTCATGAATCATAGACATCTCTAGAAGTAGATCAAATTCTAGGATCTAAAAATAAGTATAGTTTATTGTCCTCCTAAAACTTGTATTTTCTTTGTTTAGTTGGTGAGCATGTAACAATCGAGCGCAATAAAGAAGGCTCAACCTAGAAATGATGAGATAGGGCCATACCTCTAGTCTCAAAGCATAGATATATCAGCATGAATCAATATGAGATTCGACAAGCATTAGAAAGTCTCATTGTCCATTGGAAAGATGTAGGAGATGATTTTGTAAGTATCCCCCACATGCACCCCCTAGCGGCCACTGAACCTCTTTGAATTTTCACAATCCACATTAACTAAACTAGAAGGCCTTCCCATGGCAAGAAAGTCGATGCATGAAAAACAATTCATAATCGGAGACGTTTTACAACTAACCACGTGGCTAGGGACAAGGTGGCGTCATCCTAACCATATGTCAAGCGGCCCTAGACACAATTAAGTGCCAAGATCCAAGGATTTTACAACCTAGAAGTTGTAACTCTAATCTAACCCCCGTATACACTATATTATCATGCTACCCTCTGATTTGCATACCTTCTATGAAACCAGCCTACATTTTACAGATGGGTGGTGGAACCTTGAAATGCATTCGTTTACAGCAATTTATAGCAAGCAATAAACTCATAAAATAAATGAAAAATAGAAATTTAATACTTTACCACTTTGGGCTAGATTGCTTCAAGAAAATTGAGACAAGACGACACATGATTGGCCCCAAACCCTTGGTGCCCCTTGCAGTATTTCTTTTCATATTCATTCCAAACACATGCTGTACCACTCAGAGTCGAGACTCCAAACTAGGAAGGATTGCTCTCCAAGGATTCAAATCTAAGAGAAACATTATAGACTGAGCCAATCCTCCAAAAACATTTGGAATACCAAGCTGTCCTCTAACCAACAATCACAAAATTCAATGCACTCCATAATCTAATGCACATTTAGGTAAAAATTTGATATTAAACACTTGCATGCATGATGGAAGTTCCAAATGAGCAACAACATAGAGCCCCAAATCACCCCTTGCTATTGCATGGAAATCAGCCCTACTATAGACCTAGAATCTCACCTATTCTACTATCCACTAACCAAATTTGCATCATTAGGCTTCCCCAAATTAGGGTTCACATTCCAATGATGCCATGTGAACCCTAATTTTTGTTGGTTATACACTAAGAACAGCAAATCAGCCATCCACAACACAATCAGGTTCAAATCCCAAATATCCATCACCAGATGGCACATGCATCAAGCATAAATGAAAAAGAAGAAGCAAGAGACAAAAAACTCTACAATTGTATACATTCCAATGCTAGCATGAGGGCCCTACTCCTTGTAGGTTACACACAAAAACTAGCAAATCAGCATCCATAACACAATTAGGTTCGAATTTGAGGCTCAAGTCCCAAATTTCATCGGACAATGATCAGCATCATGTTCTCATGCAAAAACATGTCAAAATCAGGTCACCTACCCCTGATCATGTATTTAATGCAGTCACCTGCATTACTTGCATGCAGACCCTAATCCTCAAGTTCAAGTCCGAGGATTCAGTCCCCAATTTCCTTCACTAAATGACACATGCATCAAGCATAGATGAAAGAGTTCTTAAGAAGCAAGAGATAGAGAATTCAGCAATTCAGGTGTCGATCAGCAAACAGCCTCAATTTCTCACACAAAAACATGCCAAATCAGGTCGCCTACCCCTGATCATGCATTTCATGCAGTCGATGAAAGTGTTCTTAAGAAGCAAGAGAGAGAAAATTCTACAACATATCAACATCAATTTCTCGCACAAAAACATATTTAAATCAAGTCACCTACCCCTGATCATGCATTCAATGCAATCACTTCCAAAAATTGCATTCAGACCTTAATCATTGCTGGTTACACACTAAGAACAACAAATCAACAATCCACAACACAATCGGGTTCAATTTGAGGCTCTTCCTTCACTAAATGGCACATACATCAAGCATAGATGAAAGAGTTCTTAAGAAGTGAGAGAGAAATTTTGCAATTCAACTGTCAAACAATGACCAGCATCAATTTCTAACGCAAAAACATGTCAAAATCAGGTCACCTGCCCTTGATCATGCATTTAATGCAATCATCTACATTATTTGCTGCTGTTCAGCCCAACCTACCACCCCAAAACTGGTCAATTGCATCAAATACAGTGATAAATGCTGTCGCCTGCCGTTCTAGCAACTGCTGATGGAACATTTTAGCTCATCCAGCAGCCTTTAGCACCAAAATCCTCCCCAAATCAGGTCACCCTGCTGCTATGGTGCTACAGCAGTTCTATCTCCCTTCAGAACTAAGATCTCCACCCTCAGATCTGCCCCAAATAGCTTTACACAACCTTGCATGGTATCCAAACTTAGCCAACTACGAAGTGTCAAACCTGCCCATGCAAACATGACTCAACTTGCTACTAGCTCCTAGGCTTGGAGATGAGCCCATTTGGCCCTACGTTTGGGAAGTGAGTCAAATGTCTATTTCTCTTATATTCTTCACCATGGGTATGGCTCGGACAAGCTAGAAGAGCTGGCGGCGCCTGGTACAGCTAGCGGCGACTATGTAGGAGTTGGCAAAGTTGGCTCGAGGAGGAACTGGCGGCGACTGCTAGCCAGTCAAACGGCACTGCCTAGGCAATTACTGGCCAGTCAGGCGGCACTGCCTGGGCAGACAACGGGCAAGGGCAGCAGCAATTGGAGAGGCAAGCAGTGAAGCTTGCTAGCAACAAGTTTGGGGGTGGCAAATCTGGATAGGCGACTGGTGCAGGCAAATGTTGAATCAAAGATGGCAGCTATCAGCTCAGCACACAGAGTGTAGGCAGTAGAGAGAGTTAGAATGTGATCACAGCACGACTTGATAAGATTCAAAGTGTGTAAGACCAAGTACAAAAGTACAACCCTTAGACTTCAGGGTTGTGTAAGGTGCCTTAAGGTGCATTCACACACGAAAGTGGGTAATGTGTGATAAGTGATCGAACTGTGTAACATAAATACACAAATGAGTAATATGACTGGGGGGGGAAAAAACCTCTTACGAAGAGTAAAAGTGCCCCAGTATCTTATTGTGGATCTCCCACACTCCTATGTGAGCGTAGGCGTG
Source organism: Lygodium microphyllum (assembly GCF_053477565.2). NCBI lineage: Eukaryota > Viridiplantae > Streptophyta > Polypodiopsida > Schizaeales > Lygodiaceae > Lygodium > Lygodium microphyllum. The sequence continues at coordinate 40,367,611 of NC_141153.1, read as the reverse complement.
AGTAAAACCCAACAATTTCCAAAGTTTCATATGAGTTTTCTAAAATGTAAGTGATGAATCTCTTTCAAGATAAAAATTATTGAATTTTTCTATAAAAATAAATATACTTAGGATCCCACAAGCCACAACAAAACATATATTGAATATGATTAATATTATATACACAATGTAACTAAACAAAAAACAAACCAAAAATGTACATACACAATACACTATATTCCACAGTCCATTATCCAGATTCCAGCTTTCATGAATAATGCCATAGATCTACTTAAGCATACCAACTACAATCAATGCCAAAAGAGCAACAACAATTTATGTCTCTATAGGACATGAAAATGAAACTATGGACCATGTAACATGTGATATGTCACATGAATCATGAAAGCTACTAATAAACATGTTCAAACTTCAAATGATAATAAAAGTCTAGTCAACAAATAGGAGTTAGGACCAAATGCAAACGTAGCTGCACATTCTTGCACCAATTGCGAATGTTTTACCAAGAAGCATCAAAAAGCACTAATTGTGAATAGGACAAAGTTGAGAATGCTACTTTTAATAGGCCATAAAGAACAATTACCTTTAACTCATAAAAGGAATCAATGATCTAACAAAGAAACAAGCCAATGGAAAATTCATGACAATAAAGATTAATTTGGACATTTCCTACATTTCCAAAATGCCTACCCATTTCCTATGCATAGGAAACACATATCTTGGCAACTATGGGTGGAAGATTATGGTGTTGAGGAGAGAGAAATTATTGAATGGATAAAGAAAAGACAGCGCTTCCAATCGAGGAGAGAGAGATTGAGTTTTGAGTTAGGGAAAGAGAAAGACTTCACATTGATCACAAGTATTGGCATAGTCTTGGGTGGCATTAGAGTTGATTGCATGGCTAAGCTAGTAGGATAGTGAATTGGGGCACCAAATGGCAATTTGTCATAGCTGACATGGCAAAAGCATGGTAGTTGGAGCAGCATCATGAATTGTTGGGCGACTAGCTGAGTGGAGGAATTGCCGTATTCACAATGAATGGTCCACATGTCATCACAATAGGTCAATTATTCCCATAAGGTAGGTTGGCGACAAAACCTTTTTTCTTAACGTTGTCGGAGGGGTTTTTGTCGAAAGGCCAAATCCACCGAGGATCAGAGGTAGAAGGAAGTAAAGATAGGAGATGGAAGAGAAGATAATGAATACACAAGAGGTAAACACAATAATGACAAAGCACAATGAATCAAATCAATATGTATTGACAGAACCTGAAATTCTTTGTCTGGCACTACTCAGAAGCACTCTCTAGGCATTAGATCTCCTGGAGCTCCTTCGTAGAACAAAAACGTGGATTAAAAATAACAGCTTCTTCTCTGCTGCTCGGAACCCAAATCGGATGGCTCCATTGGCTCCGGAAGGGAGGTAAAACCGCAAGACACCCGCTCATGGATCTCCCGGATCACTTCTTCCTCCTCTTCCAGTTCAAACTGCAGTTTTCAGCCTATCAACAGCGATTGCGACGTGCGCGATTTCACCAATCTATCTTTTTTATGAAAATCCCATAACTAGCTGAAAAAGCAACTTGCTTTTTGCAAGCCATCCTAATCTAGAAGCTTTTTTAACTTTTTCGGATTTTTTACAATAAATAATATCAAAAATAGGCTAAAATTATCCAAAAATCTACTATTTTTAGATAATCCATGCCACTCACACTAGTACTAATAACTCAGATCACATTTACTCTCTTGATCAATAAGAAAGTCGGATGATGATGCATTCCAGAGTTTTTCACACCGTATCCGCGTAGTGGCACGACAACGTAACCATCCAACTATAGTAGCCCCAAATCAGTCCGCCCAACCAAAAAAAAAAACACATCGCATTAATCGCCAATCTATTATTTCAACAATCTATCATATCTTCTCTTTCAAACTCGGTGCTCACGTATCCACCAATAAAGTAATCTCTTGCTCTCTCTATCCTCCCTAACTTTCTCCATTACTCTCCAACACCACGTTGAACTTTTACCATGGCTTCTCACGGCATGCATCTATTTGATGCACCGGTTGTGAATGAGTTGCAACACATGTAGGATGCCCAACTTCCCCTAATCTTGAACACATGTACGGATGTCATCCCAAAGGTTCTTATCCCTAATGTTAGATACAGATTCATTAATTGTGGTAGTTTTGCAAGCCCAATTGAAGGAGATACATCGACAATTTGGAAATTGTGAATCGTGACAAGACAAATATAGACTCATGGTTGGCCAAATGGATGGCAATTCGTCATGGCTAACGTGACGAAAGCATGGAAGTTGGGGCAATGCAGTGAATTGTTGGGTGGCTCGCAAAGTGGAGGAATTGGCATATTCACGATAATAGTCCACATGCCATTACCTTACATCAAGAAGTGTATGTCAACGGAAGGACAAGGAGGGGAGGCAAGGGCATGAGACATGGGGGAGTGGGGCTTACTTATTAATCATCTTTCCTAACATTCAAACTAACATAACTATCCAACTATAGTAGCCCGCCGAGCCCAGTCCATCCAAAAACAAAAAAAAAAAAGCATGTGCATTAAATACAGAACATCCTAAAGCCAATCCATTATTTTAGCAATCAACAACCTATCATATCTTCTCTTTTGAACTTGGTACTCACATATTCACTAGTAAAATATTCTCTCTTCTCTCACTCTCTCTATCCACCCTAACTTTCTCCATTACTCTCCACACAACTACCTTATTCTTTCACCATGGCTTCTCTCACAACATGTGTCTATTTGACATGTCAATTGTGAGTGGACCTCAATACATAGAGAATGCCCAAGTGCCTTAATCTTATACGCATCCAAAAGCATCATCTTGAAGGTTCTTCATCCCTAATGTCAAACATAGATTCGTCCCTTGTGGCCACATTGCAGACCCAATTGAAGGAAATTCAACAACAACTTCCTAAGTTGTATATCCCACTTTTCATTTCTACCCACGGCCATGAGGACCTTCCCTCTTCAATTCCAACCTGATCCCTTCAAAGGGGAGAAAAAGAAATGAGACGAGAAAAACATCAACTCATGATTGCCCAAATGATAACATATCTTGAGATGTATCAATTCAACGATGTGTAGAGCATCGAACATATACAAATTATGTTACAAAAAAAATGTACACTTGGTGGACAAGGCTACATTCCAAGCCAGAGACATTGGAAAATTTCAACCTATCTTTTGGAAGCAGCTTGTGACTGACCATTAGATTGAGAATTTCCACAAGTTGTCTAAGTTAGATATCAACATATATTCACAAAATTTCAAGGATCTCCTTCACAAAACAAAGGCCTTAGGTAACCTGCAGTCATTGTTCTATATGTGCTACCTCTTTGGGTTGCCGCCGGAGTACCAAAATGAGATACTTCACAACTCTCTACATCCTTTGGAGGATGCCTACAAATTACAGAGATTTATGATAATATTTTGTCTGCAAGTAGGGATAGCTAGTCAATGGGCAAATCCCATCGAGTTGACTCCACCACTAAGTCGAAGAGACCCCTATACCAATAGCATCTCATCAATTATGCTCAAAGTCATGAAAGAAGAAGAATGGTAAATGCAAGCCCTTCAGTATTTTTTGGTAATATTCAAGTAAAAATTTTGCAAAAAATCTTCAATTTTATCTTCAATTTCTCAACAAAAATTGGGGCTTTTGTAAACTTAACACAAGTTCATCAAATTTGGGGCACAATCCAGCATTTGGATCAATGTTCAACTCCATTCAAGTAAAATTTTCTTCAAAATTCATCAATTTCTCTTCAATCTCTAACCAAAATTTGGGTTTGCTCAAATTCATAACCAAGCAATTTGCAAATCCATAACCAAGCAATCTGCAATTTCAAGATTTTTCCTCAAATCAATTTTAGTGGTCTCAATGTACACAAAAATATTATTATCTTCTATGTTGGTTCCCATTTTTCTCAACATTGATTTATTTTTTTGAGCGCCATTTTCATGTGAATCTTCTCAAAATTCTAATGATACTTGCATTTTCAAAACATCCTCCGCCATTAATCTCTATTTTCAACATATTGTTGATTGCCACCTTGTTTGAGTGATACTTGTTTCACAATATTATTATTTTCAGCATATTTTCTATCTCCTCAATAGAAAATCAACAAGAGAAAAATATTATTTTCGTATTATTCAACTCCATCAAAGCAGTCAACAATCTTCTATCAGTGATTCACCATTATTTGGGGATTTCTTCTCTTTCCTCATTTGAAAATTATCATTTTATTGCTAATTTGCTTACACCCATGGTGGCTAGCAATAATAATGATTTATTGGGCATGCTTGGGGTTGACAACAAGCTGGACAACACCAATTACCTAATGTAGGCATATATAATGCGACATGTTCTTGTCATGAAGAATCCATGGAACATTGTGATTGGCATAGAGCGAAGTAGCCTTTGAAATGTTGGCACCGTCTCCCACCACATTGAGAGGTGGCTCTCATGATGTTGAATCCTCTTCCTCTTCTACACTGGCTCCCACCAAGAACAAATCCAATGGGATGGCCAAGTTACCCGATTCCACACATATGATCATGCCAGACAACCAAGGATGTATGGGATCAGTCTGCTTCATTGTACCAAGTGCACAATGAAGCATATGTTGCTTACCTACATAAGTAGCTGGAAGATGTTCACATGGAAGAAGAAGGTAATATGGATGCTTATCTTACAAGCACCAAATATTGATAAAGAGGTTCCAAATAGTCAGTTTGTTTCCATCACTCTTAATGGGCTACCAAAGTCATATCAAGGTTTTGCTATCAATTTGCAATTGGTAACTATGGGCAACCAACTTGCTTGTATCTTCAACTAGATTGCGTCTCTTTTGTTGCAGAAAGAACAAAGCCATCTCACTCACAACGATGGCAACCAAACAAGCATTCCCTATCCACCATCGTGGAAAAGGTAAGAACCAAGTAAAGAACAAGCATGCTGGTCAAGAACCAGTAAATACCCATGTTGGTCATTCATCTCCTTCATCAAATAATTCCTCCAAGAAACCTTCCCATGCTATTCCATCCTCTCCCAACCCTTCAAGGACAAACCAAAGAGGTGCAATCATTGCCAAAAGACAAGGTACAACATCACTAAATATCATATGTGCATTGCATCAAAGGAGTCTGGTCTTGTTGTCACCAACAAGACCACCAACCTCACCAAGCACAATGAATACACTTTCTTCATGGAGTGTCATACAATCCTTCTATTCATGATAGCTTGTTTTTCTCTTGCTGGTGCTACTTGGTATTTCAACAATGGTACTTTTGAGCACATCACTTATCACTTCTTGTCAAGCATTATTTTCATCTATTTCTCATGTACCTATTGGGTTGGTTGGGGGGGGGGGGGGGGGGGGGGCGGGGGAATGGGGGGGGACAGTCGTCTATGCAAACAATGCCTCCTATGCAATTGAAGGCATTGGTAATGTGCAAGTTAATATTGTTTCTAGCACTTCTATGACATTGCAAGACGTCCTCTATGTACCAAGCATTAAGAAGAACCTTCTTTCCATCTCAACCATTGCTATTGCTGGCTTTCATGTTCTCTTTCATAGCCCTCAGGATATAGTTTATGATGATCGAGAACCTTCTTCCATTCTTTGACCAGCACTCTTACATTAGGACTTATTGCCTTGATTCTTATGATCAGTAGCATGCTGAAATTTCTTTTGATCATGCTCCTTCAGCAAGTGAACCTTCTATGGCATATGTTTCTTCAGTAATAAATATTTTAGATTTATTGATTTTTATTGCATGTATTGATGATATGCTTATTATTGGAATCAATGTTGTCCAAATTGCAACATTACAACACCATTCCGAACAGCCACCTATTGTCATATATGTCAATGTTCTTCATCCACCTTTGGCTCCCAAAGCTATCATTTGGGTATGTGTGTGGGTTTTTTTTTTTTGGGCGGGGCAGGGGGGGGGGGGGGGGGGGGGGGTTGGGGGGGGGGGGGGGGGGTGTGCATACTTCCATCACTGACAGATTATTCAACTACCCAATCAAGTTATTGTCCCAAGTAGGAAGTAATTGAGCAATACATTCATAGAGAAAGAAAGATAATGAATTAATTTATCGATGCACAATAACTCAATCACATAATGAGAGGTGTTGTATTAATGAGTGAGAGAGAATATAAGATTCAAGGCAATCGAAATGAATAATGTCACACTTATGTGCTAATGAGGCACAAAGTGTCTTTTTATAAAAATGAATCCTAGCGAGTCGCGACTTGACCAAAACCCTAAATAAAACCCTAACTCTAGTGTCACTTGGTGCCTAGGACATTGGGGGCAACAGCTGCATTTAATGAAAATTTAAATGCCTAGGGAGCCCAAATCATGGCTTAAAGGGCATCAATGTATAGCCCAAGAGATGGCCTACAATCCTCCCTCCATGAAATGGGTGGACTGATCTAAAAACAATGACAAAATGAAAGAAAATATAAGATCATGGTTGCATAAGTTCATCCAAGTGGATACAACAACTTATGACAATACAGAGTATCACAAATCATGGAACAAACCAAATCAAGTTCAAGATCAACCAAGTTGTCTTCGGTGGATACCTAAGACAACTCTATTTCTCCAACTGGCATCTGCTCACGAATATAATGGTAATAAACTTCTATATGCTTTATGTAGGCACAGAACATTGGGTTCATGCAATGGCCAACTCTATTTCTCCAACTGACATCTCCTCACAAACATAATGGTAATGAACTATACATGCTTTGTATAGGCATGGAACATTGGGTTCGTGCAATGGCCAAAGCACTCAAGCTGTTGGTGTAATAAGTGTTGGAGTCATCTGGTGCCCATGAAGATCTGTGAGTAACTTGCGAAGCCAAACACTCTCCACTATGGCTGTGAACGTTGCTCTCTACTTAACATTACAACTCGAAGTAGCAATTGTAGTTTGTTTCTTGCTGCACCAAGAAGCAAGAGATTTACCCAAGAAGAAGCAGTTGTCACTATGCGAGACATGAGAATCTGAATATCCAACCCAATCACTATCAAAATATCAATGCAAAGAGAGGAAAGAATCCGCCTTGTAGAAAAGGCGGATTCTTTCCTCTCTTTAAGATACCGAAAGACACACTTCACTACCTACCAATGAAGTAATGAAGGGCTATGCATAAATTTACTCAACTGGGAGATAGAAAACTGAAGATCAGGTCTCTGTGACATAGATAAACCAATCATCTAACAACCTACTAAAATAAAGTAGTATTAAAGGATTTTCTACCATCATTAGAAGTGAAACTAAAACCAAGCTCCAAGGAGTAGACATGGACTTGCAATCCTTAAACTAGAAGTGTTGAAGAATCTATCCAATATACTTGGACTGTGTCATGATAATACCCTCTCAATGGTGGCAAGTTGGATATCGAAGTAGACCATGATCTATCATGGCAAAGATCTGCTGTAAAAAAGCCTTGAATGCTGCAATTTGACCAGCATTGATTGTCACGGGGACGTGAAATTTTGAGATGCTTTAATCTTGCTAGTAACATTTGATTAAGTTACTAATCAAATGTGCAAGGTTGTTTACCACATGTGATGCACATGGCAGTTATTTCATGGGAACGGGCCAAGGACCCCGAGGATGCAGTGGGTGCTAAAGGCAAAAGTTGTGTTAAGTTATGCCAATTGGGTTTTGGTGGTCAGTTGGTGCCAGGTTGGATCCTAGGACAATAGTTTGGCCATTAAGTGTCAGTGGTGACACTAGGGACTAGCATTAATTAGTTAATTAACGCTAGTCTAAGGGTCAACAGAGGTTGGGAACCACTCCAAGTTGCAAATGGCCTAGCCAATTTCATTCCAGATGGGCATGTTTAATTTTGGGTAGGGTCAAAAGGGTTGAAATTAATTTTCAGAATTAATTAATTCTGAAAATTAATTAATTCTGAAAAATTAATTTAATGGCTGAAAATGCATTAGAAAGGCTGCCACTTGGCAAAACTTTCCCATGCAACTAGGGAGAAGGCTGTTGGAGGGTGGTGGAAGTGGAATTGCAACCGTTTCGGAGCTTGGTAGAGGGAGAGCAGATGATCAGATTTGGCTCACAGAGGCGACGATGACTGATCGTGCGCTGCGATAGGACAGGGAGTAGCAGGTTTTCTCTTTTGCCTCAAGAGAGGCGGTGGTAGAAGAGGAGGGCTCGCCAACCGAGCTTCTATTTTACCCCCCTTTTGAAGCTGTTGGTGCCATTAGATTTGTCATCAAAGCTACGAATCAAAAGATACATTTCAACTGATTTTCTCTCTCTACAGCATTCTCTCATCTCCTCCAATCTATGCTCAAGCATTCTCAGTAACTTTCAGCCATTGGTAGCAGAGTACAGCCAAATTTGGTGGACAGCAAGAGTTTACTGCTGTAAACCCTAAATTACAGCAGTAATTAGGGGTTAGCAGTCACCTTGGGACCCGTGCCATCAGTCAAAGGCATTGTACACTGAAATCAGCACCGGAAATTCGTGGAATTGTGAGGATTTCAGATGCCAGCCCATCTATTGTGAATTTGGGGCAGCATTTGACCTGTTGGGGTTCCATTAGAGCAAGTCCTGGGTAAAAATCAAGGGGCAATTTGCCCGAATGCTTTGCTGATTATTGGAACAGCAAGGGGCTTTTGAATCAGCCAAGGAGATCGTGAAATCTCGGCTTGTAATTTATCCACCAACAATTGAAATTAAAGAAATACCAAAAGGGGCTCGAAAGGGGCGCCAGTTTTGGGGCCAATAGGGTGTCCACTGTCCAAGTTTATGAAGGTAAGTAAGTGAGCATTTCAATATATGGTCATTTGCTAATTGCTGTAATTAAGTGCTTAATCAGGTCAAACAGAAGGAAGGCTGGTTTCATGGTTCCATTGCTAGGATAATCACTCAATCTCTTGATTTAGTGAGCTTGAGGCACCTGATTGCAAGCCAAAGCTTTGTGCTATTGCTGATTTTTGTGCTCAGCTGAGAAATTACAACAACATGTCTTCAAATAGTGAGATGGAATCAAGCAATGATGATGCCTCTCAGTATGGACATTCTCATGGGAATGAAGGAAATGCAATGTCTAATCTTGGACAAGGCTCTCATGATGGCCAACAAGCTGAAAATATTGCTGTTGGGCAAGATGCAGGGCCTTCAAGCCGTCATGAGGTAGATGACTAGCAAAGTGAAGAGAAATTTGATGACCAGTTCAAGAATCGGATGAGGACAGCAGCAAATCTCTTTGCTAAATTGGCAAAGGATCCTCAATTCACCCGATTTTTGAATGCTCCGAAGAAGAACAGCAAGGGCAAGAAAAAGAAGTCAACTTCTACACCTTCGAGACAGCAAGGTGCACCGAAGGTAGTGCCAAATCCTTCACTTGAAGCTCCTAAAGAGGCCAATGAAGCTAAACAGTTGATACCTATGGGGCAAGGAATGCAAATGCAAGGCCATTATGGAAGTGCCAATCCAATGGATTTTGGATAGCTGAGCATGCATGCTATGATGGGGCAACCAGCAGTTTGATGCAGCCTATTCAGGGGGAAACTTCACCGAATCCTCTAAAATTCGAAAGGCAACCACTTTCTTAAAGGGGAATGCATTGCAATGGTGGTCCACGCTCTTGATGCAAGGTAGAGTACCGTCAACATGGGTACAATTCAAGTAAATGTTTGCATCGAATTGGTTGACTAGTACCTTTGAGGTGGACATCATGACACTTGGAACAAGCTTGATACAAAGGAATGCAAGAATTTAGAGCAATACAATAAGAAGTTTTGGGATGCATTGCTGCCCATCACTTCTTATCGTGCCATACCCCTTCATGAGCAAGTGGAAAAATATGTATGTGGGCTGCCCAAAGGAATTAGGGATTTTTGCATAAAATCCACCGTGTCTAGCATGTCTCAGCTCATAGAGACTACTGCTACAGCCAATGCTTTGCTGCGTGGAAAGGATTCGGGCTTCCAAGAGAGCAGGGAGAAGCCGAATAAAAAGTTGTTTAAGGCTGAGAAAAGGGGCATATTTGAAAACCAGCCTGAAAAAAGGCCAAAACAACAAAGAAAGGGCTCGAAAACATTGGCACAACGTAGGGAATTGATGGCTGCAAATAAATGCTTTATTTGTGAACAGGAGAGTCATATTGCAAAGAACTGTCCCAATAGGCAGCAAGCTGCAAAATCAGAAAATCAAGGAGATCCTAAGGGTAAAAGGCCCAAAACATCAGTGGGATTGGTGCCCGATGTTGTTAGTGATCAGCCCAATGATGATGCTACTAAGTTGTGTTGAGCATGGGGCAAAATTAGGGATCAGCATGCATTGATCACGAGCCAACTTCATCTCTACTGACATGGCAGCCCGTCTAGGCATCAAAGAGGATGAGATGGGAGCCATGGGGGAAGTTGAAATGGCATGTAAGGGTCATGCAGAACCTGTCACACCACTCATTGGAAAGCTTCGGTTGCACATACAAGGATATGTGGACAGCGAAGAGTTTTACATTGCTCCACTTGAGGGTTGTGATGTGTTGCTTGGTATGCCATGGTGCCACCGTATGCATGCAATGATTAATTCATATGTAAAAGAGATCATTGTTCAACATAAGGGAAAGACACTCACACTTGATGTAAAGTTGAAAGGGGAATCTATCCCTATTGTATCTGTAGTTGCTATTTCTAAAGTAATGAAAAATCATCTTTCAACGTATTTAGTTTTTACTAAGGATAAGGATGATAGTGAGAATGTTGGGAATATGTCTAAATTAGAGAATGATCGCATGTCATTTCTAAAAATATATGCTGATTGCTTCTCTCAGTCACTTCTAGGGCAGCTACCACCTGAAAGACCCGAAGATCATGGTATAGACCTTATCCCTGGAAGTAGCCCTCCTAATAAACCACACTATAGAGTCAGTGCAGCCCAACAAGAGGAGATTATGAGTCAAGTAAATGAGCCGTTAGAAAAAGGGCTGATTCAGCCTAGCTCATCTCCTTTCTGTTCTCCAGTGCTTGTGGTACAGAAAAATGATGGTTCATGGCGTATGTGCATTGACTATCGTGCTCTGAACAAGATCACGATAAAAAACCGCTTTTCGATCCCTCGGATCAATAATGTTATGGATAGATTGCAGGGGACAGCAATATTCAATCGTAAGCATAGACTGGTTATCAATGACAAGAAGAGTGAATTCTTTTTGCATGAAATCCACTTCTTGGGACGTATTGTATCGGCTGATGGTATTCGTATGGACCCTGCTAAGGTTGAAGCAATACATTTATGGCCAGCTTTGAAGAATGTTCATGAGATCCGTAGCTTCTTGGGTTTATGTTCTTACTATAGAAAGTATGTACGCAGGTTTGCTGAAATTGCATTTTCATTACATGCTTTGCAAAAGAAATATGTGCCATTTAGATGGACAGCAGTGGAAATTTCAGCATTTGAAAAGTTGAAGGAAAAGATGACTTCAGATCCTGTGCTTGTGTTGCCTGATCTAAGGAAGTCATTTGTGGTTCAGTGTGATGCATGTGGTAACAGCATTGGGGCTGTCATTATGCAAGATGGCCGAGTTGTGGCTTATGAGAGCCGAATTCTCCACGGTGCAAAGAGGAATTTACAGGTTTATGAAAAAGAGCTCTTGGCTGTAATTCATGCACTGTCTACGTAGAAACATTATTTGTTGGGGGCTGATTTTACAATGCAGACAGAATATCAGACTTTGAGGTACTTTCTGACGCAAACAAAGTTATCAGAGAAGCATATGAGATGGGCAAATTTTCTCTCTATGTTTCATTTTCAGATTGTACACATTGATGGTGAAAAGAATGTTATAGCTAATGAACTGTTACGTAAGCCACAAATTTCAGCCATCACTATGGTTTATCACACTGAGTTGGATGCCATGAAAGAGCAATATGCTGTTGATTCGGACTTTGCTAGTGTTTATGATCAGCTTTGCAATGGCCAAAGGCATGAGCATTTTATGCTAAGAGATGGATTTTTGTTGATGCATGGACGACTGTGTGTCACAAAGCAGTTAAGACCTAGAGTGATCATTGAAAGTCATGCTACTCCGTATGCAGGACACAGAGGTATTGATGCCACAGTCAAGGCAGTGAAGCACTTCTTTTATTGGCCAGCTTTGAGGCATGATGTAGAGCAGTATGTTAGGGCATGCATCATATGTCAAAAGGTAAAGCATGATAGGCAAAAGATGCCAGGCTTGTTGCAGCCCTTGCCTATTCCAGATAGGCCTTGGCAGAGCATTGCTATGGACTTTATCTTTGAGCTTCCTAGGACATCTACAAGGAATGATGGGATATAGACTATTATTTGCAGGTTTAGCAAACAAGCCCATTTCATTCCGGTGAGGAAGAAGATAAAGGCTGATCATATATGCAACACATTTTCAAGTATCATGGTATACCTGAGTCGATCATCAGTGATCGAGACCCTCGGATGACCAATCTATTCTGGAAGGGGTTGTTTGAGAATATGGGTACCACGCTGAAATTCTCATCATCCTTCCATCCGCAGACAGATGGTCAGTCTGAGGAAGCAAATTCCACAGTGTTGGATCTTTTGAGGTGCTATGTTTCAAACCACAAGACACAGTGGGAGCCGTATTTGCCATTGGTTGAGTTTGCATACAATAATACGGTGCATAGTTCCACAAGCAAGGCTCCATTTGAGGTGGTTGAGGGTGGTAAGAAGGTTCCACCTATTTTGCACACTAAGGATAAGATCTTTGAGGCTGATCGCTTTGTGGAAAGCTTGGATGCAACCTATGCAAAGATAAAGTATGCACTTCAGAGATCACAGGACAAGCAAAAGTAGGCAGCTGATAGCCATAGACGTGCTTTGCAGTTTGCAGAGGGCGGTTATGTATTGCTGCGTTTTGAAAAGGCAAGGCTGAAAAAGATGAAGAGAATAGAGAGGTTGTATCCGAAGTTAAGCATGAGATACTATGGGCCCTTTCAAGTGTTGGAAAAGATCAGCGATGTTGCATATCGGCTAAAATTACCTCCGCATTGGCGGATACACAATGTCTTTCATGTCAGTTTGTTGAGAGCTTTTCATGGTGATGTGCCAGAAGATATATATGTTGAAATTCAGCCAGAGGTTGACGAACTAGATGAGATCTTGGTACCCGAGTAGATTTTGGTACATAAGGAAAGGAAGGTCAGAGGTAAAGTTTCCAGAAGATATTTGGTGAAGTTTCAAAACTATTCACCAATGGATGCAAAATGGATGGAAGAGAATGACTTGGTTGACCATCCTCAGTTGTTGCAACTTTATCTCGATGCCTTTCAGTCAGAGCCAACTTTGGATTGGGCTTACTCAGGTTCAGCAGAGCGGTGGTCAGGAGCATTGTCTGATGCTCAAGGGGGAGGTAGCACTTCCACTCCACCGATTTTGGACAGCTCTCGTATGTCGTGGATCTCGGATGTATTCAACATGCATCCAAGGTACTGTGAGATACATGTATATGAGTATGGTCGTCACCGCGGCTCTAAGACTATACATACATCCAAGGTACTGTGAGATACATGTATATGAGTATGGTTGTCACCGCGGCTCTGAGACTATACTTATGCATGAGTTTTTGGACGAGTTTGGCATGAGTTTTTGCCTCAGTTTTGAGATCAATTTCTGATTAGTTTCAGCTCAGTTTTTGATCAGTTTGAGAACCGTTTATGATCACTTTGGGATCAGTTTTGCATCAGTTTCTGATCAGTTTTTTTTTTAACCATCAACTTGTGATCAGTTTCGAGTCACATTTGCAGCCATTTGTAATCAGTTCTCATTCCATGGACAGCCGCATGTAAACGAATGTCGTTGATAGTTTCACCCATGGTTTATGCTGAGAATATGCTTTATTGTGGTTTTGAAGTCAGAACGATTGAGAAACATGAGTTATAGATGCATCCACTGGTTTCTAGTCAATAGTTTTAGACTGTTTTTCAGTTTTCTATTATGTTTTGCTGGCTGGAATTTTTCAATAAGTTTTGCGCATATGCAACGGTTCGTCAATAGTGGCAAATGTTGTGGTGACTGTCATGCCAAATTGAAATTCCAGTGCAATATACTTTTGCTTTGGCCCAATGCAGTGCAATTGAGGACGATTGCAAGGTTTTCAAGGGGGAGGTCTATCACGGGGACGTGAAATTTTGAGATGCTTTAATCTTGCTAGTAACATTTGATTAAGTTACTAATCAAATGTGCAAGGTTGTTTAGCACATGTGATGCACATGGCAATTATTTCATGGGAACGGGCCAAGGACCCCGAGGATGCAGTGGGTGCTAAAGGCAAAAGTTGTGTTAAGTTATGCCAATTGGGTTTTGATGGTCAGTAGGTGCCAGGTTGGACCCTAGGACAATTGTTTGGCCATTAAGTGTCAGTGGTGACACTAGGGACTAGCATTAATTAGTTAATTAATGCTAGTCTAAGGGTCAACAGAGGTTGGGAACCACTCCAAGTTGCAAATGGCCTAGCCAATTTCATTCCGGATGGGCATGTTTAATTTTGGGCAAGGTCAAAAGGGCTGAAATTAATTTTCAGAATTAATTAATTCTGAAAAATTAATTTAATGGCTGAAAATGCATTAGAAAGGCTGCCACTTGGCAAAACTTTCCCATGCAATGGGCATGTTTAATTTTGGGCAAAGATCAAAAGGGCTGAAATTAATTTTCAGAATTAATTAATTCTGAAAATTTAATTTAATGGCTGAAAATGCATTAGAAAGGCTGCCACTTGGCAAAACTTTCCCATGCAACTAGGGAGAAGGCTGCTGGAGGGTGGTGGAAGTGGAATTGCAGCCGTTCGGAGCTTGGTAGAGGGAGAGGAGGTGATCAGATTTGGCTCTGAGAGGCGACGACGAACTGATCGTGCGCCGCGACAGGACAGGGGGCAGCAGGTTTTCTCTTCTACATCAAGAGAGGCGGCGGTAGAAGAGGAGGACTCGCCAACCGAGCTTCTGTTTTACCCCCCTTTTGAAGCTGTTGGTGCCATCAGATTTGTCATCAGAGCTACGAATCAAAAGATACATTTCAATTGATTTTCTCTCTCTACAGCATTCTCTCATCTCCTGCAGTCTATGCTCAAGCATTCTCAGTAATTTTCAGCCATTGGTAGCAGAGTACAGCCAAATTTGGTGGACAACAAAGAGTTTACTGCTGTAAACCCTAAATTACAGCAGTAATTAGGGGTTAGCAGCCACCTTGAGACCCGTGCCATCAATCAAAGGCATTGTACACTGAAATCAGCACCAAAAATTCGTGGAATTGTAAGGATTTCAGATGCCAGCCCATCTATTGTGAATTTGGGGCAGCATTTGACCAGTTGGGGTTCCATTAGAGCAAGTCCTGGGTGAAAATCAAGGGGCAATTTGCCCGAATGCTTTGCTAATTATTGGAACAGCAAAGGGCTTTTGAATCAATCAAGGAGATCGTGAAATCTCGGCTTGTAATTTATCCATCAACAATTGAAATTAAAGAAATACCGAAAGGGGTGCCAACTTTGGGGCCAACAAGGTGTCCACTGTCCAAGTTTATGAAGGTAAGTGAGCATTTCAATTTATGGTCATTTGCTAATTGCTGTAATTAAGTGCTTAATCAGGTCAAACCACCCTATCCGAGAAGGAAGGCTGGTTTCATTGATCCTAGTGACAAGCATGTCATCAACATAAAGTACAAGAATACTAAAATCAAGTCCTTGATGTCAGACGTAAAGAGTAGTGTCAGTAGGGCTATTCTAAAATCCAAGATGCAATAGGTGAGAATGTATATGGGCGTACTAAGCCCATGGAGCTTGCTTTAAAACATGCAAAGCCTTCTTGAGAGGACAAACTTTGCACTCAGAGTCTTTGACTGCAAATCCTCGAGGCTGAAAAACATATACCTCTTCAATGAGATATCCGTAGAGAAATGTCGTCTTGATGTCCAATTGACGCACCTTCCAATGAAAGCGGACAGCAAGGGTAATAATACTCTTAATGGTAGTAATGTAAGAGGTAGGGACAAAGGTCTCCTTAAAGTTGATCTCTTGGTATTGGGCATAGCCCTTAGCAACAAGGCGGGCTTTGTTACTGTCATTTGACTTCCTTTAAATTTTATAAACCCATTTGGTACCTATTGCGCGCTTGTCGTGAGGCAAGTCGCATAGCTCCCAAGTGTCATTCTGATGGATGGAATCAATCTTTGCTTTCATTGCTTGGTATTGGGCATAGCCCTTAGCAACAAGGTGGGCTTTGTTACTGTCATTTGACTTCCTTTAAATTTTATAAACCCATTTGGTACCTATTGCGCGCTTGTCGTGAGGCAAGTCGCATAGCTCCCAAGTGTCATTCTGATGGATGGAATCAATCTTTTGCTTTCATTGCTTCCATCCAACATCATCTGAAAAAGCATCTTTATAACATAGAGGTTCTTCATTGCATGCTATAGCCACCAATGCACATGCAAGAAGATTACCTTGTTCCTTACGAGCAAAGGCTCATGTCACGAGGATATGAAATTTTATTGCTTTGCTTAGCATTTGATTAAAAGTTAATCAAATATGCTAATGTGACTTGCATATGTGAGGTGCAAGTTAATTATTTCATAGTATGGGACCCACGACCCCAAGATATTAGTTAGTGCCAAAGGAAAAAGTTGTAATAGTAAATCCAGATTTGTCATTGATAAATGTGACAAAATATAGGAATCTACCAATGGATTTGGTCCGTATAGGACTACAAATACCATTGTGAAAGAGATGCAAAATAGATATAGAATGAACATGAGAGTCCTAAGGGAAGGAGGATCACTGCATCTTACCAAGTAAACAACCTTCACAAATGTGACTCGATGACAAATGAATTTATGGAAGATCTCTTATCATATCCTATGATGACTGAAGATTCATCCATGCTCAATAGTTAAAGTGGCCAAGCCTCTCATGCCATAAATGTGTATCATGAAAGGATTCCTTTGTTGATAAGGCACTGTCAATAGGATTTTCAGCAAGCTGCTGATGACATGTATCAAGACGATAGAGACCTTTAGGAAGGGTGCCTGTCAAGACAAAAGAAAAAGAAACTTGATCATCATATACCACACATCAAGGGCCATCAAAAATGACGCAAAGCCCTGAAGTTGCAATGGTTGAAATGGAAATAACATTCTTCTTAATATTGGGCATATAGAGAACATCGTGCAATATCAAAGGAGTGTCAAAATAGAGACAACTTGCATAGTAATGCCTCTAACTATATAAGAGGCATTATTAGCACACATGATTGTACCCCCTTAGATACATCAAAGAAAGAAAAATAACATTTGGCAAGAGGTGATATGCTTAGATGCACCACTGTCAAAATACCAAATAGAAGCCACATCAGTGATAGAAAAACAAGTATTATGAATAGAAGGATTATACTAACACTGAATGAAAAAAGTATAGTCTTTAAATTGAGAATAATTTGTGGCCTTATGTGTGAGAGTGAGACCGACCTCCTCCTTTTTCTGCGATGATGCAATGCGCTTACAATATTCAATGATGCCATATGCCATGCCCCATCTTTCAACAATAATTACACCTCTTAGATTTGTTGACTATACCCTTTGAAGGGTTGGAGGAGAATGGATCAACATGGAAGGATGTTTTCGATGGAAAAGGAGTGGAAATAGAAGGATGACCAGCATGAAAGTTTGCTGATTTTTGAACAGTGGCCTTATTTTTTACCTTTGGTTTGGCTTTTCCACGATGATAGGTGGAGAAGGCTTGCTCGGTCGCAATGGTAGCATTGCAGTTGAGATGGCTTTGTTCTTCCTGCAACAAAAAAGACACAAGCTAGTCGAAATTGTAGGTAACTTGGTTGCCCGT
This sequence comes from Lygodium microphyllum, assembly GCF_053477565.2. Classification (NCBI taxonomy): domain Eukaryota; kingdom Viridiplantae; phylum Streptophyta; class Polypodiopsida; order Schizaeales; family Lygodiaceae; genus Lygodium; species Lygodium microphyllum. The sequence goes on along the minus strand of NC_141153.1, from coordinate 40,349,693 downwards.
ATTTACCAACCACAAAGTAGTAGCAAAACCTTGATATGACTCCAGTAGACCATTAAGAGTGATGGAAACAAGTTGATTATCTAGGACCTCTTCATCAATGTTTAATAATTGCTCAATAAGATCTTTGATGCCGGTGAGATAGGCATCCATGTTACCTCCTCCTTCCATGCGAATGTCTTCCAATTGCTTACCTAGATAAGCAACACGCGCTTCATTGCATACTTGGTATAATGATGCAAGCTTATCCCATGTATCATTGGCTGTCTTGCATGATCTGATGTGTGGAACAATGTCTCTCCTAACGGATAAAGCAATACGACATACACTTGGGCATCATCGCCATCCCATCAAATCTGTTCGTAAGTGGAAGGCGATGTGGAAGGGAAAGATGATTCGGCATTATGAGAGCCACCTCTTGATGTGGAGGAGGGAGGTGGTGCCACTGTGGGAAAAGCCGGCTTTTGCTCGGTGTTATTGATAATATGCCTGGCAGCCAAAAAAGATGATTTGAGGCAAAAACCCCAAATTTTGGCAGCCCAAAAATGTAGAAGTGCAAAGACAATGTTAGGAGGGGCAAGTCATATGCCGAGGAGGTAAAATTGTGCAAGAGCCCCAATATTTACCCCAAATTTGAAGAGAATTTTAAAAAATTGGATAAATTTATTATCCAATTAATGTCAAATGCCACATCTCAAGGAGAATTGAGCTAAGCCTCTAAAGAATGTTTGATCTTGTCTCCGTGTTTGTACATAAATTACATGAATAAATCTCATGCTAACAGGGTTAATTAAAGAAGCTATTTTTTGTATATTACATTAACCATGCTAGATAATTAAATAATTAAGAAACCCCATCTTAAATGGGAAGCATGAGGGTAGATCCTTGAAGGATCCATTGGGTGGAAATTTGATGAATTTCAAAATAGCCCCAAATTTTCAAAAAAAAAATAGGTAAATTTGAGTTCAAATGGGGAAAAGCCCCAAATTTTACCAAGAATTTGAAGAGAGATTCAAAGAATTTTGTGAGATTTTTACCCAGATGATGCTGAATGTCATGATCGTTGATGGACTGAGCCTCAATGTCAATGAAGAATGCCAAATTCTTGAAGATGTTAGCAGTCGTGTGTCCTGAGTGGTCATCTCCTATTTGTGAACCTCAATCTGAGTCAAATGAGGACATTAGGAGCTCTGACATTGTATTTGTCTATCATTTTATGTGTTTTAGACACTTTAGATGGAGGGCACATTAAACATTTCTTTTTGTGCACTTTTGGCTATTTTTAAGGGTTTGACCACATTTAGGTTTTTCCCTCTTTTTTGCTTATATATAGGCCGTCTGTCCTCCCACTTTCATTATCCATTATCCATCATTGATCCCTCGTGATGATCAGCCAACCCTCCTCATTCTCTCATCCCCTTGCTACCGTCTAGCACCCACACTGACGCGTAGAGTTGCATGTTGAGGCTAACTGCCGCAGCCTTGTACCTTCATCCATTGCAATCACATTGTTCCTTCTCTCTTCTACGTTCTCTTTGTCTCCTCTCCGTGTTCACTTTCCTCTTTCCGTTGCGCACTCTCACATGGTATCAAAGACACATGTGGAAGCCAAAGATCTCGAAGGAGAGCGTGCTGTCCACGACAAAACTCACCATGCGTCATCCCCACACGCTGCAAACCTTGCACTTGGAGTCAAACAAGTAGGGCAGGCTTTACCAAGTTGTGTTTACCAAGGCAGATTTGTGTTTTGCTCCTGGGTGGCCTCTACCAAGTTGGGTGGCCATTCTATTCGCTGGCCAACACCGAAACAGAGCTGCATTTTCTGCACGTAGTCCCCCGGCACACATTGTGCAGAACCAAGCCCTGCATTACCTATGTTTTTGTGCAGGCAGCCCTTGCATCCCTACGTTTTGTGCGAGCACGCCATTGGTCCTCCTGGGCGGCACCTGTTCTTTGCTAGAGGGCCTGTTTACAAGCGGACAGATTTCTTTCTTTGTTGTGTTCTCATGCTGACTGGTCTTTGTTGACTAGGGTGACTTCTTTTTTGTGTTGGATGGCCTCCATTGTAGAAGGCATCAAGGCAAATTTGTGTTTATTGCAAGTACACCATTTCCAAGTACTCCTTGTACATTACCAACCCCTAGATTGGTTGCATTTATAGACTGAAGACCTATTTTCCTCTGCATTTACTACTTCCTTTCTCTGATCGGCATGTGTGTTCCCTTCGACATTAGATACTCCCCATCTACCTTACCCCAGTTAGTCTTCTTTTGTACCGTGGCCCAACAGACCCCCATTGTCCTAAGGACACCTCTCATTGGTCACCTTTATTCCAATGGCAACATCTTTTATTTTCTTATAGGTACTTTATTGAAGGACATCTATGGCTGATGGATATACTAAGGGGAATCGTGTGGTTCTCGATCTTTTAGACCGACAACCATCTTATTACTCTTTCCCTTTATATTCTTCTAGGGCTTCTAGTCCCCAATTGGAATAGATAGCATCTCCTAAGCAAGTACCAATCCTATTCTGTCTCTCCACATCCGACAAGCTGCATGGAATGAACTACCCTCTATGTCCGTGGTGCATGGAGTGTCTCCTCGACGATTGTGACCTTTGGGATTTTGTTACAATCACTATACCCCAACCTACCATATATCCTCATAGTGTGATCCCTATGCCAAGCTCTCCCACCAAACGTGAAAGCCATAAAGCCTCCTTGCATGCCTTAGTGGCAGCCACATACTCTGCCTCTGTAGTAGATAGTGCAACACACTTTTGTAGCCTGGAGATCCAAGAGACTGCTCCTCCTGTGAAAGTAAACACATACCCAGAAGTGGACTTTCTGTAATCCGCATAACCACCATAGTCTGCATCCGTAAAGCCAACAACAGATGCCTTCTACCTTCCAAAGCAGATGCACAACTCCTTTGTGCCTTTGAGGTATCTCATTATACCTTTCATTGCATCCCAATGCTTCCTGCCAAGGGTTGCCATGTATCTGCTAACTACTCCCACTGCAAAGGCAATGTCAGGATATGTAGCAACCATAGTATACATCAAACTGCCAATAGCTGAAGCATATGGTATCTTGGCCATTTCAGCCTTCTCATCATCAGATGTAGGGTTGTCCCGTACATTGAGTTTCACATATGGAGACAGTGGAACCCCAATCGTTTTCCCCCACCCTCCATATTGAAACACTGCAAAACCTTGGAGATATACTCTTGCTGAGATAGATTGAGTATCCCTGCCAGCAATCAACATGTCATCAACATACACAACCAAGATAATCGGACTGCCATCTGCGGCCTTCTTGGTGTACAAGCAATGAACCTCTTGACTTCTATGAAAACCTTGAGATTGCATGAATGTATCAAACTTATGATACCATTCTCTTGGTGCTTGTTTCAACCCATACAAACTCCTTTTGAGTTTACATACCATCTTTTCTTTCCCTTGTTCAATAAACCCTTCAGGTTGCTGCATACATACGTCCTTATACAAATCACCATGTAAAAATGTGATCTTTACATCCATATATATGAGTTCCTTATCTTCAGCTGTAACCAAGCCTAAAATGGTTCTCAAGGTAGTCATCTTGACTACACGAGAGAATATCTCATCAAAGTCAATTCCATACTCTGGCTTGTACCCCTTTGCAACCAATCTTGCTTGTACACCTTTGCAACCAGAAGTGACCTTCATCTTGTAAACCCATTTGCACGAAAGTGTTTTATGCCCTTTAGGCAACTGCACCAAGTCCCAAGTGCCATTTTTCTCAAGAGATTCCATCTTTGACAACATGGCTTTATACCATTTTTTGTTGTCCTGTCTGTCCATTGCTTCCTTGAAGCAAGATGGCTCACCACAGTCGGTCAACATGACATAATTAGCCACATTATTTACACCAGGAACAAATATGTTAGGTTGTTTAGTAGCCCTAGAAAATCTCCTAACCCAATGGTAATTGTTTGCTGGTTGTTCCAGCAAATTTCCATTTTCAGCATGCTGTCCTAGCATTTCAGCCTACAAATCAGCATTAACAGCTTGCTGTCTTGGTTGTTTCTGCACATGTAGTGGCTCATTATCATGGGCAATAGCTGGCTGATCATTTCCACCATCATTTTCTACATTTATACAACAGGTATTTGCTGTTGTACAGTGGGCACATTTTGCTGTCCAAAATGTATTTCTTCCCGGAATACAACCCTACGGACCTCCTCAGTCTTTTAAGACTGTTTATGCATGCGATCTTCCCAGAAGATAACGTCATTGTTGCGTACTACTTTCCTTTTCTCGAGATCCCACAATCTATATCCCATTTCACCCTCATCACCATATTCTAGGAAAATACATTTACAAGACTTTAGCTCAGTCTTTTAAGACTGTTTATGCATGCGATCTTCCCAGAAGATAACGTCATTGTTGCGTACTACTTTCCTTTTCTCGAGATCCCACAATCTATATCCCATTTCACCCTCATCACCATATTCTAGGAAAATACATTTACAAGACTTTAGCTCAAGTTTGCTGCGTTTTTCTTACGAATGTGCACAAAAGCCTCGCAACCAAACACTTTCAGATGAGCATATGAAGGTGGCTTGCCCAACCACGCTTCTTGGGGAACTTTCCTCCCCAAAGACATGTTTGGTGACCAATTAATTAAGTGAACGGCTGTTATAACAACCTTTGCCCAAAAACCATGGGGTAATGTAGCATGAGACAACATCGTACGGACCTTATCCTGTATGGTCCGATTCATACGCTCTGCAACTCCATTTTGGGGTGGATTATGAGGGGCAGTGAGCTCCCTCTTTATCCCTTTGCTGTCACAAAATGCCTGAAAGGCCTTAGACACATATTCCCCACCATTATCAGAGCGAAGACACTTGAGTGTCTTATCTATTTGATTTTCAACCAATGCCAAGAATTTTTTAAACTTGTGAAGCACTTCATCCTTGCTACGAATAGGATAAACCCATACCTTCCGTGTAGCATCATCAACAAAGGTGACAAAATATTTCTTTCCCCCTAAAGATAATCCTGGCATCTGACATACATCTGAATGTACTAACTCTAGAGGAGAAATTTTCAACGAAAGAGACTTTTTATGAGACGTCTGTGTATGTTTGCCATAAATACAATGATCACAATGCTCAAAATCAGCATAACGAAAACAAGGCAAGTAACCCAAACGAGAAAGCACTTTCATTCCTATTTGACTCATGTGTCCCAACCGGCCATGCCACAAAGAAACACTTGGCTGCTCGATCATGGCAACAACATGGTCACACACACTAGATACATGAAGTGGATACAAAGTATCACTCTTGCAACCTTTGGCAATAACCCTAGATCCCTTACAGATCTTCCATTTTCCATCACCAAAGGTGGTATGAAAACCATCATCATCTAGCTGCCCTGTGCTAATCAAGCTCTTCTTGAGCTAAGGTACATGCCGTACATGCTGAAGTGTGAAGACAAACACAGCCATGTTGAAACTGTAACTGCATGCTGCCAATACCTACAATCTCACATGCATAGTTGTCCCCAAGATGGACAACACCATGTCGACCCCCTGTATAGGCAGAGAACCACTCATGATGAGGGGTGACATGAAAGGAAACACCTGAATCAAGAATCCAGATATGCATGTCATCATCTATATTTGCAAGTAAAGCATGTGTACCAAAGTGTGAAGAGACCAAAAGTACATTACTCCCACTATCACTGTCATAAGTGACTACATTCACCTCTTCAATTTTTACACTGCTCTTTTTAGGCTAACTATCCTTCTCTTCCTTGCTATCATCTGTCTTCTTGCCCTTTCCTTTCTCTTTCTTCCATTTATAGCGGTCACGTTTAAAGTGACCCTTCTTGCCACAATGATGGCATTCAACATCTTTGCCACGCGATTTACTGCGTCCCTTGCTATCAAATTTGCCTTTCTACTGTGATCTGCCCCTAGTATATAAAGCACTGCAAGACTTACTGGATGCATTATTCTGCCGATTCATTTCTTCCATGAGTAGAGCACTCTCTACATTAGCATACAAAAGAATCACATTCGAATTGCTCATAGCAATCCTGAATGTATCCCAACTCTCTGGTAGAGTGCAAAGCAAGAACGTAGCCTTAAATTCTTCATCAATCAAGAATTTCAAGGCAACCACTCAAGTGAGTAGACATTGTTGTACCCTCTTTCATACGCAAATCCATAAGCTTTTTCAGCCAATACACTCTGCTTGCAGCACTCTTCTGTGCATATAGTTCTTCCAGTTGAGTCCATATAGCATATGCAGAATCCAAACCTTCAATATTGAACAACAAGGCATCAAAAATCGACATCTCAATGGTTGAGCGTGCAAGCTCATTTAACACATCTCAATCTTCCTGTTCCATGTCCGCGAGCTTTGCCCCTTTGGTTTTAATCGGCTTTGCCTGCTTCTTTTGCAACAAGATATTGTAGCACTATTTTTGCCAAACTGCGAAGTTATGTGCTCCTTCAAGCTTATTTATGTGCATCAAATTACTGCTGTCATTGCTGCCAGCCATGATTTTCAGCCCAAATGTGACCAAAAAACAGCAAATGCAGGCCCAAAACTGTCACCCAAGTGACCAAGGTACAAACAAGTACCAACCAGCAATAAATAACCACGTAGAAAGAAGTACAGATTTCAGATCTGTAATTAAATTTTCAGAAACACCAAACCATGTGCTACAGCATTCCACAACTGATTACAGCTGTTCGAAGGGAATATGCATCACATTACATGAGAAATCCCAAAGTTTAGCTGCAATTTCTGTTGTGCATGTACCCACGGGCATAAAATTTTGTGCTCCAAAACTTTGTGCTCAAAGCATCAATCACACACCTGCATTTTCTTTGTCATGCATAGGACAGGTCAATTTTGCCAAAATAGAGCAATTTCAGCAAAACCCCCAAATTTTACCAAGTGTTGATGTCCAAATTGCACGGAATTCAAACTGCATGTACATAAAATGACCAAATGCTGCACAGATTTTGCCCAAACTGTAAAAGCCCCAAATTGCACAGGGTCCAATGTGCATCAATGTCAAGAAATTGGGTAAATTTCAGCCAAATTTGTGCATGTACATGAAAAGCCCCAAATATCGGGGACAAAATGTCACAAATTCCTGCAATTTCTGAGACAAATTTGCTTGTCATGCATCACATTCCCCAAATCTAGGAAAAGCCCCAAATTTTCTGGACCACAATTGCACAATTCTGACCTTTTGTGCCTGGCACGCGAAACCCTATCAAGAAAGGTGCATCACATTCCCCAAATCTGGGAAAAGCCCCAAATTTTCTGGACCACAATTGCACAATTCTGACCTTTTGTGCCTGGCACGCGAAACCTATCAAGAAAGGGGGTAGAAGTTGATTTTTATTTTAAAAAATAACTGTTTTTTTTTAAATGTGACGGGGTCCGTTGACCCCGTGCAGGTCACCAACTGGACGTCGCCTGCGCCTACCCGCCACGAACCCGTCGTCGCTTGCGCCTACCCACCACACGAGCCCGTCGTCGCGACTATTGCCCGACACCCTGGTGCCTGGTCGCTACTCCCTGTAGACGTCACTTGCGGACGTCACTTGTGCTGCCTGCTAGTCCCATCCATGAGCCCCGCTGCTGCCCATCACACCCACTAGTCCACGTTGGGGACCTGCTGTCGCCGGTCATGATTCTGCCTACCTCAACCAACTGCTAGTCTTCAGTACAACCTGTGTTGAACAAGCCTTGTGGCTCAAGCAGCTTGTGTTGTGGTCTCCGGAAGCTCGCGAAACCTGCGCTCTAATACCAATTTGTAGTAACGGATTAGACACGAAGATCAAGACAGTCAATCGTCACGCGCAACAAGAGACAAAGAGAGTGAGAGAGAGCACAGCAGAGAGTGCATGTTTGTAGGTACTATGATGAGAGAGTACGTTTAGGTTTTTAGACAGATATATATGTGTAAGTACAAGTGCTAAGGGTGTGTTCACACCTAAGCCCATTTAAAGGCACGAGGCCTTTATTCCCAACACATCTCTTCCTCTAAGCAGCCTTGGCGCATTGCTAGTGGTGCATGGAGTCCTATGACTTCCCAAGGTGATTTGTTACGGGTTCTCCATCCGTCAAAGGGTATCATCACTACTAGTGACATTTTTCCAGTGTCTATTAGTGGTGTTGGCACCTTGCCTCTATTGTCTAACCGTCCATCAAGCTCCACTTCTGAGGCCCTACCTAGTTTAGCTCCAAGACTAGGATTTTTCAGGGCTGAATGTGAATTCCAGCTAAATTCAAGTGGAGGACTGGCTAGCCATTGAATTTGGGCCATTTCCATCGTCTATGAAGTGGGTGAAGGCCAATAAAGTGCCCGAATCAAGGGGCAAATCAGATTAAAGACTTACTGGTCACTTTGGACAGCAAGGGAGTTTGGATTGCAAAGGGAACAGGGAGAATCCCATTGTAAATCAACTTTTTCTTCAATAAAGCTAAAGGAATACCGAAAGGGGCACCAATTTTGGGCCAATCAGATGTGCATTGTCCAAGATCAGTAGGTAAATTTGTATTTTCAGATTTGCATTTATTCTTTGCTGCTGTAATTGAGTTGTAATTAGGGGTTTACCACCCATCCACGGAAGGAAGGCTGGCTTCAGTATTTGTCTATCATTTTATGTGTTTTAGACACTTTCGATGGGGGGCACATTAGTGCATTTCTTTTTGTATACTTTTGGCTATTTTTTAAGGGTTTGACCACATTTAGGGTTTTTCCTCTTTTTCACCTATATAAAGACAGCCTGTCCTCCCACTTTCATTATCCATTATCCATTGATCCCTTGTGATCAGCCAATCCTCCCCATTCTCTCATCCCCTTGCTATTATCTCACACCCACACTAACATGTAGAGCTACGTATTGGGGCTGACTATTGCAGCCTTGTACCTTTAGCCATTGCAGTCACATTAATCCTTCTCTCTCCTATGTTCTCTTTGTCTCGTTCTCTTTGTGTTCACTTTCTCTTTCCGTTGCGCACTCACAGAAAAGCCCCAAATTTATGGGTGAAATTTGGGCGAAATTCAGCCAATTTGATGAAAAGCCCCAAATTTGTCAATGATCAATAACAAAATTCTTCGATCCAATGTTGAATTCAAGACAATTTATAGCAAATTCAAAATTCCTCGTGAAATTTGACCAAGCTATACTTGAAAAGGGCAATGAGTGCAAACAAAGGCTTAAATTGTGTGAAAATAAGAAATAATAGATGAGAGATAAAAGAATAATTGTTATTAAGATAGAATTTCAAGTCAGGCCCAAGGCGATGCAGCCTGTCAGTTGATCGTTGGCAAGATGGGAAGGCTCGCTAGCGAAATCGATGATGGCGTGAGTGTCTAGGCGACAAGATTGACAACGGTTTGGTCGGCTTTGGGGCAAAGCATAACATCTCGATGTGGCTTGGGCAAGATGAAGTTGGCCACAACTAGGCACAAAGGCAGCAATTGAGGGCAGCAGTAGGTGGTGATTGTGCCTACAAGTAGACAATTGGCTAGGCAATGTGAGGATCAAACTATCTGCCACACAATGAATTGTCAGGAACAGATGACTTGGCCAATTGGCAAGACAGCTCAAGGGACCAAAGACAATACCACAAGAACAAGTCAATTCCTCAATAGCAAGTGAGATGATGCAAAAGACAAGTTGGTGTCCTATCAACAATCAACCAATAGGTTACCACATCATTCGTGGACTTGTCGCCTGGGTTCAACTTCAAATTCTATCCTTAAAACAATTATTCTTTTATCTCTCATCTATTATTTCTTATTTTCACACAATTGAAGCCTTTGTTCATATACCTTGAGGACACCAAGGATTGAAGCCTTTTCATGACAATTTAATTTTCACACAACTACATTCAATAAAAGTTTAAATACCTAGGGAGCCCAGATCATGGATCAAAGGGTATCAATACATAGCCCATGAGATGCCTACACAAGCTTCATCATTGACAACACTATTATAAACCATTGGCAAGCAATGAAGAGAGTCTTCACATACCTCGAGGACACCAAGGATTGAAGCCTTTTCTACAAGGCTATTTCTTCACTTATGCATGATTTCATGGATTGCAATGCGGCTGATCATTTACAAAAAAAATTGACATATATTTTCATAAAGGCTACTCCTCTACTAGAGTCTAAAGCTATTTGGCTATCTTTATATGTGATACCTTTTAAAACATGATATATCATTTATTGTATTGTCATAGGTCACTATAGCCATCCGGATGAACATGTGTAACCATGACCACATATATTATTTTTTCTAGGATTTTGTCATCTTTCCTACATTAGTTTGCCCATTCTATAGAGGGGGGTTGTAGGCCATCTCAAGGCTACACGTTAATGCCCTTTGATCTATGATCCGGGCTCCCTAGGCATTCAAACATTAAAGATAATTGCTGCCCCTAGTGTCACAGACCCTAAGTAATACTAGGGTTTAAGGTTTCGTATGATGGTTAAGCCATTCAAGGTTAGGTTTTATCATAAACAGGTACTTTGTGCATCATCAGCACATTAATGTGGCATATTCACTGTGGTCACCTTAACTGTTGCACTTTCTTTCAGTCATTAATACATCACCTCTCATTTTGTGATTGAGTATCATTGTGCATTATCTTTTCATTCTCTATCAATTAATCACACATTTACTTCACACCTAGGCCAACAACCATGAGGTGCCCTCATAGGAAACCCAAGTCACAAAATTGTACACCATCATTGAAGCATCCAACCTTGCCACGAAAGAGGGGTCCAAATCATCATGAAAACAGAGCACATTAGTGTACAGCCAAGGTGACACACAGCAGAAATGAGGATCCAACAACCATGAGGCGCCCTCATAGGAAACCCAAGTCACAAAATTGTACACCATCAATGAAGCATCCAACCTTGCCACAGAAGAGGGGTCCAAATCATCATGAAAACAGAGCACATTAGTGCACAGCCAAGGTGACACACTGCCGAAATGGTTGGTTGGAAACTGGATCCATCAAGACATGGCATTGTAGGGCAGATACATCTGCTGTTCTCATTGCAATAAAAGGCATACATCATTATATGGTGGGCAGTTAAGAGATGTTCTAGCACCTTCTTTTGACATCTCCCATAAATGCTTTGGATTCTCCTATCTCATAGCAAAGTGAGCTGAGAAGTATTTTCATTTTTGTGGAAAAAACTGATAATAGTTGCTTATTCAGTGGTGACATAATTTGCATGCAGAGAAAAACCTTGGCATATTATTATTTGAGACATTTGTTGCTTGTCAGCACTCTCATCCAATCTCATCAAGTGACAGTAAGCTCTTCCTAACCATGCCATATGGACAAAGCATTACAGCACAGATGGTGGCTTTCCCCTTTTAGCAAATTCAAAATGACAATGAATGTGATTTCTCAAATAGGCCAGTAAGCTTGGATCTAGCATACAGACCAGTAAGCTTGGATCCAGAGTCACAATGAAAGAAGCTTTGACTACAAGCCTCAGCTACATAAAACAAGTATTTTGCAACCAAAAATTGTGAAAATACACAACACAATAAGGCAATACAGAATACTACCAGGTGAAATTGCGGCACTAATCTGCTTTGATGCTGAGTATATGTGCCTAATCAGTGGCATCCGCTTGATAAACCATTCGCCAAGTAAGAAAATGGAAGCTCCGACCCATGATGACACAAAAACACCAACAGAAAAAATAAAGATAATTGACGTAACAAAACCCAGTCCTGCAATTCAACATGGACACAAAAATGGGAAACAAGAATGAGACTAGGCTTCCACTGGATTTCATCTTTTACTTTAAGCCAAATAAAAGAGCTCTCACCAAAGATGTTGATGCCAAGTTGTGCATATATAGGAGAAAAAAAGCCATCAAAAAACTGGATGAACCACCAGGTCACATAAAATGTGATGGCTATTGGAAGTAAAATAACACTGCAATGAGGCAAATACAGTTTCAAGGCTAAACACCAAAAACATGATTTTCACTAGAGCTACTTAATTTAAACATCAAACAAAATACAACTTAACAAAATGCAATATTAACTGTTATAGATCCAACATACCATCCACTCATGAACTTTTTGGAAACCCAGCTTCGCATTGAATGATATGCCTGCAAAACAAGAGAAGTAAAGTTTTAATATGCATGACTAAGTGAGAGATATGAGCTTTTCAAAACAACACATATGTCCAAAAGCACAAATAGATAGATGATGACTACAAAAGAGTAAACCCAAATGTAAAAACTCAGGTACGTTGTTCTGTTCATAATGATGTGCTTCAAGTGGTCCAGGATGATGAGCCCTTTAGATGATGAGTATGTCATGTCTCCACACTCTCTTAAGACCCAAATGAAACCTAGGCATCAGACCAAGGGCACTGCAATGAGCTGCTCAAGGGCTTGTGGTGATGGCAGCCAAACAGGAACACTCAACAAGAAGAAACAATGAAGTCAATGAACAAAGAACTCAGCTGAATACTAGATAAAAGCCGGATACATTGAAGAACCCCTCCAAATGCTACAATGTGTAGCCGTAGTGAGGGTGCTAGAAGTAAGAAGGCACAAAATGATAATAACCCACTGGCACATGTGCCTGTAAATAGGCAAGAAACCCTAAAATACGGGACCCAAAACTAGGGACAAAAGACAAAAAGAACAAAAGTGACCAAAATGAGTGGATCCAGATAGAGCTCCTAAAACCCCTAATTGACTCGATGTAGAGCTCAAAACCAAGAGATGATCATGACCACTAAAAACCTTCTCTAATCCTAGATGTACTTCAACTCCCATAGGATGCAAAAGATGAAGAATCAAAGGCAATGGAAGACCCTTCGTGAAAATATCTGTCACATTGTGTTGAGCTAAAATATGCACTAAATGCTGTTTAGCCTCTTAAACAGCCACAAAACATGCTTAATTAATAAAAAAATCCTAAAACGGGGAGCCGTTCGAGAGAGTTTCTATGCAAACCCTAATTTGGAAGGTACAAGCTGCCCACCATTCAAGTCTATCCTTCTATGCAGGTTTCTCACTCTTCAATGCAGATTTCAGCCATTAGCCTTCCTCCAGTGGCTGTCCAACCTTTGTGATTGCCACCATGTCCTCTTCATCAGCTTTGGCACTTGGCAACTGCTCTCTTGCTGCTGCCCTGCTGCCCTACAGCTTGGCACCCTTCCTACTGCTGTGTTTGGACATCTCAGCCATCACCAACCTCTGTAGCCTCCAATTCTGCTTGCATTTTCAGCCCTTGATGCCTGGCAACTGGTGGATCTTCTCTTGACTACCTGGTGGCTCTACTGATTGCTGCATTTTATACTTTTTGGTGCCACCTTGACTATCATCAGCCTCCTCAGCTGTCGCCCTAGTTCTTGATCACCCTCAAGGATCAGCGTTTTCATCTTTCACTACTTTTTGACACTTTGACTAGTGGTTACAGCACTTGGGATCTGTCTCTAGTGGGGGGCACCACACTACAATACTCTACTACTATGCCTTTGACCATTTCTGTACACTCTTACATTCATTTACTACATTGATTCATTCACTTCAGAGTTCTCCTTCTCTCTCCATTTGTGTGTGTTTTTGTGTTTTGAGTTTTGCATATCACTATCTATGTCTCTGTGTCTCTGTCATGGTCGTACACTCTGTGTTTCCTCAGTACAAGCCCTAGTAGCTTCTTCACGTGGTATCAGAGCCAGACCCCGTTGCTCTTGTCACTATCTATGTCTCTATGTCTCTATCATGGTCGTACACTCTATGTTTCCTTAGTGCAAGCCCTAGTAGTTTCTTCATGTGGTATCAAAGCCAGACCCCATTGCTCTTGTAAAGAGTAGCTTGTGGATATTGTGGAGGCTTGGTTTTGTGCGAGGCACACGAACGACTCATAACCGAATCACAATGTCTCAGACACCTCCTTCTTGGGACCCCATGGTGTCTTATCAAGCTTCTCCACCATTGGAGGCCCTAAGGAGGCATTATGGACTCAGTAAGGAGGACAGCATCTCACCTCCTATCCCAAATTTCAGTTTCATGACATAGAAGGAGTTTGAAGAGTACTTGCGCATTACGTATAGTCAAGCTTACACCCCTCCCACCAACTTTCCTACACCATCCGAACGTGTTGGTGAGGCTAGCCACCTCTCCGATCCTGGAGGACATAACGACATTTGGGACAACTAGTGACCCATCTTCTTCCTCTCAGCCACGCCTAGTGTCAAGTTTGTACAACCCCTTTGAGTCATATGAATTAAAATCCTCTCTTGTTTCTCCTTTTGCTATGCATGATCCGGATGATTTTCTATACATAAACTTCAATAGTGGGGACTCTTGAAGCAGACATTCTTCATCAGGTATATATACATCTTCTGTTTCATCCCGCCCTCTTCTTATACACAGTAAGGAGGACAACATCTCACCTCCTATCCCAAATTTCAGTCTCATGACATAGAAGGAGTTTGAATAATACTTGCGCATTACGTATAGTCAAGCTTACACCCCTCCCACCAGCTTTCCTACACCATCCGAACGTGTTGGTGAGGCTAGCCACCTCTCCGATCCTGGAGGACATATGACATTTGGGACAACTAGTGATCCATCTTCCTCCTCTCAGCCACACCTAGTGTCAAGTTCGTACAACCCTTTTGAGTCATATGAATTAAAATCCTCTCTTGTTTCTCCTTTTGCTATGCACGATCCGGATGATTTTCTGTACATAAACTTCAATAGTGGGGACTCTTGAAGCAAGCATTCTTCATCGGGTATATCTACATCTTCTATTTCATCCTGCCCACTTCTTATACACACCTCAATCTCCTCTATTTTTCATTCTAAAACCTTGGATTGCACGCTACTTCTGCATCCAACACACTAGGAGTTGGATTCTCCATCTCAGCTCCTAGTACTTTCTCTTTCTCCACACCATCTTCTACCTACCCTCACTTCACTACCCCTTTGCGCCCCAGTATGTCATTAGGGAGAATGCCACCCTTTAACAATGTGCCTTCCGCATACATGTGTTAGCAGATATTAGTCAGCTCATGGTGTGAGTCTGTGTGCAGAGGCTGGGCATTTTATGTAGCATTTTATGCAGTATTTTATGGCACATTTTTGTGGCCATTTATGATGTATTATTTAGCATTTGTTGCTGGCCGACCAGCATTAAATGCTGGCCGACCTGCATTTTATGCTCCCCACTTTTTGTGGCTATTTATAGGGCTCCTCCTCCACAGTCTTTGGTACTTCAGCCATCAGTGGAGATCCTTCTGGGAGAGAGGAGCCGGTGCTGAGGAGCCCACGCAGCCAGTGACTCACCGTTGTATGCTGCTGTCTCGTGTTCGATATGGATTCTATTTCCCGAGCATACATCTGAGTTCTCATCTGTCTACTGTGTTCATTCTTTCTTCTGTCTTGTGTTTCAGCATTTATTTCAGCATATTCTTCACGCTTCCATTGCTGCACCACTTCTGACATGGTATCAGAGCTCAGGCTGCAACCTATTTGTGCTGTGTTTTCTTGCTGATTTCAAGATTTACACCCTTCTTGCTGATCAGGCAGCTGTCCTTCCTGCTGGCGACTGCTGATTTGCTGCTGGCGACAGTGTTTCAGCATTTGCGTTTTGCGTTTTTCTGGACAGATTTGCGTTTACTGCTGTTCCACTCTTTGCTGCCCCTGTTTCCTTCATCAACCTGCTGGCAACAGTCTTTAGACCCTGTTTCTTCAGTTTGCAGCCTGTGTTTTGCTGTTTACAGCATTATTTTTGACTGTTTTTCTGATTATTCAGGCCGTTTTTGCTGTTTTTGGCAGTTTTTGACTGATTTTTTGACTTTGTGTAGCAGCTTTTGGCTTATTTTGGTCAGCCTTTGGGTTATATTGCATGTGAACTCACTATTTTTGGTGTTTTTGGTTGCGTTTTGGCTGTGCTCACTCTCCCAACGACTTTCTTTTCTTCTACTTCTCTTCTTATCCTCTCCATATGGCTCCTCCGTGCACTTCCTACAAGCTCCCCCCGGAGTTTGATGGAGTGGCCAATGCTTTGCGGGCGCAGACATCATCGTCTCCTGTCAGTTTTACACATATGACCTCGATGCTTCTTGAGCATGAGGCATCCTTGAGATTACAGGGGCGGCTTCCGGCACATTATGGAGGTGAGGCTTATGTAGCTTCAGAGAGGGGTGACGGGAAGAAGAAGTCGAAGGCCCAGTGTTACCATTGTGGCAAGAAGGGACATTTGCAGAAGGACTGCAAGAAGTTAGCGGCTTCCAGGAAGAAGGAGCAGAAGACGAAGCGGGATGGTGACTCTACCGATGAGTCCTCTCCTTCATCAGACTCCGACTCCGATCCTCCGACCAAGGAGAAGTCTAAGGCGCGGAAGGGATCCTCTTCTTCGGATCGCGGGAAGGGCTTGGTGGCCCCTTCCTCGGCTGCTTTCTAGTGGTGGTGATGAGGTCATCCCTCACGACTCTCTTGTGCCAGAGAGGGAGTGTGAGCGGGTGTTGGTGGGGCTGCAGTGCCTCATCTATATTTTGATACAGGTGCACAGGTTCCAGAGAGGGACGTCCCTGACGCATCGACGGTATCTGGCAGTGAAATCCTAGAGACTAGTGTTGATTTCAGGGTTCATGATGAGCTGTTCTTCTTGACAGAGAGCGAGAGGCTTTCGTCTGGAGCTCACATGAGGGGACACTTTGGTGGTTTGGCCAAAGGCGGGAATCCATGGTCACATGTTCAGAGACATGTTTGGCAAGATTGGCTTTGTCTGTCCTGAGTGACATAGGTGACATTACACAGAGAGCTGCTATGAGTCTTCTCTATTTTCAGGTGTTGTTGGTATGATCGACATCGACATCAGATACTCTCCGAGGCTTCTTGGTGGTGGGCTGGCCACTCACCGCTTGGACATCCATGGTCCTTCTGGTGTTTATTTGTTGTGTAGTTTATGATTCTCCATCATTGTACTATTTCATTGTATCCGATCACACATGATCTGAGAGAGGGTGTTAGCAGATATTAGTCAGCTCATGGTGTGAGTCTGTGTGCAGAGGCTGGGCATTTTATGTAGCATTTTATGCAGTATTTTATGGCACATTTTTGTGGCCATTTATGATGTATTATTTAGCATTTGTTGCTGGCCGACCAGCATTAAATGCTGGCCGACCTGCATTTTATGCTCCCCACTTTTTGTGGCTATTTATAGGGCTCCTCCTCCACAGTCTTTGGTACTTCAGCCATCAGTGGAGATCCTTCTGGGAGAGAGGAGCCGGTGCTGAGGAGCCCACGCAGCCAGTGACTCACCGTTGTATGCTGCTGTCTCGTGTTCGATATGGATTCTATTTCCCGAGCATACATCTGAGTTCTCATCTGTCTACTGTGTTCATTCTTTCTTCTGTCTTGTGTTTCAGCATTTATTTCAGCATATTCTTCACGCTTCCATTGCTGCACCACTTCTGACAACATGAGCACTTCTTTTCACCCTGGAAACTGTGATGGACATCCCCCTCGCTACCCCCGGATACTCACATCCCCATTCATTGACCTTTCAGACACAAGAATTTCCATTCTCTACTTATATACATCATCACACATTCCTTGGGTCACTCCTAGGCATGGATTTCCATTTTCTGCTCCACATGTCCCTATCCCTCCTCCATGGGATTCTCATGTAGTTACCATGCCTATGCCTAGTAAGTCCATGCCCACATTCAAATCCACTATGCACACTTTCTACATGCATGGTAGGCACTCCGGGATTAATTCCCAAGTGTACTCCACACCCCCATTCTACCCTCATTACACACCTTATCCATCTCCTAGCACTACCACTCTTGTTGCAACAACCAAGAATGCCTTCACGGATAAGACTAGTTTTAAAGGGTCGAATTTCAGCACTTGTTCAAACTTTATGCAATAAGTGCTTGAATCTCAAGGACTTTAGGACCTTGTCATTAGCCTAGAGCCTATGTCGGGACCCTCAATTAGCTCACCTTGATCACACCCACCACTGGAGAACCCACTATGCCACTGCCAACATTGAGCTAATGTAGGGGTTGTTTCCTGAGTTTCACTCTCAATTACAACATTTTCCCCTCACATCTAAGCATTGGAGTAATCTCATTGACCACTATAAGGCGTGAGATCACACTTGAAGTATCAATCTCAATTTTGAGCTTCAAGAGTTTTCCATTAAGAAAGGGTATGATTTGTAAGTCAAGTTGGCCGAACATAAACGGTTACTCGCTAAGTTTACTACTACTAGCTCGCCCAAGACAGGTTACGTTCTTTTTAAATAAGCTGTCTAAAAAATACTTCCATTTCATTTGGCACATTATCTCATTGCCCCAATTGCCAACCTTCTTTGAGTTCAAATCTTGCATTACATGAGGCTACACGATCAAGTCCACAAGAAATCCTCCACATACTTGTATTCAAAGAGGGGTTGATTGCCTCTTCTTCGCAAGGTAAAACCAGAGATGGCAAGAATCCACAAGATGCAAAGGCAACTCATAACAAGGGTGGCATCCCTTCCTCCGATGGAACCAAAGAAACAAAATCAATCTGGCAACAACTCCCTAAGAAAAACGCGTTCTGCACACATTGTCAGAGATCGAGCCATGTGGACGAGGAGTGTCGTACCAAGGCCCAAGGTCTTCCTTCTAAGAAACCCTAACAAACCATTGTGCCTGCCTCTACTTCTACTAGACAATCCAATGGAGCTACGGCTCCCATTGCTGCCCCATCTACTTCATCTGTCCCCACGGCTACTGGACATATGACACACAGCCAACCTCAGCAGCCTATATCTTTTAGTACTCCCAAAGGATTAGCTGATTGGTCTGCAAGCTCCTCCCCCATTGCAATCTTTGTATCCGTTCTTAGGTCATCCTCAGCATCTTTATCTAGGACTACTTCTCCAACTTGTCAATCATTTCCTTGGCAAAGACGTGCTAATGGACATATGCAATGGTGGCCTCATCCTTAATTTTTCCTTCTTTAGTCTTCCGCTACATTCACTCACAGATACGTCCTTATTGCATTGTTTATTTAGCTTTACTTTCTATTTTGTCTTGCTTTAAAGCATCTTACTCTACTGAACTTTGTGCTTGCAGATTTTTTTCTCTCTTTTGCAAGGTTCTATATTTCAGTGTAGGTCTAACATGCAACTTTGCACACGTCCTTCCTGGGATAGTGACATGAGATGCGCACCGCTCCTTTCACTGTCTCATCTTCCTAAGATATTTTCTCTTCTACCAATATAGAGGTTTCCCCTCCCGAGGCGGATCGTGCAACATCTCTCTTGATACTATCATGGCAATGTCTTCTACTTTGCTCCTCCGTTCGGAGAACTTCATCCTCATCTTCATCTTCGTCTTCATCATCATGATTCTCGACACCACACAAAGGCCGACATTAGGCTCCTCTTCCTTCTTCACTAGCGTCATCCAAGGTTGAGAGGGGGTTGGTACCCTTTCATGGTATTCTACAGGTTTCTACGCTTGTCTTCAACATCGGCCTCCTTTCCATGATGTACCTTCTCCTTTGCATTGCATGATTTCATCATCTTTGTAAAGGATGCTTAGGCAAGTGAAGAATTTTCCCATGAGGGACATTTCAAGTGACGCCTACTGTATGAGCATTCTCAACATGTAGCATACTATGCATCTCATTATGCAGAGGGTGCTTAGGCAAGTGAACATTTTTCCCATGAGGGATGTGTCCAAGTGACACCTATTGCATGAGCATTCTCAACATGTAGCATACAATGCATCTCATTGTGTAGCACCCCTAAGCAGATTCTAAGGTATCTCCACCGACGGTTCTTACATCACACCACCACTCCTTTATCATCTTTTCCCTCGTCATCAACACCCTCGAGTAGTTGGGTATGCTTGTTTGTTTTGTGGTGTGTTGGATCTAACCATCCCCTTTCATTCTCCCATATGAGCAGAATTAATCAACCGCAAACCATCTCTAATCAAACCATTTAACCTTTTTTTTTTTGTTCATTGCGGTTTCATCCACCTTCACAAGACTTGGTAGACACTAGGCAGCCAAAGTCCACCCTTTGTCCAATGCCCTAGCCTCTCTAGGTGACTACTTGGACTCCCTTAGTAAGATAACCATTGCCTCTATAGTCTTGGTAGGCCACTGCGTAGCCACTGTACACCCTTTGTCCGATACCCTAGCTGCTTTAGAGTGGGACATCTTGTGATAAAACTAGGTTGGCCTTCCTTTCTAGACCTGTTTTGGGCATAGTGACAGGAAACGGCCGGAACGGCCCCCCGGCACGCGGAATCGCCGTCCCCGGAATGTATCCGTCATGGACCGCATTTCCAAATGATGGAACGTTCCCTGTCCCGTTTCAGACAGGGCGTTCCCTGCTGCGTTCCCTGTATGAAAAGGGACAGGGAACGCCACGTGGCAAAACTTACCTGCGCCCGGTCGCGTCCTGCTCCCTCCTGCATCCTGCTCCCGCCTGCATCCTGCCCCCAGCCACCTTCATTCTCTTCCTTCTTCTTCTTTCTTCTCTTCCTTCTCTTCCCTCTCTTCCTTCTTCTTCTTTCTTCTCTTCCTTCTCTTCCCTCTCTTCCTTCTTCTTCTTTCTCTTCTTTCTCCTCCCACCTCCAACCTCTTCCTTCTCTTCCTTCTTCTTTCTCTTCTTTCTCTTTCTTCTCTTCCTTCTCTAGGTTTGACGTTCCCGTTCCTACTTACTTCATGAATTTTGATTTTTTAAATGCCGTTCCCGTTCCCACGTCCCCGTTCCCTTGTTTGGCGTTCCCGTCCCCGTCCCCATCCCCGTTCCCCGTTCCCGTTCCCCGTTTCATGTTTCTATGGCTTTGGGCCTTAGAGGGGATGTTGAGCTAAAAAAAGCACTATATGATGCTTAGCATCTTAAGAAATCCCAAAATATGCTTAATTAATGAAAAACCCTACAATGGAAAGTAGTTCAAAAGAGTTTTTGTGCAAACCCTAATTTGGAAGGGTCCATCCACATCTATGGATAGATAGGCTACCCACCATTCAAGGCTATCCTTTTGTACAGGTCCCTCGCTCTTCAGTGCAAATTTTAACCATCAGTCTTTCTCCAGTGGCTGTCCAGCATCTGCAACTGCTGCCACATCCTCTTCATCAACTTTGGCACCTGCACCCCTTCCACTACTACGTTTGGACATCTCAGCCATCGCTAGCCTCTATAGCTTCTAGTTTAGCTTGCATTTTCAGCCCTTGATGCCTAGCAACTGGTGGATCTTCTCCTAACTACCTAGCAACTCTACAGACTACTGCATTTTGTACTTTTTGGTGCCGCTTTGATCATCATCAGCCTTCTCAACAATCGCCTCGTTCTTGATCCCGCCTCATTCTTGATCCCCCTTGGGGATCACCGTTTTCATCTTTCACTACTCTGACTAGTGGTTACAACACTTGAGATCTTTGTGATTGATTCACTTCAAAGTTCTTTTCTCTCTCAGTTTGTGTTTGTGTTTTTTGCATTTTGATTTTTTAGTTTTGTGTTTTGCATTTAGGGTTTGAGTTTTGCATGTCACTATCTATGTCTTTGTGTTTCTATCATGGTCATACACTCTATGTTTCCTCAATGCAAACCCTAGCAATTTCTTCACACATTGTCCATTATGGGACAATAAACTAGCTCCAGTTTCCCATCTTGGATGCACTCCCAAAAATCGTGATAGAGGAATTGAATGTGCTTGGTGCAAGTATGAAGCATGAGATTCCCACAATGTTGCTATGGAGGTATAAGAGAGACAATGAACACAAGACAATGACCAAAAGTGGGCAATAGTCCCACGCTAAAAGTTCTAAGTAATGGAATAAATAAATAAAAGCACTATAGATTTAAAGTATGTTGGACCTAACCCTAAACTAGAGTTAAACTCACTTTCAAAGATAGTGACACGACCAACTTAGTTGTGTCTATGCCACACACTTAAACATTGGGCATACCTAGAATTGACAAATTCTAGCATCCCTCTATAGTGCCAATGTGATGATGTTCAAGGAGTGAATCGATCACCAAAAGGGATTAAGTTCAAGGATTCTCGAAATTCCTCAAACTTTTCATGTGACACTGCCTTGGTGAAAATATGTATAGAATACTCTTGTGTGAGAATGTAGACCATGCCAATCTCCCTTGCATGTGATCTATCACCAGAATGAGAATGAACTTAATGATTTAATTAAACTTCACAAAGATTTTAAATTAATATGAACTTCAATTCTCATACCTCTTAGCTCTTGGGACGGTGAACACAAGCAATGTGGTATAAGAGCAAGGCAAAAGTAACAAGGTGCAATGTGAAACTTTCATTAAGTTGAAAGTTTGCACATTTATTCTAAGTTACATTGAATTTTTCACCCAGTAAGCAGCTCACTTAGGGCACTTAAATTATTAAGCAGGCCCTGAGCTAAAGTTTCATCCAATCAGTAAGTCAATTATAATTAATGACTACATCATCAATTAGCCCTTAATAAAAAACGAGGCTTGATTAAGGGCAACTAGCTATTTGGAACTCCTCTCTCATTTTTTTAGCAGCCCAAGTTTGGACTCTGGAGACAGCCAGTTCTTCTCTTCTTTGCTGCAAAAATTGTAGGTTTCAGCCATGGAATATGAGCTGACAGCATGCATGGAGTGTGGACTGAAACCAGCCTGCCTTCTTGGCAAGGGTAGTGATAATCTAATTTAACTCAAAATTACAGCGAGCATTAAATACATAAATCTGAAATACACAATTTACCACTTAATCTTGAACAACCAACATCAAATTGGCCCAACAGCTAGCGTCTCTTGCAGTATTTCTTTATCTCGTATTGTTCTAAGGTAAGTACAATGAAATATAAGGTAATCTCCTTCAATCCTCAATACATTGGCTGTCATAAAATGATCTATGCTGCTTGGACACAATTTGCCCCTTGATAGTACAACAACCTAGGCTCAAATTAGGTCAAATTTCTGGCATGTGGACCACAATAATTTGAGAATAGGCTATCCCTTCGTTCAACTACAAATATCTTGCCTTCAGTTGCTACTCCAAAATCCTGAGATGGGTGTGGAAATCCTAAATTTTGCAGTAAATTAGGGTTTTAACAGCAATTTCTGCAATTGTTCTTCACCCCAAGCTAAAATTGGCTGAAAACTATTGAGGGCTAGTTGGTAAACAAGAGAGAAAATCAGCTAAAAAGAGTATCTTTCAATCCATTGCTCTAACGGCAATTCTAATGGCACCAGCAACTTCAAAAGAGGAGTAAAGCCTCAGTGTAACTGCCAAGCCTCTTCTATCGCCACCTCTCACTAAGGCAAAGAAGGAAACCTATTGCCCTTGTCCTATTGCATTGTCAATCAATTGGTGCCTCTCTCAAAGCTCATCCAGCAGCTCCTCAGCCTCTAAATGCTGAGGATCACCCTCAACCAGCCACCCTCCAATTTGCATGAGAACTTTTGATAAATTGGCAGCCTGTTTTGCCACTTAGCAGTTTTCCAAAAGTAATTTCCACCTAAAATTAATTAATTATTCTTTCAACCCTTCCCAAGAACTAGCTAGTGCCCATCCACAATTAGTGTGCTAACCCCCATGCCACTTAGTAGCTTTCCAAAAGTAATTTCCACCTAAATTTAATTAATTATTCTTTCAACCCTTCCCAAGAACTAGCTAGTGCCCATCCACAATTAGTGTGCTAACCCCCATGGGATATTTAATGTCCCAACATTAATTGGCCTTGGACTTAGCATTAGTTTATTAATTAATGCCTAGTTCGTATAATGTTACCATTGGACATTTAATGGCCCAATTAATGGCCTAGGTCCAAACTGACACCAAGCACCTGTCTAGCATAACTTTGTACAACTTTTGCCAATGTCACCCAGTAATCACCAAGGTTACTAAGGTCTCACTATCACTTAGTTGACTATCATTTCACATGTGCACCTCACATACGTACGATTAATAATGCCAAAGCTCAGTATTAAAAATACACATCCTCAGGGCGCCTACGCAGTGGTGTGCCACCCTAGGTAGCTTATGCCTATAATAGGTAGTCACTTCATTCATTCTTCACTCTTACCACTCTCTTCAGTCATTCTTCGCCCCTCTTCCTCCGTCATCAAACACCCTTCCCTTCTCTCACCAACCCCTTCCATTGCCCTCACACCCCTTGAGGAGGACATTGCGGTTGGAGGCTCACGGCTACCTTCACCCTTTCTCTTTTACTATAGGTGCCCTATTCCATAATCAAGCCTTGCATTTGGAGTATCTTCCACCTGGCGTCACCATCATCTACTTGTCGTCAACACCCTTCTCCATCGGGCTCCACCTTCACCTGCGTTTTTCAGTGTGGAGATCTTCTCCTTGCCTGGCATCATCATCTCCAAGTTGGCATCAACATCCTAGCCTTTGGCGACAATCTCCATCATCGAGCACCGGTGATTTCATCACTCTCCATCGTAGGGGCTGTTGGAACCTACGTTTTTGCAGCTTGGCTCCTCCTCCATCACATGGCATCACTCGTGTGTCAAGAGGCTACTGGGACCTGCGTTTTTGCAGCCCGGTTCATCCTCCATTATCTGGCATCATCATTATCCACCTGGCATCGGCATCTAGGCTGCTCTCCCTACGTTTGACAGCTCTAACATTCTAGGATTTGTATTTTGCTGCCTAAGTCACTCCTCGGCATCAGAGGACTACGATTCGCTCCCTCAATAGCTAGTGATCATCTTCCACATCTTCGACGGCATTACAAGACTGCGGTCTAGTGCCTCGATAGTTGTCTTTCACCTTCCAGTGATTACTTCAATAGCCCACTGCTTGGAGGATTGTGTTTCGCTCCCTTCACTATGCAAATTCCCCACAAGTACTGCCACTTGATTCAGACAGGATAGTGCAGTTATCTTTTGAGCTTCAACTCTACTATATCAACTTTTCTTCTCATAGCATGATTCAATGCATCATCACCGTGTTCTTCATGTTTTTGAGTTTCTCTTCTATCTCAGTGTTTGCCGTATACACTCTGTTATTCCCTGCAAACCCTGTTGTCTCTACAATGTCGCTTATTTTGACATGGCATTAGAGCATAGCTATTATTTTTGACACTATCATCACAAACTATCACATCAATCTATTTAGCTTGTAAACTTGCAAGAGCTCTCTCTCTCTCTCTCTCTCTCTCTCTCTCTCTCTCTCTCTCTCTCTCTCTCTCTCTCTCCACCATGGAGCTTCATCCCCCATAGCCTACTGGTCACACACGCGAGCTCCATACCCAACAGTGATATCAGATCGGGTTCGCCTCCAGCTTCACCCATGGCTGCCCAATGTTTTGCTAGTTTTCTTCGTGTTCCCATTCTACATGTTTGCCACTAGTTGTTTGCTGCACAACGTCTGAAGAAGAAGAAGAAGAGGAGGAGGAGGAGGAGGAAATATTGCACATGTGTTCTGCACCTCTCATTCACGACAAACCTGCCACCAGTACAACCCAATCACTTTGCCCGCATTCTCTGCACCTTGGTTAGACGTGTCCCCCGATAGCTACCGTTTGCTCCACAATCTACCCGTCAATCCTACCGATTGTGCACCCCTATCGCATCATTCAGAATCACCCTTGTCATATCACACCATGATGCTTCCAACCCGTTCTCATTTCAACCAATCAAAGGCCCAGAAGGTAATATTTTATTATTGAACCTTGATCTAGTAAGGTTTTAAACTTTACTCAAGGGCCTATTCACATGGAATTGGGGATTTTAAATTTTGGGTCAAATTTTCATAAATTTTGTCAATCAAATTTGGGGCTTTTCAAATCTGAGTCTGTGTTCTTTAAATTTCTTCATTAAAATTTCATCCTCTTTTGAATTCAAGCTCTCTTCATGGCATCTACCATCGGGATGTTGAGATATGGCATCACGATTGAAAAATTCTCAAGCATTAACTTTTCCATCTAGAAGACAAAGATCCAGCTCATACTCATGCAAGAAGGTGCATGGAAAGTCATCTCCATTGATAAGCCAAAGCACATTCAAGGCAACACACAACTTCATCAAGAATGGCTCGAGAAGAATGAAAGCGCACTCGCCATCATTAGGCTCGGCCTCTCTGACAACCTTCTTCATTGCCGTGATCTTACAAAAATGGCAAAAGAGGTATGGCCTTCAAACCACATTTGGGGGAGATATTAATAATTCCAAATTGTTTGTAAAGATACAATTGTTTAGTATCTTCTACAATCCTTCGAAAAATCTTGAGCAATATCTCAATGATATAAGTCCTCTTTACCAAGAATTGACCACTCTTAAGCCTCATGAAAGAAGTACAATTCAATGAAATCATGACAGCTCTCAAGGTGGCTCAAGAGATGAAATATAAAGAAATGGTCACTATCCTTTTGGATAAAAAAAGCCACAACAAAGATGCTAACATTGCACTAGTTGCCTTCTACACCAAGAAACAATCGCCTAAGTGCCAATATTACAAGCATGGGTCACACTATTGATCGATGCTACAAAAAAAAGGTAAGCAGCAACACAAGCAACACGCCCAACATGCCGCTGCTAATACCTTATTTAATAGTGACTCTGACAAGCCCCCTACCACCTCTGATAAGGCCCTTAATGTATCTATTCAATCATTGTCACTTAGCAATGATAAACCCTATCAATATGCTTTTTTAATCAAATCTTAAATAAATAAATAATGTGTTTTGAAATTAGACATTGACCGTGCCAATGGATGTATTAAGACCTTTTCAAACACTTACTATGTGGGGTACTCTACCTGGATTTCTATCCAAAAATATTATATTTTCCTTTTATGATTCTATTAGGAGCTATGTTTCAGGGGGGGATTGTAACTACTTACCACATGACCTCTAAGTTTATCCCGGAGGCTATATCCATATATTTGGCCTCTGGTCATTTACCCAGTGCCTCTGAGCCACGTTGGCTTTTGATCAGCCTTTGATTGTAACCACTTACTACATGACCTCTGAGTTGATCTCAAAGGCTATACCCATATATTTCGCCTCTAGTCATGTATCCAATGCCTCTGAGCCACGATAGCTTTGATCAACCTCTAAGCCATACACACGCACATCTGAACCATGCCTTACTTTAAATCCCTAAGCTTTTTGGTAGACCATGTCATGACCTCAAGGTAACTATGAAACACTTCATTCCCAAAATGTTTCACCCCTGAAACGTTGTGTTTCACCTCAAAATATTTCACCTCTGGACAAGTCCCAAGCAAAACACCAAGTAAAATAGTTGGATAATATATATGAGATAGTTTTCTTTATAAACAATGAGTGGCAACTTACATATTTATACCATGTGAATCATTTCATGTCAACAAATGATGTTTATCCTCTATGCTGAGTGTCTAGAAACTCTCAAAAGAGCAAGAAAATATACTTTTTTTCCATTTAAAAATGTTGTTTCAATCAACCATTTCACTTAGGGTGTTTCGTGCTTCATTGAAACGTTTCAGGCATTTCAATCATTTCACGTTTCAATGCCAACGAAAAACATTTCGCAGTTACCATGCATGACCTACACGAGTTGTATCTCCCTTATTTATGTGTCTCCTTTCCAGAATCATTGTACAAGATTAGACACTATCTCTTCGAGATAAGCCCTTCTCTTTTTCCTTTCTTGTATGTTTCGTGTCACGAGTTCAACCATCCATGACCCGAATGGGAAATTTTTTAGATTACTTTATCCCCATGTGTGAACACACATTATTATGTATACAAGTGTGTATTTAGGTGTGAACACCTTTTACACCACTTAGCATTTAATAAGGGTCAAAGTTGTAGATGGATATCTTCATAGCAGCCAAAAACGTCAGAAACGTTTAGAAATGAAACGTCAGAAACGTGTTTCGTAAGTTTCTTTCAAGAGGGGGTAAAATAAGAAACACGGGTTTTTTTATATAGGGATTTTTAATAGTTTTGACTAGGGAAAGAGGTTCTAAACCTCTATGAAACTCTCTCTTAAACAAAGAATGGCTAATTGAGCTTAAGTGATAATAGAGTCAATTGAGAATAATACATTATACGTGAACGTGATGAGTTGTTTTTTTTTCATACGTCTCGATATCCATGATCCATTATTGACTTGTCACCTTTGTCAAAGTTAGTAGTCTTTGGACAAGCTATACTATGGTTTAGAACTCAAACATTATAATTTATACATATCATACAAAGAAAATTGAAATTAACATGTAAATAGCTTATCTATAATATGGACTAAGTCAAGTTGCAACATCATGATTCTCATTTCAAAACAAACTAACAAAATGTCAAAATCGAGAATGAATCATAATATATCATAAATAACTCATAAATGAGACTAAAGTCATATAGTATTTAAATCTCAAGACAAGAATAGATACTAGATTGAAAAAGTCCAATAACTAAACAAAATCACAAAAAAATCAATCTCTCGTCCAAAATCTTGAGCCCTCACCAATCATTACACATCATCATCATCATGTTTAACATTGCCCCATAGTTTTTGTCAAAAAAACCATGTTTTGGGTTCCAACTCACTAAATAAAATATAATATAATAAAAATGCCCACGTTTTTTACTTTTAGAAACGTTTCGTACTTTAAGAAACGTTTCCTAAGTTTCAAATTCAAAGAAACGTGTTAGCTGCTATGGATATCTTAGCCTATATATTCAAGCCCTATCACTTGGACTATCATCACAAACTATTGTATCAATCTATTTAGCTTGTTGTAAGAGTTCTCTCTCTCTCGCTCTCTCTCTCTCTACACCATGGAGCTTTACTCTCCATAGCCTGTTGGTCACGCACGTGAGTTTCGTACCCAACAGAAACCAATGTAGTCCTTAGACTATGTATATATCTACTCACCTGTAATACTACATACTGTTATCAAGACAAGTGTTGTACAAATAGATGAGGTAATCACATAGTTACCTGGAACGGGGAACGGGAACGGGAACGGGACCCCCTGGAACGAGGGGAACGTCCAAGGTCGGGGAACGGGAACGGGGGGAACGGCACATGTCTTAAGTGCCCCAAATATGCCCTGCATGACCCAAACTGCCCCAAAGAATGTCCCTCTAATTGCCCCAATACCCGTCAATGCATGAAATTGACCCAAATGTCCCAACATTGACTCGATTACCCCCATAGCTCCAAATTGCCTTGAATTGCCCCAATTATCCCAATTTCCCTTGAAATTAGACAATATAAATGGATGAATACCTTGGAATTGAGGATCGGCTGAAATTTGATTCTGATTTGCAAGAGTTGAAATTTTGATTCTGAAATTTGATTCTGAAATATAAACCATTTCACTTAGGGTGTTTCGTGCTTCATTGAAACGTTTCAGGCATTTCAATCATTTCACGTTTCAATGCCAACGAAAAACATTTCGCAGTTACCATGCATGACCTACACGAGTTGTATCTCCCTTATTTATGTGTCTCCTTTCCAGAATCATTGTACAAGATTAGACACTATCTCTTCGAGATAAGCCCTTCTCTTTTTCCTTTCTTGTATGTTTCGTGTCACGAGTTCAACCATCCAAGACCCGAATGGGAAATTTTTTAGATTACTTTATCCCCATGTGTGAACACACATTATTATGTATACAAGTGTGTATTTAGGTGTGAACACCTTTTACACCACTTAGCATTTAATAAGGGTCAAAGTTGTAGATGGATATCTTCATAGCAGCCAAAAACGTCAGAAACGTTTAGAAATGAAACGTCAAAAACGTGTTTCGTAAGTTTCTTTCAAGAGGGGGTAAAATAAGAAACACGGGTTTTTTTATATAGGGATTTTTAATAGTTTTGACTAGGGAAAGAGGTTCTAAACCTCTATGAAACTCTCTCTTAAACAAAGAATGGCTAATTGAGCTTAAGTGATAATAGAGCCAATTGAGAATAATACATTATACGTGAACGTGATGAGTTGTTTTTTTTTCATACGTCTCGATATCCATGATCCATTATTGACTTGTCACCTTTGTCAAAGTTAGTAGTCTTTGGACAAGCTATACTATGGTTTAGAACTCAAACATTATAATTTATACATATCATACAAAGAAAATTGAAATTAACATGTAAATAGTTTATCTATAATATGGACTAAGTCAAGTTGCAACATCATGATTCTCATTTCAAAACAAACTAACAAAATGTCAAAATCGAGAATGAATCATAATATATCATAAATAACTCATAAATGAGACTAAAGTCATATAGTATTTAAATCTCAAGACAAGAATAGATACTAGATTGAAAAAGTCCAATAACTAAACAAAATCACAAAAAAATCAATCTCTCGTCCAAAATCTTGAGCCCTCACCAATCATTACACATCATCATCATCATGTTTAACATTACCCCATAGTTTTTGTCAAAAAAACCATGTTTTGGGTTCCAACTCACTAAATAAAATATAATATAATAAAAATGCCCACGTTTTTTACTTTTAGAAACGTTTCGTACTTTAAGAAACGTTTCCTAAGTTTCAAATTCAAAGAAACGTGTTAGCTGCTATGGATATCTTAGCCTATATATTCAAGCCCTATCACTTGGACTATCATCACAAACTATTGTATCAATCTATTTAGCTTGTTGTAAGAGTTCTCTCTCTCTCGCTCTCTCTCTCTCTACACCATGGAGCTTTACTCTCCATAGCCTGTTGGTCACGCACGTGAGTTTCGTACCCAACAGAAACCAATGTAGTCCTTAGACTATGTATATATCTACTCACCTGTAATACTACATACTGTTATCAAGACAAGTGTTGTACAAATAGATGAGGTAATCACATAGTTACCTGGAACGGGGAACGGGAACGGGAACGGGACCCCCTGGAACGAGGGGAACGTCCAAGGTCGAGGAACGGGAACGGGGGGAACGACACATGTCTTAAGTGCCCCAAATATGCCCTGCATGACCCAAACTGCCCCAAAGAATGTCCCTCTAATTGCCCCAATACCCGTCAATGCATGAAATTGACCCAAATGTCCCAACATTGACTCGATTACCCCCATAGCTCCAAATTGCCTTGAATTGCCCCAATTATCCCAATTTCCCTTGAAATTAGACAATATAAATGGATGAATACCTTGGAATTGAGGATCGGCTGAAATTTGATTCTGATTTGCAAGAGTTGATAATGCATCAAATTTGAACTTTGCATGGACTCCTAATTAGATTGTGGGTTGTCTTGACACTTTGAATCTTCAACCCGAGAGAGAGAGAGAGAGAGAGAGAGAGAGAGAGAGAGATTAGTGTGTGCACATTAAACAATGGAGATGGGTGAATATGTGGTAGAAGGACTATGACCCAAGCTTTTTTTTAAAAAACAAGAAAAAACGTCAATTTTCAATAAACAGGCCTGGAACGGCTGTTCCAAACAGGGAAGGGCAGGGGGAACTGCAGGGAACGGCAGGGAACGTTCCTTGGCCGTTTCACCTCCTTGGAGGGTTTGGAATGCGTTAGGCCGGAACGGCCATTCCCTGTTTCTATGGGTAATCAACAGCCTAGTTATAAATAGAAACATCTGATAGATCACTGTTACCATACATTGAAAGTTTATACCATGCTTCCATAGGTGTGCTCATAGGTTTACAATCTTGTATGTTATCCGTTACTAGCAACGTCTGAACGTACTACAATTGAGACATGATAATACCACGCAAACTTTGGGTGAATTGAATCCTCAAAAAATAGTAAAGTAACAATATATCTAACATATCAAAGGTAGATCTCAATTCAGCCTGGAAATCTACAATTTTTCCCTCATTCGGTCCAATGAGTAGCATATCATCACATCAAGAATGATCATTATGGAATCCCCCCCTTCCTTCTTAAAACAGAGGGTGGGTTCAATTTGTTGGAATATAAAGGCCCGGTAACCTCCATGTATATAGTACACGCACATTGTACATGTGAACGCACCCTTTACGTGCCCTAAGTATAAATACATTTTATTACTTTTATCTTCTCGTACTTTCACTCTGCTCACTCTCTCTCCAGCCGTCATACTCATACGCTCTTGTTCAAACTCAAACCAGCTGAGCTATGCCCTGTCAGTCCAACAACTAGTATCAGAGCTTACGGTACAAGATCATCAGGTCGTGCAGGTGCTCGCGACAGGCGTGCAGTCGGCTAGAGTTCATGTCCAGCTCGGCTGGAGTTCGTGACGAGAATGGAGTTGGGCAACCACACTGCCGAGTAAGCATGATCAGTATACACCAAGCATACACGGCATAACGTGCGGCAAGTCGACAGCGGGTCAACAGACCCCTTCCCCAAGTCCAACAACAAGCGGCATCTCGGCGGGCAGTACGTGACGCGTCAGTCATACGTGACTCGGTGGGCAGTTTCGGCAGGCAGATGCGATGCGACAGGGGTCAACGGCGCCCCCCCCCCCTCCCGATTAGTTCCGTCATTTTTTTTTTTTATAACAAATCAAATTTCCTCTAATCCCCTCATTAGCCTTGGCGGGTGTTCACACACCAGAGGCACAATTTCAAAATCTGTGCAAATTGGGCCACAGAATTTGGTGCTTTTCCTAGATTTGGCATCATTCATGCCTGTCAGTGACTTTTGAGTCGAAAATTGTAGACATCGCGTGCGGTGACGTCAATTAAATTGGGGATTTTGCAAATTTTGTCGAAATTTTGCCTTTCTTGGGTAAAATTTCTGACATTGGACCCCAGAAATTTGGGGCTTTTCATGTATTGGTAAAGCTTTACTCAGCTGGGTCAAATTGACTGACATTCATGCAATTTTGGACTTGAAATTTTGGGGATTTGTGCAGAATTTGGTAAATTTCTGCATTTTTTGCCCGTGCAGTGGTTGGTTAATGTATAAACAGCAGAGATTCATTTCTGGTTGAGGAAAGACAGCAAGGTATTGGTTCAGCTTGTGCTTCCACAAATTAGTGCATTTACTCTTGTGTTCGTGATAAAATGGCTGCAACTTCTTCCAGTTCAGACATCAAGAGTTTGATGGAGATTAAACGGTTTGATGGTTATGGATTTAACCTTTGGAAAGACCGTATGCAGGGCATTTTGTTCCTAAAGGATTGTGAGGATGCTTTGCAGGAAGATAAACCCGCACTAATGTCTGATGCAGATTGGGCCAAAGTGAATAAAAAGGCTGTGGCTTACATAAAGATGGGTGTCACTGATGACATTCTGACAGACATTAAGGGTTTAGACACAGGTTATGCAATATGGGAGAAGCTGAAAACTACTTATGAGATCACCACACCTGTTAATCAGGTGCATTCAATGCGCAAGTTGGTGAATATGCGACTGGATGAGTCAAAGCCTGCAGCTGAGCACTTCAGTGCATTTACAAGGATTCTCAATCAGCTCAAAGATGCAAACTTGGACTTTGATGATAAGTTGAGGGCGATCTTTTTGATCATGACACTGCCAGACTCGTGGGAAACCTTGGTGGTTTCACTCAGCAATAACCCCAATATCTCATATGATGGGGTGAGGGGTTCTATCTTGAATGAAGAAATTAGATGTATGTCTAGTGGAGAAGGCAGCAACTCAGCTTATAATATAAGAGGCAGAGCTGAAAAGAAAAATGCATATGCAGGGTAGAGAAACAGGAGCAAGAGTAAAGGAAAGGATAAGAGTGACATCACTTGCTATCATTGTGGTCAAAAGGGCCACAAGAAACCTGACTGCAGGTACTACAAGAAGGAACAAGAGAGAAAGAAGAATGCAAGACATAAAAATAAGAAGAAAGAAAAGACAGATGCATTGGAGACATCCAAAGGCAAAGAAAAGGCCAATATGGCCTCCAGTGTGGTCATAGAGAAGCTTTCAAATACAAAGGCTGATGTATTATGTACAGTTGATTATGATGCCCTTGTATATCACATGCAGGATATGCAGATTACCAAGGCTGATGTGATTGATGCACTCTTGTCAGTTGATGATGGTGTCACTCAGACTTGGATTGTAAACTCTGGTGCCTCTTTCCATGTAACTCCTTGCTTGGAGTGTTTTGCTATGTTTAATGGAGGCAGTTATGGAAAGGTGTACCTTGGAAATAACCATCCTTGCAACATTGATGGGATTGGCACCGTACACTTGTCTTTAGACAATGGTCAAGAACTTGTGTTAAAAGATGTCAGATATGTGCCTGGCATTAAAAAGAGTTTACTATCTATTGGTCAACTTGACTTGCATGGCTACACCACACTGTTTGGTGGTGGTTTGTGGAAAGTAAAAAAGGGTTCCATGCTGATTGCAAAAGAAACCAAGAAGAGCACATTGTATTGTTTGCATTGTAAAGCCTTGAATGGCAAGTTTCTTGCAGTTGCTGAAATTTGCGGCCACTTGGAGTTATGGCATAAGAGATTAGGCCATATGAGCCAAAAAGGACTTGATATTCTTACCTCTTTGAAGAGGGTTGACGGAAAAGGCTCTAAACTTGATTTTTGTAATGAGTGTCAGTTTGGAAAGCAAATAAAAAATTCATTTTACTCTGGTGTCTCTCGTAAGTCCAATGTCTTGGACTTAGTGCATTCTGATGTATGTAGTATGCCCGTGAAATCATTGGGTGGTGCTGCATATTTTGTCTCCTTTATTGATGATTGTTCCAACAATTTGGGTGTACTTGCTGAAAAAGAAAAGTGAAGTGTTTGCTGTTTTTAAAACTTTTCGTGTATTTGTGACCACTCAAATAGATAGAAAGCTGAAATGCTTAAGAACTGATAATGGGGGTGAGTTCACATCAACTGAATTTAAGTCATTTTGTGACTTACATGGTATTAAGAGGGAGCTTACAGCCCCTTACAGTCCTTCAAATGGGGTGGCTGAAAGATATAACAGGACTTTATGTGAAAGAGTGTGGTGCATGCTGTCCACTGCCAATCTCCCTCATGCATTTTGGGGAGAGGCACTCAAAACCGCGGTTCACATTTGCAACCGCTCTCCAAATAGGTCCTTAAATAGTGCCATCCCTGAGGAGGTTTGGTCTGGCAAATCAGCCTCATATGACCATCTACATATATTTGGCTGTGATGCTTTTGTATATGTTAGGGATGAGCTGAGGAACAAACTTGACCCAAAATCCACCAAAGGCATTTTCATGGGCTATGGTGATGAGGGTGAATTTGGCTAGAGAGTGTGGATACCTCAGTCCAAGAAAATTATTCGCAGCCGTAATGTTGTGTTTAATGAGGCAAAATTGTTGAAAGGCTCTTTAGCCTCTAATGAAGATCTGAAAAAGGTGAAATTTCAAAGTTTACAGCCACCCATAACTTCAAAAAATGAGCCTCAAGGTGCTATACCACAGGCTGAAACTGATGATCAGCCGGTTACTTTTGAGCCAGATGATGATGGACAGCAAATAGAAGCACAAGGAGGTCATGGACAGCAAAATAGGCTTGCTGATTATGAAAATGCAGGTGCTGAAAATGAAAATGAAGGTGCTGTACAGCATGAACAGCATGCTGAAAATGGTCTACAGCAGCAAATGAATGCTGAAAATAATATACCTCCTGATGTAGACCCAATTCCTGACAATGTTGATCATTGGGTATGCAGGTCTACATGCGTAAGAAGGCAACTACATAGGTTTAACCCCTCTTTGCATTATGTGATGCTTACAGATGAGGGTGAGCCTCTTACATACAAAGAGGCCAAGTCATGTGAGTTCAGCAGTAAGTGGGAGCTAGCTATGCAAGAAGAGATTAAATCTCTATATGCAAATGATACTTGGGATCTTGTGTCATTACCAAAGGGAAGGAAGCCACTTCCAAACAAATGGGTGTACAAAGTCAAGACAGTTGATGGGAAACCCAAGTACAAGGCAAGGCTTGTTGCCAAAGGTTATGCACAAAAGGAAGGAATTGACTTCCAAGAGGCCTTCTCACCTGTTGTGAAGATGACCACTTTACGTGTGCTTTTTGCTCTTATTGTTGTTTTGGATTTAGAGCTGTATCAAATGGATGTAAAAACAGCTTTCTTGCATGGTGACATTGATGAGGAAATCTACATGAAACAGCCCGAGGGCTTTGTAATTCCTTGAAAAGAATAGATTGTGTAAGCTAAAACGCAGCCTGTATGGGTTGAAGCAAGCACCACGGCAATGGTACAAAAAGTTTGATACTTTTATGCTATCTCATGAGTTTACACACAGCCATGTAGATCATTGCTTGTACATGAAAAAGGATACAGATGGCAGCCCCATAATACTTGTTTCGTATGTGGATGATATGTTACTAGCTGGGAAAAGAAAGACTAGCTTGGATGCTCTCAAAAATCAGCTGAAATCAGCTTTCTCCATGAAAGATTTGGGGAATGCAGAGCATATTTTGGGCATGAGGATTCGTAGAGATAAAATGCAGAAATTGCTGTTTTTATCTCAAGAAAAGTACATTGGAAAGGTGCTGGACAGGTTTAACATGGCTGAAGCTAAGCCTTTTGGGGTACCCTTACCTCCTTATCTCAAGCTTATTTGCCAACAACCCGAAAGATGACGTGGAAGCAAATGATATGAAGGGAATTCCTTATGCATCAGCTTGTGGCTCTCTTATATATGCTATGGTTGCTACTCGTCTAGACATTGCTCATGCAGTGGGAGTTGTTAGCAGGTTTATGTCAAATCCTGGCAAAGCACATTGGGAGGCTATCAAGTGTATTCTTCGATACCTTAAGGGTACACAAAGAAAAAGTATTTGCTATGGGCAGGATGCACTTAGTTTATAGGGTTATTGTGATGCAGACATGGCAGGTGACTTGGACACTCATAGGTCCACCAGCGGGTATGTCTTGACAGTTGTTGGTGGGGCTATTTCTTGGTATTCCAAGTTGCAAAACATTGTTGCACTGAGTACCACCCAGCAATCATAAGCCATACAAGACTTTATTCAACTTGCATATATTGTGCTCTTGGCCTTGTACAACAAAGCCTAGAGGGTGTGAAACATACACTTCCTCATCCAAATCGTCATTCAAAAATGTTGTCTTTATGTCCAATCGATGTACATCCCAGCTAAAATGTGCAGCCATAGCAATCATACATTTATTGGTGGTCATCCTGGATGCAGAATCAAATGTCTCCTCATGGTCAATGACCTTTTTCTAAGCATATCCTTTTGCATTATTTTGCTCCATAGAGCTTATCCCATCACTCATGGCTTGCAGCAATACACATCCTATCGTACACCCTCCAAACATGTAGGCTACTCGTCTAAAAAAATACTAATAAAAGTATATGCTTCCTCATCATTAGTAAGATAGCCCACATCAACAAAATATGCCTCCCTTGCATTTCTAGCACCTGAACATGCACATTGAGGCAAAGAAGCATCAATACAACTCTCTTTAAGAGTTTATAACGGCCATCTAGGGACTGTTTTGGATTATGTACAGCAACCCGTTCTTGCACAATTATCTCATCCATTGCCTAGGAGAAACTAGATCGGCTAGAAGCTGATTTGGGGCAAGTAGGGCACGTTCGATATGCTCTAATTGCTGAATTTCTGCATGATAATCAGCTTTCAAACCAACATCATCCAAAAGAAGACCCTCAAAAACATCCAAAGAGTTTGACATGGCTGGCATTTCAAATTCAGCATGCATGTGTACTGAATTTTCAAAGCATATAAGATCTATACTCATGAAGAATCTTGCATGTGGAAGGATAATACAGCAATACCCTTTGCTTTCCATGTTATACCCAACAAAAGTGCTTTTTAGTGCCTTGTCATCAAGCTTTCCACAAAGCTCTTTGGATACATATGCGTATGCAATACAATTGAAAACACAAAAGGAATCCACACTAGGCTTCTGGCATACCATACCTCATACGGTGTAATTGTCTTCAATGCTTTCATAGGAGCATGATTTAAAACATGATTTGCACACATAAGGCCTTCAACACAAAATCTGTGTGATAGCCCTTTGCTCTTCAACATGCATCCACTCATTTCCATAAAATTGCGGTTCTTGCATTCCACTACTCCTTTCTTTAAGGAGTCGTCCTCACTATAAACTAATATGCAATGCTATTGTCCAACGAATAAGCCTCAAAGGCTTTAGACATATATTCCCCCCTCTATCTATACAAAGATTATACACTTTCAAAACAAATCCAATTTCCAATTTAGCGTTCAAATGTTTAAAATGAATAAACACATCCAATCTGGCAACCAAATGTTTGAAATACAAAAACACATCAAATTTGGCCTTCAAGCCACACACCCAAGTGTACCTAGAGTAGTCATCAATACATAAAGATGTCCCCCCAACAGCATAGGTCCGCATGGGATCACTTACATCAAAGTGTATAAGCTATAGTTTTCAAACAGCATACACCGCACCATCCTTTTTAAAGGCAAACCAATTCATTTCGCCAAGAATGCAACTCTCATTGGCATGGGGAGATGGGGAGATGGAGCATCCAAAGTAGACAAGTCATCAATCATCTAACACCTCTAAAGAGTCATGAGATTGCTAAAGCTCTTGTGCCCATATCTAGCATACCATAACTCCACATTTTGCATTGCAAGAGTAAGTGTAGCAACTGAAAATGCATTGTCTAATCTCTTCACATATTCATCCAAGAAAGAGACCTGTGTAAAGTTCCAAAAAGCCCCAATGTATAATCACACTCTCTATCATGCAAAATGCATTTGTCATCCTCAAAGATCCATTTATGTTGAAAGCAAACACTGAAAACAAGTTCTTTATAACCCCTAGCACATGTAAAACATTTAAAAGTCAAAAATTTATACCATCTGCTATCTATAATCAGCACCTCACCAATACCACAAACTGCATGAAAAGTGTTGTTGGCACAAGATACCTTCTTGTCAAAAGGGGTTGAATGCATAGAAGAAAACAAACACTTCCTAGAAGTGATATGATATGATGCACCACATTGTCAAAATACCGAATATTTTGTCTTTGATGCATTAAAGGTTGACCCATCCATAGAAGAGCCATAACTGCATGTAAGAAAAGTATAGTCCTCCTCCATGAGGTTGGCTAAAACATCACCATCAATCATGCGAGTGGCTGATGTCTCTTGAACAACCATACCAAAGTCCTTTTACTTCTCTTTTGCAAGCTTTTTTTTCGCATTCGTCATGTAATGGCCTGGTTTTTTGTAACACTAGCACTTATCCTTCTTCTTTGACTTGTTTACATCATTACTACCCTTGTTTGAAGGCCATCCAACATCAACTTTGGGCTGACTCACATTTTGCTTTCCTTTCCCTTTGCCTTTGTACCTAGAAAGAATGGCTAAATCACCTAAATGTAGGGCCATATTCTTTCAAGTCTGCTCCCCTTGAAGCAAGAGACCAATCAACTCCACAAATATAAGAGGCTCAGATGCCCCCTAAATGACAAATTCAATAATGTGTGGACACCAAGGTATGACTCTAGACAATTTAAGGTGATGTTCACCATCTCACCATTCTATTGTGAGACAAGAATACTCAACGGAACACTTGATTGCCTGCAGCTAGTCCCTTTTTCTTCTTTATTCGACAAGGGCAACTACTACAAATAAGGTGCTCCAATTCTATCCTATTAGAGCGACAATGTTCCCAAGCATATAGATCCTCGACTCTTCATGCTCACTTGCATCACTTCAGGCAACCTAGCTCCCATTAATCATATCATTCAAGGCATGCTCTATTGAAGTATAGTACAGATGTCCAATCTCTAGAAGATCTAGCATAATAGAAGCACTTGAGTATAATCAGACTAAGGATGATTTTCCCTAAGCACCCATAGGACAAAAATTTCAGAAATTCAAATTGACTGCTTGAACAGTTTTCTCATTCGAAAGCTCCATGCTCAGCTTATCTTGAGAGCTAAGGACGTCATTTGCTTATAGTTTTTTGAATGTTACTAACATCTCATGCAGATCTATTCTAACCAGCTGTAGAAACATGTTAGAAACCCACTTTGGGACTTATACTTTCCCAAATTGGATAAATCCCCAAGTACTGATGTTTCCCCTAGACAAAAACGAGCTCTGAAGTCGTCACACTGCCAATATAAACGAATTTCCATAAAAATATGTACACTCCAGCGGCTTCACCATAGAAATTACTCTTCAAACAGTAGTAACATACTCCAGTTAAGTCCGATGATATGATTACTATCTTTGCTGAATAAATCTCCAAAAAACTCGCAAAGATCTGTGTGCTAACTTCCATTCTAGTAATCATGCGGAGTAATTAATGTATTGAAGCTTGTAGGCCTACGGCAGGAGGTGTCTGCAGCAAAATCAGATGGGCCTGATGAACTTGTTGTCTTAATGTTTCCATCGTAAAGCGCAATCAAGCTACTGGCTTTGCGGATCTCTCCGACAAGCCATTCAATTGAACAAGCCAAAAGCCATTCGACACCAAAACAGCACAAAAGCAGGACCCGGCTTATGAAACTCGCCTCGTGATGAAAAGCTCCGTTGGCAGATGGACTGGGTTTGAGGGGGTCCTCGGCATCATCATCATTGTCTGCATGAGAGGCCGGCATGAGGACCTGCCGATCTGCTGCACCCAACCTGGACGCCATGGGAGGGCCAGTCGAGGATGAAGCAGCTGGTTTGTTGTCCTCTCCCATTGTTTTTTTTTACTGTTGTACCTTTGTTTGGGCGAGGGGATATGGAAGAGGAAACAGCCTCAGGGATCGAATATTGGAGTAACAGCAAAGGAATTTCGATTTTGCTCACTCTTTCAGCAAGTGCCACAGGAACACAGAGAGAGAGAGAGAGAGAGGGAGGTGTGTTAAGAAGTTAACGTCTCTAAAGGACCTGATGTACTCATAAAACAATTGCTTATATGAGACCTCCGCATTGTGTCTCTAAAGTTGACGTCTAATCATAAGAGTACAACTGTCAGATAAATGCAGTCAGCTTAGATTGCTCAACGGGAAAGCAAGTTGCTTTATGTTGAAGAAGATAAGCCCACTATAGAATCGAAAGATGACAATTGCATGAGTAGCTTATGAGGGTAGAGGACCCGTCGTGTGACACCCTTATGAAGGTGTTGAGATCTCTACAAAGTCATCGTAATTTAATTAAAAATTTGGATCAGTAGTTGCACAGATGCATCCCCGTAATCGCACAATTGACTGAATCAAACATCAAGCTTTTCATGCTTGCACCGATGAGGATTTATGGATTGTGATTTTGGGCGTGGGGGAGGGGGAGGAGGGGGGTTAATGCACCTACACTCAATCACTCACTCAGCAAGGCACATTGTCCTCAGCAATCTAAGGGTAGTGCTTATTATTGATTGATTCCAAGGTCTTAAAACAACTCATTTTAGCAAGATGGTCAATGTGTGACTCTTCTATCAAGCTTGTCAATGTTTGCCACACTACAACTTGGGGGTCTTAACACAGCTTTTCCTATCAAACTGGCTAGGGTTTGCCCATCTAGATTCAATTCTTATTCTTCTTCATACTAGTCCACCCTCGACTTAGTTACATTTGAGGAGTGTAGGCTTTGCAAGTCCTATGGTAATCTAAGATATGACTCAAGGTACATTGAAAGTATTATTAGTATTCTCCTTGAGCTAGGTCATGAAGGCCTCTTTACCGCATTCGCAAGCCTCCGCTTCCAAAATCCAAGTGGCTTCTTTGAGAGGGCGCCCTTTCCACTTGGTGAGATACTCAAGGTAACCCTTGTGCTCCTAGTGCCAAAGGATTGCTTCTACTTCGAAGGGGCTGTTGGAATTTCAGTGGAACGTGCCACCCCCATTGGGTGTCAAGGTAAAACCTGCATAGAAGGCATGCATGGAATGCATTGTGGACATAAATGCTTTCTAGCAGGTCCATGTGACCTCATTTAGAACTTGGGTGATACGGTAGGATCCATAGTACCGATGGTTGAACTTGGGACTCATATTCTTTGGCAAGGACATATGCTTGGAGCTTACAAGAACAATGTCGCATGTGGTCAATAGTATTGCCTTGCGTTTCTTTTTGGCTTGTTCAATCATGGTGATTTTTCTCTTTTCCAAACTCTGCTTGGCTGTTGCATTTCTCTCTTTCCATTTGTTCAAGAAGTCTTTTGTATCCTAATCTTCTGCTTTGGCCACTCCTAAGGCTAAGGCCAAGGATGTGATAACTTCTTCCCTATGGCTAACTCAAAGGGGGTGTAACTTGTTGCTAAATGGATTGAGCTGTTGTAGTGGAACTCGAGCACATCAAGGTACAATGCCCAATCCTTTTGGTCCACTTGGGCATAGCTTCTGAGATAATCTTCAATGCCATCTATCTCAAGGTGGAAGGATGACAAGAATCAGAGTGTGTCTCCAAAGTCTTAAAGAGTTCTTTCCACATGTCACTCATGAAGCAACCATCTCGATCTCATACAATGGTAGCCCATGTAACTTGAAAACATGCATAAAGAAGAGGCGGGCTACCTCCTTAGCATTCAATTGCAGCTTAGCAGGAATGATGCATGCTTGCTTGGAAAAATAGTCCACCACTATAAAGATGATGGTATAGCTATGGGATTTTGGGAGTTCTGCAATAAAACCCATGCTACTGACGTCCCATGGGTGGTTTGGCACAGCCAATGTGGTTGAAGTAAGCCAGTCAGCTTGGTATGTGGAGCTTTCACTAGTTGGCAAGTGGGATGAGTCTTGACATAGTCTATGACCTCCTCCTTCATGTTTGACCAAAATAACTGCTTCCTTAGAGTTTTGAGTGCCTTGCTTTAGCCCTTGTATCCCCCTAGCTTCTCGTCATGCATTTCACGTAGTATGATTTTCTTTAACTCCACATTATTGGGAATGTACAATCTCTTGCTTACAAATAGGATTCCCTCTTTCAATGTATACATGCCATGTGGCATCTTCTCAACTCACACTTCTTCTATTATTTTGTGCATTTCCTAGTCATGTTCTAGAGCCTCCTTCATTAACTCTAGGAAGTTGCTATTGGCTATACTCACTGCTTTCAAATCGGCCTTATGACTTAGTGCATCTGTGATCTCTTTGTAGATCATGGCTTGTGTTTGATTTCCATGCCGAATTCTACCAGGAAATCTAGCCATCTTGCTTGTTTGGCAAACTTGGGCTGGGACTGAAAGTATTTGAGTGAGATATTGTCCATGAACATGACTTTGTGCTTGTATTGTACATAGTGCTTCCACATTCTAAGACAATGCATCAACACTCCCCCAATGCCATAATCCAATGTGTTTGTGGAGATTTCGAAGGGCTTGGTGAAGTCTAGCACTTTGAATATAGGGGTCTAACTCATACACTCTTTCATCAAATCAAAGGCAACTTATTGCTCACTTTCCCATGTGAAATTCCCTTCTCCTTTGCTTAGGTGAGATAGTGGGACTATGACCATGCTATAATATTTTACACATCTTCTACAAAAATACAATGAATCCTAGAAATTCTCAAACTACCTTTACTTTCTTGGGGTCTATTTTGATGCCTTTTTCTCCTACATGAACCCTAGGAATTCTAATTCCTTCACTACGAACTCACATTTTTCGGGTTTTGCATACAAATTGTGTTGCCTCAGCTTCTCAAAGACTAATCTTAAATGCTTCTTATGTTCCTCTAAAGTTTTGTTATAGATTAAGAGATCATCTATGTAGATAATGATGAACATATCTATCTCTAGCTAGAATACTCCATCCATTAAGCCACAAAAGGTGCCCTCAATCCAAAGCCTAGGACTAGCCACTCAAAGCTTATGTATCTAGTACAAAAAGCTGTTTTTGGGATATCTTCTTTGGCTGTACGGATTTGGTAGTAGCATGACCTAAGATTTATGCAGCTAAAGTATTTTTCTCCATGGAGTCCATCTAATAAGTCCTCCACTAAGGGCATAGGATATTTGTTCTTAATAGTGATCTTGTGTTAAGGGCCCTATAGTGTACACACCCCATCCTTCTTCTTGACAAACAACACTAGTGCACCAAATGGAGACTTGCTTGGTCAGATAAAGCCTTGCTCTTCCAATTCATACAATTTCTTCTTCAATTGCATCAACTCATTGTGATTCATTCGGTATGGGGCCCTAGCTAGTGAAACTGCCCTTTGGATTAATTCAATCTTGTGATCTACATCTCTTTTGGGGGGTAAGCCTTTGGATAGTTCCATGGGCATCACATCTACATATTCCTTCAGTTTCTCTTCCACTTCATTGTTGCCAAGTTGTAATTTGGGCAACTTGACAATCTCATGTTCCACAAGTCTGAACATGCATAAGTACACCATATCTCCTTGCTTCATTGATTTCTCCACCTGTTTGGCAATGCAGGACATGATACAAGGTATAATGTTTGTGACTTGCTATGGTGTCACTTGAATTGGAGCTCCTGGTTTGCTAGGTCCTAGCTTTGTAGCATGGCAAGAGACTCCAAGCTTGTTCTCCTTCATTTGCACTTTGATTGGCATCCTACATGGGAGTTGCATTCTTTCACATGGCACTCTTATGCCCTCTCTTGCATACCCACCAACATCTCATTAAGTCCTTTGCCAAACATTGCAATCATGTACTTGTCATAGAACTCCAAACCC
This sequence comes from Lygodium microphyllum, assembly GCF_053477565.2. NCBI lineage: Eukaryota > Viridiplantae > Streptophyta > Polypodiopsida > Schizaeales > Lygodiaceae > Lygodium > Lygodium microphyllum. The sequence goes on along the minus strand of NC_141153.1, from coordinate 40,305,100 downwards.
AAAATGATCTCAAAATCATCCATAGGTGTTGCTAGAAAGTTGAGTCAGCTTTCCATTTTCCAACTTTCACTTGTACTTCAAATACTTGCTCTACTTTCTTTGCTTCTTGTTGCAAGAACGTCATTGTTATTCCTTCAGGGGCCTTAGACAATTTTATCCCATGTTTTGTTGCACACTCTAGTGTGATGAAATTGTGAGTGGCTCCAGTATCTACCATGATTGTTTGATCTCTTTCACTAACTCTTTCCTTGAGGTATAGGTGATGTATTGCTACTACTAGAGCCGCCATACATTGGGAATGTGCACTAACTATCCCCACTCTTGGGTGATCTAGGCTCTCTTCACTTCCATTGGGGATCTCCTAAATGCGTAGGGATTGTGGCTCCTCTCTCTATAAGTGCTTGTGATTGTTATTCTCGATCTACTTGTTGAGACGATGTCTTCCATGGGGTATCTGTTTTGGTAGCGTGGTCCCTTGTACTTGAAATAGCCTTGATGGTTGAGACTTGGGGTCTCCACCATGATGTGTTTGATCCTGTAGACCTATAAGATGTGCTAGGATTTGGTCTGTAGTGGTTGTTTTCCCACCTTCCAAATGCTTCCCTTGGTACCAAGACAGACTCTGAAGTGGTTGGGTTTACTCCAAAATTTTAACTCCAAATCTCCAAGATGGGGCATCTTGGGGGGTTGGATCTTGGGATCCGGGTGAGGTTGGTGTTGAATCTAGCTTGACTCCATTGGGCTATCCTCCTCCCTTTTAAATCTACTAATCTTTCAACAATCTTCATGGCCCTAGACTCATTGGTTCTTGTCTTTCTACATCTCTTTTGGCGCACTCTTGCATGTTGGATAGGAATCCATGCAACTTTATGTCTATTATGTCCATGTTCGAGAGTTGCAGCATCAATTGTCTATACTTGCTAACATATTCCTTCATTTTCCCTTGTGCTTGCTCGAGATTTTGCCACTCATCTTTAACTTTGAATTTTTCTATCTTTGGGATGAAGTAATCTTTGAGTTTCTCTTGTAGTTCTTCCCATGAGAAAACAATGCATCCTTGCTCTTGCTCCAATAAATACCAACTAGTAGCATCCTCATCCCAATAAATGGCTACCACTTCTCCCTTCCTACCTTTAGTGATTCTAGCATACTTCAAGTATCTATTTATCTACCTTTGCAATCCATTTTATTACCCATCTCTCTCTCCCTTGTACTTGGTGTGTTGAGGCATCTTGAACTTGCCATAGTCATCCTCTGAGCTTTCACTCTCCTCTCCATCCTTGTTTTTTATCTCTTGTCTTTCTTCTTGTCCTTCTTATTATTTCCTATTCAGATTCTTTCTCCTTGTCCTTCTTTGTGTCTTGAGATCTCCTAGATGTCTCCTCCCTAACTAACATATGTGCCAATCTATCTATCTCCTCTTATAGTTTAAGTCTCTTCTCTTACTCCTGTTGTTGTATCAACCACCCCTCCTATCCTTGCTCCTCTTCAAACTTTCTTCTCTTTTTATCCTCTTTCTCCTCCATTTGCATGTTCTTTTAAATTGAGTCTAACGAGCCTAACATGCCCTCTAACTGCCTCTCTAATCCAACTATGCTTTCTTCTTGACTGTCTCTCTATTTTTGACCTTGTCTCTTCTTCTTCTCTTGAACCATTGGGATGGGTGCATTCTATTTGTTTTCCTCCATGTTGTTGTGGGGAGTGTCGCGACTAAAAATGGACTCGACACTAGCTCTAGGGCTTTAATCAAACTCTTATGCTCACCAAATCACCCTCATGGCCTCGTGACTAAGAGCGTCTCGAGGCTACACACTGATCTAAATAAATCACGTATTTGTATCAATTTGTAGTCCAATGATTTTGCCCATTCTCAACTTCAAAAGAAGTATCCCACACATGCACGTGACTAATACCTTATTGCACACACATATAGAACACCCCTAGCCGATCATTGTGGCTCTTAATGGCTCTCCTACACCCTAGGGATTGGCCCTTGGATGTGCCATCTCAAACATAAAACACAATCGTGATATTTTTCACTCTTTTTCCAAACTACACATTCCAATAGATATTTTGGTTTCCTCATTTAATTAGTCCCCAAAGAAAAGCGTACTATCCTAAAACTTTGGGATCCTCACACTCTCATCGTTGGTCAATAGTTTTAGTAAGTAATTGCAATGCATCCAAGAGACTTCCTCTTTCTTGATATCATGTATAAGAATGCAAATGCAAGGTGTAATGCCATATAATGCTCAAAAAAATTAACCATAAATTAGCTAACGTGTCATGTAAAAAATATTCTTTCAATGATTTCCTTTCTAAAGTATTGCTTCATTGCTTAAAAACAACACCACCGAACTAATTCGTGCTATTGTCCCTTTAAACTTAAATGAAAGAAGTCCTATATATCATAATGTGTATGGAAATATGAATTTAATTAATGCTTAAATTTCCATAACCCCTTTCTCCCTACCATTTAGATTTTGCAATCATGCACCTTTAAGAGGGTATTTCATGTCATTTTTCCATGTAGAAAAGTGGTAAACACACACTTTTACATAAAGATGGAGGTAGACTAAGATAAATCTCCATGCCCTACCTTCATCATATATCCACATGCATATGATTAATTTATAATAAATTTTTACACGTAAAAACTAAAAATTTTCATCAAAAACACCGCCCGTTAGCTTTATTCCTATTTTGTGTTAAAACAAACTCAAAAGCTAAAAGTTTGCTATTTTGTAATTTGGGCTATTATTTGAGATTGAAGATGAATAATACATAAAATACATGCTTTGTGGAGCACTCATACAAGGCATGGGGGGAGATTGCACCCAATTGGTCTCTTGTTCATGTCGTTCATGCTTTTTACATTGAAATTTGTGCAAAAAGTAGAGTTCTATTGTTCTTGGGGACCTTCCAACATTCACTACTCGAGCATACAGCATCCGATGTGCGCACCATATTTGGCATTCCCAACAATTGATGTAATGAAGGTTCATGAAGATATAGGTGGTTTTGCCAAATGGGGAAAGAAAGATATAGTGGTTGTTTCAAACTAAATAATGATTCATGATGAAGGAGATGTTTGCTAATCAAACCATGTCCTACCTTCTGAGGATATTGATGTATGTGCTTAGCATTCATGAAAGTGGGAGACAACTTAGAGTGATGCTATAGAAGGCAATACGATGTGTGTCGGGATAGGGGTTATATTATTGGTTTTTCCATATGATGTGATCAACTTTGATTGTTGGGAGAAGAGGATGTTGGTGTGGCAGTAGATAAAGCCTGTTTACCGTAGCACAGAGGAGCGGGAAATGGAAAAAAGAAAAGAAGAAAAAGGCGCCTTAACTGGCAACTAGGCCCTGGAAAAAATTAAATGCACGGGCACGACCCTCAAGAAGTCTTAGAGTCGCCCAAGGAGAGTAAAAGAATGAAAAGCGCACCATTAAGTGCGAAAACACTTCCAAAACCTTGTAAGAGAGTGCTAGGCTCACTCCTATGCAAATTGTATGCATTACTTGGGGATAGGATAGACTAGAACGGTGGGAAATGAGAAATGGGCCTAGGCTAATGGCCGGCCATGTAAAAAAGGGGGATGACCGCCCATGAAAAAAAGGGCATGTATATAAAGTTGAAAAGTGAATGGAAAGCTCATTCTTATGTGTGGCCAAAGCTTCTTTTTCTTCCTCTCTTGTTCTTGCCTTCTTGCTTGTGCTTGAGAGAGGGATTGAGAGAGTGTGAGGGAGTGATTGTGTGAGAGTGAGGGATCTTGGAGAAGAAGCTCTCCATCTTCTCTCTTCATCTTCTCCTCCTCTCTTCTCTTCTCTTGTCTCGCACGTGGCTATGGAGGATGAAGCTCATGGGAGAGGGATTGAGGTTGCTTGAGCTTGCCTCAAGGATCGTGGAGCTACCGGTGTGCAAGGAAGAGGAGGGTACTCGATTGAGCATCAAGGTAAGCTCACTACACTCGTAAGGTAGGCATTGCGCGTCGGCTATGTGAGAGGTAGCCATGGCCGCTCGGTTCGAAACACTTGAGCAATAAGTGGTCCGTAGGTCTCGGGGTAGAGCTTGAAGCTCCGCTCCATTTTGGTTCTGTTGCCGGGACCGACAGAATCGAGCCTTGAGCGCCGCGCGCATCAGATCGAGCATGGAAGTAGGGTTTGCAGCTTGAACCGGTGCTTGAGATAACTAGGAGATTTAGGAGGGTTTAATCCGTGAAACAAGTAAGTATTTGGGTTTGTTGGAAGCATTAGATTAGGACTACTGTTCTGCATTTTTGTTTTGCATATTGGTTGCACTAGGTTAAGGTTAGATTAGGGTAAGAAAAGAGAAAACAAAGGTTCTGGCTGCTCCTGAAAACAGGAAAACAGGGGACCAGATTCAAGTTTCTGTGTGAAACGGGGACAGGGAACTGGCTGTAAGGTTTTGCAGTGCTGGGAAAGGACCTTAAAAGGCTTGGGAGACCAGGACAAACCTCATTTCTTTAGTTAGCCGAGAGAGAGAGAGAGAGAGAGAGAGAGAGAGAGAGAGAGAGAGAGAGAGAGAGAGAGAGAGAGAGAGAGAGAGAGAGAGAGAGAAAGAGAGAGCTTTTGGTTCACATGACGAGGAAATGCTACCCCGATTCCAGGCGCCATCGATTCGTGCTGCTCCAGGCGAGTCTAGTGTTTTCCAATAGTGCTTTAATCAGATATGGGAAGTTCGTGGTGATTGTGTGCAGCAGACATTAAGAAGGATTCAAACGCGCCAGAATCGCGCTCGCCGCCGACGCAGTCGGACCAACTCACAATGGTCTGATTCCCAGAATCGGATTACCCGAGTCCTGGGGTCGGACCGTCCGATTCCCAGAATCAGACCGTCTGACTGAGAGAGTCGGACCAGACCTGTCCGATTGCAAGAATCGGACCAACCCGATCGGACGTGCCATGTGGCATTCGGACTGCCCATTAGAATCGAACCATCGTAGTCGGACCATTGGAGTCGGACTCGGACCAGGACCACTTTGAAAGTAGGACCACCCTCCTGGTCCGATTCCCAGAATCGGACCACCAGGGTCGGACGAGTCCCAGAATCAGACCAACCCCGTCCGAGTGTTAGAGTTGGACCAGATCGGTCCGATTGCAAGAATCGGACTGTTCGACTCCCAGAGTCGGACCAGCTCTGTCCGATTTCCAGAATCGGACCATCCTGCCAGAAGAAAAAGATAAGGATCTTTTGTTGGCCTTGCCACAGACCTGACCCCAGGACGCAACCCTGAACACCCCCAAGACCCAGTTTGACCATTAGGAACGTAGAGACTAATTGAACTTAGGGTGCGGAAAGACCGTAGAATAGCCGGGAACCGAGTTGAGAACTCAAATTAGGTTGGGACTGTGGGTGGAAACAAGGTGGAGTTTGCATTAAATGCTTTCTGCATCGGCAGTTCACTCTTGTGCACCACTAAGTTTGCACAGCAAGAAAAGAGAAAAGCCTGTTTTTGCACCAAGCACCACGAAAGCACTAAGCACAACGTGTGAGTAAGGATCGCAGCTACTTTCGAATAACAAGGAACACACTAGGATATCTAATAACATTAAGGAATCCACCAGTAGGAGAAGACCCTAGGACTTAGACAAGTGCCTGAGTGCCCTACTAGTAGTACCTAGAGAAGACACGAAGACACGGGAAGCAACAAGATAGAGGAGTGGAAGCTGCCGGAGCTGATTGGATTCATTGACAACCTCGTGGAGCTGGAAGCAGAAACGATGTCAGGATCAAGAGGTGAACAAGGGGAAGACCAATTAGACTTAGGAGAATTTCCAACCTCGGTTCAGGAACTGGTCCACGACTACGATCTACTCACCAGGACCGTGATCCAAGGTAGATCTGTAGAGGAGGTGGTAGCTAACCTAGAAGAAGAGAGAAGAGCTATCAAGAGAGTGCTGGAAGGCATAATTGCCTACAACCATGAGCAAAGGGCTAGAAGGTTGCAGCAAGATGTGGATATGTACGAGGCTAGACGAGTACTAGACCTAGCCGGGGCAGCCAAGTCCGGACCGAACGTAGAGAGGGAACGGGCAGCAGAGGCTGGCATGACGTTGAGTGAACTAGTGGCAAAGCGACTCATGGACAATACATTCGTGGAACAGAGTGCTACTGCCCTAGCCACCACACTACTATCAAGATTGGGAGTCACACAAGGGGCTAAAGGGCAGGCTAGAATCCCCATAGTAGCAAAACAACTAGCTCGATACGAACCTAGTAGTGACCCGTACAACTTCATGGAGCAGTTCGAGGAAGTATGTGAGGCGAACGGTCTTACTGACCCTGTGTAGCAAGCTCAAGCCTTTGGCCTGTGCTTAGGCAACAAGGGGAGGACCCGGTACTCTAGTCTGGATGACGCAGAACGTACAAACTTCGCTCGCCTTAAGGGCCTCTTCATCAAGAGGTTTTCGGAGGTGGGGTATTCGGATAACCTCATTGTTAGGTTGATGAATATCAATCAAAGGGAGAAGGAGGACGTTAGGGATTATGTCACTCAGGCACGTAGCCTCTACAAGAGAATCCCTGCCAATGAGCAACCTACCGAGAGGGCAGTGTCTACAATGTTCATGAACGGGATTTAGAGTGAGGAGCTCTACAAGGCTTTGGCCAGTAACTCCACCTTACAACGAGACGTGCTAGCTCGAGTCTTCGAGGAGGCAATATGCGTAGATCATCAACTCAGGGAACGTAGCATGAGGACTACCAATTGAGATAGTGCAAGCCAGAGGGACCCTGAGAGATCAACCACCTTGGGGGAAAAAGTAACTGCTAGCATGCAGGATAAGGGAAAGAGTGTAGACCACGACCAAGGGATGACAGAGATGAGAATGGAGATTGCATGGTTGCAAGAGCTCGTTAGAAAGCCAGTGAGATCGCACGTACAATGTGTGTACTGCAGCGGCAATCACCTCCTAGTTGAGTGCCAAGATCCTAGATCTCAACCGTGCTCAAATTGCGGTAGATTAGGGCATGATGCAGTGCATTGCAGAATGCCGAGGAGATTCCCATACACGCAGCAGTACAACCCTCCATACTTAGGTAATAGGCCACCTAATTTCTTTGGCAAGGGAGCCCAGTTAGCTCTTCTAGCACCAACTGACTCAAGACCTGCCATGCCTAGGCTGGAGATGAACCCAACTGGTATACCCAGGCCACCAGGGCCTTTTGTGACTCACCCATCTAGCGATGCTCCTGTTCACTTTGTGGAGGAGCCTAATGAGGAAGAGACATATGTCAATCCGTACATATCCTACGACGAGGAGGGCAACCCAGTCCTGATGGACTATCGGCCAATGCCGGTGATGGCTTTAGGAAGAGGATGAGGTAGAGGCTTTGGAGGGCCCAGCCAGGATCCAGTCACATGCTGGACTTGTGGCCACCCAGGCCACATTTCATCACGCTGCCCAGAGCGAGAACAAGCTAACAAAGACAAAGCGGATCTTCGATGCGCAGAGTGTGAAATCACACATCTGTTTCCTGACTGTCCTAGGGCGGAAGCCATCAACCAGCTCTGCCAACATGCCATCGGTGTCTTTGGGGCTCTTTGGAGTGGAAACTTTTGGTAGTGAGGATACGCCCATCCCACTACATGCTATGATGCGAGCTCAAACGAAACAAGCAGGCATCTCCTTGCCAGGGCCAAGTAACCTTGATGCAACCTCAATGGGGAAGAAAAGCCGGAGGAGACGGAAAAAGAGAACCGACGCAAAGATAACCCTTAAAACCGAGGAAACGACTACGCTAGTAACGGGAAAGAAGGTCATAGATGCAGAGGCAGAGACCTCGGCTCCTAAGATAGCAGAGCTAGGGAGTGCCAAGGTAGGGGAATACCCCCATCCCAAACGGCAACTCGAGGCTATAGCCAAGGTCAAGGAGTGGGTCAAGGATGCCCAAAAGCACCTCAAGGATGCTGAACTCAGCAACAAGGCCGGGGGAAACTTACCAGGGCAGACAGAATGCATGGCCTAGAACTGCTAGCCTTAGAGGAAGGCAAGGGTCCAGTAACCTCCTCACAACCTTGCTGTCTACTCCAGTAACTCTAAGCTTGGAGGATCTGCTTAGGCAAAATCACTCCTTGTGGCAGGAGTTAAAAGACTTGATTGAGGGACATGCAGGACTTGCGGGTGCTGATCCGCAAGATCATGATGCAGTTACACGGATCCCAAGTCTAACTCTACACTAGAATCCTAAGTCTTTGCACATCAATGCTTTTTGGGAAGGCACTGAAAGGCACACAGTTTTGCCCGTCCTAGCCTTAGGAGACATGACTCGAAAAGGAATTGTAGACACAGGCACCTGTGTTAGTGTGCAAAACCATGCACTCCTAGAGGCATGGGGAAACCCTCCTATGGAAACAGCTAGGTTCAATGTTACATTAGCAAATGGAAAGAGGGTAAGATCATTTGGGGTCTTAAAGAATTGGCCGGTAAAGATTGCCGGTGTGCAATTTTCTGTGAACTTCATTGTCATGAAGGGAGTGGATTACGACATACTATTAGGCTGACCTCGGATGAGGAATGCACGAGTCATAGAGGATTGGGGCAATGGATTGATTTTCCTAGGGAACAGAACTAGTGCAGTGAGGGTAGAGATGGACACTTGGACGACGACACCTGTTGACCTAGCTGCCTTCTTAGCTATGCTAAAAGGCAATACTCAAACGACCAAGCCCTATGGATCGCTCGCTAGATATATTCCTTGCCTTGAGGATGAGAGGGATTGGATGCACGTTTTGGCAACCATTGACCTACCATTCTCGGATGAGGAAGGACCACATCAGTAGGCTGCTAAAGCCGCAACCATGCAAACTGAGGAGCCAGTTGTGCCGCTTTGCATGATGGCATGAAGCTCACTCAACCCGGGAAAACCGGCCTCGTCCCGCATCCCCAACAACAAATTAGAGCTTCAGGAATTCATAGAGTATTTGACCAATAAATTGGACGGAAATTTGGCTGCTAACTTAAAACCTCTACGTGACCTTTTAGCTAAACCAGAATGGAAATGGACCAAGGTCCACGACTTGAACTTGTTATATAACTGGGCTTTAGTTACTGATGACAAGGAGATTGAAGAGGGAAGCTTAGGGGATGACGAGCAGTCAGAAGGACAGGACCCGGATGATGAGGAGTATAAGGACTGTCACTCTACGGGAGAAGAGAGTGAAGAAGAGATAGACACAATAGAGTACGACACGGAGGGAAAAGCGATAGAACAAATCAGGGCAGACTTGAGGCCTAGGAAAGAAGGGATCAATCAGAACGAAAAAGGAGTCATGCTAATGGAGTGTGATAGATCCTGGCTACAACGCATAGGAGCCGTGGATTACGAGCAAGCCGGAGTAGCACAACCATGGGTAATCCCAGTGCTCAAGACAGACGCACCTACGGAACTACGACCCCCTGGGGAAACACCTTCCTCAAGTGAGGGATGCGAGTTTAACTCAGAGTCGGAAGTTAGCACTGAAAGTGATCCTGAGATACTGCAACCCTCTAAGGTCAAATGCACCAAGGGAGACTTGCCAGTCCACCTGAGGCACAGGAGGCTAAAAGAGGAGGCCAGAAAGCAAGCAAGGGACTCAGAAGCTGAAAGGCAGAGGAAACCATAGGATCTGCCCAAACGTTTTACAAAATTTAAAAAGGGTGACAGAGTGGTGATTCTGTTAGGTGCAAAAAGACAAGGTCAGACTAGTGAACCGATCGAGGGACCCACCAAAGTCAAAGAGGTTAACTTGGCTGGGAAAGGCGAAAAACCAAGACCGGTGTTTGTTGCAGATGACTTGGTGGAGGATGAAGAGACCAAAATCATTGCGTTCCTGCAAGAGTACATTGACATATTTGCCTGGACATTGGACGAACTTAAGGGAGTCGACCCTAGGGTCGTGACTCATAACATCCCAATGGTCCCAGATGCAGTGCCAACAAAACAACGACCTTACCCCATGAATCCCAAGCACACCCATGCAATGAAAGAGGAGATTGATAAACTCATGAGGGCAGGTTTCATATATGAAATCGAGCACATGGACTGGGTATCACCTATCGTGATTGTCATGAAAAAAATTGGAAAAATCTGAGTGTGCGTGAATTACAAAAAAGTGAATGCCGCTACGAAAAGGGATAACTATCCTTTACCTTACACCGAGCACATGCTTGAGAGGGTAGCAGGAAAGGAAGCCTACAGTTTTCTGGATGGTTTCTCGGGCTACAATCAAGTGCAAGTGCACCTCGACGACAGGCACAAGACTGCCTTTGCCATGGAATGGGGCGTGTTCGCCTACATTGTCATGCCTTTTGGGCTAATGAATGCACCTGCAACTTTCCAACGCCTAATGTGCACTATCTTTAAGGACATGCTTAGGCGCGAACTGGAAGTGTTCGTAGACGACCTATGTTTACACTCTAGTTGGGCCGAACACTTGGAGAAATTGAGAGCTGTCTTTGAAAGGTCTAGGCTGTACTACCTCTCGTTGAACCCCTTAAAGTGCCAGTTCTGGGTAAAACATGGATGCATCTTAGGGCACATAGTGTCAAGGAACGACATTGCTACTGACTTTTCCAAAGTCAAGAGTCATTGTTGACTGACTACCACCTGATAACTACAAGGGAGTTTAGTGCTTTTTGGGACACACAGGATATTATCGACGATTTGTACTAAATTACGCACTAATAGCCAAACCATTGTACAAGCTATTGATAGTGTTTGAGTGGACGGAGGAATGCCAGCACGCATATGAGGAGTTGAAAAAGGCTCTTACGACTGCACCAATCTTACGAGCCCCAGACTGGAACGTAATGTTTCATGTACACATAGACGCCTCTAAGTTCGCTATTAGAGCCGTGCTATGCCAGCCTGGTGAACATAACTTGGGTTACCCGGTGAGTTTTGCCAGCAGGCAGCTCACAGAGACTGAGATGAACTATTCCACGACAGAAAGGGAGGGGTTGGCCATGGTATTTGCGGTAAAGAAATTTAGGCACTACCTATTGCCCACTCCCTTTGTCTTCTTTGTTGACCATCAAGCCTTGCTGTATCTTGTGAACAAGCCTTGCGCTATGGGATGCACAGCTAGATGGTTACTCCTCTTACTGGACTTTGACTTCTCTGTGGTTGTACGCAACGGAAAGCAGCATTACATGGCTGACCACATGTCTCGCATACCCACAGGAGAAGCTGCTGGACAAGGCGTGCCTGACGATTTACCGGATGCCCATCTCTTTAACCTGTCTAGTGAATGAGAATTATTTAAAGCTGATCTAACGCCATATTGGGCCGATGACATAGTGCAAGTGCTAGAAAATGGACTACCAGAGCGACCCATTGAGAAGGCCAGGTTGAAAAGACTTATCTTGAAAATTCAGCCATACCAATTCATAGCTGGCCAACTCTACAGGTTGGGACAAGACGGTTTATTGCGCAGATGCGTATGTGAGCACGAGATGCACGACGCATTGAACGAAGCACGTGGCAGAATCGCTGGAGGACACTTTAGCGGGGACACAATAGCCCGAAAGGTGCTACAATCCCAGCTATGGTGGCCCACCCTCTTCCACGATGCAGCTAAATTTGTAAAGCACTGCGATGAGGCCAAAGGACCAAAGTGCCTGTGCAAAAGGACAAGATGGAGTTAACCCCTGTCATAGCCCGACAACCCTTTGAAAAATGGGGCATCGATTTTATTGGACCTATCAGTCATGCAGCACAATATTCCCAAGCTTGATACATCATAGTGGCGACCGACTATCTAATGAAATGGGCAGAGGCACGAGCCACGAGGAAGAATGATGCTAGGACCACCGCCAAGTTCTTGTGGGAGCAGGTCATTTCATGGTTTGGCTGTCCAATCAAACTTGTAAGCGACCAACGCACACACTTCATTAATGAAGTGATTGCCCACTTGCTCTCTACCTTCCTAATAATTCATCGGAAGTCCTCTCCCTATTACCCTCAAGCTAATGGCCAAGCCGAATCCACAAATAAAATCTTAGTCAATGTGCTTACAAAAGTCGTGTCTACTTCAAGAAGTGACTGGGACAACAAGCTAATGGCGGCCTTGTGGGCCTATTGCACAGCTTATACAACGACTGTAGGACAGACGCCCTTTAGGTTGACGTACGGAATTGAAGCCATTTTACCCTTAGAATTCTTCATCTCTAGCTTGCGGCTAGGAGTCTAGGAGCGTTGGGAGGGAAGAGAGGCCTGGACCAACCGCTTGGTGGAGCTAGAGCGCTTAATGGAGACCCGACTCCTCGCCACTCACTCTCTGATTTGTGAAAAGGCTCGACGAAAGATGTGGTTTGACAAGCATGTCAAGCAGCGAGACTTCCAACAAGGGGACCTTGTTCTGCTATACTCGATAAAAGGACATAAACAGAAGATGAAGTTTCGGGGGACTAGGGCCTTTAAGAGCATGCATGATTGGTAGGACCGGGAATGTCGAGTTGGAGACACTTAACGGTGAAGGAATAGGCTTTTTTAATGGTAGCCACATTAAGAAGTACTATCCTCCTTCCCATCCATTACATGAGCCACCCATGCTAGAACCCCCACTGAACGTCCGCATGGCTACTGTAACTGACCTTACAGATCAGGACGAAGAAGCAGTGGCACTGGCGTACCTATGAATCACAATCACAGTAGGAGCGGTTCGAAGCCTTGATTGATGAAGGTGCAGACTACAATATCTTGACGCGTGACCATTGGACACGCATTGGTCAACCGAAACTATAGCTAACGCTAAACTCATCCTGTTCGGGGGTTACCGCTTATTCACTCCTAGGGAAGTGCAAGGTGGTCGTTTCCATCGAGTCTGAAAGTTTACCAGCCTTCTTCCATGTGTTACCTGACACTAAAGGAGCCGGTAATGTGTCACTATTGGGTCGCACTATCAAAAAGCAAACAAACTGTAATGTGGATTACAACCTAAATCGCATACATCTTGCTATCGGCAATGTGCGTATAGTGACAACCTTCAGCAAGGGTTGTCTTAATTCCCCCACCTTTACAAAGCCACCGGTAGAAACCCCTACAACCACACTTCAGCCGGAGTCTGAACGGAAGGAAACTACGGCCTCGTGCTGGGCTCTCGACCCCAGGCCCAAACCCACCAAGAGCGCTCACAAGGCCAAAGAGTCCACGTCTCTATGGGTGCCAAAACGACAAAAACCACATCCGGGTAGACCACCCAAGTATGATCCTAAACGTTAAAATTATCAACCGTCCCGACCTAAGAGGCAGTCTGGGCGTTATCGCCGTAGACACACAACCACGCCGCGCTGGATTCCCAAAGATCTCTTGCGGGCACAAGGATACTACAAGGGCAATCCCTGGATTTGGGTGCCTAAAAATGGCCATCTAAGAAGCTCGTCTACAAGCAATCTCACCCTAATGAGGGAGGCTAGCACAAGTGGCGCCCAGAACATAGTCAACAGGCCATGGCCAGCGATGGCTAGCAAGTCTCAGCTCATCTATCAACCAAAGCAAATGCCACAGGCCTTAAACCTACCTAATCCAGAGAACTTAAGAACCACTATGACTGCTCACTCGGAACCTAGTACAACCCCCATGCCCCCGGAGCTTCCTACAGCACCTCAACGTGCTTCAGAGTGCAAGGCCCAACCTGTGACACCGATGAGGGAGTCACCACTATCCAGTCCAGTTGCACCACCCCCACCAGCGGATCTTAAACCTTCATACGCAATACGACCTTTCCTCTCCTTGGCTAAGGACCTTGCTGCAACTTCTGGGGATGACCTAATAACCTGCATTAAAATGTTGGACGAAACTTTCACTACATTTTCTAGAAGTTATGAGAGGCTAGACCTAGGTCTTCTTGACAAAATGCTTGCTTCAGATGTTCGTGCATTACCATGCACTTGGAAGGAATACGAACTTATGACCACTAAATTCCCCAAAATTGCTGTCGAATTGATAGCAAACGACGAAATCTCAAAGGATCAAGCTGCCCTTAGAAGACTTATCACTTCGTATTGTAAGTCTCCTCGTTCTGCTCCTAAACAGGAGTTGCAAGAGCTCATGCAGATGGCAAGCTCGCCTTCCATGTTCTTGCAACAGTGGTTTACGCTAAGAATCCAATGGGAGAAAAAAGGTTGTCGAATAATGACCAATGCTGAGCAATGCAGGGCAGTTAAAACCATTGAATATGACCCCACTTATGTGGCACCTATCTCGTTTAGGGTCTTGGCCATCACCCGTAATCAGCATTTGGACGACTATGTGCTCGCCCACCCCTACATTGACCAATTCCTCACCGTAGAGGAATTACATGTCGCCAGTCGCCTCAATACTGGAGATCTCTTCCATGATGTCTTGACCTACATTTCCCAAGTCTCCATCCAACCATCTACTCTTGATTGTCATGCCCAACTCGAATACAATCCAAGCTTCTATGATTGGTTATTGGCCAGGTAAGTCAACCCACGCGAAATAGTGCTTACCTCGTCCTTCCTGTGCTAATCCTAGGAAGGATTCCTTGAAAGATCCCCAACGGAAGGGGGAGCAATGTGAGCAAGAGCATAGCAAAAATGAAAGTTATGCTATCTAGCTAGCAGATTGTTATAATTAAGTAAGTTTCTATGGAAGAATACTGCAAAGGAAAACAATAGCAATGGTCAAGCCTCTAAGCAAGTATACCCATTTTGGGCACATACATTTTTCTCTCAAACTGAGTTTTGATTAGAAATAAGCTGATTGTTAGGCATTAATGTTGGCATGGTGTGTTGACAGGTCACCACCATGGCAGGACAAGACAAAGGGAGCAAACTCCCATTCTCTGAAGAAGAGATGACCAAATTCGGCATCAGCATCGAGACACGAGGATTCAGTCAGTTCACTTTCAAGCTCGCACTGAATCTAGACGAGGCCATCCTGGAGGAACCTGCGATCAAAGACTTGGCGGACAGATGCCACCTTCACAAGTATGTGGAAAAGGTGGGGCAGGCCGTGGATTACAGCATGTGTGCGGGTTTCCTGAGGAACTTCGACAAGAGCAGGAACTGTGGCACTGCCACAGTAAGGACAAGGGAGCAGGAAAGAAGAATCGAAGTGCCCCTCAATGTAACAATCATAGAAAAGGCCCTGGGGCTCGTGCCCAAGAAAGAGAGACGGCCGAGACGGGATGTTTATGCCATGCTGGGGGTAAGGAAAGAAGCGGTGCACAGCGTGGATGGAATCAGCTTGGCTGACATCTTGGACCCAGCAGTGAAATTACAAGCGAAGATGATCCATACCCTCTTCTCGGGCCAACGGTACAATGAATTGATGAACAGAATCGGGGTCCCACTGTTGGAAAGCATCGCAGCAGGAGTCCCTAAAGAGATAGACTGGAATGGATTCGTACAGAAAACCATTCAAAGTTCAGCTGCCCTCCTCACTCCGATGGAAGCACCAGTAGGAGGAGAATCCCCTGCCTTAACCGCGCGCTCCACAAGGAAGAAACCTACGTCAAAGGCAGCTACAATCAGATACGGGGGTATCTTGACAGCCATCATAGACAAAGCAATAAAGGATGAGGGCTTCATGGATGAGGAAACTGCGCATCAAAGCCCACCTCACCACGAAGGAGGGGAATCAAGCGAAATAACAATAAGTGACAAGGGAGAGCAGGAGGTGCCGCCTACACGAGCGAGCAAACCCGAAGAACAAAACAAGAGTGACAGGAGACAGAAGGAGAAGAAAGAGAAATTAAGTAAGAAAGAACGGGCTGACATCAAAAGGGCTCAAAGAAAGTCTCGAAGAGCTGAGGAAGAAAGGAGGAGGAAAGAGGAGGAGGAGCTTGCAAGGATAAGAGAGGAGTCGAAGAAGGCAGAAGAGGAGTCGAAGAAGCCGAAGAGCAGCGACTGAAGGAACTGGCCGAATTGGTAGAAGCTACACGAAGATCTATGGAAGAGACCCATGGGGACAGAGAACTTGAACCTGTAAGCCCCCGCCATAAAGCCGAAGCTAGTACAAGTGTGGACGCAGCTCCAGTGGTTGTAGGCAAGGGCAAGTCCCTCCTACATCCACTTCCTTTCTCCTTTGTGCCGACAATGGCTGAAACTACGACTGCAACCACCGCACAACCCACACCTCCCTTGACACGGCACAACTCATGACTATGGTGCAGATGCTAGTGAGTAAGGTGGCCGAAATCGTGCCTGAAACTAGATTGAAAAGGCCCACCGCCATAGATGCAGAGTCACGGAAAGACCCTAAATGACAAAGGCTGGAGGGATCGACCACCATGCCCCATACTCCCATGCCTACCGACACTGACTATGATGCATATGTGGCCGAGCTACTGACACAACTGGACAAGGCAAAAGAAGAGAAGAAGGTGGCCTTGCTCGAGCTAGAGAAAGAAAAGGAGACGTCAGCGGCCCTCAGGCTAGAAGTCTCAAGGCAGGAAGTCGACAGATGGAGAGAAATAAAGGCCTTGCAGGACCAGCTAGCAGAAAAAACAAAGGAAGCCCAAAACAATGAAAGCTGCCTTAGACAAAGGCTGGAGGACAAGGAGCAGAGCCTGGTGGTGGAACAAAGGAACCTAAAGCTACTGATGCAGCAATACAGTGATCTACAGCAAAGGGTCGCCCAAGTGGAAATGCTCTACCAGGGGGTTCAGGAAGGCGAAGCCACTGTTCCACAAGACCATGCCACGGAGCCCCAGTCGTGGCGGGAGCTAGAAGAACAGAACATGTTAATAAGCGAAATCGAATTCCTAAAGAGTGAAGGGCTAGGAGTCTCAGTAGGCTAAAGCAAAATGGCTACCAGATGAAGTGCAAAGATTGCAAGATGCACTGAGACCTCCCAAGAAGACGTAGAAGCCCTCATGGCCATGGCTTTCAATAAAAAAAGGCTATTCCTCGTTGAAATCCAAAGCCAAGAGCAGCTGGTGCAGGAAAAATCAGAAATCCTGGCCGAGGTGCACCAAAGGCTCAGCATTGTCGATCAAGCCACAGGGATTGCTGAAGAACAGCTAGCTTAGAAATTAAGAGAAAGAAACCAGTTATGGTTTTTATCAAATGAGCAGCAACAGGTAGTAACCACCCTGGCGAGCCAACTAGAGGAACTGAAGAGCACCCTGCCTTGACACCAAGAGAACCACGAACCGGCTAGGTAGAGGCTGCAAATACATTGCTGGCCATGAAAACCTGCAAGAAAACTCTCCTTCTCACCAAGAATCCATGCTCTCCAAACACACAAGAGGAAGGCACACAAGAAATTGAGAAAAATTCTTCCATCCTCACTCTCTTCCTCTTCCTCACTCTCCATGAGATCTTGCAATGAAAGCACAAGACAGGGAAGCAAGAACAAGAAGGCAAGTGTTGTGCCAAAATGAGAGAGAGAGGAGAATGAAGCATGAGAGGAGAAGATAAAGAAAGGAAGAGAGAGGTTGTAACCACCTCAACCTCCCACCTCCCCAAATCACCCGACAAGCCTCCTCCTTTTCCTTTCTTGATATTATAAAATCAAGTTGCATACATTGGCTAAGGTCTAAAGACCCTTTATTTTTGGAATGAGACAAAAGGTGTTTGACCTTCCCTTTTTCTTTCAACATTTTTTTAAATGTGAGCCTTTTGGACTACACATTTTACATTGCTTCATAGACAAATTTTGACAAAGGGGTACATTTGCAATGAGTCATTTTATAAAAAATTGTTTCCATGCGAGCACATTTTGGTGCCTTTATTTGCATTGATTTCTCGATCATCATTCCTCCCACGCTTAAGTGTGAAGCGTCCCCGCGAACAAACTTGAAGAAGAACCACAATCAGCTCTTCCAAAAATCTTCATCTTCATCATTAGTCTTCAATCTTCATTTCTTTTCTTCAATCTTCTTTGAATTGGCATTGGATAAGGAGTGAAACAACACACAAAATAGAAATACACAACTAGGATGTCAAGCCTAGGTTTAAACACATGCCAAATAAAGCTACAAGAAAATACCCAAAAGATAGGGCTCTTCAGCAATTTGAGCACAAGAGCAACATCACACTTAAGTTAGGTTGAAAGACAATCACACTGTGAAGCAGAATAATAAACCCAAAAATATATAAAAATGAAGTGCATCCCTTGCAAAGGATATGGTATTGAAGTTCTCCCACCCGATAAAATGTGTTTCGAAAAAGGAAGGGAAGAGGTTTTATTGAAGATAAAACAAAAAAAAACAAAAAATGATCTTGTGTGCTTGAAGGAGAATGATCTTGATGAAAGGGCATGTTAAACATAAAGATGATGCATGTGAATGAGCCTTAGAGAAAAAAAAATTATAATTAAAGGTTAAAAATGGTTGGTTCATGGTATTCAGGGTCTGACGAATTAAAAAGAGAGAATTGCAGAATAGGATAATGCCACCGTTGATGCCACGTGTAGGATGAGGAGGCGTGTGGACTAGATGGGACATTGCTGGTGCTTGTCGTCGTTGCTACGGATCTTGCAGTAGGCGTATAATGTGCTGTAGGTTGTACCGTGGGCCGACAATTTCTTGCCCTCATGTGAGGCATTGGCATTGCAAGGAGAGAGGCTCAATGGGAGAGAACGAGTAAGGCACAGGGTGGTGTTCGTTTGTTGGTAGAAGTAGACACGAACGGCGTGTGGTCGTCTGATGTAGCTACCAGCGAGGATGGAAGCGGTAGTCCATTGTTTTGTTGAAGAAGGGGGTGAGAGGGAACGATTGCCATAGTCGAGGAGGAGGAATGGAGGAGCGGCAATAGAAGACCCTGGGAGGGCTGGATAGAGTAGGTGGAAGGGGCGAAATAGGAGAAGCAGGTGGGGGTGGATGGTGGGACTGATCGAGCAGACTAACCTGCAGGCCGTGGATGGAGAGGTGCAGGGAAGATTAGCGGGCTGAATGCGGGTTTAGGAGTGGCTGCTAGAAGTGGACGAGTACAGGGAGGAGGCGAAAGTTGGAGTGGAGGGAAGATAGGGGAAAGTAGACGGAGGACAGGGAGGGATCGAGGCATGGATGACTTGTGGTCGAGGGAGTAGGATTGGGGGGGGAAGACCAAGGCCAGCAGCACGCACGATAGTAGCATGAAGCCCGTTGAATAGCCTCCTCAATCCTCTCTTTCATTCTCCTCTAGCATCTCAGCAAGACTATCTTCATCCCTTGCTCTTTCCCTTGAAATGCAGCAAAGAAAAATTGCATTCCATGGCAAAAATACACCTGCAAATCCTTTCTTCTTGCAAGTTCCATGACCACCTCTTTCCTGGCCAGTGCACCAAATGAAGAGCACCTTGCCACGACACCAAGAGAACCACAAAGCGGCTAGGTAGAGGTTGCAAATACATTGCTGGCCATGAAAACCTGCAAGAAAACTCTCCTTCTCACCAAGAATCCATGCTCTCCAAACACACAAGAGGAAGGCACACAAGAAATTGAGAGAAATTTTTCCATCCTCACTCTCTTCCTCTTCCTCACTTTCCATGAGATCTTGCAATGAAAGCACAAGAGAGGGAAGCAAGAACAAGAAGGCAAGTGTTCTGCCAAAATGAGAGAGAGAGGAATGAAGCGTGAGAGGAGAAGATAAAGAAAGGAAGAGAGAGGTTGTAACCACCTCAACCTCCCACCTCCCCAAATCACCCGACAAGCCTCCTCCTTTTCCTTTCTTGATATTATAAAATCAAGTTGCATACATTGGCTAAGGTCTAAAGACCCTTTATTTTTGGAATGAGACAAAAGGTGTTTGACCTTCCCTTTTCCTTTCAACATTTTTTTTAATGTGAGCCTTTTGGACTACACATTTTACATTGCTTCATAGACAATTTTTGACAAAGGGGTACATTTGCAATGAGTCGTTTTACAAAAAATTGTTTCCATGTGAGCACATTTTGGTGCCTTTATTTGCATTGATTTCCCGGTCATCAGGAACAAAGAAAACGGATGGAGGAGAGAGCCATGGAGTGGAAAAGGAAAAACTTTGACAGGGTAAGGGACTTAACCGAACGCCTGGCGATGGCAGAATGCGAAAGAATGCTTGCCAAAGCTAGGGTTGAGGCTGCAGAAATAACCACTAAGACTCAGCGGACAGGCCTTCCTCAACACAATGCTCCACGTGACGCAAGCTGAGGGCGATGATCCAGTGGAAAAGGTGAAAAGAAAGTTGGAGCTAACCACCCGAGCTCTAAGATACGGTCTTCAAGAGTGGGAGCTTCCAATAAGTACAGGAATCACCAAAGAGCAACAATTCTACTACCTACGCTGTACGGGCCTTTCCACTGCTGAGCTCAAGGAGTTAGGTTTTCAGGAGCAGGAGCAGCCACCACCACCACCACCAGTCATTCCCCCTATGGTTGAGCAAAATGTCAAAGAGGGTCCGGATTTCGAGCAAGATGATGACGAAGAGCCGCAAAGGATGCCGAGTCTGCCTCAACCCGAGATCCCACAGGAGGAACCTGCAGATGCCGATCTACCTGAACACATAGTTGTAGCAAGGAGAAGGAGACAAGAGTTAGCTGAGGAGGCCCACCGTCGAGCACGCACACTTCCACGACAACTCCCTGAGAAGCCCATGCCACTGAGGAATGATACACATCCTGTAGACTGGCCCCAGGAGTTGGTCATCTAGCATCAGCGAGAGTTACATAAGAGGCCGTTCGAGCTTTCATTTGCTTTCCCACGCTCTCTGGACCAGGCCCTGCCTCTAGGAGTCATAGCCAAGATCAAAGATTTGGCTAACGAACTTGCAAACAGATGGATGGAAGAAAGGAGCATGATAATGACTAGGTGGCGACAAGAGCCACAAGAGTACTGGGAAGACAAGGTCAATCTGGTTCCCAAAATCGTCCAAGGCTACGAGGCACATCCGAGATGGCGGAGGAGGATTTGGGACACCAATTTTGATGCTTGGACCGTATTTTATAGTTCACTCCCCGAAGAGCGTAACGATCCCATATACATGCCCTACCCTTGTAGACATGGAGTGGACTATGATAGAGATTTACATGGGGATTATGACTTCCCGAGAATATATAATGTTAATGCTAGGAGCCCTGAGGAATGCTTAGTGTTTAGGGTAGAAGATATACTTCCCTCCATAAATCATTTTCTTGTAGACTTTTCTTCCTGCCCTGATCCGGCATTTTTGACCACTTGTAATTACCTCCGACTTATCAAATTCCTGCTACTCCAGAAACCCGCAGCTGAGGAAGCCCATCTCCCCCCACTCTTCTTTGATATTAACCTAGGAATAGATAGTAGAGCCATGACTAGGTTGATGATGCAGGCTGCTCTCCTCCCTGCCTTCTGCCTAGAGCTCTTAGAAAATATGAGTGACACCCGCTTTGCAAGGTGTAATCACCCCTTCTTGTCCACCACTCCTCTGAGAGCTAAAGCCGGTATTAAAGAATACCTACAAAGTCGCACATTTTTATCACAATGCCTGCGACTGTCCCGTGACTAAATAGGTGCCATATACCTTGCCAAATGTACTCTCTCCTATTCTTAAAAAAAAAAAAGGGGCCAGACAAGAGCAAAAACAGCTAAGCTGAAAGATGAATTTACTACTAAACAGGTTGACAGGGAGGACACTTCACATGTGCTTGCAGTCTTTCTTCACTATTATTGTGCACCACATTCACTGCATCTAGAGTCCTCTCTAGCCCCTCTCCCACTTCACACTTAGGGCACATTAAGGGCAGGACTTTCAAACCTGTCACCCTAAGTTTTGCACCGCACCTCCAACAATGCACGAATTGGGTCCTCAAGAGTGGGACATTCCCAAGGACTTGCCCAAGGTTAGACCCATTTCCCAATTCCACTAGCACAAGCACCATGCACTACACAGTGAGACAGACACACCCCCTAAGAAGTGCACAACTTTTCTTGCAGGTTATATTCGTGTCTCCAGAGCTAGTTGTTTGGCTGAAGAAGATCGTCCACTACATTCTCCAATGGCAAGGAATTTTTCCATTAGTCGGACATAACTCCATTCCCACAACTTTGAAGCTTCACCGCAAAGGTCTAAAGGGCTCCACACACTTTATGTTGCCAAACATCCGTTTCTTGATGGCTGCCATGACTGAACCAGATCAAGCAGAAGAAAACCCTGGATGGATCTACCATTGGCATAGATCTTGGAACCTCATTGTCCAACGATCCCTGCCCAATGCCTCAAGATCTACGGATCGCTTATTGATTCCACAGGCCTGAAGACCTTCAACTCAAAACTGAAAACCTTCTACTCAAGGACAAGGATCTCCAACCACACCCACGGGTTTTCAAGGCAAACAGCGGCGGTTGGCGGGTTTTTTCAGAATAAATCCCTCCAATACCATCCTCCTAAAGGATTGCTTATTGCTTCAAGCGTTTCAGATACTCAAAGGACAACCGGCTACCTAACGGGGCGCCACAATAGTGTGAAAGATGCCTAGGATCTTCATGGAGCCTAAAGCACGCTGGAATCTCTCCTGGTTATCGTCATCAAACCCCATCACTTCTCATTCACAAGCATCAGCGTCATCTACTCACCCGGTCCACCTCGCGACATCATCATCTATCCCACTACCTCCCACCACCGTGCCATGGGACTGGCACTTGGCTAGGAGGGGGGTAATGTTTACCACCACAGCACAGAGGAGCGGGAAATGGAAAAAAGAAAAGAAGGAAAAGGCGCCTTAATTGGCAACTAGACCCTGGAAAAAATTAAATGCACGGGCACGACCCTCAAGAAGTCTTAGAGTCGCCCAAGGAGAGTAAAAGAATGAAAAGCGCACCATTAAGTGCGAAAACACTTCCAAAACCTTGTAAGAGAGTGCCAGGCTCACTCCTATGCAAATTGTATGCATTAGTTGGGGATAGGATAGACTAGAATGGTGGAAAATGAGAAATGGGCCTAGGCTAATGGCCGGCCATGTAAAAAAGGGGATGACCGCCCAAGAAAAATAGGGCATGTATATAAAGTTGAAAAGTGAATGGGAAGCTCATTCTTGTGTGTGGCCAAAGATTCTTCTTCTTCTTCTCTTGTTCTTGCCTTCTTGCTTGTGCTTAAGAGAGGGATTGAGAGAGTGTGAGGGAGTGATTGTGTGAGAGTGAGGGATCTTGGAGAAGAAGCTCTCCATCTTCTCTCTTCATCTTCTCCTCCTCTCTTCTCTTCTCTTGTCTTGCGCATGGCTATGGAGGATGAAGCTCATGGGAGAGGGATTGAGGTTGCTTGAGCTTTCCTCAAGGATCGTGGAGCTACCGGTGTGCAAGGAAGAGGAGGGTACTTGATCGAGCATCAGGGTAAGCTCACTACACCCGTAAGGTAGGCATTGCACGTCGGCTATGTGAGAGGTAGCCATGGCCGCTCGGTTCGAAACACTTCAGTAATAAGTGGTCCGTAGGTCTTGGGGTAGAGCTTGAAGCTCCCCTTCAAAGCCCTTGATCAAACCATAGGAACATATATATGTGACAATCTCCACTGTGTCACTTTCGAAAGATGGCCTATTAAATAGGTCACCTTTGAGGATGGAACACCACTACTACAACAATAATCATACATGCAATTTATCTCTACAAATGCATGTGCCAAAAACATGGAAGATACCAATGAAGATTTAATTTCTACAAAAAAATAAAATTTTATTCGAAAAAGCTCATATTATATAGTCAATAGAAATCCTCGAATTTTTGCCTCGAAAGGTGCAAACTTGATAACTTCTATGGACTCCATTTCAGAGGTTTCCACGATTGATTGTTGCACCAAGAAAAGTGTTGTCAGTTTGCTAATAGAGAAGCAATGCAACAATTACATAAATACTTTTGGGGATTGCAATTTGAAGACTGCACAAACTATGTTTATGACAAGTTTGAGTCATCATGCAAGATTGATCATGTGGGAACAAGGAAATAGAACTTCATCTTCAATGGACAAGTGGGATGTGGAAGGGCATGGTGTGAGATTCATGGAATCCCAAATACATATTTTTATAGGTACAAAACGCAATTTGAGCATGGCATGAGGAGGGCAATGCATGGAAATAGGGGAGTAATAAGAGCAGCTTGGGATCATATAGAGATGGGAAGAGCCATCCTTAGAGACTTTGTCAAGAAGAATGGAGAGCAAATGCCACATAAGAGTAGAACAATGCAAGATGGATCAAGGGAGATACAATTGGTCATTCTACATGTTTACAAGCAAGTAGATATATGGGGAAAAGTAAATGCAACATTGAATGGTATTGGATGTAATAAATTGTTGTTGCCCACCTTCAATCGTATTTGGAGCATAGAGTTCAAGCATGTAACCTTAGTAAATACAAGTGAATTCTCCAAATGTAATATTTTCTCACAGATCAAACAACAACTTGCACCAGTGAAATGTTCTCAAGAGCGAAATGCGCTTCTAAAAAAGTGTCAATGTTACATGCTACAACAACAAAGTTATCGAAACATATACTATAGTTGGCACTTGCCGCAGCATTAGATCCAAAGAAAAACTTGTGCATTATACATGGTAAGATGGACTAGCAAAAGATAGCTATCCCTAGATTAAGGTTTCGATCAAAAGAGATTGAAAGATCTACTCAATTGCCAATTTCTTCAATAGGCATGATTACACATGTGTGAAAACACGAGATCTAGAGCATGGCATCTATGGAGGCTCGTAGACATAGACCAAACTCATATGTACTTGGACATGATAGAGACAAAGTGACTTGACTAAAGGACACAAACCAAGCAGCATGTACACTAAAATGAAAAGCAAAATGACAATGACATTGCATTAATCTCATAGGAAAATGACAAGCAAGTACAATGATATATAGAATTGGGGCGCAGCCTTCTTCTTTATGCCTATGGGATTCAGTTGCCTGCATGTCATTAGCCCAGGACTGCCTCATACAAAGAGGCTACAATAGTTGTGATTGCAAATCTCAACACCCCTCCTCAATCACAACCAGATTTACAAAGTGTGTAGAGGCTTTAGTGAAAGCAACACCTGCAAAGTGTGGGCACACCATAAACATGGCAAAATACTAGAGGCTATTGTAGAAAAGGCTAAGTGTGGGTACCACAATCTTGGTGGACATCCAGAGGATGTAACAAGGGTCTCACAAAGTGTACAGAGGCTATAGTACAAGGCTACATGAGGAGTTTACAAGCTTATGATAAAGGCATTTGGGCTTTAGACATTACACAGCTAAAACAATCTATTAGAGTAGGTATAGAAGGACTGATGAGGCTTGTCCTTCTCTTGGTGGTCTTCTTCTTCTTCTTCTTCTTTAATTGCAGCAAGATAGGCCTTATGGGACCTCTTTCTAGTGTGGAAAACTTCTCAATGTGTGTGGCAAAACTTCTCAATGTGTCCGGTCCTCTTGCAAAAATCACATAAAAGCTGGTCCTTCTTGCCAATGTACCTGTTGCCAACATATAACGCTTGTTCATCTCTAGAGGTGCTTAGTTCTTCCTTAGTTTTCAGCTTCTTTTCCTCTTCTAATAGTGATGCTTGGATATCAACAAGCTTAGGGTTTGGCATATTGATTAAGGTCGTTGATACATTATTATATTCAGGAGGCAAACTTTTAATCAGAACACTAATATAAACATCTTCTTCCATTTTAATGTTAATTCCTATAAGCTAGGTTAGAAGTCATTCCATGTAATTTAGATGTGTAGCAAGTGGTGTGATGGACTTCATGTCAAGCTTGAAAAATTCAATCAAGACACCATACTTTGATGACTTAGACTATGCACCAAACAAAGTGTCAAGTTTCTTCCATGTATCATGTGAAGTATCACAATTATCCACATGGTGGATATAACTATCGTCTAGCTCTAGTTTGATAATGTCCTAAGCCTTATCATCATTCTTTTGCCAAGTGGTTGCTAGGTCCACATCACGAGGCTTCTTTTCTTTGCCATTTGTAATGGCCCAAAGACCCTTCTTCATTAGGATGAGCTTGATGTGGGTCTGCCAAGTGTGAAACCTGATCCCTTTGAACCTGACACTTGGAGAGTCTTTTACCATATGGGTGTTGCAAAGGCAGGAGCAAATCAACTCCAAGAATTCTCAGTTTTTAGCTCAAAGGTTGATCTTGAGTGTGCACAAGTGTCAAGAGACACTTGTGATGAGTAGTATCAAGAGATACTAGTTATGACAAACTAAGTGTTCCTTGCTTTGTTAGACTTGAGTTCTTCAAGAACCTTCAAAAATCTGCTCCAAAAACCTACTCCAAATCTTCCAAATCCCCTCCTTGATTTGATGCTGGTCTGGTTTGGTAGTAGACTCAAGTGACAAGGTGAAAATGAAGCTTGAGAAGGGCTATGCTTCAAAAGATTTGCAAGAAAAATCTCCAAAATCTTCCCTCCCCAATGGTTTGAGGATAAATTTTGCTAGAGTCCTCAGTGGCCCAGCAAATTAGAGTGACAATGTCTTAATCCAAGTGGTAGGAGAGAGAAAATGAAGAAGAGGAAAATTTTGAGTAATTTTGGCTATGGTGTTCATAGTTAGGGTTTGCTGGCAGGCCTATTTTTTCCTCCTGTGTGAGTTGTAGACTTGATCATTTCCCAATCTTTTTTTATGGGATGAAGCTTGGTAGATAGGCTACCAAAGCCCCATGATAGCATGTTGAATCGCACATCCTAGGGAGCACACCAGCATACGGATATGCAGATGGACACAGAATGAGATATCAAGCTAGAAATCTGACAAGGCCGGGCTGAGGGAGGCTCAATGTTGAGGTGTGTTGAGATGCAGAGTTGCGTCTTGAGTCAAAGGACAGATCCTTAGAAGAAAGCGTGTAGAGATAATGCATCTATTGCAAGATCCAAGAGCTCAATTAGAGCTATGTGCCGTTTGGCTATGGTAGACAAGAAGTTTGAGTGGAGTTAGAAGTAGGAATGGAGCTAATTATGAAGTCATGAGTTAGCCTTGAGCTGGGGGCAATGATGGAGGAGAGCTGAGAGAGCAAAGAGAGGACCTAAGACATGCTAAGCCATGCTCAACTGCGCTCTGATACCATGTGAAAACATGGGATCTAGAGCATTGCAGCTATGGAGGCTCATATGTACTTGGACATGATAGAGACAAAGTGACTTGATTGAACGACACAAACCAAGCAGCAGGTACACTAAACTAAAAAGAAAATTGACAGTGACATTGCATTCATCTCATATGAAAATGACAAGCAAGTACAATAATATATAGAACTGGGGAGGTGTAGCCTTTCTTCTCTATGCCTATGGGATTCAGTTGGCTACATTTCCTTAGCCTAGGACTGCCTCATACAAAGAGGCTACAATATGTGTGATTGCAAATCTCAACGACATGGGCCTAGAGAAGGTAGATATGGACATTTATCACTTGTGCTATAACCTCACAATCCTAACTTCATGATTTCCTCATTTTCCTTCTAATTCAAGAAATTGGAGTGACTACACAAGCATGCAAATGGTGATCTACAACTAGATGGAATGTTGAGATCAACCTCTGTAAAATCCCTCAACTCAAAAAAAGCACTGGACCACCATCAAGTTGTTACACAAAATAAAGCATGCATGGAAGATAATACACCATAGGATGGCCATCATCATTTCAAACGATTGCCAAAGAACTTGCTACTTCAACTTGATAATTATGGATCAAAAAATAAAAATCGCTATCTCTTTGCATATCTATCATTGCTTGTTGCACGAGGAACATTCAAGATGATCCAGTTTGGGTTTCTCATGGTGGGTCATACAAATGAAGACATTGATGCAATGTTTAACAAATTTTCAGAGAAGCTAAGGACGAGCATGACCTCCACTTTTCCTCGTCTTATGCAACATTTTCAATCATGCTAGATGACAAGTCCTACATCTTTCTTATTGACACATATGCCTGACTTTAAGAGATACATTGAAGGATACTTGTGTGATTCCAAAGATACACTTGTTGGTCACTCAAAACCTCTTCAATTTTGGTTTTATATGCAAAGAGATACACCTATATCATGCAATACAAGATGCATCCAAAGTCCCCATGTTGGATACCAAGAGAAGGTGGCATCAAATTATGGAAGAGAGACTTTGTAGGAAAGCCTACTCTTCCAAAGGGTGTCCCAATGTTGTTGCCCATGTTTGAGTACGTTAAGGATCATCAAGAAGTAGTAAGTGGAGTTAAAGATTATTTGAAGTATTGGGAAAGATAGTCAAATGTACAAGGACCTAAAGAGAGTTCACAAAGTTTATAACACCAGTGGTTGATTATTGGAAACATATAATCTACGTTCTTCAAACTCCAAATGTCCAAGAAGATATATTTTTCATAGATTTTTGACCACGAACACAAAGTGATGTAACTAGTATAGATGTAGATAATGCAAATGACTTTATTGGATTGGAAGAGTTGAATGATCACTATTGTGGTCCTCTAAGCAAATGACCCAAACATGCATTTGAACCTATTCTTGATGTTAAGAAATATGACTTTGTGCTTGTTAGATCTTTAGATCCAGTATATCCAATATGGCTTGGTGTTGCACAAAGTGAGATGGATATAAATAGAAACTCCAAAAACTTCAACAAGGTATGTATACAATATTGGGCACCAGTTTGTTGTCGTCAAAATACTACAAATGCAAAGGTGTATCTTAATTGTTGGGATAAATATTGGATGTGCAACAAAAAAGATCCTAAACAATGGGAAAAAATAGATAGCATTGTCTTCTCTTAGATGAAGAAAGGTACAAAATCTTCCAAACAAGAATCCACCGATTGAAGATTTTCCTTCAAAATTTTCAAGGATATTAAAACTAAGGTGTTTATTAACACCACCTTTTTGAGTTTTTTTCAATCTCTTGGAAACAACCATAAGCAATAATATGTTCCATTGCACCAAGATCCAAATTAATGAAATTCACAAAATTCATGAAATCTATTTTGATTTGGAATTCCCATATTGATGGGAAATTCTCAAATTCTCGAATATGGAGTTGGAATGAAAGAGGCTTCAGAGATTCATATCCTATCATACTTGATGGTGCATTGTAAAGTTTGTCATGAAAATAAATACATTTCGAAGACAATGTCCTTTTGAGATTGGTCTTTGTATATATGCTCGCAACAGAGTCATGAACTGCATCAAAGATTCCAACTATACTTTTGATAGGTTGTGAATCTTCAAGGTTTGATGGTGGATATATATCTATAAACATAGAAAAACTTGAACAAATTCTTGAAACATAAAACAAGTTTGAAGCCCATTGAAATTTTCTAGTAGACTTACAATTAGGTCTATGGCATGGCATGTCAATGGGCTTGTTCTGTAAGTGTAATTCCAAGGGCATATATGCATGTTGTATAAGCATCTCCTTGATCTTTTTTGTAGTTGTTCAAGCTTGAAATCCTTAGCTCACCCCTCGTAAGTGCCAATGAATTCATTTCCATGTTTTCTCGTCTTCTTTGTCTATAACATAACCCAAGAACCATAAAGATGGTAGTAGGAATCTACCTATTGTTATCAAGGTTGAAATTGTTATACATTGTGATTGGTCTAATAAAAGGTGAAGGATGCAGAGGACGTGAAGCTTCCATCGAAATAGAAGATGAAGCAGAATAGGACATTGAGTGAAAAGAGAGACTAACAAATCTCATGCAAAAATGAAGGGAGGGCATACACTTAAATTGTTTGATATTTTAAAGAAAAAGAGAGGAATACTACAATGGAGGAAATATGTTTGGGTGTATTATTCATGAATTTTAAGAAAACAACTTGGAGACTGCAAGGTTATATGAGACTGATAAGAAATATATATATCTAGTGTCTTTAATTGTACCAATATCTCTTCTACTTTGTGTCTCCATAAAATTATTCTCCAAAAATACCTCAAAATTCTTTATTTAAAAATCTTTAAATATAAAATAAAAGACTTCAAAATTGAAAAACTCCTATTTTATCGTAATGGTAGCTCTTGCCTTGTTGGTTGTTGAGAGACTTTCTCTCTCTAAAACTAAAAGGCCTAAACTTGTGTCCAAATCTCCTATAATGTTCACTTCTCTTGAGCCTACCCCTAATGGTAGTACTATGACATATCCCAATAACTCCTCTTATCCTATCAAAGAAGCTAGAAAAATTATATTGATTATTGTTAATAATATTACTTTCACAATTATGGATGCTTTGTTTTTACTAGAGATAAAAAAGAATTTCTATTAGTTTTTCCATTTACCAAGATTGGCTTGATGGTAGTTCATGATCTCTCTTGTGGTTATAAAATTATTGGATCTAGCTATGAAAAACATGTGAAAGACATGTTGAAAATTCATATGCAGTTTTAGATATAAAACTTTAATGTGCGCATTTTGGTCATCTGAATTTTGCAAGTTTGCTATGTCTATAGAAATTTAATATGGTATTTTCATTGCCTACTCTTGAGATACCTAGAAAATCCATTTGTGAACATGCATATTAGGTAAAACACATTATATTTTCAAAAGATTCTTCAATGAGAGCTATTTAGAAACTACAAGTTATAGGTAGTGATGTTTGTGGTCCAATGCAAACAATATCTTTTGGAAAATACATGTAGGTTATGACATTGATTAATGAATACTCAAGGCGGTACATGGGTATATGGTTTAAAAAGGCAAGTTTGACATGTTTTTTTGCTTCAAGCAATTTGTTAGCATGGCTAAAACTTTGTCAAGATGTAAATTAGCCACCCTCCATTTTGATTAGGGGGATATATGTGCAAGAAATTTAATGCACATTTGGTTGAAGGTGAAATAAAATATCAATGTACAATTCCATATACACCATAGCAAAATAGTATAGTTAAGAGAACTATAGATCACTCATGGAGATGACATGATGCATGATTACAAGTTGAGCTTTACCACACATAGTTTTTGGCTTGAAGTTCTTTTATGTATAGCATATGTACTTAACAGGTGTTCTACTAAGGCTTTGTAGTTCAGGATACTTTATGAGGCTTAGCATTGCAAAATACCATATGTGGCTCACTTGCATGTTTTTGGTTGCTTGCCTTTATGATTTAGTTCCAATGCAACAATGTAAGAAGTTGGATGACAAGGCTCTAAAATGTATTTTTGTTGGGTATAGTAATAAAAGAAAATGTTGTAAATTATACCTTTCACAAAGTAAGCATATCTTGGCTAGTTGTGATGTTGTCTTTGTGGAAGATGTTGTTTAGCCTTTACTTTCATGTATGAAAGAGATAGATGTATACTCATAGGAAATCTATGACACTTTATTACCTCTTTTTAGTGGTATGTAGTCACATGCAGTGCCAAATGAGGTAGTTTTTTAGCCTATGCAGGTTTCTCATGATAATATAGATTAGCCTATTTTTGATGTAGATGTAAATGATGCACTTTTTGATAAGATAGTAGAGATTGAGCACTCTAGGAAAAAACCAAAATAGATAGCATAGATATTATATGATAGTAAATCGGACACGTCATGCTTGTTTGGGCCCTCATAGTGCCTCTTACACAAGATTGTTATACATTGGTTGCTTCTAATTTGTCTAATGAGGATGAGCCTGTGACTTTTGAAGAGGCACAAAATTTAAAAATTTGAAAGGTTGCCATGTAATCTGATTATGATGCCTATTATCAAAACTAGTACTTAGTTCTTATGTGATTTGCCTCCTAGTAAGGAGGCCATTGGTACCAAGTGGCCTTACAAGTTAAAGCACAATCCACATGGTATTTTTGATCGCTATAAAGCTAGGCTTGTGGCAAAGGATTAGGTTCAATAGAAGGGCATTGATTTTGATGAGACCTTTGCGCCCACTTGTGGTATGATAATTATTCATAGCATTTTGCACATTAATAACCTGTAATGGTTGGAATGTGCATTACTTAGATATAAAAAGTATATTTCCAAAGAATGGTTGGGAAAATAAGACAAATTAGCTTTAAAAGTAGCTTGCAAGGTTTCCAAGGAGAAGATTAAGAGTATCTCATAGAGAAACCAAAGAACCATGGAAGTTCTAGCTTGACTAGAAATATTTAATCCTCAAAGCACATGAGCTAGCCTATTCTACCTTTTGCTCTTTAATTGGAGGGAAATTATGCACTATTACTCTTATCCACAAAGGTACACAAGTGACTATGATGTTAAGAAGCATGGAAAATATAAAAATTCCAAGATCCCTAATGTGAATGCTTCGCATGAGAGTAAAATCTACCACTTTTGGTTGCAGGATCTATTGCCTCTTTCACCAAATTCCTCAAATTGTTTACAAATTGCTTGGATCCAACATTCATAGTGACTTGCAATTCTCTTTACCTCATTGTCAAGTTCTTACACTAGCAACAAACTCCCTATGAGATTGGACTACGATCATTGTTCTTTGACATCAACATAGGGATTGATCGTGTTGCCATGGCAAGACTTCATCTGTGAGTTGTACTATTTCCATCCTACTGTGTAGCCTTGTTAGACCATATGGTGGATATCAAGGAGATAGCAAGTTTGCTTAGTGTACACATCCTTTTACCCAAGTTTACCCATTCACCTCTGCACCTTTCTTAAGCCACATCTCCTAAGAAAAGGGTGTCTTTCACTCACCTTATAGGCACTCCCTGAGGAGTGAATCCTTTGTACCATTTATTTAAAAATAAAATTTTAAAAAACAATTTAAAAACCAATAAAAAAAAGAAAAGAGAGAAAAAGCTTCACAAATTAGGTGCATTCACATTTCATTATATCTAAGGGTTCTCAAGTTAGTGCATCCAATGGCTTCAGTTGGCTGGCTCAGCCTTTAACCCCCTAGCCCTTTCCTCATTACACAGTCTCAAGGTACATCAAAGGCAAGTCATCTCAACTTGCTTAGACAACTTGTCACCCTAAGTAGACCACACAATAACTTTTCACAAACTAGGTCTTGAAGTATGGGACAACTCTTCCGGATTACTTGAGGTTCAACCCATCTCCCATTTCCACCTACATATACACCAATTCGTTGCCAAGTTTGATGCACCCCTTAGGGAGAGCACATGTTGGCTTGCAAGATTTTTTAAAAAAGATCCATCAACATTAGTGGCCCTACTACATCCTCATCATTCCATGATTCCCTTTTCTTCTTTGACAATGCCATCAATGATCCATCATGTAGTTATCTTCTTCCATCAACTACCACATATTTCCAGACATCATCTATTGTATCAATAGGTGTATTGTCTTCTTTTATACCATTTCTACATCAACAAGCATATCCCTATTATCATCTATGGTTCTTCATCCATCTCATTTTTGCTCCATCTAGATTAGTGAATGCTAAAGTTTCATGCAAAAATTAGAATTTGACAGCCACCTCGAGACCCATGCTAATTGGTGAAGGTATTCTATATTGAGTATTGAATGCATCCAACAACTTTGTATTGGATATATGTAGGGTTCAGATTGCTATGCCAAGTTCCACAATATGTCTATGGAAGAATGTAGAGGCAAGATTTAGTTTGTCCTCAAACTTGATAAGAGTGAGATTATTAAGGGGCAAAAACTTGAATGTGTGAGCATAACACTTATGAATCAAGCATTGGATCCCTACATGGATGAAAACCATCCTTTATACTTCAGTGTACAATCAGAGAATGAAATATGGTGGCTTGCAGCATTTGAAGTACCAAAGGAGGACCATGAAGTACTTAAAATTTTTTTAACCTCACTAATATACCCAGTGTTATTCAATAGCAAAATAATGGAGCAGTTTTACACATCAAGGGGTTTGGGGACTATCAAGTTGAATGGCATCTTGCAAGTGATTTAAAAACATTGAAGTGTATGTTTGGTTTATCAAATACAGTGAATGCAAAATTTTCGCACACATACAGCATGCAAACTAGGAAGAAAGGGAAAGATGGAAAGAAAGAATGGCTTGCCAAGGCAGGACAACAAGGTGATCCAACATGTGATAAAAAAGTCATGAGAAATGGAACGCCAGTTCCAAAGGATCCAAACTAGTGCCCTATTTTGGAAATACCACTAACAAGGGTTCACTTTTGCACATTGCATTGTTTGGTTAGAATAATTGAGAAGCTAGTATATGAATATATATTCTTTGCATACAAGATGCGGCCTGTGTCAGAAGCTGATGCTACATGCAAGAAGGTAAAACAAGTCCTCTCTGAAGTTGGATTGCATGGGGGCCAAGTAGAAATAAAAAAGAATGAGAAAAAATCAAGAAAGGGTGGAAATATCCCTTGTAAACCATGCTTTGGTAGACCCAAGGCTAGGAAGTTTATATCTCCACCTCGAGATGAGGAAGGCAATATACTTGTAAAACAACCAGAGAAGTATGAAGCATGGAAAAAGTTGCACCTTGCTATTTCAGATTGGAGCAATGGGGGATGAATGAGGATTGCAAAGGCATAAGTGTGGATACACCTAGATAGATTAACAGCTCTCTTACAAAAGTTGAGGTTTAGGGATGGTGATGCCAATACATTTAAAGATATAGTTGCTAAATTTAATAAGTCCATGGTGGAGGCATGGACTACAAGTAGCATAACATACTACATTGTCAGTATTGTCACCATTACAAAAAAACATCATCATGTCAAATTAGTTTGTGTTTCTAATCTCTCTTCTTGTGTAGCATATACTTGAAGCACATGGTCCATACTTTGCAGATAAGGAAGTTTGGCAGTATGGTCAACTCAAGGCATGGAATGATCTCATTGGCAAGCTCGTTGTGCTTTTCAAAAGGCAACTGATCATGGAGGTGGCATCAATGATTCCAATTCTATGAGGCAATTATTATAATGGTGGTATATGAGGAAAAATAAAAGGAGTCCAAAACCTCTCAAGCAAAATTTATAAGTAGGGCAATATATGAAGTGAGAAAAGCAAGATATAAAAACAACATATCTAGACAATGCCACATAGAATGGTTGGTAACCCAAGAGAGATATGGCAAGAAATGGAGATCTAGATAAAGATAATACTTTTGATGCATTTAGAGTCCATGAGAGAGTACATGTACTAAGGATATGACACATCAATACTCTTATCTTTAACATGAGATGTCTTGCAAATTTTGTTTAAAATTTCAAAGGTTTGTCACTATGTTTTTCAAAGTCAATATTGAACTATGTTTTTTAATTATGAAAAGTTGATTTTGAAATCCTAAGACAAACATATGAAAATTTCAAACCTTGAAACATTCACTAGCCTAGACAGAGAGGGGCATGAGGGGGGTGGTAAGAGACAGAGAGGCAGGGATGGGGTGGAGAAATGAAATGATATGAAAGTTTTAAAGTTCATTTACACCACATTAAGTTTAAAAGTTTCGTACTTAAGTCAAGTCTCTCCTTTCATTTGTTCCCATTACTCTTCACTCTACTCTCCACCTTTCTATCCTTCATCATTACAACCATGGCACATTTCAAGCTTTCTATCAAGAAGGCACCTGCAAGAGCAAGAGCTCAACACTCTTCTGAATTTAGTGAGCGTATTGTGGGTGACAAAGGTCCCCTGGTGGCCAACAACGGCAGCCCTACTGCAGCTAATAATGGTGGTGCTACTATGTCCAGCAATGGTGGCCCTAGTGTGGTCAATAATGATGGTTTGCCATTGTCCAAAAATGGTGGTCCACATGCTCTAATTGCTCCACCTCCCGCTACTGCTCCAGCTAGTGATACACATCCTCCAACATAGAAGAAGTAAAGATGGAGAGCAAGCATAGCTACGCTATGTGAGATAAGGAAATTCTAGAAGAGTGCCAACTTGATTATTCCTAAGGCACCATTCTCTAGGTTGATGCAATAAATACTGCAAGATCTACAGTTAGGGCATCATCACAAGTTCTTTTCAAGGAACCAAGCAAGGAATGTAGGATAATGGTCAAAAGCCAAGCCTTGCTTGCTCTCTAAGAAGCAGTTGAATTACTTGATTGATCTAATGAGTGATTGTCCATTCATGCCCGATGTATCACTATTAAGCCCCCTTGTAATTGGATCTATGTTTTTAGCTTGGGTTTGGTTGTAGATTGTAAGGAGCTTAGTTTTGGGTTATCTTTCTAGTAGACCTTCAAGTATTTGATAGCAGTGCCTGGAGCTAAATTTTGCCTAGCTCTAATTGTACTTGTTGCGATGCACAATCTATCGTGTATTTAATAGTTTCGTAATGCCAAATCTGATATTTGATATTCTATTTTGCCATGATTTGCATTGTGTGTATTTCCAAGTTTCTAATTTTGAAAGTAGTTTCATTAAAGATAAATTCAATGCCCAACCACGCACACATTAGTGATCAAATGTACATGGGCCAATGCTCTATATCTTTATTGTATTTAGCGGTTTGGCAACACTATATCCGATATGTGATATTCCATTTGATCCATGACTTATTTTTTGTGAATTTTTAAGTTTCCAATATTTCGTATAGTTTAGTTGACAACACATTTAATATATAGTTGCACACACTCGATAGCGAGTTTTCAGTTATCAGTGAAGTATAATCCAATTAATGCATTTTCAAAAAAAAAAAATTGAACCATCAATTTTATAAATCCAAATCTGGTGAAATTTCACCCACATGTCAGACATCATAAAAACTCATGGATATTAAAAATTGGCCCCATCAGAAGTCTTTGGGACACTTGTTTGGAGAATGGCATTTGGGGCCCTGAATCTAGGGATTCAGGGCCGCCCCAGATGCCAGCCTCCAGACAGGTGTCCCAAAGACCCCTAGATTCAAGGCCCTAAATGGCAGCCTCTAGATAGGTGTCCCAAAGACTTGTGATGAGGCCAATTTTTTTTTGGGTAGTTGATGTGAGGTATAGGAGTCCACATGTAAATTTTCACGTCAATTGGATCACCGGTCATATTTTTCTAAAGTCTAGATACATTAATTCAAGTTTAAGGATTTTTAAAAAGTTTTGTTATAAGTTTAAAGCTTCACCTCATTTTACATATTTCACTTTTGAGTTTTGAGTTTTCTCTCCTACAAGACATGGCACGGACCAAGCAAGCGGCCTAGAGACACCCCCTAGAAATCCCATGCAAAGCCACCTCCCCCATCTCCACTACCACCACCATGCTAGCATTGTAAGCGTCAATGGAGGGCAGACATATTGGCTCTTTGTGAGATCTGCCATTACCATAAGACCGTACACCTCCTGATACCAAAGGCTCCATTTGAGAAGCTTGTTGAGATATCGAGCTCCACTCGTGATATGCCAGGGTGACCGTTGTGCATTTATGTCGCCGACTTGTTAGCTGCAGATGCGGTTGGTACACCGCCCATGAATAATAGCTAGATGATAGCTATCCTTATCTACTCTATTTCGTGGCTCAGTTAGTATGCCGCCTTAGTTAGTTGAGTTTGGTTTGAGACCCATATATAGGGTTCTTCTATTTCTTTGTACTAGAGTTCTTTTTGGCTTACACAAACTAAGAAGAGGAAAACTGTTTTCAGTCTCCACCTTTGTGTGTATTCCCCCATTGTGCAAGTAAGAAAGCTACAAGTGAGACTTCTTCCTTCTCTCCCACAATCGTGACATGGTATCAGAGCCTTGTTCATGGTAAGGAGCTCAAGAAAGCAAACCAAGTTTGCGATATTCTGGTAAGAGAACCAGTGTTGCTTTCATTTTTTCTATTTTGGGAGCAAGTTTCTGCAGGTAGCATAGCCGAAAAGTGCAAGAGTGCATTGTCTCAGATTGAGACGTCCTTCGCGGTGTAGCAAGAGGGTAGTATATGCTGCGGGAGAAGGCTTTAGCCCCTGGTTGCCCTGTTTTTTGATTCGAGGCCATTTCGGGCCTGTTTTGGAGACGGAAGTTTTTCGCACGTACTCAGGAAAAGGCCCAGTTTTTTGCTGTGCGACCACTATTCTACAGGTCGATGAAAAGTTACAGAATCATCGTTGTTGCCTGTTGATGCAAAATCGTCACTAGGAAGTGACTGTGTGGTCAAATACTACTTTCGTCAGTTTTGTAGATTTTCCCTTGTGAGGTTGAAGCTGTGTTTTTTGCAATGACAGCATTTTTTGCAGTGTTCTGTAATGGCGTTTGATTCTCTTTCACAAATTGTCACTGAAAAGCTTGACAAGAACAATTTCCAAGCATGGAAGTTTAGAATGACGAACTTCCTTATGGGAAAAGGATATTGGGAATTCGTTGCAGGAAACGAAGAAGAACCAGTTCTTCCTGATGTTCCCAATCAACAACAAATGCAGGCATTTAAAGGATGGCATGAGAGAGCCAGAAAAGTTATATACTGGCTGTCTATCAGTATTTCAGACTCTATGATTGTGCATATTCAGGATGCAAGTACGCCAAAGGAGGCATGGGATACTTTGTCAAAAATGTATAGCACAAATACGCAAGCCAGGAAAATGCAGCTCAAGCAAGAGTTGCACAATGTGCAAAGAGAAAGTATGAGCATTAATGACTACCATATGAAGGTGAAGAAGATTACAGATGCACTTGCTTCCATTAGGTCGCCAGTGGAAGATGATGATTTAGTTTCTGTGACCTTGAATGGTCTAGGAAAGGATTATGCACAGTTTCGAATATCCATTTCCATCGTTGATTACTCTTCTAATTTCTGAGGAGCAGAGAAATGGTGGTGCATCTTCTTCAGGAGGAACTTCAAAAGAAGCTGTCTTCTACTCAAATGCTGGAAGAGGTAGAGGCAGAGGTAGAGGAGGCCGATCTGGAGGTCCTGGTAGAAATCAAAATATGCAGCAAACTCAAGAAAACCAGTCCTATGGAGGAGGACCTGGTAACTCTAGAGGCAAGGGGAGCCAAAGAGGTCGTGGTGGATGGCAAAGAGGCCAAAATGCAAACAGCAATGTTGAATGCTACTACTGTGGTAAAATGGGTCATATGGCTAAAGACTGCTATAAAAAGCAGAATGACATCATGAATGGAAAATTACAACAAGGGAATTATGCATCTTCTAGTAGAAGGGTGATGACAGAAATGAGCATTTGTTTATGGTGCAGTACATGACCAATTCTGTGACAAGTGTAGAAGAAAGCAATGATGTGTGGTATGTTGACTCAAGTGCATCAAACCACATGACAGGTCATGCAGAATGGATGCAGGATGCAAGGAAAATGGAAAAACCAGGATTTGTGGAGACTGGTGATGATACTGCATATCCTATTGTGCAGATTGGAAAAATTACTTTGTCTATGCAGGATGGGAAAAAGAAATACATATCGGATGTATTTCATGTCCCGAATATCACCAAGAACCTGGTTTCTGTTGGTCAAATGGTTGAGCAGGGCTTGCAAGTAAGATTTAATTGTCATGGATGCTTTGTTGAGGATATGAAAAATAAAGGTCGCTTGATAGAGCAAAAGGAAAGAAGAAGGGCAGAATGTTTACGTTGGATGTAGACATGCCTGAATTGAGTGCAGCAATGTTTGCACATGGGACCGGTATAGTTGCAAATATTGATATCTGGCATAAATGCATTGGTCATGTTAATGTACAGTGACTTAAATCAATGCAAGCCCAAAATATTGTTGCAGGATTGCCTAAATTCAAGGTTGCAGAAATGCATAAGGTATGTGAAGCCTGTCAATTTGGAAAACAGGCAAGGAAACCATTTCCTAGACATGTTCAAGAGAGTAAGAAGCCATTGAAATTAATCTACTCTGATGTGTGGACTACTAAAGCTGCATCTATTGGAGGCTGTCATTATTTTGTCACTTTTATTGATGACTATAGCAGAAAAGTTTGGGTGTATTTTATGAAAAAGAAAAGTGAAGTTTTTGGGCATTTCAAAACTCTTAAGGCTATG
This sequence comes from Lygodium microphyllum, assembly GCF_053477565.2. Lineage (NCBI taxonomy): Eukaryota > Viridiplantae > Streptophyta > Polypodiopsida > Schizaeales > Lygodiaceae > Lygodium > Lygodium microphyllum. The sequence continues at coordinate 40,265,391 of NC_141153.1, read as the reverse complement.
GTTGAAAAAGAAACATGCCTGCAAATAAAATGCCTAAGGTCAGATGGAGGGGGAGAGTACCTCTCAAATGAGTTTACAAGGTTCTTGCAGGAGCATGGCATAAAGCAGAAATATTCATGTAGTCATACCCCACAACAAAATGGAATTGCAGAAAGAAAAAACAGGCATATTGGAGAGGTATCTCGTGCCATGCTCAATGAAAAAGACATGCCAGATTTTTACTCGGCTGAGGCAATTGCTACAACAGTCTACATAATGAACATGACTCCCACTGCAGCAATACATGGCATGACTCCAGAGGAGAGGTATACTGGTAGGAAACCGGATATTTCTCATTTGAAAATTTTTGGTTGCATTGCCTATGTTCATGTGCCAGATGAGTTGAGATCCAAGTTGGATCCAAAAGCTGAGAACTGCATCTTTATTGGTTATTCTCTGCAGCAAAAAGGGTATAGATGCTATAACCCTTCTACTCGTAAGTTTACAATGAGTAGAGATGTTATTTTTGATGAGATGAGTAGCTCGTATAAACCAGTAAATGTGATTGATAATGTAGATGCACAAAATGGTAATGCTGCACAGAATTCACAGCAACAGTCACAATATATTAGTGGACTTGGAGCGTCCTCTAGCAGTGGTTCACATTCTTCGCCATGGATAGGCATATTGAGATCAGGAGAATCTTCTCAAAGCAATGCAAATAGTGGTATGCAAGTATCACGAAAAGGAAAAGAGAAGGTAGATCAGCCCATGTTTGATGTGAATGCAGGTTACTCTTATATGGATGGTAAATCTAGTGGCTCAGAACAGAGCATTGATGATGAGTTGGGTATTCCTTCTATTGTTACACCTGGAGTAAGGAAGACCAGGGATGTTTTGAGAGCACCTGGGAGTGAACCTACTTTGTGCAGGTCTACTAGAGCTAGATATCATGTGGATAGGCTGAAATATGATGGATTTACAGCCATTCACTATGCATATATGGTCAAAGTGATACAGGAACCAGAGCCCACTTCTTTTGAGCAAGCCATGGGAAAAGAAAAATGGGAGAAAGCCATGGATGAAGAAATGGATGCCTTGGAAGCAAATGCTACATGGGAATTGGTACCTTTGCCTAAAGATAAGAATGCAATTGGTTGTAAGTGGGTTTATAAGGTGAAACACAATGCAGATGGTTCTGTGAATAGATACAAGTCAAGATTAGTAGTCAAGGGGTATGCACAAACATATGGCATTGATTATGAAGAAACATTCAGTCCGGTTGCAAGTATGGCAACCGTAAGAGCAGTCATTGCTATGGCTGCATCAAAGGGATGGTCTTTACATCAGATGGATGTAAAGAATGCCTTCTTGCATGGTGATTTGCAAGAAGAGGTCTATATGGAGCAGCCACCAGGTTATGTGCATGCTGTTCATCCTGAGTTTGTTTGCAGGTTGAAGAAAGCCTTGTATGGCTTGAAGCAAGCACCTAGAGCATAGTCTAACAAGATAGGACAATATCTTGTCACTATTGGCTTTCAGATTTCCAAAGCAAATTTCTCACTTTATGTGAGAAAAATAGAGAAATGTATTATGCTACTTGTCATTTATGTTGATGATTTGATTATGATAGGTGACAGTGATGAAGATATCCTTCATGTGAAAATGCTATTGAAGCAGAAGTTTGAGATGAAGGATTTGGGAGAGCTGCATTATTTCTTAGGCATTGAGGTGATTAGATCACTAAGTGGGATATGGCTCTTGCATAGGTAGTATGGATTGGACATGTTGTCCAAATATGGGATGATAGGCTGTAAGCCTATTTTAGTTCCTTTGGAGCAGAATGTGAAGCTGAGCGCTCTGGAAGAACCTACTATGTACAGAAGCATAGTAGGAAGTTTGATTTATATGACTATTACCAGGCCAAATTTGAGCTATGCTGTTGGATTGGTAAGTCAGTTTATGCAGGCTCCAAGGAAACCGCATTTGGATGCGGCTAGATGCATACTCAGGTATGTGAAGTCCACATTGCAGTATGGACTACTTTATGAGACTGGGGTTCAGATACAGTTGCATGGATACTTTGATGCTAATTGGGCTGGTAGTATTTCTGATAGACGATCTACCAGTGGATATGTGTTCTCTTTTGGGAGTGTTGCAATCACTTGGAGCAGCAAGAAACAGCCTACAGTTGCCTTGTCGAGCACAGAGGCTGAGTACAGGGGCGCAGCAATGGTTGCATGTGAGGTAGCTTGGTTGCATAAGCTACTTTATGATATGAATCAGCCTACAGATGGGCCAATTGTCATTTATTGTGACAACATGAGTAGTATACACTTGGCAAATAACCCAGTCTATCATGCTAGAACAAAGCACATTGAGGTGCATTATCACTATGTGCGGGAGAGGGTTTTACTAGGTCTTATTGATCTAGTTTATGTCAGCACAGAGGATCAGGTAGCTGACATATTTACGAAGGCATTGGGCGCAGAGAAGCTGCACAAGTTCAGAGACCTGCTTGGTGTGCAGGAATTGGAATTGAGCTCGAGGGGGATTGTTAAGATATCGAGCTCCACTCATGATATGCTAGGGTGAGCGTTGTGCATTTATGTCACCGACTTGTTAGTTGCAGATGTGGTTGGTACACCACCCATGAATAATAGCTAGATGACAGCTATCTTTATCTACTCTAGTTCGTGGCTCAGTTAGTATGCCACCTTAGTTAGTTGAGTTTGGTTTGAGACCCATATATAGGGTTCTTCTATTTCTTTGTACTAGAGTTCTTTTTGGCTTACACAAACTAAGAAGAGGAAAACTGTTTTCAGCCTCCACCTTTGTGTGTATTCCCCCATTGTGCAAGCAAGAAAGCTACAAGTGAGACTCCTTCCTTCTCTCCCACAATTGTGACAAAGCTAATGCGGGAGATTATGGATGGCATAATGATTAAGAACAATAGAAGGCACTTCCCAGATGGATCACGCTTGCAACAACCTGATCGCTAGACTACCCAAGCCCTCCTTGCACTATAGGAAGCTATCAAAGCTTACCTTATCGACTTGTTCAGAGACTTGGTCTATGTAGCAGTACATGCAAGGAGAGTCACCGTCACTGATAGGGATTTGTGGATAGTGAGATTCTTCTAGCAATGGAAGGATAGTTCTCACATGGATCAAAAATGATAGGGATATACTACTAAAATATATATGTAATGTAGCTTCCAAAGAGATTTTATAAAACCTTGGTTGTAATGGATCCTATGTAAAAGGTTATGAATATGAATACAGGGTTTTCGGAGTGTCTTTTTTAAAAATTCACTTGTTATTTGTTTTATTTATGTCTTTCTGTTATCGTTACATGTGTCCGAATAAATACATATTTCACACGAACTTGATAAAGCACTACGTATTGAATTTAGGGTACGAATCGTGTTGTGTATAAATCCAATAAGTAAACGTAACATTCAAGTAAAAAACAATAATAAATGACAAGTATGACAAACTACATTGCACGCAAATCCAACAAATATCGATTTTCATTACTTCAAGAGAAGATTACAAAGTGCATTACATTGGTAATGAGATATCATTTACAATAAGTACATCTACTCTCTCGTAGGCTTCTTCGAGCTACACTCCCCATGGTCATTCTGATCATGGGCAGCAACACATTTTGCCCTAGTAGTTCTTGCCTAATGGAATTGGGGTCTTAAACACCAGCAACCATGCCACTAGCCACCATATTAAAAAGTGGCCCAGATCTAACTAGATCGGCCACCTTGTCTAGATGAAAATTCATCTATATAGACAATGTCCTATATCACACGAGTTCAGTGTCAGACTCACTATGCATGGAGTGTGCTAAAGATATATACATCATACTCATGTGCAAATTTACTAGTAGGACCTCTAGGGCATCAGGACCATTGGGATGAATTTTTATTGGGATCAAGCCCCTATATCAGCCTTGGCTAGAGGCTCGCGTCTTGGGGCCTGAATCTACAAGCATCCGGACCATTGGAATGAATTTTCACCAAGATCGCGGGTCCCCAGAGCAGCCTTGGCCAGAGGCTTGTGTCTGGGACCCGATCCTTCATCCAGGGCTACTCTAGGGGCTTGATCTTGGCATCCCAATGGTCTTGATGCCCTAGAGGTCATACTGGTAAATTTGTGTGCGAATCTGATAACATTAATATGATAACATTACCTTCTCTGCATCATCTATCTGTTGTTGTAATGCAGTATCCAAGTCTGCTCCTGCATATGGGTCACCCATGTCTCTCTTGGGAAGGTACTGTGTAGTCGAGTCAAGGTCCAAAAATGCTTTCTTGCAACCACTCGAGCTCCTCATCTGAGATCTCATACTATGGCGCCCCATCCTCAATTTGCTCTTGGATGCTCACAATGGTAGAGATGTCATCGACACTCGTGCCATCATATCAAGCCGCCTCATCAATATGTGATAGGGCATCTTGTATATCAAAATATATAAAATCATGAGGTGCATCACATACCATGATACAATATAGTTCTTCTTCTCTTAGGGATGAGGTGGGCACTGCTCTTGCTGCATAAGGGCTAGATTTATTACCTTTGCATGGCTTGATCCAGCACGTAAACTATATAAGAAATCTATGGGGACCTATTTGAGATCAGAGTCCAAAATAGAGCATGTAAGAGGGTTTACCGTATCACAAAGCGATGCCACTATACTAGAGCTAGGGTCTATAGCAGAAAGTAATCTCTCTAGATTCAAGGTCACACAAAACCTAGGGTATATCTAGTCTCCTATGTGTGCGTAGTGTGTGGAGCTAATCCATGTGGAAAAGGCAGAAGTGGTAGCCATGGCACACACAAAGAGAATGAAGGAGAGCATGTGTAGGGAAGTAGAGAATGAAAGTGAACATGAGTTTGGATTTATAGCTTTTATGTATCTAGGGTTTTAAATAAATGTTCTTTTTTAACCCTAAAGTTTCAAATTAAGACTCTTACCTTAGTTTCTTTATTTCAATACTTTAAAGTCACTGTTAAAATTACTCATACAGAGAAACACTTCGTTCTACATTATTATATCCTCAAATATACTTGGATCGGTGAGTATATTCAAGTCCAACTAGAGAAAATATAGAAAAATTTTAAGAAAAAAAATCTAAAAGACCTTCAAAATCCCTTGGATCCAATTTAATATTTAAATTTAAGAAATGAGTAGAAGAGATGAGCTACAATATATCATTATGCAAAGACAATATTGCATAGATTATAGAATTCCAGCTTGCAATTTAATTATGATTTTAACCAGCACGATTGACTAATTACATTATGTATTATTACATGCTTGGATCACAATAAACTAAGATGATATAAATTGAAAGTACTCAGAAGTTTAAAAAAAGTTTATATTCATTCTTTATTTAAAAAAAAAGGATTCCACTATCTCAAGGATATGTGGAGAAACAAATTGTTTACATGTCATGTATTGCTCACTACAAATCCTGACTTTTCTATTATCTAACTTGAAATAGAAGTTGCAGAGGGGCTCATCGGATATTAATTGGATTTCTTGTCTCATAAAAAAAATGGGCCAATGGCTCTCTGCACCACTAACCACAAAAGGATTATGACCATTCCACAAGATAACCACATCTATGAGAGTTGTATGTGTCTCATCTTGGGTATCTTGATCCAAGTTGATCCACTTGTCATGAATGAAGCTGAGAGCTAAGAGGAGAAGAGTTGAAGAGAGAGAAAGAGAGCAAGAAGAAGAGAAAAGAAGACTAGAGAGGAGAGAGAAAGACAGAAAAGAGGAGAGAAGGAAGGAGGAAGCCATGGAAGCAAGAGATGAAGGTGAAGAGTATGTTCTTGATAATAACTGGTTGCTCTAATCTGGGACTCTTACACCTTATATACCCTAGTCAATGTGATTGGGTGTCTAAACCCTAGTCAGTGTGTATCCCGCTTGTTACAATCCATCCCCACCTTGAAGGTTTTTGCCCTAAAAAACAAGGAGAAGTAGAGGGGAGTGATGGTTGGCTAAGGGAGGGTTGCAGAGTACTACTCTGAGCCCTTTGACAATGAAAATTGGATGGGTAGAGACTAGGGATAGCATGCTGTCTAGGACCGGCCTGCTGAAGTAAATAGATCATAACTTTTGATAGGCTACTCCAAATAGGGCGTACCACATGTCAAAATGGAGCTTGTAGCAAGTACTTTCAGCCTATGTAGGATGCACATGCTTGAGATTTGAATAAGTACAAAATTGTTCTAAAACAGTGTGCAATCTGCAGGCAGAGGGTGGTCAATTGGGGCATGACTGGCTCATCTTCGAGCCGTTGGGCCTCATGGAGGTAGGGGAATTCATTGACAATGGTTGATGGGTGCCAAGAGGCTTCTTCCAGGGGTAGGCCTTGCCATTTGATGAGGTATTCTTTAATTGATCGGGACCATAAGTGCTTATCTCACTGCGTCCAATGATTGCTTTAGGGATATACTGAGTGATGCCTTCTTCATCTATAGAGGAAAGTTCTTCCACATAGTCCATTGAGGAGCATACAAAGGATTTCAGCTAGCTAACATGAAACACATTGTGGATTTTGGTGGTAGGGGAGAGTTCTAAGCAGTCGGCCAAGTCACGCCAAGTCACCAACTCTCTTCAAGATCCAGTATGGGCCATAGAAGCGGTGGGCTAGCTTGTTACTGCTACCCTCTTTGAGAGTCAAGTAGTAGGGCTTAACCACTTTCGAAAGGACCAATTCCCCTTCTTGGAATTCCAAATGCCTTTGTTTCTCATCAGCATAGAGTTTCATGTGTGTTTGTTCCTTTTGAAGGTTCATTTTACATTGCTGAAGTAAAGTTTGCATGTGATCCAACTCAGCTTGACTCTAAGGATTGATCTTATCATTAAATAAGATTGCGGGGAGGGGAACCTTATACCCATATAAGGCCTCAAAAGGGGAAACTCCAATGCTAGAGTGTATGGAGTTATTATATGCAAACTTAGCCAAGTGGAGCCATGTATCCCAACTGTGCTGTACATAATGGAAAAAGTGCCTTAAATATGTCTCAAGCCATTTGTTCACTCTTTCTGGCCATCAATCTGAGGGTAGTATGCAGTGGATAGAGCAAGCTTGGTCCCCACGGAGGTGAAAACTGTCTGCCAGAATTTGCTCATAAAATTTGCATCCCGATCATGTACTATGACTTGTGGCAAGCCATGCAACTTGAAGACATTTTCCATAAACTGAGTAGCCACATGAGAGGCAGTGTATTGGGTCTTAGTGGGGATAAAGTGGGCAACTTTGGTGAGGCGATCAACAACCACATAGATACTATTCCACCCTTTCTTGGTTGCGGGAAGGCTAGTGATAAATCCATTGTGATGTAAGGACTTGGTGGTCGCTTTTTACTTAGAAGCGGCTGCCATACAAATAGTGGTGTCATTTCTTGATGGCATGGAGGATGGCCAACATCTCTTGGTCATATACATTCATTTGCATCTCCTTCTCATCAAGTTTGTAGCTCTCAAATGCAATCACACCATGGTCTTGCAACAATACAACACCAATACCCCAGCCACTGGCATCACAATGAATGGTAAACAGCTTAGAGAAGTTAGGGAAAACAAGGATGGGGGCTGAAGTGAGCGCATCCTTTAACTGTTTGAAGCTATGATTCGCAATGGCATCCCAACATAATGACTCCTTTTTTAAGCGATCAGTTAAAGGTGCTGCAATGGTGGCATAGTGCTTAATGAAGTGTCTGTAGAATGAAGAGAGATCAAGGAAGCCATGCAAAGAAGTGGTGGTGGAAGGAGTGGGCTAGTCTCTAACACATTGCACCTTCTTTGGGTCAGCCTGTATGCCATTTTTGCTCACAATGTATCCCATTTACTCCACAGATGTCTGCATGAAGGTGCATTTGCTCTCCTTAGCAAATAGTTGATGCTCTCTCAATATGTCAAACACCCTTCTGACATGTGTCAAGTGTTCCTTGGACGACTCGCTGTAAATGAGGATGTCTTCAAAGAAAACAAGTGCAAACTTGAACAAAAAGGGTTGTAGGACTTTGTTCATGAGGCTTTGAAATGTGGCGGGGGCATTAGTCAACCCAAAAGGCATCACTAGAAAATGATAAAGTCCATGATTAGTCATGAAGGCCATTTTGATCCCATCTCCCTCCCTCATACGAATCTGATGGTAGCCAGAGTGCAAGTCAATATTAGTGAAAAAGCATGCCCCTTTCAACTCATCCAGCAAGTCATCAATCTGTGGGATGGGGTAGTAGTTCTTCACCGTGATTTTGTTCATCACTGTAGTCAATGCACATGTGAGTGGAGCCATCTTTCTTCTTGACTAACAGGACATGGGATGCATAGGGAGAAGAACTCAGTTCAATGAAATCCATCTCTAATGACTCCTTGACTTACTTTTTTGCACCCTCTTCATGCTCACACTTGGAGAGTCTATAAGGGGGACTTGTTTACTGGCTTGGAATGGGGCTCTAAGTCAAGTGGGTGGTCCACTTGTCTCTTAGGAGGGACGGCTATAGGCATCTAAAATAGAGCATTGTATTCCTCAAGTAAGGCCTACAAGGCTGAATCATTATATACTACAGAGGGCTGTTCGGAGTTGTCCTTATTCAATTTCAACACAAAGATTTGTGAGTATTTCTTAAACTCTCTTTTGAGTTGCTTTGTTGTAATGAGCTGAAAATCAACATGATCTTGAACTCCCTCTAGGTGGATAGGTTGTCCATACATAAAAAACTCCATGTAGAGTTGAGAGAAGTCCATAGAAAATTTTCCCAATTGTTTCAACCAATTACAGTCCAAGACAACATCAATGGGGCCCATATCTAGGGCAATTAGATCAACCAGTGCCACATAATTTTTAGCTAAGCATAAGGGAACTGCAGGACATACATGTGTGCTAATTTCTTCTTCTTCGTTTGCTACTTGGACCTTCAAGGGGTGGTGTAGTGCCATAGGGGCACATTTCAACCGATCAATGACTGATTTATTGACAAAATTTTGAGTGCTACCACTATCCACAAGGATGAAGACATGCTTTCCATTGATACTGCCTTGAATAAGAAGGGTGTTGGGGCTTTGGGAACCCATCCAAGCATCTAAAGAGATCGAGCAAAGGGAAGTGGTAGGTGGGGGGATGTCAAATCAAATATCCGTGATGAATCACTGCATGGATCGAAGGGAAACCCATCCTCCGGGTCATAGAACTGCTTTGATCAACATCCTCCGTAGGCTCAGCCTGGTCAATGGGCAGGTCATCCTCATCATTGTGCCAATCTTCCATGACATACATGCTATGAACTTTGACCTTGGTTGTCTTGTATGGGCATTTGGAAGCATGATCCGCAGTGTACTTATCTCCACACTTAGAGCATAGGCCCTTTTCCTTCTGTTCCTTCATAACATCTGGGGAAATGAATCGTTGGCTATTGGATCCATGGGAAGGCGATGTAGTGGACTATTTATTTTCAGCATTTTTCTTTCAGCATAGAAGACGGGGTAAGCGGGTACTTTAGGGTTGGTATTGGGCATAGAAGTGCCTTAAAAACCACCTCCATAGAGGCTGATTGTGAAGGAATGCGGGTTGTCAAACACCTTACTGAAAAATTTCATTCTTACAGTACTTTCTAGCATATCTCTCAGCTAATTCAATTGCATCAAACATTGTGGTAGGTTTTTGGGCCATGACATCTACCGATAGGCTCGGCTTCAATCCATAGATATACTTGTGTAATTTAGCATCATCGCTAATGCTCTCTACATACATGGTCAAGTTCATGAACTAATTTGTGTATTCACGTACAGAGAGTACGTTGGTCAAGGGTGTACCACCCTCTTGCCAACCGCTCTTTTTCCACAGGAGACACAAAAACTTGGACCATATGCATTTGAAAATCTTCCCAATCAATGAACTACTGATTCTCTCGATTGATATAGCACCACCATGTGTAGGCAAATCCTTTCAAGTGGAGAAAAGCAAAAAGGATTTTCTGATCATCGGTGCAAGGGAAGATATTGAAGCAGGACTCCAACTTGGACGTCCATTCCTCTGAGTCAGATGGTGAGGGGGATTGCCCATTGTACGTTGTGAGGATGATCTTGTCATATTCATTAGGGCCATGCTGCCCATGGAACCCTTGCTGTCCATACATCCCGTGGTGGCCATACATGCCTTGCTGTCCATACATCCCATATGGTGCATTAAGTCCATGTTGTCCATGATTGCCATGCTGGCCATTTGTACCATGTTGTCTTTGATGGGGCTGATTCATATAGGGTGCATGGGGGCTCCTAGGGAGAGCAGGAGAAATTTGACCAAAGGTGGGAGAAGGCCTCAATGGGAGATTGGTTGCATGGTGGACAGGGGAATTCAATAGGGGCTCATCATGCACATGAGAGGGTTCACCAATCTCATAGGTAGAATGGGAAATTCCCTTAGCACCAGGTATACCCTGTGGACCATGCAACAGTTCTTGATGTGGAGGACGTTTAGACTCATGCCTAGATTCATTGGCCTTCTCTTGGGATGAAGCAGTCGCTAATTGAGCAACAAGAGTACCATTTCGCCATATCCCCTCCTAAGCCCCAAGATAAGAAACTGAATGTTTGATCAATCTCAATTTTTTTTTCAATAAGTTGCTCCAAGGTCTATTGAGTCTTCCAATTTGAGAGATCTATGTGCTCGATCGCTTCATCAAACTTGGACATCATTTGGCAGTGGTTGGTGACCATATCATTATGTTGTTCCATATGACGAAGCTCATGCTGATAGAGGGTGTGGTTGAGAAGGGTGTATGGGTCCGTTTCAGGGATTTTCTCTTGTATGTCACCATGGTAATCTTGTGCCAAGCTTGGTTCCTCATTCATGGAGGTTTGGGAGTCTCTAATCTCCCTCTATAGTTCCTCTTTGGCCTTGCTTTTGCCTTTCTGGCTAGCCATCTGGATGCAGTCCACAAGACCTGTTGTCAATAAAAGGGGCATAAGTCTTTGTAGGAAACTGCGATTGAAGAGATTTTTGGCTCAAATCAGAGGGGACAAAGTCCTCTTCAGATGAGCTATTGAGCTTTGTGACAGAAAATGATCAAGAAATTTTGCAATGGATTTACTGTGCCTCAGTCTGCACCTTGTCCACTGTGACCCTAGAGCACAAAAATGGACATAACTTCCAGATCATAGCTACAATTGGGGAGATTTTTCATTCAAACCAGAGGGGATGAAACCCTCTTTGAGGTGAGCTATAGGGTTCACTTCCAGATTCAAAATAGAATTTTATGCAATAAGATCTTTGTGACTGTCCCTGGAGGACTATGACCAAAAACACTGCATGTCCCTTATTGCAAAAGCCTTACATGGATAGAGCATAGTCTAAGAGGCCTGATCAGCAACATCAATAGCATACTGAGCATACTGAGCATTATTCCAAGCATCATTGCATACCCATTTTCTCTACCATTAATGCATAAGTAAATTCACTGCCATACATCTCTTTGACTGCATGCACTTCAAGTGTAATACAAGGGTGCCATTGGCATTGTGGGGGGGTGTCCAAGGGGGATCATTGTATCGGGGAGAGTGGAACTCATGGGAAGTACTTGCACCTGCATACAAGTCCTGCATACAAGTCCCTTACCACTTAAGACTTGTACTTCCCATGAGCTCCACTCTCCCCAATACAATGATCCCCCTTGGACACCCCCCCACAATTCCAATGGCACCCTTGTATTACACTTGAAGTGCATGCAGTCAAAGAGATGTATGGAAAGCTGAGCTCCATGTCTTCAATCCAAGTAGGAGAGGTCAAAAGGGGATTGAGAGATCTCTTAATGGCTCAGCTCCAGGGGTTATGGGCTGGATCAAGAGCTTGGACTGAGCAATAATGGTTGCCCACAAGGGTGTTCAGCAAGAGGTTCAATCCGTTGGAGGAAGGGGGGTTAGATCTTGTTGAGGGGGTTCAGTCCTTGCCCCAGGAGGTCAAGAGTGCCAAGAGGTAGAGACTAGGAGCAAGAGCAAGAGGCAGGAGATGGCCAAGAGCAGCAACGCAATTTGCGCCGCAAATTGCGGGCTACTGCATGCTGCTTGGGGTAGGGTTTCCCTGGTCACCCATGTGCTCCAAATGAAGCTGGAGATGGTGGGGATCAAGTGCAAGTGGTGGTTGGAGCCCTAGAGGTGTCTGGAGCAAGTTTGTGGAGGTTATGTGTGATGGCAGTCATGGCAGCTTGCAGGAAGGAGAGAGAAGGAGGGCTGATGCAAAAAAGTAATTGAGGTTTTGCCCTCTTTCAACTCCTAGGACTCTAAAATTGGCCTAGAACCCTTAAACTTTGCATGAAAATAAGTGGCAACCTGCTATTTTAACCGTTTTACCTCCAAATATGTCTGATTCTCTAGCCATAGCTCCTACTTGCTCCAAAAAGTTGAAGTTAACTACAGTAACTAGGGTTTTTGGGATTTGAAAAGGAAGAAAGGGGAAAGGAGAAAATGACCAAATCCTGAAGCTCTGATATCACTTTTAATGAATGAACCTGAGAGGTGAGAGGAGAAGAGCTGAAGAGAGAGAAAGAGAGTAAGAAGAAGAGAAAAGAAGACTAGAAGAGGAGAGAGAAAGACATAAAAGAGGAGAGAAGGAAGGAGGAAGCCATGGAAGCAAGAGATGAAGGTGAAAAGTATGTTCTTGATAATAACTAGTTGCCCTAATTTGGGACTCTTACACCTTATATACCCCGATCAGTGTGACTGGGTGTCTAAACCCTAGTCGGTGTGTATCCTGCTTGTTACACCACTCCCCTCGCAAAAGTTGCCATCTTCTATATCGAAAGCGAATGTACAGAGTTTGTCTAGCAATGAAATACATGTAATAAAAACAAAAATAATGGTAAGTAAATGCAACTAACATAATAATTTATCTAAGCAAGACCTATGTTAATTAAATCAAGGCATTCAAAGTAGTAAAAAAGATTTACCTGAATGTGAGATCAGATTGGTTGACCCTACACTCAATTGTCTCATCAAAATGTGTTCTTTTGACTTGCCAAGACTCACCCAATAGCTGACTCATCCATTCCTCGGATGGACACTTGCATTGATAAGTAATCTTTGCTTTCTTCAGAACATCACATGAACCAAACAAATGTGCAAACAATGAGAATGGAATAAGCCAACTAAAATGCACATCTTTGGAGCATGTGGTGCGTTTCATAGCACTATCGATGTCAGATTTTATATTGGACTCACATGCTCCTAACAACTCCAAGCTAGCAATCAACCATTCACCCCACTAGATAGTGGCGGCAATGGGACATGCTACAATCTCTTGCTTTCTACTACATACAATGAATTATAAATAAATATCTTTTGAGTTGCAAGTTGACTTGCAGAGTTATTATCATAGATCAAAGAACCTATGTCTTCATGCCAAACATGTATCTTGCTACTCAAACACTCCACATTCTACTATTCATGCAAAGTTGATGGATATAGAGTTGTCAATAAAACAAGATTGAATTAGAACACTACAATGATATTTAAAAACAACTCTGATGCAAAAGAATAAACAATGATAAAATTTAAAAACTTATTGTTTTGTTTATAATTTGCAATGTAGTTCTTGTCGTGTACATGGATTTGTTTATGTGTATAAACATGTTGGATCAACACTTCTGTTATTGTACTTGTTCCATTAAACATTTTTTCTAAACTCTAAAATTCTACATTTTCAATGTTTGTTAGGGTTTGCAACATCCTTATGCTTGACCTTGAAACTCCCTCGAGTACTTGGGTGCATCAAAATCCAATCCAACTTATAGTACTTATCACAAATCCAATTACCGCCACTATCTTTCCTATTGAAGACCTCCACTACAAGTATATTACTGATGTTTTTCCTCCGTGAAGACATCTATAATAACCAAATAGAAAAGTTACCTATCAGCATGCGTATAATTTGCAAATGTTCTCTCCAAATGAAATGAAATTTAAATGGAGCAATTTAGAAAAAATATTGTACTTGTAATTCTTTTCACAAAGAAGCCCAGAGATGTTGAACAAGAAGTTGACTTATAACAAGACCATTGTTCCTTCACTAACAAATTCCTAGAGTACAAAAAAAAAAATCACAGGTCAAATCATACATATAACTTACATAGGCTTTGTCCAAATGAGTTGAAACTTAACCATGGAGCAACAGAAAAAAGTGACAATATACATGTGGCTCTATTTGCAAAGAAGCCCAAAGATGTTGAAGAAGTTGAGTTTTTAAAAAATCATTGTTCTCAACCCTCGAAGACTCTTGGAGTAAAAAAACAAAGGAAAGCTCAGTATCCATATAGCTTGCATACATTTTGACCAAATGAGAAAAAATTTAACTATGGAGCAGCAAAAAAACAAGACAACATACCTATAACTTTGTTTGTGATGAAACCATAAGATGTTGAAGAAGAAGTTGAGTGTTCAAAAGATCATTGTTTTTGACTGTAAGAAACTCCTAGAGTACCAAAACAAAAGAAATTACATGTAAGAGAATGCACATAACTTGCACAAGTTTTGTCCAAATGAGATAAAACTTTACCATAGAACATCCATGGAAGAGAACAATATACCTGTAAAGTTTCGTGAAGAAAAACTTAGGGCTTTGGTAGAACAAGCTCTACTCTCATAAAGCATGTGAAATCCACTCCCTGTTTGTGTAGAGGAAATGAAATTTCATAGGGTTACAGATAGGGCAAGCAACAATGAGGCTGTAAAATTTTGTTAGGAAAGAAGAAGTGAGAAAAGAGATATGGTAAATTTGAGTTCCACCTAAGAAAGAGGGGGAAACTGAAAAGGGGAGAAATGAAAAGTCAAACGTAAAAAAATAAGAAAATGAAAATTTGAGTCACAAAATTCTAGGAAGTGTCAGCATTGTATTTCCCACATTTTCCCTTATTTTATTGTTGAGGGAAGATTTGGGCCAAGATATGGCTAGAAGATTCATGTTACATGAATCTGGAATCCCAGCTCTCTCATTGGTTAGGCCTATATTTGTTTAGTTACTCCTTAAGGGGCAATAAAAAGAGTCCATATTTCTCCTAATGCAAGTAGAGGTAGAGGTTATGATGGTAGAGGATGTATTGGTAGCTGTTATGGGAAAAATCAAGGGCAGTCTCATGACTTACAAGAGCAGCCATATACAAGTGATACATGCTAACCTCTCAGAATAAGAGGAGCCATGGAGGACGTGGCAGACAAAGTGCAAGTTATAATAATAGAGAGTGCTATAATTGTAGTTAGAAAGGTCATATCTCATATGGCTTTCCACAAAAGAGAAGAGGTGGAAATAACAAAAATGGAAGAAAAGAGCATAATGATTATGCATCTTCCAATAATCAAGTTGGTAATAAGAAGTTATTTCTTATGTAGCACATGATGAACGTAGTAAATGCAGATGCATCAGTAGTAATGACTGATGATGTATAGTACATGGACTTGGGTGCCTCTAACCATATGACGTCTCATGGAGAATGATTTAGAGAAATGAAAAATCTAAAAATGCCAAGTTTTGTTGAAATAGGTGAACAATACAACACATCTTATTTGTCATGTTGGGAGTGTCCCATAGTCTACGTAGCACAGGAAATTTAAGTGTTTGGTTGTGTGCTACATGTGCCCAACATCACAAAGAACTTGGTTTCTATTGGAAAAATGGTTGAGCGTGGATTGCAAGTAATCATAATGGCTAGTTTATAGAAGATTTCAAAAGTGGATGTAAATTGGTTACAAAAGGCCAGCATCCGGGAAATGATATTTACCTTAGATGTAAATATACTCAATCTAAAGGCTGTTATATTTTCACAAGGTGCAAGAGTTGTGGCTGATATTGATTGGCCATATAAATGTATAGTCGATGAAAAATATACAATCACATGAAATTATGATAGGCTTGCCTAAGTTCAAAGTAGCTAATATACATAAAGTGTGTGAAGCATACCATTTTGAAATATAAACCAGACATGCTTTTCCTCATGATAGACATGCAGGTAGACATTTACTTGATGTTGTATATTCAAATGTATATGGTCCTACAAATATTGCATCACTGGTTGGATATAAGTTTTATGTGACCTTTATTGATAATCATATAAGGAAGGTATGGATGTACTTTATAAAGGAGAAATGTGAGATATTCTTTCTTACTTTCAAGATTTTAAAAATTTGGTTGAGAAATAACCAAGTGTGCAAATTCAGTGCCTGAGGTCAGATGGAGGGGGAGAGTACCTTTCCAATTAGTTCAGTAATTTTCTAAAATAACATGAAATTTAGATGTAATTTACATACAAGTATACTCCACAACAAAACGGTGTTGCTGAAAGGAAGAACATGCACATCGCAAAAATTGCACAAGTCTTGATGATTGACTGAAAAGAACATGCCTCATTATTATTGGAATGAAGTTATCTATGTGATTGTGCATATTATGAACATGACTTCCACTACTGTAGTGCATGATATGACACCAAAGGAGAAGTTTACTGGCAAGAAACCAAATTTTTCACATGTTAAGGTATTGCACTGTATATGTACATGTTCCTGATGAACTAAGAAAGAAGTTGGATCTAAAAGCTAAAAAGAGTGTATTTCTAGGCTATTCCCTTAAGCAAAAGGGTTGAAGGCATTATAATCAAGTTATATGCAAGTTACAGTTTGAGCAAAGGTGTTGTGTTTGATGAGATGAACAGTTGGTATAGTGTTATGTGCTTAGAGGCACCAATGTCAAAATACCATGTTTTGTTATTTTCAGTTAGTGATAAACCATATGCATGGGAAGAAGGATCGTACAAATAATGCACAATAAAAAAACAATATTGACCAATGTCCAAACTTGCTAAATGTGCTCTTAGATCCTTCGCATTTGTCAAATTTTCATGAACAGTCATACTCAATTGCTTTTTTTTTTCACTTGCAATTCTCTTTTTGCATTTCTTAATAACATACCCTTTTGCCTACAATAATTACATCTCGTTTTCTTAGCACCCTAATCCTTTGTGTTTAAAGAGTTCGTGGAATATGGTGATTTGCCTTTGCCCTTTGAGTTTGTTGACTGCCATGACTTTTGTTTGTTTATCTAAATGCTTGATTTTCCATAGTTATATTAGAGCAATTCACCCATGATTGCTCTTCTTGCAATAACAATGACACCAATACACTGAATGTACATGCAGTAGCATCTTCTTTTTCAAGCAAGTTTCTTCGTTATATCCTCTATATGTGTAATGTAGGCATGCCCACTAAATCACCCCCTTAGTCCTCCTTCTCAAGCTATTTGTGCAAACAATCACATGAGCCTCATTAAAAAAAAGGTTGTTGTGGATAATGTAAAAGAATAGGTGATTGCAAAAAATGTGGTTCCACAATCACAAACATTGAGTGGGCCAAAAGAGTCCTCTTCTAGTAGGTCTATTGAGACACCATGGACAAGTAGGTTGCATATGAATAGCACTCATACAAGTGCAAAAAATGTATCACACAAGGGAAAGGAAAAGGTGGTTGAGTCACTTCGTGTGCCAAATGTTTTTGCAGGCTATTCACATATAGATTGTGAGTTTGATGGCTTAGATCACAATATGGATGAGGAGTTTAGTATTCTAGTCATTCATACGATTGGTGTGAGGAAAATCAAGACTTCAAATGCAAAAGAATCACAAAGTGCTCTATAAGTGTAGAGGTCAATGAGAGTAAGGTATCCCGTAAACAAGTTGACATATGATGGTTATGTTGCTCACCATTATGCATATATGGTAAAGGCTATAAAATCAGTTGAACCCACTTGTTTTGAGGAAGCTATTAGCCATGTGCATTGGAAGAAAGCCATGGGATGAAGAAATGGCTGGATTGGATGTAAATTAGACTTTGGCTTTGGTGCCACTACTAAGGAGAAGAAAGCTATAGGTTGTATGTGGATTTATAAAGTAAAACATAATGCAAATGGTAGTGTGAGTAGATATAAGGTAAGACTAGTTGCTAAAGTCTATGCAAAAACTTATGGAATTGATTATGAGGAGACATTTGCTCTAGTGGCAAATATGGAAATGGTAAGAGCTATCATTGTAGTGGCTACATCAAAAGGTTGGGTTTTTTATCAAATGGGTGTAAAGAATACATTCTTAAATGGTGAGTTACAAGAAGAAGTGTACATAGAGTAGCCACATCGTTATGAGAGCATGGTTCACCCTAATTATGTGTGTAGGCTATGCAACTCTTTGTATGGGCTAAAATAGGCACCAAGAGCATGGCATGACAAGATAGCACAATATCTTCTCTATTGGTTTTCATGTTGGAAATGTAGATCAGTCACTTTATCACTCTGTTAGATGATAGAGGCATTGTTGTGATTACCTTGTATGTGGATGATTTGATTGTTGGGGTGATAATGTGGAAGAGGCGGATCATGTGAAGCGTTTTCTCAAGCAGATATTTGACATGAAAGAATTGGGAGAACTAAAGTACTTTCTTGGCATTGAAGTGATATGAACATCTAAAGGGATATGGCTTTCACAAAGGTAGTACATCTTGGATATGTTAACAATGTATGATATGGATTCTTGTAAGCCAATCTTAGTGCCATTGGATTAGAACATGAAACTAAGTGTTGATGTGGGTGAGATATTGGAGGATCCCACAATGTACAAAAAGATGGTGGAAAGTTTGATCTTCATTACTATTATCACACCAAATTGTAACTACATAGTTGGCTTAGAGAGTCAATATATGCAGCTAGCTTGTAAGCCTCATTTGGATAGTGCGAGCTATGTCTTGTGATACCTTTTGACCATACTAGATTATGATATCTTTTATGAGGTTGACTTGATGGTGCAGTTATTTGGTTATACTGATGTAGATTGGGCAAGTAGTGTATCTGACAAGAAGTCCGTCAATGGGGCTATATATTTTCCTTTAGGAGTGGGGCTATGACTTGGATCAATAAGACATAGTCCACTATTGTATTATCAAGTACAAAGGTAGAGTATAGGGGTACTACTATGGCAACATGTGAGGTAGCTTGGAAAAAAAAAGCTACTTGATGATTTAGGAATACAAATAGATAGGAGAGTTATCATTTATTATGACAACATAAGCAATATACAATTGGCTAGGAACCTAGTATTTCATACATGCAGAAAACACATTGAGATTCATTATCGTTTCATTAGAGAGTGGGTCTTGGTAAGTGACATTGATCTTTTATATGTGAGCACAATGAAGAAGGTTGTAGATTTTTTCACCAAGGCTCTAGAAGTAAAAAATCTTTGGCGTTTTTAAAGCTTACTTAAAGTAGAGGTCATGGAGTTGAGCTTGAGGGGGAGTGTTGAGATTTCAAGCTCAACACGAGCTAGCACTTACACACCTAAATGCATGTTTTTACATTCATATCATCGACATAGTTGGTACCTGCATCGGCATATCATTTGAATGATACTTTATAGTTGGACATCAGTCATTCAGTCATTCCATATACCGAAGTTACAAGATATCTATTTAGTCATCTTTCTACTTAGAACACCATGGACCATTTGAATATTACATATGTTGTACTCTCTCTTATTTGAGTTAGACTCATATAGTGAATGAAGAAGAAGAAGAAGAAGAAGAAGAAGAAGAAAGACTAGAGTTTCAACTTCCTGTCTTGTGTGCATTCTCTCTTTGTGATTTGTGTCATGCAAGAGCTTAAGCTCTCTCTCTCTCTTCCCCATGTTTTCAAGATAATAATGCCACCTATTTCCTTGAGCCTATTCATAGTGAAATATTCCCATTCCTATGCATGCCATCTTCTGCGCTCAAGGGGAGTAAGCATTGCAAACCCTATCATAATGAACATGTCACTCATTGGCAAAAAGAGTACCAAGAAAAGAAGAAAGAGAGTTGGTGGACTCAAGCCTAAGGCTGAAGGACTCACATCACCATCCAAAATAGATGCTGCCTCTAGTGCAAAGAGTACTACAATAGCACTACAAATTGCTAGAGAAACAATCACCAACGACAAGGTATATCCTAACCTAGTTTAGCAACTAGCTGCAATCGACAAGGTCAAAGAATGGATAAAGGTGACTCGAGATGAGTTGCAAATAGGGTGGGATGATGAGATCTTGAGCCTTCCAAGCTTGTCCCATGCAGCTTGGCAACAAAAGTCCCAACAACTTGATGAAATCACAATTGAGCCCTTGCTTGAATTACAACCCATAAAACTAGAGACTTTACTCTAGTAGGGGCCTCCCCCCTAACAACCAAACAGAGTTGGGAAGCATGGAAATGATACAAATCCTTCATTATACCACAAATAGGTTTCCAAGATGTTGTGCTCATAGCTATTTTAAATTCAATTTGGATTAGTTCCACTATCCCACCTATTCTAGATGAGCACCTCAAGATAGTAGCTAGACTGAATAGAAAGGGCATTTGAAGCTAAGGGTTATTTGGGACTTTAGAGTTATGGATTGGCTAGAGAGAAAACCCTTAAAGAATTCTACATATTTAGTATAGAGGATTCACGGATGATAAGTTTAAGAAAAGCATGCTAGGTTGACTCTAACCCCTTGTTTATTTGGTGTAATATGTAGGTCAGAGGAGGCTAACAGCTTTGGTCGACAAATGCAAGAAAAGTTGCTCTTTATCTATAAAATGTCAACATCTAATATCTCGTTGATCAATAGATTAAATAAAAGATGGCTTATTGATTAAAATAGGCATTGGTGGGAATACTGCTTTCGACAAATATGCTTTCCAACTGTATAACCCAAAATCTCTAATATTTTATGGATGCTTTTACATAAGGGAATTTGGATATATGATAAAGCAAAGAAACTTGGGATAGGTACTAATCTATGCTTCAAGTGTGGACATGAAAGTGAAACAATTCCACATGTCTACATCAGACGCAAAATCAATAGAAAGCATTTATAGTGGCTTTATTAAGTAATCTTACAGCGGCCACCCGTTTCAACTAAGTTGGAAAGGGTTATTTCTTGGAGAACCTACGATCTTCCTTCCCTCTTATGAACTTGCCTATGAGGGAGATAGTTGTGTACTATTTGGTTGAAAAGGAATGTGAAAATATTCTTAGGTGGGTCCACTAGAAGTCTAATGTATCTAAAAGTGGAGTTTTGTTCATAGATCCTCCAGTTGGGTGTTATTGGTAAAAGAAGTGAAGTTGGAGCTCGGGAGAGTATGGGAATAGCTCAACAAGAAGGGAAAGGAAGACATTATGAAGACAAAAAGAGCCAAAGTTGCAAAGTTTCTATCCAATATGAAGAATTCAATTTAGGGTGGTGTTTGTCTAACCCATACAGAACAAGATCTCAAGATTTGGATGAAAATAAGAAAGGTGAAGAAGAGGATGAAACAATCTTCCTTTAAAAATTCTTGTATACATGACAAACGAAGAATCAAAATGGAAATGTGGGAATACATCTTTGATGCTCTATTCTCAACAAAGCCACTCAAACCACTACTAAAATTGTGTTCAGTCCATAAATACAAGCAATTAAATTCCTGACCATTTTCACTTAACTGATCTCATCCACTAATAAATTAGTATAATAGTTTGTAATTTTCTTTTCAAAGATTATTATGTTGTTTTAGCTTTAAACAATATTAGTTTTTCTTTAAATTTGTGCTTCTTTCTTCATCAATGCCATGAATGTTCAAGAACTAATGCATATTGAGCAATTCTTGCTAGATAAACCTCATCTCAATATTTCTTTAATTTTGTGTTTCTCTCTTCTTCAATGCCATAAATGTTGAGGAGCTAATGCATATTGATCAATTCTTCCTTCACCATGGAACCTAATGAAAGTGCCCTTGCAATGGTCATTTGCAGGGACGAAGCAAAGCGGGCACTGCAAAGGAACAATCCAATGGGGAAAAAGGAGAGGAAAGAGACATTGCGGGCTAAAGAACGGGAAGCTACAGAGATCCTCCTTTCTTCGAAAAAAGTCATCCTGGACACCCGCCTAGTCCAAATCTTGAGCCCCTAGTTACCCTTAGCAGCCGTTATTTTTCGAGTTCATAGACAAGCAATTTACACCAACTTGCCAAGTCAATTGCCCTTCAGGTACTACCCAACTAGTAATTGGTGTACTCCTATAACTGCTTAAGCTCCTTCCTTTGGGATTATCCAAAGGACAATGGCCACATTATCCATCTGTATAATGCCCCTTTCTTAATACAACTTACTGTCTTTTCAAAAAAGAAAAAGAAAAAGTGCCCTTGCTATTTAAGGACTTCCATTGTGTTTTGTTTGGAAAACAGATCCACCACCTCCTTACTCGCTTTATTGGCCCCTTGTTTAGGGACACAGTCATGTCTGGTCTGATCAATAATGGCAATGGCATGCCCCACATGACGTAAATACCTCTTTCTTGCAAGTTGCTTTAATACAATTTATTTAATGCATAGTTATTCCATTTCAACAAAAAGAGGCTATTGCAGACAGATATAGTCACTGCTCACCAAAAACTATCTTCCCATCCAATCGGGAAAAGGAAGAGCCTTGTCACTCAACCCCAGCCAATTTTGGGGGGGGGGGGGGGGGAATAACCAGTTTTATGATTAAAACGTTAAAAAATAGCCGGTTTCCATCCGGAGCCGAGCGTCAAAATCAAAAGATGTATTAATTTAAAGAGCTTGCCTGGAAAAAAATTCACTAAAGGACGGTTTTGTATGATGAACACTCGATACGATACAGCATTGTGTTAGTTTCTGAAGCTCCGCTATTCAGACTACGTCAATTTCAATGATTCTAAGATATTCGTGAGAGATCTATTCCCAATAGCTCATGAGCCTGCTGAAGACAGTGCGCCGCAGTGGCGATATTATTGCAAATTACGACGGTGAAAAAACTGAATCCTGGGGAGGTTATACATAAGGAACGTAATAGCCAAATGAGATATAGCAGGGAGTGCTTAAAAACAAACAAAAAAATCCTGTCAAGATCTACCAAAATTGGAGCTTGCGGTGGTCTACGGCAGTGACGGGATATTCATATACCCCGCAGAGTGCAATATTTTGGAGAGAAGGAAGACGAGAGCAGGCGATGGGCCGGAAGGAGAAGGAAGGATGGCGGACATGTCTAAAAGAGTAGATAGGTAAGCTGAAGGAAGCAGAGGCCATATACATGGCGAGGAGGAGGAAGGAAGAAGACGAAGAATGGCACAAGGTGGAGGAGATAGATCGGAGGAGGCAGGTGACTGATCGGATGAGAGAGAGAGAGAGAGAGAGAGAGAGGGAGAGAAGGTACGAAGAATGCGAGGCAGACATAGGCGAGGCTTAGAGATCAGAGGAAAGAAGAGGAGGCAGCTAAGGCGAGGAGGAGGAGGGAGGAGAAGAAGAAGGGGTTGAGAGGGGAGAGGGAGGAGGAGGCGGAGCAGGGCTGGCCGGTGCCGCTGAAGCAGCCGTCGTGCTGGGTGAGGGGCAGGCCCGACGAGAAGACGAAGGTGGAGTTGGGGGAGGGGGAGTCGCTGAAGAGAGCAACCCAGTAGAAAGGGCTGCCGCCCGCGTAGCTGGCCACAGCGACGCCCATCTGGGTGTGGTTGGGGTCGAGGACGACGGCGCTGGCGCGGGCGCCGCCCATGAGGAGGCCGAAGGCGGCGGCGGGGGAGACGTACTGGGACTGGCAGAGGGCCAGGGAGCCCGACAGCGGGGTCGCCACGGTGGCGGGTTGGACCCCGCAGGCGGCGGCGAAGGTGCTGTTGAGGAGGGCGGGGTCGGGCCTCTGGGCCTGGCTCAGCTCCTCGCAGCGCTGCTGGTAGGAGTGCGCGTACTGCAGCGCTATACACGCCAGCCCCGCGTTGTCCTCTATTGCCGTCAGCTGCTTGCTGCTGCTCGTCCTGTTCTCATTTATCAGATCCGCCAGCTCGTCTGCAGGATTTGCTGCAGAAACCCACCAAATCATAATCCTGCGGCTGTTGCTCAACCTGCGCAGATCTATGAACTATCTTCTACACTGAGAGAGAGAGAGAGAGAGAGAGAGAGAGAGCCCCTCGGGGCTTTCTTACATTTCGACGCCGCCCCCGCCACCTCCCCGCCGCCCAACACCCCCGCTGACACCACCAGCAGTAGCACCACCCGCTTGTACCTCTGTTGCATTCTCTCAGACACCATCGCCGCGAGCTTCTCACAGAAAGGACACGGGCTATGGGCTTACTTGCCCAAGCGATACTGTACTCTTAGTTATGTGTGTCGCGGGACACTTTAAAGGAGGAAAACCTGATGATTACAAAAGCCTGTCATTTTTTTTGTCAAGGAAAATGTGGACATCTTAAACAAGCTAAATGTTGACATCTCAAACAAGCTGATGTTTGTTATCTCGCAAAAATGAAGGGTTCATCTTGTTACCAAGGAAAGTGAGGGTTGGTGGGAAGATGGATCTAAATCTACCCACCAGCATTTAGAAGCAGCCTATAAGACATTAGTTTGTATAGTGTGAGAATCTAGGTTCAATTCCCATGAATAAGCTAGCTCATCTCTGGTGGCCCTGCTTGTATGGGTCGTTGTGAGGGTACCAAAATAATCTATAAGAAATGGCATCGCATTTTTAAAAAGATGGATCTAAATCTTCAAGATTATGATTAATGAGGGGTATAGCAACTCAATTTGCAATATTTGAAATGTAAAGCTTTATCTAACGAAGTGATGATTTAAATAATCTCATTATGGACACATGTATACACACATGTGATCTCGAGTCTCTACTTCAAAGTTTTTATATTTCTCTATAAAAAAGATTGATAGTTGATGTTGTGTTTTGTCTCAAAGCTTAGATTTACATGAGCGATATCTTTTCTCTAAGATGCAAAAGGGATCTAAGGAGGATTTATCCCTTAAATTTTGATAGTGAATGTCGATATAATCATGCATAGAAGGAAGGAGTAAAGCTTAGGCTAAATTAAGGCGATATAGCAAGCATTTCTTCATCATAACTCTTATGGGGAGCCCATTCATCAACATCTTCCAAAGAACAATATTCAATCTATTAGACTTTATAGCTTTTTAGAGTGAAATAATCCTTCTTTTCCAATGGTGAAGGAATTAGGCCTTGGATCAAACGATATATTGAAACGTGTGATTATTTGTAGCTCAATTTTTTGGTTTGCAAAAGCATTAACATCATCATATAGCATTATTTGATTTTTTTAAAATGGATAGTGGTGCTTTGGATGTGGAATTTGGTGCATAATTAGTTAAGTAGTTTAAAGTCTCATGACTACACGATGTTTCAGGTACGTATTCACATGTAACTCTAGAGTTAATAGAAAATATTTTGAAAATGTCTAATTTCCCTTATTTTTGTGTTTGTAGTTTATACTACCAACAATTAAGTTCGAAAGTTGCTAATCCCAAAGGCCCGCTCGGTGATATACAAGCTTGGGCAGCTTGTACAATGGATGTCACATAGAAGGAGATTTATGCAATGTCCATGGATGTTGCAAAGAAAAACTCTGTTGAAGTAGTGATGCTATTGGAGAAGTATTTCCCTACTTTCATCCTCACCAATCAAGTTCATCTCCTAGTAAACCTTGTGATCAATGCATCGATAGTGGGCATGGTACACAATAGGTGGATGTTCTTCTTTGAAAATTCATGAAGACACTAAAGGGCGGCTTGTTGGGACAAAAGAAAGTCTTGAGGGTCCCATGACAGAAAGGTGATTGATCTAAGAGTCCTTGGTGTAGGTCACAAAATATTTAGGAGATCAATGTGGTAACATGTGATCCCTATGGCATTTGCAAGAGGATCCTCGAATTATTGGAGAGGTTGTGCAAGAGGAGGGGTAGAAAAAGACTATGAATAAATCTCTTGCAAAAAAAAAAAAGTTTTGTATACTACATCATCCAGTTTACGAAGAAGTGGCTAAATTGATAGGAGGCTGCAAAGGAGTAATGAAAGTTGGCAAGCTAGACCTTCAAGGCATCTCATAGAACATGACTTGTGCACTAACTAGAGTTCTTGGAGGCATTACCCGCCTTCATAACCCCAAGTGATTGAATGAAGAGCTAAGAAGAGCTATGTAGGAGGGAATCGACGTAAGCATGGAGGAATGGTAGTTCTCCAATTGGGATAGCTTGGTTTGTTATGCATGCTTGTTGAGAATTAGACATTTACTTAGGGCCCATCTTTGCTTGTACAAGCCATTTTATGCCTTGTTGTCCTATGGTTGACACTTTCAAGTGGAGTGTGTAGACTAAAGATGGTGCACCTTTGATTATGGTGTAATGGCAAAGTTTGAACAAGATAGTCATTACAAAACCATTGATGAAAACATTGTGAGAAGATCTAAGATATTTTGAGGGTTGATTTCTATAGTTTCAACATGTTCATCTTGGATATCTAGTGGTAGAAAGAGGTGATAGAAGGCCCAACTAAAATTGGAAGGGGACCTTCAGGATTCAAGGAGGTGGACTCTATGAAGTTTTGGATGTATTTACCTGATACTATTGTGATCCCCAATAATTGTGATGAGATTGATAGACTTTATTAATGTCCACTTGAGGAGATTGATAGACTTTATTAATTTCCACTTATTTGAGCCACATTTACTCTATGGAACTTTCTAATATGCAATGTTTTGTATGCATTGGACCCCTTGTGGAGGTGACAATATTGTCTCATCATCTCATTAGCACTTAGCTCAATGCTCCCACCTCCCCCGATCTCATTGTTGAGATATCGAGCTCCACTCGTGATATGCCAGGGTGACCGTTGTGCATTTATGTCACCGACTTGTCAGTTGCAGATGCAGTTGATACACCGCCCATGAATAATAGCTAGATGACAGCTATCCTTATCTACTCTAGTTCGTGGCTCAGTTAGTATGCCACCTTAGTTATTTGAGTTTGGTTTGAGACCCATATATAGGGTTCTTCTATTTCTTTGTATGAGAGTTCTTTTTGGCTTACACAACTAAGAAGAGGAAAACTGTTTTCAGCCTCCACCTCTGTGTGTATTCCCCCATTGTGCAAGCAAGAAAGCTACAAGTGAGACTCCTTCCTTCTCTCCCACAATCTTGACATGGTATCAGAGCCTTGTTCGTGGTAAGGAGCTCAAGAAAGCAAGCCAAGCTCGCGGTGTTCTGGTAAGAGGAGCAGTGTTGCTTTCATTTTCTGTTTTGGGAGTAGATCTCTACAGGTAGCACAGCCGAAAATTGCAAGAGTGCATTGTCTCAGGTTGAGACGCACTTCGCGGTGAAGCAAGAGGGCATCATATGCTGTAGGAAAAGGGCTTTAGCCCTTGGCGACCCTGTTTTTTTAATTTGAGGCCATTTCGGGGCCTGTTTTGGAGGTGGAAGTTTTCTGCGCGCACTCAGGAAAAGGCCCAGTTTCATGCTGTGCGACTACTGTTCTATAGGTCGGTGAAAAGTTACTGTAGAAATTGCATCGTATGCTTGTGTGCAGAGACATTGGGAGTTACAGAATCATCCTTGTTGCCTGTTGATGCAAAATCGTCACTAGGAAGTGACTGTGTGGTCAAATACCACTTTCGTCAGTTTTGCAGATTAGCCCTTGTGAGGCTGAAGCTATGTTCTTTGCAGTGACAGAAATTTTTGCAGTGTTTTGTAATGGCGTCTGATTCTCTCACAGATTGTCACTGAAAAGCTTGACAAGAACAACTTCCAAGCATGGAAGTTTAGAATGATGAATTTCCTTATGGGAAAAGGATATTGGGAATTTGTTGCAGGAAATGAAGAAGAACCAGTTCTTCCTGATGTTCCCAATCAACAGCAAATGCAGGCATTTAAAGCATGGCATGAGAGAGCCAGGAAAGTTATGTACTGGCTGTCTATCAGTATTTCAGACTCTATGATTGTGCATATTCAGGATGCAAGTACGCCAAAGGAGGCATGGGATACTTTGTCAAAAATGTATAGCACAAATACTCAAGCCAGGAAAATGCATCTCAAGCAAGAGTTGCATAATGTGCAAAGAGAAAATATGAGCATCAATGACTACCACATGAAGGTGAAGAAGATTGCAGATGCACTTGCTTCCATTGGGTCGCCAGTGGAAGATGATGATTTAGTTTCTGTGACCTTGAATGGTCTAGGAAAGGATTATGCACAGTTTCGAACATCCATTTCCGTCCGTGAAAGATTTCCTGATTTTGAGGAGTTGATTGCTCTTCTAATTTCTGAGGAGCAGAGAAATGGTGGTGCATCTTCTTCAGGAGGAACTTCAAAAGAAGCTGTCTTCTACTCAAATGCTGGAAGAGGTAGAGGCAGAGGTAGAGGAGGCCGATCTGGAGGCCGTGGTAGAAATCAGAATATGCAGCAAACTCAAGAAAACCAGTCCTATGGAGGAGGACGTGGTAACTCTAGAGGCAGGGGGATCCAAAGAGATCGTGGTGGATGGCAAAGAGGGCAAAATGCAAACAGCAATGTTGAATGCTACTACTGTGGTAAAATGGGTCATATGGCTAAAGACTGCTATAAAAAGCAGAATGACATCATGAATGGAAAACTGCAACAAGGAAATTATGCATCTTCTAGTAGACAGGGTGATGACAGAAATGAGCATTTGTTTATGGTGCAGCACATGAACAATTCTGTGACAAGTGCAGAAGAAAGCAACGATGTATGGTATGTTGACTCAGGTGCATCAAACCACATGACAGGTCATGCAGAATGGATGGAGGATGCAAGAAAAATGGAAAAACCAAGATTTGTGGAGACTGGTGATGATACTGCACATCCTATTGTGCAAATTGGAAAAATTCCCTTGTCTATGCAGGATGGGAAAAAGAAATACCTGTCCGATGTATTTCATGTCCCGAATATCACCAAGAATCTGGTTTCTGTTGGTTGAGCAGGGCTTGCAGGTCAGAATTAATCCTCATGGATGCTTTGTTGAGGATATGAAAAATAAAGGTCGCTTGATAGCAAAAGGAAAGAAGAAGGGCAGAATGTTTACGTTGGATGCAGACATGTCTGAATTGAGTGCAGCAATGTTTGCACATGGGACCGGTGTAGTTGCAGATATTGATATCTGGCATAAACGCATTGGTCATGTTAATGTACAACGACTTAAATCAATGCAGGCCCAAAATATTGTTGCAGGATTGCCTAGATTCAAGGTTGCAGAAATGCATAAGGTATGTGAAGTCTGTCAGTTTGGAAAACAGGCAAGGAAACCATTTCCTAGACATGTTCAAGAGAGTAAGAAGCCATTGGAATTAATCCACTCTGATGTGTGGACTACTAAAGCTGCATCTCTTGGAGGTTGTCATTATTTTGTCACTTTTATTGATGACTATAGCACAAAAGTTTGGGTGTATTTTATGAAAAAGAAAAGTGAAGTTTTTGGGCATTTCAAAACTCTTAAAGCTATGGTTGAAAAAGAAAATGGCTTGCAAATAAAATGCCTAAGGTCAGATGGAGGGGGAGAGTACCTCTCAAATGAGTTTGCAAGGTTCTTACAGGAGCATGGCATAAAGCAGCAATATTTATGCAGCCTATTTCAGTTCATTTGGAGCAGAATGTGAAGCTGAGCGCAGATGCAGGTGAGCTTCTGGAAGACCCTACCATGTATAGACGCATAGTAGAAAGTTTGATTTATATGACTATTACCAGGCCAGATTTGAGCTATGCTGTTGGATTGGTAAGTTAGTTTATGCAGGCTCCAAGGAAATCGCATTTGGATGCGGCTAGATGCATACTCAGGTATGTGAAGTCCACATTGCAATAAGGACTATTTTATGAGACTGGGGTTCAGATACAGTTGCATGGATACACTGATGCTGATTGGGCTGGTAGCATTTCTGATAGACGATCTACCAGTGGATATGTGTTCTCTTTTGGGAGTGCTGCAGTCACTTGGAGCAACAAGAAACAGCCTACAGTTGCCTTATCTAGCACAGAGACTGAGTATAGGGGTGCAGCAATGGCTGCATGTGAGGTAGCTTGGTTGCATAAGCTACTTTATGATATGCATCAGTCTACAGATGGGCCAGTTGTCATTTATTGTGACAACATGAGTAGTATACACTTGGCAAATAACCCAGCCTATCATGCTAGAACAAAGCACATTGAGGTGCATTATCACTATGTGCGGGAGAGGGTTTTACTAGGTCTTATTGATCTAGTTTATGTCAGCACAGAGGATCAGGTAGCTGACATATTCACGAAGGCATTGGGTGCAGAGAAGCTGCGCAAGTTCAGAGACCTGCTTGGTGTGCAAGAATTGGGATTGAGCTCGAGGGGGAGTGTTGAGATATCGAGCTCCACTCGTGATATGCCAGGGTGACTGTTGTGCATTTATATCACCGACTTGTCAGTTGCAGATGCGGTTGGTACACCGCCCATGAATAATAGCTAGATGACAGCAATCCTTATCTACTCTAGTTCGTGGCTCAGTTAGTATACCACCTTAGTTATTTGAGTTTGGTTTGAGACCCATATATAGGGTTCTTCTATTTCTTTGTATGAGAGTTCTTTTTGGCTTACACAACTAAGAAGAGGAAAACTGTTTTCAGCCTCCACCTCTGTGTGTATTCCCCCATTGTGCAAGCAAGAAAGCTACAAGTGAGACTCCTTCCTTCTCTCCCACAATCTTGACACTCATAGGTCATAAGGGCTTCACATGACCATTTTCTCCCTTGATCCACTAGCCTATCACATTGGTCTTCTACCATGACTTCTCATTTATCTTCACTTATCAAGGGATGGACACTAGATCCACAAGAGCATGGCTTTGTGGTTTCAATACTTCTTAATTAGTTCTAGGATTTGCTACTTATTACACTAGTTCGAGTTCTCTTTCTCTTAGCTTGGATAGTCTTGAGGACTAGTGCCTTGGCTAGACCCTAGATTGCATCCTTGTCTCCACTTAGCCCTAGCTAGGGTAGCCCCGATTAGGGGGGTACTCCTCTTTCATCAAGACAGAGTCTATCCACTAATGGTAACTACCCCCTTGCTTCGAGACTACCACAACTCACAAGCTTAACATCCCCAAGTCTCGCAACATGTCATATATGATCATTGAATATACATGCTAGTTGTTCATGAACAATGAAGGTAAGATACTCATCAGGTACGCTACCATAACATCATTGAGAAAAGTGGAGAAACCAAGACCCACACATCATATAAGCTCATAATGGATAGTAGGTTCCTACCAACTTTTTCTCACTAACCAATATTTGGAATGCATCATTATTGGTAGCCATGGCCATTAACTACACTTAGAGCTCATAACAAAAAGTGTATTGATAAGTATCATTGTAAAAGATTTACAAGACTAAGTTTGCCCTAGAGTGAATGCATATATATACAAGGAGGAAAAGTGTGATGATGATACTAAGTTGTATTCATACCCACCACCACTAACAAATTACAATAACAATTGTCTAGTAGATATAGAAAGCGTAGTCAGGTGCATTGTTTGAGCAATCACCAAACAATGTACTCCTGGTGACAGAGCATATCTTTTAAAAAAATTCTTAGTTTTATTACTTAACTAACAACCAAAAAAAAAATTAGTTTATTCTAACAAAATATAGTTTTTGGAGTAATTAGTTGAGTTTAAACTTGATTTAAAATCCAAATCAACATTTTTAATTAAAATGCCCAAGGTAGCTTGCAAGAACTTTGTTAGCATATATGCGAGTATAATTCATGCAAATATATGATTAATCATTGTGTCCATAATTTTCAAAGAGTCTAATTCAATATACATTTGGATTTATGCTAGTTATTTGATATCCCAAAATTATGCTAGTTGTGTTCAAATGCACATACTTATGAAACAAAATACAAACTAAAATGTGTAATATGATTTTTTCAAAACTTATACTTTAGGGGTGTGTACTAATGCTTGATTTTATATGTACATATAGTATTTGGAAGTTGTATTACAAACATTTTTTATACATTTGACTAATTAGAAAAATTTTATGACATGATTTTTGACAATAACTTCCAAACAAGTAAAAATTTGAGTGAACCAATGCAAATGTGGGGAAGAGGAGAATATGGATTATATTTTGCTTAATGGACGCATTGCTAGAAATACTTGGTCATCTTAGGTGATTTCTCAACTAGGTTTTCTTGGAATTGAGTAGAGCTAGTAGACTTATGTGCTGTTGGGGATAAGTTTAATGCAAATGGACCCATATATTAGGCCTACATGCTCTAAGAATCATGACCTTGCATGATATTTGGGAAGCTAGTCTATGGCTAATATTTTATAAAAATAGGATAGAAGTTAGGGAGAAATTTTTGTAGTTTGGTCTAGTGGTTTCTAAGTATTACATGATGGAAATTCAAAATTAGTAAGATTTGTGTAAGTTAAACTCTTTACTTAATTAGCTACCCACACTTGATGTAATCGTGTAAATTTTTTGAATACATATCATGTCCTTTTGCATCTAAAAGAGTTGCATAATCAAACCCTAGAATTTTGCTCTACAGGTAATGCGAATGTGGAAATTCAATTCTATGTGAACCGGTCAAAAGGTCTATTGAAAATGAATGTGTCGTGACTAATGTTTGAACCTTGAGAAATAAATTGTATTTCCCTAACCTTTTGTACATTGAGCTAATGAATAACTATAGTGTGATGGGACTCATGAATACAATGGTTCTTAGACAATAATCTAATTGGACTAGATCAAACAACCTTTTAGAACCTTTTTAGGTAGACTATCACTTTCACAAAGCTTGTGCTCGTTGGATTTCCCATATGCCAAGTGTTACTTCCACAAAAATGAAGTGTGCGGAATGTTCATGCATTAAATTGTGAGAGCTAACCTTTTAAACAAGGGTTGTAAATAATCTGAAAGTTATTGGTGCTATTGATTCTTAAAATGGGGCTTTCTTTACAACATTTATTTCCTATTTAGAAGAGCTTTGAAAACTTGTGTATGCATAGGCTATAAATGAGATTTTTTTCATTAAAAAATAAAGGTAACGTGGTTTTATGAAGTCAAAAGCAAGCAAGTTGTAATATATTTGTTATTTGATTGTACTCATCCTTGGAATTGAACAAGTACCTTATGGATATACATATTCTTCAGGTCGTGCTAAATGCTATTCTTCGAGATGTGCTAAGAGCTATTCTTTCAAAGAAGAGTTGGTAGGAATGTAATAGTTACTAGTAATGGTGAGTAGGGCTTTCTTTACAATGCATATTATCTATGTGTAAGAACTTCAAAAGCTTATGTGTGCACTAAGTATAAACTATTTGTTTTTTAAAATGTTTAAGTAATCGAAAGGGGGGCTTTGGGCGGGGGGGGGGGGGGGACTTTGATAAAATCATATTTAATATTGAACAACTATCTTATGGACATATATATTATCCACTATGGGCACACTCCCATTGTGTAAGGCTTCAAGTCTTAAGGTGTTGATCAAGACACTCCTTATCTAATCAATGTGCTCAAACCACATGTGCTAGGTTCTTCAAGGCTAGAGTGAAGAGTAACAAATGTACAAGAAAGGGTAAAGGGATTACTTCCTTTTTGTCTTACATTAGTTTATCATCTTTACAAATAGATAAAGAAACCTAGTTACATCATTAGGGACTCTTTCATTGTGTTCTTAAATTTTAGGCTACAATCAACTTTTACATGTTTGTCTTTAAGTTTAGAATGATTTTTCATTGGGACATCATGGGAGTCACATTGAGGCAAACCTTGGTAAAAAGGCATGTTTCTTCATTAGCATTCCTTCCATCAAAAAATGATTTTGATTTTGATGATGCATGTAAGAAATTTTTTAAATGATCTTATTTGCTATATGGTTGTGGGACATGTTACCCAACTTGACTAAGGAGATGGAGCTTAATATATATGAAATTAGCTTGGAATATACTAACATTGAAATTAAATTTTGTGGCCCCCTAAAACTCAAAAACCTTTGAAATCAAGTGTCTTCAAAATGCTAATACACTCAAAGTAATGGTGCAAGACTATTTGTGACGTTTACAACTTCAAAGGAAGCATATCTACCCCTCCATCTCACACATACAACCAACCCCCCACCCAAAAAAAAAAAGAATAAAAATAAAAAAATGAAAAATGAAAAAAAAAGGACATGTGACCATTGGAGAACTTAACTCACACAAAATGCAAGAAAGAACTAGGCACTTTGCACTCATATTCTCCAAGTGCAGTTCAAAAGTGCATTTCATGTGGCAAGAGGGATTTACATAATCTATATTATAATTGATGGATTTCACAAACTTAAAATCGATCCTACATAGAACAAGTAAAATGATCCCAACCTCTTGATTTTAAAAACATTTTATATAAAAAATTTTAAAGTTGGATGCAATATTGAGATGGCTATATATTCATGAATCTCTACTTGGGTGCACCACAAGATATTTCTAAATTTGAAACATGGAATAATCATTATATGATTCCAAATGACAAATTATTGAAAATAGAGATTGCATTAGAATGATTTTATCAATCTATCTTACTATTATATTATTTTAGCTATAGGTTCGAAAAGCCTCGAACCTCTAGAGGGCTTCCCGAAGCTACCCCCTTTTCCAAACCTCTTTTCTTTAATCAAAACCCCCTCCCCTCCTCTCTTTCTTACGTGTAATATCTCATTTTCTCTTCCTCTTCCCTTTTTTCATTAAAGCCTCCTTTCCTCACATTCCTTTTTTAAATTAAAACCCCCTCCCCCCCTCCCTCCCTCTCTCTCATGTGTAGGGCCTAAGTTTCCTCTCTCCCTCTCTCTCTCTCAGTTAGATTAAACTTTTTTTAATTAAACATTTTAAAATATTTTTTAATTAAAAAATTTTCAAACATAGTTTTTTACACACTTTGAGAAGGAGATAGAATAAAAGAGAGAGAGAGAGAGAGAAAAAGAAGAAGAAGAAAAAGGATAAAATGAAGAAGACAGAGAGAGAAGGGAGAGAAAGAGGAAAGAGAATAGTCTTTTTTTAATTAAACATTTTTTTCTCCCCCTCTCCCTCTCTCTTATGCGTAGGGCCTAGGTTTTCTCTCTCTCTCTCTCTCTCTCTGATTAAACTTTTTGAGAGAGAGATATATATATATATATACAAAGAGCAAAAAAGAAAGAAGAGGAGAGGGAGGGAACAAAGAGAAAGAGAATTATAGAGAGATAAAAAATAAAATTTAAGAGAGAGAGAGAGAGGAAAAGAAAAAAGAGGAGAGAGGGGGGACAGGGACAGAGCGAAGAAAATGAAAGAGAGAAAATAAGAAGAAGAGAGAGAATTTGAACACAGAGAGAATTATAGAGAGAGGAAAGATAAAATTTAAAAAAATAAGAAAAGAAAAAATTTTAAAGAGAGAAGAAAAAAAAGAAAAAAGAGGAGAGAGAAGAAAGGAGAGGAGAGGGGGGGGAGAGAGAGAGAAGAAGAATAAGAAGAAGAGAGAGGAAAAGAGGAAGAGAGATGGGAAAAAAGAAAAAAGAGAAAAGTCTATTTAAATTTTCAATATTTTTTTAGAGAGAGAGGAAGGGAGAGAGAAGGAGAGAGGGAGGAAGAGAGAGAGAATATAAAATTTAAAAGAGAGAAGAAGAGAAAAAAAAGTTAAAATTTAAAAGAGAGAGAGGGAGAGAAGAAAAAAAGGAAAATTAGGAGAAAGGGGAGAAGAAGAAAAGGGAGAGAGAGAGAGAGAGAGAGAGAGAGAGAGAGAGAGAGAGAGAGAGAGAGAGAGAGAGAGAGAGAAAGGAGAAGAGAGAGAATATAAACATAAAGAGAGAACTATATAT
This sequence comes from Lygodium microphyllum, assembly GCF_053477565.2. Classification (NCBI taxonomy): domain Eukaryota; kingdom Viridiplantae; phylum Streptophyta; class Polypodiopsida; order Schizaeales; family Lygodiaceae; genus Lygodium; species Lygodium microphyllum. The sequence goes on along the minus strand of NC_141153.1, from coordinate 40,229,690 downwards.
AAGGAAAAGATAAAATTTACATACTTTAAGAGAGACTAGGGGGGGGGGGAAGAAAGTGAAAGAAGAAGAAGAAGAGAGAGAGAGAACATGTAGAGAGAATTATAGAGAGAGAAAAGATAAAATTTAAAAAGAGAGAGAATAAAAAATAGAGGAGAAAGAGAGAACGAAAAGAGAGAGAGAGAGAGAGAGAGAGAGAGAGAGAGAGAAAGTAAAAATTTAAAAAGAGAATGAAGAGAGAGAGAAAAGAAAAAAAAAAGGAAAAAAGAGGAGAGGGAGAGAGAAGGAAAAGAGAGGAGAGAGGGGGGAGAATAAAAGGGGAGAGAGAGAGAAAAAAAGCGGGGAGAGAAAAAAGGAGAGAGAGCAAACCAGGAGAGGAAAAAAATAAACTAAAATAGAAGGCAGAGAGAGAGAGAGAGAGAGAGAGAGAGAGAGAGAGAGAGAGAGAGAGAGAGAGAGAGAGAGAGAGAGAGAGAGAGAGAGAGAGAGAATTAGACATAGGAAATTTTGGGGGGGGGGAGAGAGACAGAGAGAAAGAGAAAAAATAGGAGAGAGAAAGATGAGAAATGGATTGTTGAGAGAAGTTGCCATGCGATAGCATGCTCGCTTGCTGCTTCGAGGCAGCGAAGCTGTCGCGAAGTATTCTGTGCGCGCGAAGCGTGCACGCAGAACGCTAGTACTATATTATAATTAATAGATTTCACAAACTTAGAACTAAACCTACATGAAACAAGTAGAATGATCCCAAAGCTCTTGAATATTTGTAGTTTTTTAATAAATGATAAAAGTTGGATGTAATATTTGAGATGGCTATATATTCATGAATCTCTACTTGGGTACAGTGTTGGATCTTTCTAAAATTGACACATTGAATAGTCATTATATGATTCTAAAGGACCAAATATTGAAAATAGAGGATGTATTAGAATGTATTTTATCAATATTAAATTGTAAGAAATTGCTCTTTCCTAGTGCTAGTTGGCCTCCTACTACTTTTGATCCATCTCTCTTAAATTTTCACACTATTGTGGTTGTTGAGGCATGGAAGGCTTTAAACCACACCCCACCCACCCACCCACCTCTCTCTCTCTCTCTCTCTTTATGCCATAGTGGACGAAGCTCAAGGGAGGGTGAAGAAATATATATCTCTCTACTTTGATCAATGGTGCTATGTGTGTGTGTGTGTGTGTGTGTGTGTGTGTAGGGCAATGCACTAAGGGCAAGTTTGCCATCTTCGTCTAATATTCCTTATAATTCATAGATTGAAGGACTTCATCCATCTTGATGTTTTGTCACTTCTCCATTAGGAGTGGAGGTGCTAACAAATATGTATTTTGTTCAAGGCATCTTGTTTTTTGTTTTGAAGCAAATGGGTGAAGCATGTATAGGTGGCTTGCTTTTGGTGCTTTAAAGTAAGTTTTTAAGGATTAAAAAGCGAGTACTTTAGGCTTTTGACATATTATCAGTGGTGGTCAGTTTATTAAATAAAAAGACTTAGATTTGAAAAGCATGTAATAAGAAAGACTTTCTCGATTAGGAGATGTCTGCTCCTATAGCCAAAGCAAACCACTTTTGAAGCAAGAGGTAGTGTATTTCGCTTTGTTTCTTGAATGTTTTGACCCTTGGTTGTGCATAGCATGCAATCAATACATGTATGGAGCTGCATATGGGTTTGAAGGTTTTGTATCACACACATATTATGCACTATATGCATCCTTTCAAGAATCCTCATTCAGGATGTGGAAGTGTTGCTTTTAAGATATCATGTATTTTTGTGCTTGCTTACAAGAATCATAATTTGACATACATGTATTATATTTTGTGATTATTATTTAGATGAATACCATGCTTTTTAACAATATTTTGTGAAGGGTAAAGTCAAAGAAGGTTAAAGAAAAGTCAAAGTAAAAGTGTTAGATTTATTTGATGGTGGATTATGATTTGTGGAGTGCTTTAATGATTATTTTTGGGCACTTAGACTATTTTTTGTGCTTCATGGACATTAGATTATCATGGACGTATTATTTTGTAAGAGCCACAGACTCACTCCCATGTACATTGTATTTGTCACACCTGCAAGTGTTGCATGGGTTGTGCACAGGTATTTGTGATTAGATTAGCATAGTGTTGCATGTTGAAATGACTAGACTTTTTGGTTGATTTTTGTTATTTTTGAGGCCTGAATGGTTGATTTTTGATGGATTTTGAGTGACGTTTGGTTGTTTTGGAAGTGTTTTTTAATGATATTGATTATGTTTTGGAAGCTCATGATGATTCTCAGTAGAAATATGAGCCTTTATGATGCTCTGATAGGTTCTGATACATTCTATTTAGCTTCTATTTTGTTCTGATTTTCTTCCGTATGAAGCATGGATTGATGATTGATGAAGGTTGAGATATTTTCAAAGCTTATTGAATAGTTTTTGATAGTTTGGGATGGTTTTACTATGAGTTATGAGGTTCTGATGTTCTCAGTTGACCTACTGTAGACCCTATGTAGACCCTTTGTTCTTGCTCTATTTCTGTTATGTAAATCCTCTGTAGATCTTCTGTATGTGTTCTGTGATATGAGGGTGTACTTTGAAAAAGTTTTCTAACTTTTGGAAATGATGAATCTAAGTTCAAAATAGCTAAAACAAATGGAAGAAGCAACTGCTGGAGACTAAAGTGAAGTGATAGTAGTAAGCTATGAAGAGACACTGTAGTGGCTGTTGTGCCCTTTCATACCTCCCATGCCTCTTGGGAGGTGCATCCACGATCTAAGAAGGATTATTGAGAGTGATTATTGAGTATTGTAGTGAGGAGATGATGTACTATTGATTGAGAGAGAGAGAGAGAGTCAGAGATAGTCAATTCTATCAAAACAATGTATCTATTTATGAGAGATTGAGAGAGAGAACTATGAAGACAATGAAGATGAATACTATGTGATTATTTCCATTTAAAAGCGGTGTATTCTTTTGTGTTTCTTGTTCTATTGATGGATTCTATGAAGATGTTGAAGATTATGGTTGATTCTATCAAATCCGTGGGATATATCTACTATGATGCTACGTAAATATTTGTTCTTTTCCTTGTTGTGGTTCTCTAAAGAATGAAACAAAAGCTTATTGATATTACAAGATAGATTTTCTTGCAGTAGAAACCCCTTTTCCTTGGTGTCTCTCTTGGGGCTCCATGTTTTTGGTGCGCAGTCGGGGAAACTTGCCATCAACAAGCTTCAGAAGAGGTTGAAAATGAAGGAAATGGCATTGCCGAAGAGAGGAGAATTCAATGGATGCTTGCAAAGTTCCTTCTTCCACTGATGATGTCAGGAGGCATATTCCACGGTGGATTCCGTGCCACGGTGGATTCCGTGAGGTTTTGCAGTGGATTCCGTAAACTTTTATTACCGGGGCTCATACACAAAGTGGATTCTTTGTGCGAGAAGTCGATGGGGACACCTATCCTTTTCGGGCGTTTTGTTAATTTTATGTGTACATGGGTGATTCCATAGCGGGTGATTCTGCAAAATACATATTTAAATTAATAAACGTTTATGAGTTTAGAGTGCGCACTTGTGATAAATTAAGATTAGAATTGATTTCTAACCAATTTATTTATGTAGTTGAAGACTGCTAGGTATTCACTTTTGTTGGTTTAATTATATTATTTTTTCTAACAATTGTGAATACTTTAGTTGATATGTAGAGCTAGCAGCGGTGGCAGTGGGAAGCATTGGAGGATAGCGTGTATTCAAGTTATCGTCAATATTTTGATGGGCGCGTATCTTAGGAATGGCGCCTATATTTTGTCGCGCTTATTTATCAAAGCGCTTGATATTTATTTATTATTTTTGTATGTGCATGGGTGCACGATTTAAATATTTGTATTGGACATTGTATTTGGGTACGCCTAACTTCTTGGGCGCCCATTAGCTTTAATTCTTTAATGGCACAAAAGCAAACTCAAAAGCTAAAGCGTGCTATTTTGTAATTTGCGCTATTATTTGAGCTTGAAGATGAATAATATATGAAATACATGCTTTGTGGAGCGCTCACACAAGGCATGGGGGGAGATTGCACCCAATTGGTCTCTTGTTCATGTCGTGCAAGCTTTCTACATTGATTTGTGTGCAAAAAGTAGAGTTCTTTTGTTATTGGGGACCTTCTGACGCTCACTACGCGCGCTTACGGCATCCGATATGTGCATCAGTGGTATCAGAGCGAAGCTGAGATCGAGAGCTTCCAATTGCTTATCATCTTGCGTGAAGGCGGAGCTCCTGGAATGATCGAGCTCTACAGTCAGTTTCGTCACGAACGGTCGATACCAGTGTGTTCCTGGCGTTCAAGAACCCCTATCTGCACCCTCTGATCGCGAAGGACCAGCCTGTGTAGGCGGAGGACCACGTGGACATCTCCTTCTTCAAGTCGTTTTCGAATAGACAAACAGTAAGCCTCCATAGCCAAAAAGCTTAAAAGCTTTATCTCAAAGGTTAAAAAGCTTAATAGTAAGCTTTAAAAAGCTTCAATTCACAAATTTCTCAATTGGCGGCAAGAGTATATCCAGAACGGCGCCGATTTCGTCGTCAACGTCCTCAGATACACGAAATCCACGCTTGATCAAAAAGCTCCTAAGCTACTAAGTTTTCCAAGTCCTCCAAGTTTTCCTAATTCTGCAAGTCATAAAGGTCCATAAAAGACTTACTCCAACAACTCTCATAGGGGCAATTCACACGCAGAAGCACAGAATCCGTCTATTGCTCTTTGTTAGACTCTGTTCACACTTGCAGACTTGCTGAACCAGTTTCAGCAAGAATAGAAGGTCATACGCAGGTCATACAAAGATTATACGCCATTTCTACGAAGACGATTTTGACAACGAATATCGCAATCGCAAAGGACAAAGACCATAAAAGCCAAACAAAAATATACAAGCCTTGTATACCCGTCTTTGAGCTATGCTCATCCCGCTAATCAAATTTCGAGAGTGTGAGGTCTTTTGGATTTTACAGGATGACTGAACAAAACATGGATGATTTTATGGCTAAAGGTGATTTACCCGAACCAACGATGGAGCAAAAGTTGGATTTGATTATGATGCAGCTCGAACAAGAACGAAGAGCCCGACAAGCTTTGCAAGTTCAATTGACTAATTTGCAACGATCTACCACCGACTAAGATGGACCGCAACCCGAAGATCTTATACGACGTACCATCGATACGACACTTGAAGCCCAATCCATCCGCAAAGAAACAAAGATAAGTAAAAGAAACTTCAAATTTTGTACTTTCAATGGATCACGAGATTGAAAGATTGTACTTGCATTTATCAGTCAATTTGATGATTACTTCCATGAAGAAACATACACTGAGAAATACAAAATTAAATGTGTCACTAATCATTTAGTTGATCGAGCATCTTTATGGTGGACTATGGTCTGCAAGAGTGCTGATTGCCCTACTACATGGGGGACTTTCAAAAAGAAGGTTTTGCAGAATTTCCTTCCTCCTCCGTTCCATGAAAAAGCCATCAAGCAATGGGATCTTCTACAGCAAAGAGATTGCGAACCTATTTTCCAATACACTGAACGTTTTTGGAATGCCCTACTGCAACTACGCATGCTCGAAGATGTACCTGAAGCAACCCATAAACGCAAGTTTATGTCCAGCCTACTTGGACATTACTATGCAGAAGTTAATATGTTCAAGCCAACAACCCTTGAAGATGTAATTTCCTTGGCTCATGACACTGAAGACAAGATTTACGGAAGAGACAAGCGACCACAACAAATTCCAACTAATGGTAACTATGGTTCAAAACAATTCAATTCAAATTTTCGAAGATTTAATCAAAGTCGTTTTCTTCCATCTTCATTCCGTAAGTCTTGGACACGAACGCCTGCTTTGCTATCAAATACCAATCCAAACCCTAAGCCATCCTCACAGCCAAATCCCAACATTCCTAAACTTCTTGCCATTACCAATAATGTATCTAAAGCCAAACCCATAGTTTGTTACAAATGCCATCAACCTGGACATCTAGCAGCCAATTGTCAATTGAAAAAGCCACCTATCCATATCAATTATCTTGGCACAATAGAAGAAGAAGAACGTGAGGAAATGCTTGACTTTACAGAAGATGATGACGACATTGGTACTACTTCGGATACTTTGCTAGGTATGCCAACTCCCCATTCTTTGTTAACAATGAAATGTTTTGTGCATGGTAAAGAAAAGACTATTTTACATGATGATGGGAGCACACATGACTTTATTTCTGCGAAGTTAGTCAAAGAATTGAATTTACAAACTGTTTCTACACATTATCGCATTAAAGCTGCATTTCTAGGCACAAGATATAATGGAACACAAGAAGTGCATAATTTAGAAATTAAAATTGGTGAATATACTGAACGAAGGAATTTCCTAGTTGTACCTTTGCAGTCTAAAGACATTACCTTAGGAATGCCTTGGCGTCATCAGTATAATCCTGACATAGATTATTCTACGCATTCAATTAAAATTTATTTTCAAGGAAAACAAATTACATTGCATGGTATGCACGCTTCTAATAATTTTCCACTGCTTACTCATACTCAGGCTAAACGTGCATTACGAAAAAGTAGCAAATCTTATTTAATATGGGTAAATGAAATTCAAGCTAAAGAAAAACAAATGCATCCTAGGCATACACAATTTCTTGCCCAATTTCAAGACTATTTTGCTGCTGATTTACCACCTGGACTACTACATTCACGTCCTGAAGATCACAAAATAGATTTAATTCCTGGTACACAACCACCATGTAAAGCACCATATAGACATAACCAAATTGAACAGAAAGAAATTCAAAATCAAATAGAAGAATTGCTTAACAGAGGATTAATTAGACCTAGTAGTTCTCCATTTGGTGCACCTGTCTTATTAGTGAAGAATAATAATAATAGTTATCGCATGTGCATTGATTATTGTGCCCTAAATAAAATTACTGTTAAGAATAGATATCCAATTCCTAGGGTAGATGATCTTATGGATAAACCACAAGGATCTGCCATATTCAGTAAGATAGATCTTAAATCTGGTTATCATCAAGTAAGATTGGATAAATCTGATATATTCAAAACTGCATTTAGAACACAATTTGGACACTATGAATTTCTAGTTATGCCTTTTGATTTAACTAATGCACCAGCTACATTTAGTCGTATGATGAATCGCATATTTTTGAAACATCAGCATTGTGTCATAGTATTCTTTGATGATATATTAGTAATCAGTAAAAATGAGAATGAGCATTATGAACATTTATCTTTAGTTTTTAACTTGTTAAAAGACAATCAATTGTATGCTAATCCAGAAAAGAGTGAATTCTTTCAAACAAAAATTGAATATCTAGGACATATTGTTTCATTAGAAGGTATTAAAGTTGACCCTAAAAAGATAGAAGCAATTTTAAATTGGCCCATACCCAAAAATGTGCATGAGTTACTTTCTTTTCTAGGTCTTGCTAGTTTTTACAGAAAGTTTGTAAGGAATTTCTCATTACCTGCATTACCTTCGACAAAACTTTTAAAGAAGGGTATTGTGTAGAATTGGTATGATAATCAACAAAAATCTTTTGATTTATTGAAACATGCTTTAACCCATGCTCTTGTATTACAACTACCTGACTTCAATAGACCATTCTTTTTAGTAGTTACTAACGCTAGTGGATCTGGAATAGAAGCCATCCTTATGCAAGATAATCATCCTATAGCCTACTCTAGCTATAAACTCAAACCATCTGTACTTAAATATTCTACATATGATAAAGAATTGCTAGCTGTAATACAAGCCTTACGTCAATGGAAACATTATTTAATGGGTTCTGAATTTATGATCAAAACTGACCAACAAAGCATTAGACATCTCCTTATTCAACCACAAATATTTGATCGACACATTAAATGGGCAGCTTTTATTCAAAGTTTTCATCCCCTTATACAATATCAACCAGGAAAAGAGAATGTTGTATAGCTGATGCTTTGAGTAGAAGACCGGCAATTCATAATATTTTTGTGATATCATTTGATTCCCTTATCCTTATGAAAGATACTTATTATCAGGATCTTACTTTTCAAGTTGATTGGAATAAATTAGTTGAAAATAATTGGATTCCTATTGATTCACTGTCTTACAATAATGGATTCATGTTTATGAAAAAAGATTATGTGTGACAGTTCCATTTAGATCATTTGTTTTGCATGAAATTCATTGTCCTCCATATCAAGGTTATAGAGGTATTATATCTACTTTGCATACATTGACTGAAGATTTTTATTGGCCACATATGGACATTGATGTATCTAACTTTGTATTTGAATTTTTAGTTTGTCAACGAGTTAAAAGACACCATGGTAAACAATATGGTTTACTAATGCCATTATCTATTCCATCAAGACCATGGGAACAAATTTCAATGGACTTTTTTATCACTAGTTTACCTAATACTAAAGCTAACCATGATATGATTTGGACTGTTGTTGATAGGTTTAGCAAACAAGCATATTTCATTCCATGCAAGAAAACTTTAACTGCATCTCAAGCTGCTCAATTGTTTTTGAAAATTGTTTTCACTAACCATGGTTTACCAAAAGTTATTATTTCTGGTCGTGTTTCTAGATTTTGTAATAATTTTTGGATTACTTTGTTTGCTAACTTAGGAACAAAGATTGATTTTTCATCTGCATTTCATCCTGAAACAAATGGTCAAACAGAAGCTACTAACAGTACTATTTTAGATCTTTTGCATGCTTACACCATTTCAAAACCACACACATGGGATACACATCTACATTTACTTCAGTTTACATATAATAATACACCACATACAACTACAAAGAAAGCACCATTTGAAGTTATTTATGGATATAGATTGCCTATACTTGTTGCATCATTATCAAACAAAATTCAGACTGTTGATGATATTGCTAACATGCATGCCACTATCTTTGATGAAGTTAAAGATATGATTGCCAAAGCCCAGCAATCATATACAAAACAAGCAAATAAGAAAAGACAGGCTATGAATTTTAAAGTTGATGATTATGTTTGGTTACGAATAGAAAAACGTACATTACAAAGTGTAGATAAACACCCAATAGTGAAATTAGCACCTAGATTCTATGGACCATTCAAGATCATATACAAAATCGATGACAATGCATTTAAACTAGAACTACCACAACATTGAAAAATCCACAACACCTTCCATATTAGTTTATTACGACCTTTTAAAGGCCAATTACCTGTACACCCTATCTATGAAAACCCTCCTTTACTAGATGATCAAACTGAAATCCTTGAGCTTGAAACTATTATAGAGACTGACTTTATGACCACTAGAACTGGCCGTAGATATTCTAGATATTTGGTCAAGTTTAAAAACCATCTTGTTGAAGAGGCCCAATGGATGCACGCTTGAGACTTAAATGTTTTCCCCACTCTGTTAGCTCCACATTGAGCTAATAGCAATTGAGGACAATTGCTATCCCACCCCGGGGGTATGATGCCATGAGGCATATTTCACGGTGGATTTCGTGAGGTTTTGCGGTGGATTCCGTAAACTTTTATTACCGGGGCTCATACACAAAGTGGATTCTTTGTGTGAAAAGTCGATGGGGACGCCTATCCTTTTCGGGCGTTTTGTTAATTTTATGTGTACATGGGTGATTCCATAGCGGGTGATTCCGCAAAATACATATTTAAATTAATAAACGTTTATGAGTTTAGAGTGCGCACTCGTGATAAATTAAGGTTAGAATTGATTTCTAATCAATTTATTTATGTAGTTGAAGACTGCTAGGTATTCACTTTTGTCGGTTTAATTGTATTATTTTTTCTAACAATTGTGAATACTTTAGTTGATGTGTAGGGCTAGCAGCAGTGGCAGTGGGAAGCATTGGAGAATAGCGTGTATTCAAGTTATCGTCAATATTTTGATGGGCGCGTATCTTAGGCATGGCGCCTATATTTTGTCATGCTTATTTATCAAAGAGCTTGATATTTATTTATTATTTTTGTATGCGCATGGGCGCACGATTTAAATATTTGTATTGGACATTGTATTTGGGTACGCCTGACTTCTTGGGCGCCCATTAGCTTTAATTCTTTATTGGCACAAAAGCAAACTCAAAAGCTAAAGTGTGCTATTTTGTAATTTGGGCTATTATTTGAGCTTGAAGATGAATAATATATGAAATACATGCTTTGTGGAGTACTCACACAAGGCATGGGGGGAGATTGCATCCAATTGGTCTCTTGTTCATGTCATGCAAGCTTTCTACATTGATTTGTGTGCAAAAAGTAGAGTTCTTTTGTTCTTGGGGACCTTCTGACGCTCACTATATGCACTTATGACATCCGATCTATGCACCAATTGAAGAGTTGGAGATTCTTATTGCCAAAGCCACTTTCTATAAGAATTTCATCCCACAATGGCAGAAACATATTACCATCATGATGCAAGCTCTATGTGGTGGACTATTTCCTCTTCCTGTTGAAGCAACAGAGACGTGCATCTTGGTGGGAAATTGTTTGGGAACAAACTGAAGAGTAGAAACAGAGAGAATGACCATCCATGGAAGATTTGGCATTCATTGAGAAGTTTGCAGACATCATCAAGTGGGAGATTGTGAAGAAGCTTCAGGAGTCATGGTCAGTGGAGGTTCACGAAAACAAGAAAGAAAAGAGTTGGAATTTGTTTGTGGATGCTCAATAGCAAGATACGTGGGATGCTTGGTGTTCTGACAATCTTCTGTTTTTGTCCAATTAGCAACCCACTGGAAGTTGGTGGACAAAGTGTTCTTTACAACATACATTGTTGAAACCATCAGAAGCGAGCATTATTATGATGATGGCACAACAATGATCCTAATAAGGATGAGTTTAAATACTTTCATAATGGAATATCTCTCCCTCTGTAGTGGTTTGAAAGCTGAATTTAGAGATGTTTAAAAAAAAGGAAGTAGAAGAAATGTTGGCCAGAGAGTCCTCTAGAGACTGAAGCCATATGATTCTATTCCATTGAGTACAGATCAACTAGTTGGAGCCAACCCCCTGATGAATGACGCAATCAAGAGGCAAGCGCTAGAATGAGTCCAGAGGTACATGAGAAGAGAGAAGGCAAGAATCAAGGTTGAGAACGAGCTTGTAGCAGAAGTTTCCTTTGATGCCTTAAAAGCATTTTTTACAAAAGTCCCCATGGCTACTCAAGGTCCCCTTCCTAGTCAGATTCATCCTGGAAATATTGATGACAAGCCAACAAATGTAGTCCCATTGCCAATTTTTAAGGGAGAGTACAATGAAGACCCTGATTTTCATGTAGCAGAGTTTATGGTAGCATGTGTAGCTAACAATGCCAGAAACCCCAAGCATTGGCTAGCAATATTCCCCGCCACTTTCAAGGGCGCGGCGTTTCAATGGTATGAGAGACAAGAAGAAGGAACTTTTGGCACATGGGATGACCTGAAGTTTGCATTCCTCACTAAATTCAGGCGTGAAGGTTTTGAAGAGCGGATGCGAGAGGAGTTCATGAACCTAAGTCAGTCCTCTAGAGAAAGAGTAGAAGCTTATGTCTCGCAAATGGAATCCATCCTGAAGTATGGACCAATCATCATTTGGATGAAGACATCCAAAAGGGAGTGTTTCTCAGAGGCCTACAACCAAAAGTTTGCAAATTCGTGGAATTAAGAAGACCAGTCAATTTGGAAGCTGTAGTGGAAGGTGCAAGACTGTATGACAAAGTTGAAGCAAGGTTGTTAATGACTCTAGGAAGAGGAGTCTTACCTCCTCCCATGCTAGGAATGGTATACCCACCAAATGCAATTCCAAGGACATTTTCCTACCCCTACTCCCATATGCAAACAGTGCCATAGTACAATGCACCTAATCTGCAGTGGCCGCAAATGACAATGCCTCAAATGATGGCTCAATCACAACAGTAGTGGTCTCAAATAGTTCCTCTGATAGCGACTCAACAATACTAGAATCCTACCCACTGGAATCAACAACCCCAAGTCTCAACAGGAGCTCTGAATCAAAACCAAAATAGAGGACCTCCTGGATCAACCCAACCCGTATATGCAGTAATTACAGAAGATTCCCAAAACCCTACTACAAGTACTTCAGGAGGTGAAAATCTGAAGGACTTCCTATCCAATTTAGTTGCAAGTATTAAGAAAGAGCTTATGGATGTGATTATAGAACAGCTACAGACACTGAAGGTAAATACCGCCAATATATCCACTCTTGTGGGAGGTGGGTGAGATGTGATGCATTCTAATACATGGTGTGGAAAATGCCATCAAGTGGGACATTTAGCCACTGAATGTACACGAAAACCAATCATTCCTGGAGCCTTTTGTTCATATTGTTTGAGGAAGAACCATATAGAGGATATCTGCTCTCTGAAAGAGATGCACGAACAAAGAAAGATAGATGAAGACACAATATTCAACTTACTAGAATCCAAAATGACAACGCAGGACATTTGACCAAAGACTAGGCAGTTTGGTCCTAATTTCGGTCCAAGGAGGTTTCCCTCTCAAAGTTATAGAGGAGGACAATTTGACAGTGGTCATAGATCAGAGGTGGAATGTTACAGATGTGGAGAAAAATGTCATATCTCACCCAATTGTCCAAACCCTAGAAGGCCTGTGGATTACAAGCCCTTATGCAGTCGATGCAAAGGAGAAGGCCATACTGCAAAAGATTGTCCAAGTCTAGCCCTTGTGAAATCTACTTTTGATACCCAATAGAAGACCCAAGAACCTGCTTCCAATTTGGTAGAATTGGAAGTGGCTGCAATAACACGAGCAAAGAAAGGAGAACATGTAGTTCCAAAAGAGAACGTTCCTTCTGCCAAGACTGTGAAGTTCAACCTCCCTCGGGAAAAACAGAACAATGCAATCCAGAATAAGGAAGTACAGAGTGCTACAAAGCCACAGAGAGCTACAGAGATAGTTGCAGAGATAGGAGCGAAGGTCCAAGAAATAGAGGATGCAAAAGCACCTCCTCATCAAGAAGAAGCACATATGTTGCCGCTCCTAGAAGAAAAGGGAAGATAAAAGTGGGCATGGTCCCATTTCCTAGTCGATTGAAAAGCCTGTGGATCCTATTAAAGAATATGATCTAGTCAAAGACTTAGACACCTTTAAACCAAACCTAACATTTCGACAGTTGTTGATGATGTCTCCTAGTTGTCGAAAAAGATTCAAAAGCATCTTGGCAAGAAGGGGCGGCCTAAGGATTGTGACACTAACAACAACAAAGTCCAACAGAGCCTCAAAACCTGTGAAGGAAGTGGATGTGGCTAACACCTTCCTAGATCATAGAGACCTAGAGATTAGTGCATGGATAGAAGGATGCTTTATTTTAGATGCATTGATTGATGGAGGCTCATCAGTAAACATAATGATGGATGTGACAATCAAGGATCTAGGTTTGCAAGAATTCAACCTACATAGTGGCTTATCAGATTGGCAAACGAAAGTGGCATTCTCCCATACATAAAAACAACCCTTGCAGGAAGAGAATATTGGCTGACGTATTTAGTGGTCAAACCAAATTCTTATGGGATCTAATACCCTCTGCTGTTGGGAAGACCTTGGCTTTTTGAAGTAAGAGCCGGGACCAGACTGGTTCAAAGGAACCCTAACCCTAGGCAAAGGACCCAATAAAGTGGTGTTGAAATTGTATGTATCGCAAAAAGACAATGGATCTACGTCCATCAAAGTCATAACAGACTCCTCCAATGAAGTAATAGATGGTACATCAGGAGACAAAGAGGCTGTCAAACATATATTTTCCAAGAAAACAGAGGCACAGTCCCTAATAGTGGGCATTGTAAGCCAATTACCAAAGGAAGCCAAGTCTTTGTCCATGGGAGAATACCTCCTGCCTCAACCTGAATTGGCTTCTCAAATCACCTCTAACAACGAAATAGAAGCATGGATGTACTATTCTCCTTGTTACATGGCAGCCACAGAGTCAAAGACCGAGTCAGAAGCAGAGACAGAGCCAGAGGTAGAGGCAGAAGTGGAAGCTGACATAGAGACAGATGACCTGTTCTTCTCCTACTACAGAGCCTCTACAGAAATAGCAATAGAGCCTCCAAAGGAAGAGTATGAAAATGATGAGGAAGAAAAAGAAGCAGGTTATGAAAGTGTAGTTGAAGAAGTTCCTTTGATGTTGATGTCCCTACAGAGACCTCAGAGGCCGAGGATCTTGGGGTGTTGGATGGAATGACCATGGTTCCATTTGGGTTGACCAATGGATCATAAAGCATGCGAAATCTACTTAAGTAGTGGATCAAAGGTATAAAAATTAAGTTCACCAGTGGCTCCTGTCACCCTGACCATTCATTCTGGAGAAAAGATGATGATTATGCCCCTTGTCCAACAGAAGCGAGAGCCATCAGAGCCACGGCTTATAGAAGCTCTATGCTATGTGACATTCCTGGATGCATCCTCTGAAGATGAATCCCTAAGTCCAGAAGAAATCACCACTCACACAAAAGCAAACAAAACTTTGATACCCTTCCAACAATCCCAATAGACAAATGAGTCATTTATGCAGAAGGAGGACATTGGTTCTAGTGGAACATCAGACGATGACACTACTCCCTTGAAGGATTTAGACCTCTATCTAGAAGCAATCCGTGGGACTTTTATCTACAAAGTGGAAGGTGAAAGGCAATTGACATTCCTGGATGCTGATGGTACTGAATATTACCTGAAAGTGGGTCTAAATCTTCTAGAAGAAGAACTAGTGGTTCTGCAAGACCTACTAAAGGAGAACTTAGACGTGTTTGCTTGGTCATATAAAGATCTAAAGGGGATTGATTCCACAGTATGCCAACATCACATCGACCTAGAGCATGATCCCAAACCTATGAGGCAGAGACAAAGGCGTATGAATCCCAATTATTCGACTCTAGTGAATGCTGAATTATTGAAGCTCCTTGAAGTAGAGTTCATTTATCTCGTGGCTAATAGTGAATGGGTTTTGCCCATTGTGGTTGTACCCAAGAAGAATGGGAAACTTCAAAAGCTGATTTCCAAGACGAAGAAGGATCATTTCCCTATCCCAGTCACAAACCAATTGTTGGACACAGTGGCAGGCCATGAGCTCTATTTCCTCTTGGATGGATTTAGCAGATTGCAGAAGAGGACCAATCCAAAACAACCTTCACAACAGAATGGGGAACCTATGCTTACAGAGTGATGCCATTTGGGCTCTATAATGCTCCTACTACCTTCCAACGAGTAATGGTGGTTGCCTTCCAAAACCATCTATATGATTTCGTTGAGGTGTATCTCGATGACTTCTGTGTGTATAGCCTAATTTGGGAGCATTGGGGACACCTAGAGCAATGTTTTGACAGATGCCGAGAGTATAGGATTTCTCTCAACCTCAACAAATGTGTCTTTGGCATCTCATCAAGAGTTCTTCTGGGCCATATTGTCTTTGCCCAAGGGATTGCAACAGACCCGGTGAAGATTGAGAAGATTACTGCCTTGACAACACCAACAAACCTCAAGCAATTGAGAGGATTTCTTGGCCATGTGGGCTACTACAGAAGATTCATTGCACATTTTGCAATCAAGGCAGCCCCTCTACACAAGATCCTAAGAAAAGATGCGGAATTCCTTTGGATTGATGACTGCGAAGAAGCTTTTAATACCCTAAAATAGTGCCTTATCAGAGCACACATCTCCTGCAGCCTCCTAACTGTACAAAGGAGTTCCATGTTCACATAGATGCATCAGTTGAAGGGCTAGCTGCTATCTTGTGCTAGAAGGGTTCTTCCAAGTTGAAGCAACCAATATATTATGCAAGCTGAAAGGTCATTGATAGAGAACGGAACTATACGGTGTGACAAAGCTTGAGTGCTTAACAATGGTGTTTGCATTGGAGAAGTTTTGATAATATCTAATGTCAATGCATTTTAAATTCTATGTGGACCATGAAGCCCTGTCCTTCTTGATGAACAAAGCAGATGTGAAAGGACGAATGATGTGATGGTTGCTCCTGTTCCAGGAGTTTGATTTTGAAGTGGTCACTAAGCCTTGCCGTTTTCATGTCCTAGCCGATCATCTGTCATGGATCTCTCAAACTGTAGAAGAGGAACATGATGATCCGGACCTCCATGATGCTTCCTTATTCTTGGTTGAGACTGTAACTCCTTGGTATGCAAACATAGCCAACCTCTTGGCAACTCAACAGTATCCCTTTGGCATCTGGATTTGTGAGAAGAAGAAGCTATTGTTGGAATCAACACCCTACACCTTGCTAGGTGGTGCACTGTACAAGAAAGGCAAATATGAAGTGTTGCGAAGATGTGTTGTAGGAGACAAAATCAGCCTAGTATTGAAAGCATGCCATGACAAGCCATGTGGTGGATACTTTACAGGAGAAGCGACATCCAAAGAGGCTATGCGATATAAACCTGACATATCGTATGTCAATCGTGGGATTTTACCCTAATAATTGGTCGTTTTTAGATAAAGCAGATCTAAGAGAATGCATCATACCTGTCGAAATGCGGATATACCTGATAATTTGCTTCACAATGTACTCTTCTTTAGTGGACAAAACCCAAGGAGTGTGAGGTAGTTGCAAGCAACCATCAACACTCGACTGTGGAGAAAGTGCCTCCATCTTGCCTACCTCCTTCAAATCCATTCGTGCCCTTGCAATGTCTCTCTTTCCTGTGATGTGGTCCCATAGTAAGCTACCCACATTCTTGAAAATATACATGGGATCTAATAAGTGGTTGATCTGTAAGTGGGTCGAATATGGCAACTTGTAGAAAACCAAGAATCATGGCATTCCGTTTGGATGCGACTCTGTGTGGACCATTTTCAACTCGTACCAGCTTTGGGCACTCATTCATGTTGGAGGTCGTCCAAGAAAACCTTCCCTCAGTTCATGACCATCCGGAAAGAAAGAGGCTGTCCTTGATATACCATCTTCTTCATGGTTTGTGACCTTTGGGAGTCTAATTGTGGCCCACATAATGGACATTCATGATAACATGAGGTAACCAGACCTGTCCCAACACCTCTATTTAGTGAACACAAACTTAAACGAGCTATGATAGATATGACCAACGAGAACAGAAGCTTACATACCTGAGCACTCCTCAAATCCCAAAAAGTCATGCATGGTCCACATGAGAATGGCTTGTATATTGGCAGACTGTTGACCATCGTGCTTGCTCATATCTTCCACGATGACCCCCTCCTTCCACAAAATCTTAAGCTCATCAACTAATGGACGGAGATAGACGTCCATATTCTTGACTTTGTAGTGGCCAGGAATGAGCAAGCTAAGGATCAGGTGTCATTTCTTTGTAGAAAGCCATGGCGAGATGTTGTAGTTAACAAGGACTACATGTCACACACTATGAGAAGTTGAGTGGAGACCGAATGGATTCATGCCATCCATAACAAGACCGAGCCGAAGATTCCTTGGCTCTCATACAAAGCCTAGAAAGGCAGAGTCAATGTGGCTCCATGCATATGAATATGTTGATATTCATTGGACTCCATCTACGGATCTATTCGGTGCATGCCACATTGTCAAACTCGCCATGCCCGATGTACGAAACATGTGACGTATATGAGGGATAAGCGAAAAGTGTCTAAGAACTTTCTGAGGGATGGTTTGCCCTTGCAAGTTCTGTTGATACATGTGAGCACCACACTTTGGACATGTCTCCATAATCTCGTACTCTCCTCAAAACAACACGCAATCGTTGATACATGTATGGACGCTATTATAGTCCATGCCAAGCTTTCATAAAATATGTCGGGGGCATCATCACGAGACTTAGGTATGGTATTTTCAAGTGGCAATACATGATACTTTAGCAACTTGAAAAGAAATCATAAAACACCTTGAAAAAGCACAATTGTTTTTTATAATGGTGGCAAAAAGAAATCAATGAAGCATATGTAGAAGGTTCCTGAATAACTTGGTCACACTTGCATCTTGTCACTTGTATTTTGCTTGCACACTTAGAAGCGCAAGTAACGTCTTTAGGTGAGATACTTGGCACCCATCATATAATGGTATGGATGCTTCCTCTCTTAGTGGATCAAATGTCTCGGCATTCATGGGTATCAATGCATCAATCATTGCTTCCATCTCAGGCTCCAAGATTGTAGAAAAGTCTAAAAGGCTACATGTCTCCTCTGGTATTGATGGCATAGACTGGTTCATGCCTTCCAAGTGGTGGATTGGCTCAGGCACTCCATCCATCGCATGCCCACAAACTCTTCTGACTGGCCATAATAGGTATATTTCTCCTTGGGATGAGAGGTCACCTCCTTGTATAAATATTACAACCACGTTTAATGTTTTTGTATATGATATTCAATTAGTTTCCAAAAATAATATAAGGCATGATTGATACACATGTTTCTTACCGTTTGCTCAAAGTCTGAGATTGCCTGATCAATGATCTCCGATTCAAACTCGCCAAAGCATCGTACGTGTTCTATAGACAAGCGGCGCTTTTGTCTGATTGCCAGCTTGCATTGAGAGCAAGGATATGGGACGCGCTGATTAAGATACGCCTCGTAATCTTAAACATCACGACCATCATTGTTTTTTATTTTTTCTACGTTACAACAAACAACTGGTTTTTGTTATCATTCTCTTTTTCTTTCTTAATTTGTTTGAGAAGGGATTTCTTCTCTTGTAATTCAACAAAATTAACGTAAACTAAAGTCTTGGTTTTCTCCCCCTTTCTTTGCACATTTTTTTGCACTCTTCGTTTTATGTTCTCTCCTCTCTCTCTCTCTCTCTCTCTCTCTCTCTCTCTCTCTCTCTCTCTCTCTCTTTGTTACCCTTCTCTTTGTTTCTCTCCACCCCCTCATGTTTTCTCATTCATTCTCCTCTCTCCCTCCCCTCTCTCTCTCTTTTCCCATTTCTTTGTTATCTTTCATGTTTATTCTCTCTTTCTTTTCCTTTCTTCTTCTCCCTCTCTCATTTCCTCTCTTTCTCTCTCAATGCACCTCATTCTCAAGAAAAACAAACAAAAAAAATGAAGAAAGAACAAGAACAAACCAAGAGGAGGATGGATTTTTCGTTTGCTCTTCGCGACAAACCCTCTCTTTGTTTCTCTCTATCCCCTCATGTTTTCTCACTTATCCTCTCTCTCTCTCTCTCTCTCTCTCTCTCTCTCTCTAAGTCAGCTAGAAATCATGGTTAGAAATATATAAATCTAAACTTACGAATTGTAAAAAAGCCTACTAACTTACTAATCAATTATTTAAATAGATAATAATTTAAACAATACAAACCTCTCTCTCTCTCTCTTAATCATTGATCAATAATCTAAACAATTTAAAGCAAATTATTTAACTAAACTAACTAACTAATAGATAAATCTATAAATCTATCACCCCCTTGTGTTTTCTCACTCATTCTCCTCTCTCCCTTCCTCTCTCTCTGTCTCTCTCTCTCTTTAAAACAGTTAGAAATCATGGCTAAAAATCTATAAATCTAAACTTACTAATTGTAAACAAATCTACTAACTTACTAATCAATTATTTAAATAGATAACAAATTAAACAATACAAACCTCTCTCTCTCTCTCTCTCTCTCTCTCAATCATTGAGAAATAATCTAAACAATTTAAAGCAAAGTATCTAACTAAACTAACTAACTAATAGATAAATTCATAAATCTATATCCCTAAACTATACAAACCTCTCTCTCTCTCTCTCTCTCTCTCTCTCTCTCTCTCTCTCTCTCTCTCTCTCTCTCTCTCTCTCTCTCTCTCTCAATACACCTCATTCTCAAAGAAGAAGAAGAAGAAGAAAGAACAAGGAGACAAACCAAGGGGAGGATGGATTGTTCGTCTCCTCTTTGCGACAAACCCTCTCTTTGTTTCTCTCCACCCCCTCATGTTATCTCACTCATTCTCCTCTCTCCCTCCCTCCCTCTCTCTCTTTCTTACATTCTTTGTTATCTTTCATATTTGTTCTCTCTCGTGCTCTCTTTCTTTTCCTTTCTTCTTCTTCCTCTCTCATTTTCTCTCTTTCACCCTTAATGCACCTCATTCTCAACAAAAACAAACAAAAGAAAAGAAGAAAGAACAAGAACAAACTAAGAGGGGGCAATGTACTCACCGCAAAGGCTCGAGGATGGATTATTCGTCTCCTCTTCGCGACGGTCCCTCTTCTTCCTTTGTGCACTTTCTCCTCTTATTCGCGAACGGCGACAATAGCAATGCTGGTGGCGAGAAGCTCTTCTTCTCTCTCTTTCTCTCCCTCTCCCTCCCAAAGGCACGATCTCTTTCGCTCTCTCTTTCACTCTTTGCGGCAAAATGCTATGCTCGGGTTTCGCTCGCTTTTTTTTCTCTGAGTTGCGATGCAAATAGCGACGTAAACTATATCCCTATATCCTTGTAGTCACACACACACACACACACACACACACACACACACACACACACACACACACACACACACACACACACACACACACACACACACACACACACACACGCACGCAAGAAGTAAAAAGAGAGCTCTCAAGATTTCATACTACAAGAATGAGCTTATCCATTCACTTTCTAGTTTTTATACATGGCCTCAAATTTTGGGCATCCTTCTTTTGCATTTGTCTAGATCAGCCTTCTCTCACTAGCATGTGTACCATTTATATTATTTTTATGGTTTATTGAATAGTTTAATAGAAAGTATTTGATACAATTTACACAGGAATGAGCTTAGCACCCTTGTACAAATATAATTCCTAGTAATTTTCTAATGAAAAAAATTGCAAGATGTTTTTCTATGCTTCATTTATTCGCTTGCATCTATTGTAATTTTTCAACTTTTTTTTTATTTTGTGCTTTCTTGCACATTCCTTGGTTGCACCTTCATAGATGTGATTAACACTTGAAGTGCATTAAACCCTACCCATATAATCTTCTCAAGACAATAGTTGTCTCTCCATGCAATCATCCTAAGATATATTATGGTCTCAAGATACCATCATTATAAGAACTCCTTGGATGTAGTATCCCAAGTCCATGATAGCCACTGCCATGGTTAGTGTGGAGTAGGGCGTGCCACCATGATCGACATTCTTTGACTAATCAACCTCTCAAAACATGAATGATTTCTTGAAGTGTAACTTGACTGTGAGTAGCACTTGAAGCATAGGGTATTGTGTCTCACTATCACTGAAAGCATAGAGCTAAGTTCACTTGAAGCATGTGTGATCATCATATAATCATCGCATGATTCATCATTGATGATCGTGTGATCATCTCGACACATTGTATGATGGTTTGTACTAGGTTGAGGCATTGGGTTGAAGCATGGGCATGATGTCTACTCGAACCGTTGGCATGATGATTGCTTGAAGCATAATGCTAGTGCTCAAAACATAAGGTAAAGCTACTTGAAGCATAAGGACTAATCATCGACATTGCACTCTAATCATTGAAATCATTGGCTATCACACATCACAAACACACCTCTGCTTGCTTTTTTCCTTTTTCTTTTCTACAAAATTTCTAGAGATTCTCCTCATGGAAAAGCAACATCACACATAGAAAAGAACATTGAGTGCTTTTTGGCAAATGCCTTAGGGCCCCAAGAACACAAACACGCTCGATGCTCTATGAAAACATAAATGCTCTTGGCTGTTCAAAAAGCACAACACAAGGAGGTGCCTCAACACCAACAAAGCACATCAACAAGTGTAGGTTGTACTAAAGGTATAAAACACCCTACTCACCTTCACATTGAGGCCCACAAAGAGAAAACTGAGGAGAATAGACAAAATCACTTAACCATGCAACTCATGAATCATCCTGCAACGATAACTACTATCAAGGAGCTAGTGTGCAATTGACCCGACTTTGGAACAACAAACCCACCATATTGTAAGATATTTTTTGAAGTTCTTGATATAGCTATGATTAGAAATGTTTTTGTTTCAGAGCTCTTGATTTCATTATCAACATAAGTAGAGATAGAATTTGACCTAGTAGCCTAAGACATCTAGTGTATGGTGCTATCCCATAAGTTGGAAGTTTGCACAAACCCTTGGGAGCTCTATTTGGCCTAAGAGACACAACTATACCCCTTTGCGTAAGAAAGATAAGTGGAATATTGAGCAAACCTAGGACTTTTTAAGAGTTGACTGATATAAAGAGAACAACCTCATAGAAAAACTAAGCAACATAGAAGGGAAAACACCATACGACCTTGACTTGCATTAACCTCATGTGTAGGGAATCACACCATGAACCCCTCACTATAGTGATAGGAATAGTGGCTCATGTGATTGTCATTATAGAGACCAAGTTACCATTGGTCTCTATCCATAATCAAGGTTTGTATGTGTAGAGCCTCATCAATCAACCAAGTCATCTCAAGCTCACGAACACTAAGAGAAGGTGCTACCATCCATAGTGAACATGCAATATCTAAATCTCATGACCAGGGCAAAGGCATGGACATCTCACAAAAGATGTCTAATGTCAAATTAGAGATAGTTAAGCTCCAAGAAGCTTTGTAGATACCTATTGGAGCCAATGTCTAGGGTGTGCACTATGGCAGTAACCATTCACCAACAAAATGGCCAGAATTTAGGCCTAGAAGATGTGCCAACTATGGAAGGTATGGTCACAAGTCCATGCATTGTAGAATGCCTTGAAGGTTGCCTTATCAGCAACCATACTAGCAATAATATCCAGACAATAGACAATTTCTCTTTGGATGGGAATGCTCCTGCCATAAGCTTTGTAAAACTCCTCATGTAACTTTTGGCACTATAGCCTCTGTACACTTTGTGAAGCCCCTATTATAGCCGCTGGATGATTACCATGTTTGTGGTGTGCCCACACTTTTCAAGCGGTTGTTCACTAAAGTCTCTACACACGTCGAGCCTTCTTGGTTGTGATTGAGGAGGGGTGTTGAGAGTTATGCAATCACACTCATATGGCAATCTCTTTTTACGGAGCAATAGGGCAAGACTCAAACAATTTACTAGAGAGAGTTGCCCGAAATGCAAGATGCTTGAATCCCATAGGCACAGTGGAAAAAAAGGGAACCATCATGAGCCTATAAAATATTGTACTTTCACATCATTTGAAAAAAATGGACTTGTCCTTTGTCCTTTCACTCTAACATCAGTGTCATTGTGTCTTATACTCAATATTGTGTTTATCAGTCTAAGCTTCCATCTTGGAACCTAATTCACTTGAGTAACAATTAGTCCTTCTTGTCTATATCATCATGAATATTGTCTTTGTGTTCCATCCTCCATAGATGCCATGCTTTAGATCCATGTTTCTCAATAGAAGTATTTCATTACTTTCATTGATGATTACTCACATAAGGTCTGTGCATATCCCATATATCTTTTTGGGATTGAACAAGAAAGGGAGTAGGGTCCATAACCCTACTCCACTCTTTTGGAAGTCAAGGGCTCGGAAGCAAGATGTGGGTATAGGTTGAAATGCCTAAAATTTGACAATGGGGGAGAGTATTTACCTAAAGCCTTTGAGTAGTTTTGTGACAAGAGGGATATTAAGCATAAGTTGATCACCTCATATAACCCACCTCAGAATGGTATGGCTAAGCACATGAGTAGGATGATTTAGAAGTGAGTTTGCTAGGCAAGCTTACTACAGTACTTTTGAGTTGAGGCAATTACTACTATTGTACATTTGATTAATCAATCCCCATGCATTTCTCTTGACTAGTAGGTTGTAGAGGAGGTATGTTTTAGAAAACCCCCATCATATAGTCATTTGGGTACCTTTGATTGTGATGATTTCTGCTATGTTCCCAAGGATAAGCATAATAAGCTAGATCCTAATTTCGTGAAATGCATCTTTCTTGGTTATGGGATGTAGGTGAGATGGGCTATCACCTATGAGATCTATAGGCTTGAAGGTCATTTGTAGCCATGATGTTGTTTTCCATGAGGAGAATATGCATAAGCAACCTAAGCATGTCATTGAGTTACATATCGTGATATTGTAAGAGAAGCCTCATTTTATTGTACAACAGCTAGATAACTTACAGTAGCAGCAACATTTGATACTCTAATGGCCCAAGGCCATGATGTTAGATAGGAGGTACAAGCCCAATGTCTATTTTGCAGTGGTCTACTAGAGATAGACATTACCCTTATTGCGAAAAGCGTGCTTTGCCATGCAAGTAGGTATACAAGTTGAAAAGTACCCTTGGACACTCTAAGACAACTTATAAGGCCAGATTCGTTGCTAAGAATTTAAAAAGTAGAAGCATGGTATTGACTTCGATGAAGTATTCTCTTCTATAGTCAAGATGACCACCCTATGCTTAATATTGGCTTTGGTAATACAGGTAGATCTAGACCTCTATCAAATGGATGCCAAGATGGCTTTCTTACATGGGGACTTACATGATGAGATTTATATGCAGTAGCCTAAGGACTTTGAGAAAAACGGCAAGGAACACCTAGTGTGCAATTTGAAAAAGAGCCCTTAAGGCCTTAAGCACATCCTTAGGGAATGGTGCCAAAAGTTTTATGCTTTTATGCATTCCTGTGGATATATCTGTAGTGATATGGATCCATGTTTATATAGAAAAAGGCTTATGGTGGTAGCCTTATAATCTTGGTACTCTATGTGGATGATATATTGATTGTTGGGAGGACTCACGATGAGCTAGATGTTTTGAAAGGTCAACTCAAGAATAGATTTGAGATGAAGGACATGGGATACCACTCACATATTCTTGGGATGTGCATCACATGTGATCGCTCTAAGGGTCTCCTTTACTTGTCAAAAAAGGAGCGCATCTAGAAGGTTCTTGAGTGATTTCATATGTAGAATGTTAAGCCTATTGGATGTCATTTACCTTCTCATGTGAAGGTTAGTCAAGCTGATTATTTGTAGTTTGGTGAGAAGAAGGCCAAAGATGGCCAAGATCCCTCATGCATTTGCGATGGGATGTTTGATGTATGTCATGATAGCCACTCGTCTTAACATAACATTTGCGGTTGGAGTTGTGGCATGCTATATGGTGACACATGGTAGGTGGCATTAGAATATGATGAAGGGTATCATAAGGTAACTTAAGGGCACTATGAATATGTGCATATATTATGGTGTCTAGAATATATGAGTCATGGGGTACACTTACTCTAATTATGTAAGACATACAAACAATAGGAAGTCCATCTTTGACTATGTCTTCACCTTTGCTAGAGGTGTTGTTTCTTTTGATATCTAGGATGTAAAAATGCATAGCCCTGTCCACTATAAAGGTAGAGTATATTGCAACCACCACTGCAGCTTGCAAGGAGGCTATCTTGTTAGAATTTGGTCCTCTATGCAAAGACAAAGCACATTGAGGTGAATTATAACTTTATTTGAGAGGTTGTTGAGGACAAGTCCATTAAGCTTGTCAAGATCTCAATTAATGAAAATCTTGTAGATCCACTCACTAAAAGTCTCTCAACAGAGCATTTTTCCTTTCTTAGGAAGTTGATGGGTGTTGGATGAGATGATGTTGTCACGCATTTTTGTGATACCTCGATCTATCTCACATAAGTTGAAAACTACATCTGGGTAATGTGAAACTGGCACAAGCGAGTGTGCAAACTATGCTTAAGAGAATCATTAATGTGGAAGTTAACCATTTGCATTGGCGAGCTTAAGAGTTTAGTAGCTATGGATCGAATAGAATATATTGGACAAATCTCAAAAAGCACCAATGCTAAATATCAAGAAGATCATAATCAATATAACCCAAAAAATACAAATGCTTTTATTTCGAAAGTGTTTGAGTACTCTAGGTACTGAAGGATTGTGGGTTTAAATTACAATAGTTTAAAGAAAGGGGATAACATTGGATACTTTTATTATTCTCTGATATTTTAGAAAAAACAAACAAAGACATTGTTTTTAGAAAAAACAACATACTCAAAGTAGCGTGAAGAAAAAACATTGTATAGAGAAGCTTTTAAGCAGCTTTTAGAAATGCAAAGTGGGGGAATATAATTAAAGAGAAGTGCTGATGATTGGGGGGGGGGGGGGGGGAAGGGGGGAAGTCGAAGGAGAAGCAATGATCCCTAGATTGCAAGTTATGAGCATTTGAGAAGGATGGAGGTCATGGTACGAGTTCTCATTGCTAAACCCATCATGGAAGGCATAAGCATTTGGGAACGAGAAAGACGACATAAT
Organism: Lygodium microphyllum; assembly: GCF_053477565.2. Lineage (NCBI taxonomy): Eukaryota > Viridiplantae > Streptophyta > Polypodiopsida > Schizaeales > Lygodiaceae > Lygodium > Lygodium microphyllum. The sequence continues at coordinate 40,203,461 of NC_141153.1, read as the reverse complement.
TTTGAGGAGTACAGCTTATGAGGAGCTATGATTGACATTTCAATTTTCACATATTCTGCTATTGTGGTATCAACACGCGATATTGGTCTTTTCTAGAGTAGTGTGGGAGAGGTAGTAGAATTTATTATGTTTTCTCAATCTATTTCAGAGGGCTTCCATGACTTTTCGAGCAGTGCATGGATGGTTTTAGTCAAGTTCAGAAAAATGACTAATATATTGGAGCTATGATAATATGTTTGGGGGGCTCGAAGTTAGCTATAGGATTGCAACAATGGCTAGTCATGAAAATCAAGAAGGAGATGCTTATTGAGATCTAATGACCATTTGGAGCCGTTTATCAAAGTACTAAAAGGCTATGTTCTTGTTTTGAAGAGTCACCCCTTTGATTGAGGATATGTCTTTCCATGGTTAGTTTTAATATTGGAGAGCTAATTGTAGTTTATATAATTGAAGTAGTTGTAATTATATTTGTAAGTGAGGGAAAGCATTATTTCGAATAACAGTTCATGATGTGTTTAGGAGCTCGTCATGATTATTTGAGAGGCTATTTTGGTTGGTGTGAAGATGTTTTTGATCTAAGGTGCCTATGATGGTAGTTTATCTCATCAACAAATAAGAGTTCAGCCATCTGGAGGCTAAGTAACCCTTATTTTTATCTCATCCATATGAGCCTCGAGAAAAATATTTGAAGAGTTTTTTGGAAGACAATATCATGGATATTCAATTATTGATGATTATAAAGTGGTGTCATGATTGATTCATGAAAATATAGATTGTTGATGTCAATAATTTTTGACATCTTTTTGGGCATCTAGGTGGTAGTATTTGGATAGTGTAAATCAAATTTTCTAGTGTTTTGCAACAAGGAGGTAGTTACTTAGATTGTTCAAGACAAATGTTAGGTTTTGAGAGCCTATCACTAAGCCACAAACCTTACCGATGCTCCTTTTTTTCATGTGTTTTTGGATTGTGTGAGAGGATTATCTTCAAACACCACTCGTGAAACATCTTTTTTGGTGCCATATTTAGCCCTCTCCCAGTTTGCAAATATTTATGTATAGTGGTCCACCTGGATCAAATATGAAAATAATCTGACTCTCATCATGACAACCAATAAGGAAATCTTTTGAGTGCATGGATTGAACACAAAGATAATTTTGCTCTCATCAAGCTTCCCTATATAGTATACTTCTTGAACTCTTGGATCAAACACATAGATAACATCCTCATCATCCCATGCTATACATTTTCGTAGACCTAAAGAAAACATAGAAGAATCATATAACTCATATGCATATGAAGACTCCAATCTATTATCCCAAGAAATATGCTCCATATGAATCATGTCTGCAAAAAGTGCCTCATCATCTTACTATCTCCAATAGTTGCCTCCAAACTCCATAACCACTTTCTCAAAACATGTAAACTTTGCAAACATCTATATGCTATGATCACACCTCAAATCCCATACTACTTCCTCATCAAGAAGTAATTCCAATAGTTGCACCATGTAGTCTTGACACCACACTTTGTACCTTTGATATTCAAGAGTTTTAAGTGTACTCACAACCCGGGGGTTTCACTATAGATGTTGTATGGTATCATGTGAGTGTAAGGGAGGGGGGTTTTTGGAAGGGGACACTTAAGCATATACATAAAAGGTAGACCCCTCTTAATTTCCTATATTGAACTTCAATTTAAGGAGGGGATAGAGGGAAAAAAGAAGGGGGGATGCATTTGATCACCTCTCTCCATAGATTGGTTTCTCCATGGCATACAAGAGACCTTGACAAGTAAGGTTAAAACCCTAAATCCTCACATAGTAGGGTTATTGAATTAATCATAGTGTGGGAGGGGGGGAGTTGGCACTCTCCCATGGTTTTGGTAGAGAGATTCAACTCCCCTTCTTCCAAAGAGAGCTAGGTGTCCGCTTGGTGTAGTCACTTTAAGTATAAAGGGGTTTGATTCCCCTACTCTCTCTCCTCATGTGGTAAGGGGGCACGGGCACTCAAAAACATTGTGACACATACTTCGATGATATCCAAGTGCCACTACATAAATCACTTTGTGATATGACCATTTTGATACTTTTAATTGCTTAGGATAATTCCAACTTGTAAAAAGAAAGTTACTATATGTTCTATGAAGACTTACATTTAAGAAAGGGGATACATAAAAAGTTATATATGTATATATCTTATAAGCTTAAATAGGGGTATATATTAGTTTTACAAGCTTCATAAATAGGGGTTTTTTTAGAAGTCCTTGCACACAGGTGACATGTCTTCTTTACTATGAGTGAACCCCCCATGACTCACAAGCAAAGTCACAAAGAAGATGGAGTTGTCTAAGTTGACTAAGTGTGGGACATTGTGTATACATTAGCCTTGCTTATGTGGACTTATTGTGGAGCATTTGAACTACATGGGGCATCCATTTTTTGCACCACATTTTGTGGGCATCTTCAAGCTGAGAACAAGGAACCATGGATGGAGGAGGAAGAGAGGTGTCCAAGCCACCACACAAAGGGAAAGCCCAAGCCATGCAACCACAAGCAACTTTAGAAGACTCCACTTGAACTGTAAGTATCTCCCTTCCCATGCATTGATGAAAATGGAAGGCCACTCTTGGTTGAGTAAAACAAGGTAAATATTTATAAAAAGGAGAGCAGCAACCCATTCAGGGATTCATTCATACTCATGGAAGAAGAAAGAAGGAAGCTTTGAACATTGTTTGTGTCTTTGTCTATGGAGTGGCAACTCTCTCCTATCAAGTGAGCCTCTTGTTCCACTTCTTGATCTTTATTATCAAGACTTGTGGGCTGAACCGAAAGGCCCAACAATGCTCTTTTATGGACTAAATTTCTATTTTACAAAGTATCTCTTGCACGGTTTAAGAGGTACACGCATTTATAAAGAAGAAGATAAGGGGCATATCTTATGTACCTACCTCTTAATATAGACTCTCTTCTCTAACAAGAAGAGATCTTAAGAGTTATAAAGATCTGATTTTGAATATGCATCCCAATACTTTCTTTGTGGGCTAAATCGTGTCATACTAATGCTCCAATTCTATTCTCATGATTTATGAAGAAGACATATGCTATTTTCACTTGTAATTGTTGAGTCTAAACACTCTTTCCTTGAAAGGGCATTGTAGATACTCTTTGGGAGATTATTTGTGTCATCTTGGATTAATCTTGGTAGTCTAAAATAGGGCATTTATGGGCTGAAGCTTTATTTGTGATCCACTTCTTTAATCTTTGTAGAACATGGGTTGTTCTTGGTTCATATGAGTGACTACAAGCTATACTCTTTGTAAGGAAGTTTCAAGGACATCTTTTGACACTATTATGTGATACTTTTGGTCTCTTCTTCTCAGCCTAAAATAGGGTATTTTAGGGCTGAAACATGTAAACACAGATTCTTCTTCATCTACGATCATTGCAAGTACAAACTAGACTTATAATTTCTTCTACATAGTATTCTGCTTCTTCTACATTCAAGGGAGGATTCAAAAAAGACTTTTGGTGGTTTCTTGCCATGCTTTGGAACTAATCTTGGCTATCCATAATAGTCAATCCATAAAATGAAGCTTTTATGCAGCAGCTTAATTCAAGTTACAGTAATCTAAGTCATGAAACTCATGATCTTTTCATGAAAACCCAAATGCTAGTTCTATAACCTTGATACATTCAAAGGCTGTTGTAGGTAGTCTTCTTCTTGATCCAATATCTTCATTTTACTAATTAGTTGAAAAGAGAAAGTGTCTTGAAGATCTTCTTCATGCCTAGGCTGAAATAGGCAGCTATATTCATAGGCAAGGAAGGGCAAAACTCTTCTTGTATCAATTGAAGTTGTACTCCTGTTTACATTTCATCCATCTTTACGATCATAAGTTTCAAGCTCTTAACCCGTTTATTCAACCATATTTTGTATAAATATGTTTTTCCAAGATAAGTCAAAGTAAACGGTGAACTAAAGGTTGTGAAGTTCCTCTCGAACCCACAAACATTCACTTGTATCTACCTATCTCTTGAAGACACATCTCCATCTATCTTGTCCAGTTTTCTTGCCAAGCCCCTGTGGTGACCTCCTATGCGCTGCGACATTGGTGAACCTGACGTGAAGGTCAATTGTAAGAAAACTTCAAGATGGGGGATTATTCAGGAGATACTCTACAACAGTTGGTGCCCATTCTACAATAAACTCAGCAACAACAAATCCAAATGTTACAACAACAACAACAAAGGCAAGACGAAGAGAAGATTGATTCCATATCTATCAAGGCCCTAGAAGAAGTTGGGTGAGAATTAAAACAATTTAATGGTCAAAATGTCTCTATTTTCATTTGATTGTATGTTGAGAAAATGCTCTTCTTTGGTGTACCACAACATGCATGGAGTCGCTATTTTGCCAGACTAGCCAAGCATGGGCCGCATTCAAAAAAGCCCTACGTGAAGAATTCTTCTTAAAAGACTCTGGCCTTATGACAAAGAAAAGATTCACTAATTGGATTGAGAAACCAAACAAAAGATTAGTTGCAATAGCTCTATACCATGATTTTGAAAATAAATTTGGACAACTTGATGCTGAAGACCAAAAAAGTATGGAAGGTCAGAAGATTGAATTATTCCTTAAAGTTGTAGATCCCATCATCCTGCAAGAGAAGCTTTTTGATCGCCTAGAGGATACTACCTTCGAAACAGGAGTCAAAACTGCATGGAAAAATGTTATTGAAGTAGTTAACATGATTGCTCAAAGAGAGCAGATGCGACTAAGATTGGGCTCTACTTCTACTTCGGCAACTCCATTGACAGAGCCCGTTCCACCTCTAAAAACCCCTATCACTTTAACTAATCAACCAACTATTTCTTCTTCTGTTCCTTCTAAAAATGATGTCATGGATGAACTCATTAAAAGCATGCGAGATATTCATCTAAATCTTACAGAAATTAGTTCAAAAGTAGAGAAGTTGGATGTCAAAGTTGAAGAGCGAGGACTATCATCAACTCAAAGACCCATGAGAGAAGGCTTTAAACGATGATGTATTTGGTGTGTTAGCCAACAACATGACAAGAGGGAATATACTGCCTTCCATGAGACTAAAGCACAGAAGCTCCTCTTTTGGAAAGACAAAAAAATTCATGCAGCTGAAACTTGTCTTCCACTGGAGTCAAATTTTGGCAATGGTGAAATGAAGAAAAGATTAGAAGATTTAGTGTAAAGAATGCCTACACAACAATTGAAGCAGTTACCTATGGGCTGCAAATTGAGCCAACTAAATCAAATTTAAAAGCATTGTTAAGACTTGAACTTCACCGTCTATTCAGTACTATTTCATACCTTAGTATTAGTATACATGTAGTCTTTTGGATCATCATATGTAAAGCAGTCCTTATACTTCATATGATGTGTCACCTGAAAGTTAGGGCGCAGGTAAAAAACATTAGGCAATTGTATTCGAGTAGTTGGTTCTTGATCATGAATGGAATATGACTGTGTGCGGCACCCAAAAATGGCTGCTGATGTTTGATCCCATTATCTTCTCATTGTCTCATGAGTGTTAGTGTTATTCTCTTTCACGTTGTTCAATCAATAATGATTATTGTCATAGAAAACAATGTCGCAATTGATGAACAACAATTCTATGTTGCTGAGTATGATGTTTGGTTTGTGTTTGAATGTGTTTCTTAAACATAATGCAGTGGTGATGGCTAGAAATACATTCAGGAAGTTCCTTTACATCACTGTTATGTATTTAGGCAGAATGATATTTCGTGGCTGTTATGGCACATGTTGAAAGGCCATAACACTTTGGTGATCCTTGCCAGGTTCAGGAAAATAATTTCTTGATTTAGGTGCAGATCTGGAATCAGTTCCTAAGAGATTCCGGTGACAGGAATGTTGATGGCATTGGGATTGGGTAAGGTGCCTTCTATGGGCAGTATTTATGTCAAACAATTACCCTTATTTATCCAATCATATCCTTACCAGGAGTAGGTCTCGAGAAATCAGGGAGGCTTTGGCTAGACAACAACAACAGGTTGCAGGTAGATGATAGGGGTGGATCAGAAGGTTTGGACAAGTTGGATGAGGAGTAGTTTATTGATGCTGGGCAGACTTCTTTGGAAGGGGGTACCTCTGCAGGTACCTCAATAGTCTATCATTCTCCTGCCACTTCATCAGACTCTCAAAATTTGTCAGATGATGAGGGAATATTACCTCTTGACTAGCAGGATACTCCTCCTAGGCAGGCATTTGAGAGGCTATGACATGCAGTGCTTGGAAGAACATTTTTGTTAAGAAGTGCTAGAATTCCACCTCAGAGGGTTCTAAATTTTAATCCATTATCACCTCCAATGAAGCCCAAGAAGAGACCCAAAATGAGTCCGAATCAGTTGGTTAATCCTAAGGTTTGTGCATCTAAATTTTTAGGCAAGAAGAAAGAAGACCCTGATTGCCATGTGGAGCAATTTGAGATAAGATGGATAGGCAATGGTTTCAATCAAATGTATCGGGATCGGGTTAAAATGCAACAGTTTGCTGCCACCTTCCAGGGAAAGGCTATGGACTGGTTTTCCAGTTTTGGTATGGCAGTCTTTAATTCATATGATGCTTTAAAAAAAACATTTTTGGGTAGGTTCTATAAAGATAAAACTCTAGGAGACATTCTCAGGAAGATCAAGAAGATCAAGTAAAAGGCTATGTTGGTGGAGGACTATGCCCAGAAGTTCAGGAATCTATTAAATAGGTTGCATGTTGATGATATACCTTTAGTTGAAATGCATATTACCTACTTTATGAAGGGCTTGAGAGGTAAGATTTGGAATCCCACTGCCAATGTTGAGATGGGCCAGAATGATACATTGGACACAATGATTAGGGCAGCTATGAGAGGGGAAAAAAGACTTGGTACCTCTAGATCTAAGAACAATAAAGATGAGGACTCTTCGGATTCAAATTTTGATACAGATTCAGGATCAGATTCAGATATAGATAGTGATGATGAGGGCAATGATTATAGTTTAGATTTTGATGATGATTCCAGTGACTCTGATGAAGATAATTCTAGCAGGAGAAGCCTTAAGAAGAAGAATAAGAAATCATGATCAGCCAAGACAAAAAAGATGAAAGCAAAGGACAAAGTGTTGAGAGTGGAAAAAGACTGAAATTTTGACTGAGTTTTGTTGTTTTTGAGGTCTGAATGATTGATTTTTGATGGATTTAGAGTGATGTATGGTTGTAAGGGAAGTATTTGAAAGTGTTTTGGATGATATTGATTATGTTTTAGAAGTTCATGATGATTTTCAATGGAGATATGAGGTTCTGTGATGTTCTGATAGGATCTGATTGGTTCTATATACCTTCTATATAGCTTCTGTTTTGTTTTGATTATCTTATGTATGAAGCATGGATTGATGATTGATGAAGATTGAGATCTTTTGAAAGCCTATTGAATAGTTTTTGATAGTTTGGAATGGTGTGAGTATGAGTTATGAGGTGTTGATGACCTTCTGTGACCTTCTGTGACCTTCTGTAACCCTCTGTAGAACCTCTGTCTCTGCTCTGTCTTTGTACTGTAGCTGTTCTGGTGCTATACTATGACTGTTATGTAGACCTTCTGTAGGTGTTCTGTAGAATGTATGTGTGACTTTGGAAAAGTTTTCTAACCTTTGGAAAGGATGTAAGTTTAAAAGAGCTAAAATAAGTGGAAGAAGCAACTGCTGAAGACTTAAGAGAAGACTAAGTGACAGTGACAGTAGTGAGCTGTGAAAAGACACTGTAGTGGCTCTGGTGACTCTTCAAATCAGACATACCTCTTGGGAGGTGCATCCACGACCTAAGAAGGATTATTGAGGATTATTATGAGAGCATTGTAGTGAGAATATAATGTATTATTGATGGAGAGAGAGAGAGAGAGAGAGAGAGTAAGAGATAGTCGATTTTATCAAAATAGTGTAACTGTATATGAGAGATTGAGAGAGAGAACTATGAAGACATTGAAGAAGGATAATATGTGATTGATTTCCATTCAAAGATGGTGTATTCTTTTGTGTTGTTTATTCTATTGGTGGATTTTGTGAAGATGTTGAAGATTATGGTTGATTTTATCAAATCTGTGGGAGATCTCTACTATGATGCTGCGTGAAGAATTGCTGTTTTCTTTGTTTTGATGATCAAAAGAATGAAATAAAAGCTTGTTGATGTTACAAGATAGATTTTCTTGCAAGAGAATTCCCTTTTCCTTGGTGTTCCTATTGGGGCTTCATGTTTTTGGTGCGCTCGCAAAGTTCCTTCTTCCACTGAAGAGTTGGAATTTCTCATTATCAAAGCCACTTTTCGCAAGAAGTTCATCCCACAATGGCGGAAACATATCACCATCATGATGCATGCTCTATGTGGTGGACTGTTTCCTCTTCCTGTTGAAGAAGCAGAAACTTGCATCTTGGTAGTCAGCAAACAGCAACAAAGATCAAAGATTTTTCTATGGAAGGAGGTCAACTAGAAGCTAGCATGCTCATTGCATTGCTCAAGTTCTAGTTCATTTCCTTGAAGAAGATTATGAAGAAGATGCTAAAGATTGGCCAATATTTGAGCACAATGAAGAAGGCGACTTGGACCGATGAGGAGTTCAGGTATATTAAGAGAAAAGCTTATGGGCTTTTCCTTAAAGATGGGCATCTATGGAAGCACACAAAGAAGAAGAAAGGAGTGCATGTCTGAGTTTTAGGTAACAAAAGATTGCAGCAACAGGTGATGAAGGAATTTCATGAAAGCTTGTGGGCTGGTCATAGAGGCATATGGGGAACCTTTAATAAAGTCAAAGAAAAATATGGGTGGCAGAACATGTATCGAGATATAGAGCATTTTGTTGAAACTTGTTATGAGTGTCAAATGTACTCTATGGTTAAGCATCAAGATGGGTTACAACCAACTTATCCATTGTCTATACATTATAGAGGGATTATTGATATCGTAACCATGCCTACAGGGACATGGAATATGCGGTATTTAGTGCTTGCAAGAGAAGATCTAACCAATCAAGTTGAAGGTAAAGCTTTAACAACCAAGACCACTCAAGTTGTTTGTCACTTTTTGCTTGAATACGTATTTTGCATATATGGTTGTGTCGGCAAAGTAACCACAAACAAAGGAGAGTTGGATGCTAATGATGCATGCAACTTCTTTACTCAATTGGGTATCAAGTTGGCTTTGACATCAGCCTACAATCCTGAAGGAAATGGGAAGAGTGAGATAAGGCATTAGCCTCTCAAAGCTCTAGCAAAGTCTTGTAGAGGAAAGATTAAAGAATGGCCTAAAATGCTGCCCTTCGCATTATGCGCTGACCGGACTACTCACAGTATCATAACTAGCTATATGCCAACTAAACTCATGCATGGGAAACAACCAACTATGCCAATTGAAGAATCTATTCTCACATGGAGTTTTCTGCCTTGGGAGGAAGGCATCAGTAGAGAAGAGTTGCCGAATTTGCGCATATGGCAGCTAGAAAGAAGGCCTGAAGATGTCAGACAACTATTGAGAAGCTAAAAACAACAATACTAAAGAACAAAATAAGATTTGATAGGCAACATCGACTTCGGCCAAGAGCTATCCAAGAAAATGATTGGGCGCTTATCTATGACAGCAGCCTAGACAATCAATACAGTTCTAGAAAGATGGTAAAGTGTTGGTTTGGCCCATATGTGCTAAAAATAGTACATGACAATGCTACATATTCATTGGCTAAATTGGATGGGACAAGCATGAAGGTACCCATAGTTGGAAAAAGAATCAAGCTCTTCAAAAGAAGAGAAAGTTCAACATATGAATTTGCTACAAGTTCAAAAGAAGAGAAAGTTCAAAAGAAGACTTGGATATAATCCAAGAGCATGAAGACACGGAAGAAGAAGATGACTTCAAAAATGGAGAAGCCCATGGTCTAAACATAAAACTTTTATTCTTTACATATATCACTTAGTCACTTATAATCTAGACATGCTATATAGAGACTTGCCTAGTGTAAAAAGTCTTAAAACCCTAAGTCCACCACCATATGGCATGGTGTAATAAAGATTGAAGCTCTCTGCCTTAAAAATACAATAAATTTATTATGGGTCCTTGACAAGATGATTTGATTTTGGTTACTTACTCTTAACCATCCTTGCATTGCTTACATGAAGTTGCTACAAGTTTTGTAAGTCATGGAATATTAAACAAGAGAAATATGGTCATGAGTGTTGAGATATCGAGCTCCACTCGTGATATGCCAGGGTGACCATTGTGCATTTATGTCACCGACTTGTCAGTTGTAGATGCGGTTGGTACACCGCCCATGAATAATAGCTAGATGACAGCTATCCTTATCTACTCTAGTTCGTGGCTCAGTTAGTATGCCACCTTAGTTATTTGAGTTTGGTTTGAGACCCATATATAGGGTTCTTCTATTTCTTTGTAAGAGAGTTCTTTTGGCTTCCACAACTAAGAAGAGGAAAACTGTTTTCAGCCTGCACCCTTGTGTGTATTCCCCCATTGTGCAAGCAAGAAAGCTACAAGTGAGACTCCTTCCTTCTCTCCCACAATCTTGACATGGTATCAGAGCCTTGTTCGTGGTAAGGAGCTCAAGAAAGCAAGCCAAGCTCGCGGTGTTCTGGTAAGAGGAGCAGTGTTGCTTTCATTTTCTATTTTGGGAGCAGATCTTTGCAAGTAGCACAGCCGGAAATTGCAAGAGTGCATTGTCTCAGGTTGAGACGCCCTTCGCGGTGAAGCAAGAGGGAAATATATGCTGCGAGAAAGGGTTTTAGCCCTTAGCGACCCTGTTTTTTGTATTTGAGGCCATTTCGGGGCCTGTTTTGGAGGCGGAAGTTGTCTGCACGCACTCAGAAAAAGGCCCTGTTTTATGCTGTGCGACCACTGTTCTATAGGTCGGTGAAAAGTTACTGTAGAAATTGCATCGTATGCTTATGCGCAGAGACATTGGGAGTTTCAGAATCATCCTTGGTTCCTGTTTATGCAAAATCGTCACTAGGAAGTGACTGTGTGGTCAAATACCACTTTCGCTAGTTTTGCAGATTTGCCCTTGTGAGGGTGAAGCTGAGTTTTTGCAGTGACAGAATTTTTTGCAGTGTTCTGTAATGGCGTCTGATTCTCTTTCACAGATTGTAACTAAAAAGCTTGACAAGAACAACTTCCAGGCATGGACGTTTAGAATGACGAATTTCCTTATGGGAAAAGGATATTGGGAATTTGTTGCAGGAAATGAAGAAGAACCAGTTCTTCCTGATGTTCCCAATCAACAGCAAATGCAAGCATTTAAAGCATGGCATGAGAGAGCCAGGAAAGTTATGTACTGGCTGTCTATCAGTATTTCAGACTCTATGATTGTGCATATTCAGGATGCAAGTACGCCAAAGGAGGCATGGGATACTTTGTCAAAAATGTATAGCACAAATACGCAAGCCAGGAAAATGCAGCTCAAGCAAGAGTTGCATAATGTGCAAAGAGAAAGTATGAGCATCAATAACTACCACATGAAAGTGAAGAAGATTGCAGATGCACTTGCTTCCATTGGGTCGCCAGTGGAAGATGATGATTTAGTTTCTGTGACCTTGAATGGTCTAGGAAAGGATTATGCACAGTTTCGGACATCCATTTCAGTTCGTGAAAGATTTCCTGATTTTGAGGAGTTGATTGCTCTTCTAATTTCTGAGGAGCAGAGAAATGGTGGTGCATCTTCTTCAGGAGGAACTTCCAAAGAAACTGTCTTCTACTCAAATGCTGGAAGAGGTAGAGGCAGAGGTAGAGGAGGCCGATTTGGAGGCCGTGGTAGAAATCAGAATATGCAGCAAACTCAAGAAAACCAGTCCTATGGAGGAGGACGTGGTAACTCTAGAGGCAGGGGGAGCCAAAGAGGTCGTGGTGGATGGCAAAGAGGCCAAAATGCAAACAGCAATGTTGAATGCTACTACTGTGGTAAAATGGATCATATGGCTAAAGACTGCTATAAAAAGCAGAATGACATCATGAATGGGAAATTGCAACAAGGGAATTATGCATCTTCTAGTAGACAGGGTGATGACAGAAATGAGCATTTATTTATGGTGCAGCACATGAACAATTCTGTGACAAGTGCAGAAGAAAGCAACGATGTGTGGTATGTTGACTCAGGTGCATCAAACCACATGATAGGTCATGCAGAATGGATGGAGGATGCAAGGAAAATGGAAAAACCAGGATTTGTGGAGACTGGTGATGATACTGCACATCCTATTGTACAGATTGAAAAAATTCCTTTGTCTATGTAGGATGGGAAAAAGAAATACCTGTCCGATGTATTTCATGTCCCGAATATCACCAATAATCTGGTTTCTGTTGGTCAAATGGTTGAGCAGGGCTTGCAGGTCAAATTTAATCCTCATGGATGCTTTGTTGAGGATATGAAAAATAAAGATCGCTTGATAGCAAAAGGAAAGAAGAAGGGCATAATGTTTACATTGGATGCAGACATGTCTGAATTGAGTGCAGCAATGTTTGCACATGGGACCGGTGTAGTTGCAGATATTGATATCTGGCATAAACGCATTGGTCATGTTAATGTACAGCGACTTAAATCAATGCAGGCCCAAAATATTGTTGCAGAATTGCCTAAATTCAAGGTTGCAGAAATGCATAAGGTATGTGAAGCCTGTCAGTTTGGAAAACAGGCAAGGAAACCATTTCCTAGACATGTTCAAGAGAGTAAGAAGCCATTGGAATTAATCCACTCTGATGTGTGGACTACTAAAGCTGCATCTCTTGGAGACTGTCATTATTTTGTCACTTTTATTGATGACTATAGCAGAAAAGTTTGGGTGTATGCTATGAAAAAGAAAAGTGAAGTTTTTGGGCATTTCAAAACTCTTAAAGCTATGGTTGAAAAAGAAACAGGCCTGCAAATCAAATGCCTAAGGTCAGATGGAGGGGGAGAATACCTCTCAAATGAGTATGCAAGGTTCTTGCAGGAGCATGGCATAAAGCAGCAATATTCATGTAGTCATACCCCACAACAAAATGGAATTGTAGAAAGGAAAAACAGGCATATTGGAGAGGTATCTCGTGCCATGCTCAATGAAAAAGACTTGCCAGATTTTTATGGGCTGAAGCAGTTGCTACAACAGTCTATATAATGAACAGGACTCCCACTGCAACAATACATGGGATGACTCCAGAGAAAAGGTATACTGGTAGGAAACTGGATATTTCTCATTTGAAAATTTTTGGTTGCATTGCCTATGTACATGTGCCGGATGAGTTGAGATCCAAGTTGGATCCAAAAGCTGAGAAGTGCATCTTTATTGGTTACTCTCTGCACCAAAAAGGGTATAGATGCTATAACCCTTCTACTCGTAAGTTTACAGTGAGCAGAGATGTTGTTTTTGATGAGATGAGTAGCTGGTATAAACCAGTAAATGTGATTGATGATGTAGATGCACAAAATGGTAATGCTGCACAGAATTCACAGCAGCAGTCACAAAATATTAGTGAACCTAGAGCGTCCTCTAGCAGTGGTTCACATTCTTCGCCATGGACAGGCAGATTGAGATCAGGAGAATCTTCTCAAAGCAATGAAAATAGTAGTATGCAGGTTTCACGAAAAGGAAAAGAGAAAGTAGATCAGCCCATGTTTGATGTGAATGCAGGTCACTCTTATGTGGATGGTGAATCCAGTGGCTCAGAACAGAGCATTGATGATGAGTTGGGTATTCCTTCTATTGTTACACCTGGAGTAAGGAAGACCATGGATGTTTTGGGAGCACCTGGGGACGAACCTACTTTGCGCAGGTCTACCAGAGCTAGGTATCCTGTGGATAGGCTGAAATATGATGGATTTACAGCCATTCACTATGCATATATGGTCAAAGTGATACAGGAACCAGAACCCACTTCTTTTGAGCAAGCCATGGGAAAAGAAAAATGGGAGAAAGCCATGGATGAAGAAATGGATGCCTTGGAAGCAAATGCTACATGGGAGTTGGTACCTTTGCCTAAAGGTAAGAATGCAATTGGCTGTAAGTGGGTTTATAAGGTGAAGCACAATGCAGATGGTTCTGTAAATAGATACAAGGCAAGATTAGTAGTCAAGGGGTATGCACAAACATATGGCATTGACTATGAAGAAACATTCAGTCCACTTGTAAGGATGGCAACCGTAAGAGCAGTCATTGCTATGGCTGCATCAAAGGGATGGTCTTTACATCAGATGGATGTAAAGAATGCCTTCTTGCATGGTGATTTGCAAGAAGAGGTCTATATGGAGCAGCCACCAGGTTATGTGCATGCTGTTCGTCCTGAGTTAGTTTGCAGGTTGAAGAAATCCTTGTATGGCTTGAAGCAAGCACCTAGAGCATGGTCTGACAAGATAGGACAGTATCTTGTCACTATTGGCTTTCAGATTTCCAAGGCAGATTTCTCACTTTATGTGAGAAAAACAGAGAAAGATATTATGCTACTTGTCATTTATGTTGATGATTTGATTATGACAGGTGACAGTGAAGAAGATATCCTTCATGTGAAAATGCTATTGAAGCAGAAGTTTGAGATGAAGGATTTGGGAGAGCTGCATTATTTCTTAGGCATTGAGGTGACTAGATCACCAAGTGCGATATAGCTCTTGCAGAGGCAGTATGGATTGGACATGCTGTCCAAATATGGGATGACAGGCTGTAAGCCTATTTCAGTTCCTTTGGAGCAGAATGTGAAGCTGATCGCAGATGCAGGTGAGCTTCTGGAAGACCCTACTATGTACAGATGCACAGTAGGAAGCTTGATTTATATGACTATTACCAGACCAGATTTGAGCTATGCTGTTGGACTGGTAAGTTAGTTTATGCAGGCTCCAAGGAAACCGCATTTGGATGCGGCTAGATGCATACTCAGGTATGTGAAGTCCACATTGCAGTATGGACTATTTTATGAGACTGGGGTTCAGATACAGCTGCATGGATACACTGATGCTGATTGGGCTGGTAGTATTTCTGATAGACGATCTACCAGTGGATATGTGTTCTCTTTTGGGAGTGATGCAGTCACTTGGAGCAGCAAGAAACAACCTACAGTTGCCTTGTCGAGCACAGAGGCCGAGTACAGGGGTGCAGCAATGGCTCCATGTGAGGTAGCTTGGTTGCATAAGCTACTTTATGATATGCATCAGCCTACAAATGGGCCAGTTGTCATTTATTGTGACAACATGAGCAGTATACACTTGGCAAATAACCCAGTCTATCATGCTAGAACAAAGCACATTGAGGTGCATTATCACTATGTGCGGGAGAGGGTTTTACTAGGTCTTATTGATCTAGTTTATGTCAGCACAGAGGATCAGGTAGCTGACATATTCATGAAGGCATTGGACGCAGAGAAGCTGCGCAAGTTCAGAGACCTGCTTGGTGTGCAGGAATTGGGATTGAGCTCGAGGGGGAGTGTTGAGATATCGAGCTCCACTCGTGATATGCCAGGGTGACCGTTGTGCATTTATGTCACCGACTTGTCAGTTGCAGATGCGGTTGGTACACCGCCCATGAATAATAGCTAGATGACAGCTATCCTTATCTACTCTAGTTCGTGGCTCAGTTAGTATGCCACCTTAGTTATTTGAGTTTGGTTTGAGACCCATATATAGGGTTCTTCTATTTCTTTGTAAGAGAGTTCTTTTGGCTTCCACAACTAAGAAGAGGAAAACTGTTTTCAGCCTGCACCCTTGTGTGTATTCCCCCATTGTGCAAGCAAGAAAGCTACAAGTGAGACTCCTTCCTTCTCTCCCACAATCTTGACATGAGTAGATGACTTGGTAAGTTCCCTTGGATTATATTTTCTAGAAGCCAATGATATGGTTGTGTACCTTTGGTATTCAAGAGTTTTAAGTGTACTCACAAGCAAAGTCACAAAGAAGATGGAGTTGTCTAAGTTGACTAAGTGTGCGACATTGTGTATGCATTAGCCTTGCTTATGTGGACTTATTGTGGAGTATTTGAACTACATGGAGCATCCATTTTTTGCGTTGCATTTTGCGGGCAACTTCAGGGGCTGAGAACAAGGCACCATGGATGGAGGAGGAAGAGAGGTATCCAAGCCTTCACACAAAGGGGAAGCCCAAGCCATGCAACCACAAGCAACTTCAGAAGACTCCACTTGAACTGTAAGTATCTCCCTTCCCAAGCATTGAAAAAAATGGAAGGCCACTCTTGGCTGAGTAAATTGACGAAAATGGAAGGCCACTCTTGGCTGAGTAAAATAGGGTAAATATGTATAAAGGGGAGGGCAGCAACCCATTCAGGGATTCATTCATGCTCATGGAAGAAGAAACAAGGAAGCTTTGAACATTGTTTGTGCCTTTGTCTATGGAGTGGCAACTCTCTCCTATCAAGTGAGCCTCTTGTTCCACTTCTTGATCTTTATTATCAAGACTTGTGGGCTGAACTAAAAGGCCCAAGAATGCTCTTTAATGGACCGAATTTCTATTTTATAGAGTATCTCTTGCATGGTTCAAGAGGTACACGCATTTATAAAGAAGAAGAGAAGGGCAATGTCTTATGTACCTACCTCTTAATATAGACTCTCTTCTCTAACAAGAAGAGATCTTGAGAGTTATAAAGCTCTGATTTTGAATATGCATCCCAATACTTTCTTTGTGGGCTGAATCATGTCATACTAATGCTCCAATTCTATTCTCATGATTTATGAAGAAGACATACTCTATTTTCACTTGTAATTGCTAAGTCTAAACACTCTTGCCTTGAAAGGGCATTTTAGATACTCTTTGGGAGATTATTTGTGTCATCTTGGATTAATCTTGGCAATCTAAAATAGGGTATTTATGGGCTGAAGCTTTATTTGTGATCCACTTCTTTAATCTTGGTAGAACATGGGTTGTTATTGGTTCATATGAGTGACTAAAAGCTATACTCTTTGTAAGGAAGTTTCAAGGACATCTTTTGGCACTGTTATGTGATACTTTTGGTCTATTATTCTCAACCTAAAACAGGGTATTTCAAGGCTGAAACCTGTAAACAAAGATTCTTCTTCATCTATGACTGGCCAAAGACCAAGCCACTTTTACCCAGGTTAACAAGCCAACTCCTAAGAGTTGTTGCACTAAACAAGTGATTATTTGCACTAATTGTTTTAATTCGACTTAACCTTCCTTAATATCTACAACGTTGTTTGTAGTAGTCCAACTGCAAAGATTCTAAACTTCAATAAATTATACTGGGCACTAAATTGCTAAACCTAAGATGATTATGGTTTCTCCCCATCTCTCAGGGGCAGCTCCTCATAATGTTCTCCTGCCATGCTAGTGGCGGTTTATTCAGGAAATGTTTTTAATGTTTGACTTTGGAAAGGTTGTTTCAAGGATATAGATCTCTTAGATCTATTTGTATATCTCCGTTTAAAATTCCTTTTTATGTTTTTCTCCACCTGATTAAAATTAATTCTTTTTATTTGTTTAATTTTAAACAAACATTCAAATCAAATTTTCTGACGTACCATAAACTCCTAAATTTTAATCTCCCTTGGTAGACGTTTCCCACTCCGTATATAAATTTCGTCGTTGCTTTTAATTTTTAAATAATTTTTTTGTTCTGCGAAAATCACGTCCTTTCTTTTCCTCTTCTATAACCAGTATCAAGCATGATAAAACAAGTTCTTTCCACACTCTTATGGTTCACATACAACGTTCATTTTAAATCCCGTATATCCCCTTAGTTTTCTTTAAATTATCCTAGTGGCCCTCCACTCCATGTATTTAAGAAATTGATTGTAAAATGAATAACATGTAAAAATTTAATAGATGCTGAGGCTTGTCCCCCATGCCATCCAATCGTTAAATTATTTGATTTTATTTTGGTTTTAATTTAAACTAAATTTTATAACTGCAACCTAACATTATAAATCATTATAAAGTGTTGTCAAACTTTTTATTTGTAATTTTCCATGTTTCCTAAATGTTCACATCGCGTATAATCTCTCCTTTCAAAACCAAAACACCATATCTTTATACGAGCATTTCTTAAGTAAAATATTATTAAATCATTATTTCTTTTCTTTAACCCTTACAACAAAAATGCACTAACAAATTAGAGATTTTGTTTCCAATATTTCACTAAGAATCCATAGTTTATATCAATAAATAACACATTTTACGTAAAGGAAAACTATGCTTTTTCCCTAAATATAACTCTTTTCTAATTTTTAAATATAACAAAACATCTTTAAAAATCTTGATAGAAATTCAGTAAATTCCCTGACTCATAAGCTTTATAGGAAAAATATCAGAACTTATAAATTTTCAGTCAATAATTTTATAAAATTTTATTTATGATAATTTTGAGTCATTTTTTAGTGTTTTCGACTGTTTTTGATTTTTAATAAATAAAAACTAGTTCAGATAAATGCAAACAACCATGTAGCATGAGAAAACGGGTTCAAAGACATATTTTAAAAATATTAAACTAAAGAAATTATCATGCCATATCATTTATTTTAGATAAACCAGTTAGACACTTACTTGGAAAACCCGCGAGTCGTGATTGCGTCTTTGGGGTCCGCGTCCTCTTGCAGTCCGGCCAAGGTAGGTCTGTCGTCCAGCCACTCGTTTCGACCGTGAGCTCACCAATTTCTTTTACTCTCTCACCATTCCTCGCATGACTAAAAATTCTTCTCCTAGCTTGTAATTTCAGTTTACTTGGGTATATTGAGGCTCCACGTTGACCATAAGAAGTAAGGCATGGCAATGTGAGCAAATAGCCCAAGGGATACTCAGAATGCTACTTGGTAGAGAAGGTGATGATGATGTATAAGGAGAACACGATGATGAAATTGGTGATGGAGAATGTCAGGCACCCATCTCTGAATTGCAGGCAAGCCATTCTCTCTCTCTCTCTCTCATTTTACTAGATAGGCTACTTGATCTCATTTTCCTTTTCCTATGGGGCACATTGCGCCTACCTATCCTTCTGCTTTCATGCTGTGGGAACAAGAGCAAAGCAGGGGAATGAATCCGCTCCCAACACCTCGCTTTTGAAAAGGGGGACCAATCGCTGTCTCAATTCTGAATCTTGTGTTTTCCTCTTTTAAGAGATGGCAACTGTCATTGCCGCAAGCGTAGCCATCATTCGCATTCCCACAGCAGCCTTCAAGCAGCACCTCCAAATGCAGGCGTAGCTGTAGATTCATCCATACTCTCTCTCTCTCTCCTCACGTTGCAAATTGATGGCGTTTCCCCCCTCTTCTCCTTCTTGGCAACCCTCTCCATGTTGCTGATGATCAAAGAAAAAACACACTCACTCTGATGAGCTGACAATTGATGGCAATTATGTTCAGATCCCTTGGCTTCCAATTGCCTTTAATCTTCTTGGTTCTCTCTCTCTCCAACAGGCGCCATGAATGATGGCAAACGTGAAGATGTTGATGATGAAGGACATGGTGACATGAAGATCAGTGATGGTTTTTTTAATTCTCTCTCTCTTTCCGTCTATGGGGCTGTCTCTCGCTCTCTCGCTCTCCCTCTCCAACCGGAGCTGACGGCGGGCTTCCACAAGCACTCGGACATCAGCGCCCTGACGGTGCTCCTGCAGGAGAAGGGGGTGGTGGGACTGCACGTGAGGCACTATCAATCCGGCTGCTGGATCCCCGTCGAGGCTCTCAAGCACTCCTTCGTCCGCAACGTCGCTGAACAGATCGAGGTCTCTCTCTCTTCCACGTCGTGTCGCACCCCTCCCTTATCATGACAGTTTTTTTCTCTAACTGCTCTCTCACACAACATTCTTTTTCTCCCCCCTCTCACTACATTTTTTAAAAGAATAATGACGCTCTCCTAATAATTTCTTCCTCAACTCTCTATGAGTTGGAAACTTCCTTCTTCTTCATGTTCTTTTCGGATAATCTCTACATTGTCATGGCCAAGTCCTCCTTTCCTCTTTGGAGAACTTCCTTCAAAGACTCTTGAATGGCTCTATAGTGCCTACTTTTTGGAAATTTCCTTTCTTACTCCCTTGTTGACTTATTTTCTTGAGTGACTTCTCAATATTGGGCTTTTGTTCCACCCTTGGTCATTTGTCCTTCATTTATCCCATTTTTTTACTACTAGTGCTACTTGGAATGGTTTTGACAATCCCAAGGCTGTAGTAATGAGCTTATGAGAGCACTACCATAGGTGATCACATAACTTGGCCTTAGTAGTGATAAGCTTTTCATAAGGATTTTTGGGAAGATCCATATGTGCCTCGGCAACTGATGAAGACCCTCAATGCAAGAGATATTCTGCTACACTAATGATAGGGATACGAACCAAAAGTCCCCTGATACTCTTGGCCTTGACAATTTAACTGTCTCATTGAAAAAATCTTATATTGGTTGTGAAAAAATTCCAGCTTTCCAATTACCTGATATTCAACACCTCCCCAAAGGAATCTCCATAATAATCATCAATGATCTAATGATCACCCCTTGATCATCACTACAGTATTACTGTAGACAATAATCACAATCATGATGCTGTGCATTCTTCATAAAGAATTTAATCCTTAGGAGGTAGGAGGTAGCATATTAACTAGTGAAATCCCCCATCCCTTAGATTAATACTAAGATATCCTATCAACCTGTCAAGACCTTGCCAAGTCTAAAATTCCCCCGAAAACCCTTAATTTATAATAAGGTCTTATCTCCTCTAAGTGATAATAATCCCTACGGGAAAATTTTAAACAGTCATAGCTAAGATTCACTAAGTAAACCTATCAGATTTTTATCTAAAACTCCACCTTCCTCTCATACAAGAACTTTCCCATAGATTCATCTCCTAGTTAGACTGCAAGGACACGGCCTCCAAAGACAGCAACAACGAACACCGCATCTGCATTAAATTAATGTAAAAAGATGGTAGTAGTGTATCGGATATATACAATGTTGTTGAAAATTTTTGCAATATGTGACATGTTTTTACGTGTTGTCATTTCTCCCCCACTGAAATGCGAAGCGTCCTCGCGAGCACAGCTACATCACGAACATCCAGCATCACGAACACTGTTACCACGAGCACTGCTTCGCAACTTTGAAAGAAAAATATACTCTCCTCCACTTAATTGCGAAGCGTCCTCGCGAGCACAGCTACATCACCTGCATAACCGCACATGGACAATTAGTAGACACTGGAAAGATAGGAAAAAAAAATACTTGTTTGTGTCATATTAAAATGCAAACAATATAAATGTTTCAATGAAAAGATGTAAAAACTTGTGCAAACTAACATTCTCCCTTACTCACTCTCCCCACTGAAATGCATAGCAGAGCTTCATCCATTGCATAGAATATACCAACTAGGAAGCTGTCTAGGGCCGCTAAACAACAATAATCCCTCTAGGCAATAAATTGCCACACTACTATCCTACTAAAAATATTGCTTCTGAAATAGCATCACTGATAAGGTCGTTACTTAACAAAGAACCCAAACAAGGTAAACTAATACTACAACACTAAATAGGACTCCTAGGGTTTAGCTGCTAACCCTCCATGTTCTACTAGAACAACCAGCCAATGGTTCGTAACTGCTAATTGTCCAAGGCTCTTCTTTTAAGTTTATGTTTTAATGGTTTTTTTTTAAAAAAATGTCAAAAGAGTATATACATTGATTCTCTTTCCCAAAAGGTCCCACCCCAAAGAGATACAAGGCATTGGACGCAGGGCACCCGTCAAGGAAATCCCTATAGCCTACCAGGACCTCAGAGGCGATGGTTATCTTCTTTTGGTTGTTTTTTTTTTTCAAACCCTGCAGTCTCAGGGTGTTTTTTTTCTTGTTTGTTTTTCTTCTTTCTTTCTTTCTTTAAAAGAATAAATATATAGACTCTTCCGAACTTTTAATATTTGGATTGGATTTTAAGGATTGTTTTGTTGTTGTTTTTTTAAAAAAAGGATCAACTAAGAAGCTAAGAAGACATCACTTAATTGAACGGTCAAACATTTCAGCTCAACAACTTTGCTCGAGGAATCTAATCTAACGCATAATACTAGTCACTCTGCCTAGGCAAATGATAAGCAAAGAATACTCATCAGCTCAGCATCTCTCTCTTCCACGCTACTCCTAGTCAAAATTTCGTGGAGAGAACCTTGTTATTCAGCTATCCCACATATCGCTAGAAAAGCGACCAAAAGATAAGGGAAAACTCTATAGGATTCCTAATCGGACACCCATACAATGAAATTCACTATGTTATGCACACATGCCACCCCCTTTTTTTTTAAATCACTCCCTAATGCTAAGTCCCATCCCTTGTGAGTGGACTTCATATAGAGAGAATTGTGTATATATATCATTCTTATTTGTTTAAAATATTTATTTATAATTTCTCTGTAATTTACTTAAGTGTTTTTTTTTTCTTCTTCTTCTTCGACGTCTCTAATTTCATTCCATCAATTTTTATTCATGTATTTTTTCCAAAATGAATATGAAATAAAAAGTTTAGGTATGAAACAACCTTGTATGTTCGTGGATATTGCAACTCCAAGAATCAGCAACAAAAGCATACAACAGTGTGTAACGCAAAATCATAGTCAAATCTGCACATGAAACATACACTAGCCAGTACAATATTAAAGGATTAGATAAATAATAAAACTTCTTCCTATACAAAAGAATTGTCAAATACTCATGTCACAATCTCAATCAACTAGACTGTCATAACGCTTCCACTGCTTGGTTGTTTAAGAAGCAGTATATTTCTCCACTTGATAACCATTCTTGCATATAGAACTGTCCATCTTACTAACTTAAATATCCCAAACTCCAGCACTGAAAGGAATATCCTGACCGTGCGTGCAACTAACTACCCAACTACGTGGAAAATAAAACTAAAGTGCATGAAAACCTACAGGATATCAATAACTCAAAGCATTGTATGTTTTTTTTAAAAAAAACAATATATATATTTGTTCGTTTGTTTGTTTGTTTGGTTTTTTTTTTTCTCAAAATGTAGAATAAAAGAAAAACATAAAAGACTAAGAAAACAAAATATCTAGACTAAAATCTTCAAAGTCTCTGAGATCTTCTAGTGAAAACAATAATCCTAATCCGAAATCATCAACTCCATCTAAGTCAAACCTATTAACTAAACTATCATCTATAGGATGCTCAAGAATAGCCTCTAGCGTAGACATATCAGAAGTCACAGATCCACTATCAGGTGCATCGCTAAGAACCTCCATCACATCATGGAGCGAAGCCGAAGCTGCATCATCATAGTAGGGCATAGGGGCCACTGGTAAAGCATCTAAGGAATGCCCCTCGGTCGCATCCATATACCAACAAATATAATCCCAACATGGGCAGGGAACGCTAGTCTGCAAATCATGGTAAGATGGAGTAAGGCGGTAGACAGTGGAACGATATCTCGCAAATTCTGCTTGCTCTCGGCCTACCCTAGACTGACCAGCGCCGCGCTCAGGAGAAAAAACACTATTATAATCATGACGCTGGTAGGTATAACCAATCATTTCCTGCATGGCAGTGGTACCATAGCGTCGAAAGTATGTGCGACACTGCCAACACAAGAGCTGAGCACGCACAAATAAATGCCGCTGACAGGACCTACAACCAAAAGGTGGATGATACTGTAAACAAAAAATAATCACAAAAGAAGAACCACAACAGGCCTCCCCTCTCCGTGCATATAAAAACCTGTCATGCGTTTGAAAACGCGGAATATCGTAAGGTCCAGCATGAACATGATCAGTACTATCGGCATCAATACGAGGGTAAAGCGCATCCATCCACAAAAAGGCCATACCTGCATCCCATTTAAAAAACCCCCCCAAGAAAGAAAAGACATCCAAGGGTGGATTAGACAAAATATTATTGTAACTACTAACCTAACTATACCTAGCTAGCCTAAGTCACAAAATGTTTAAGGCGCAGGCCATTAACCCTAAATATCTCATTTTCAGCATTAATATCCTGCACATCAAGAGAACCATTATCATAAACATTAATCACCTTAAAAGGTCCCAACCAACGAATTTTAAGCTTCCCAGGAAATTTATAATAACGACTGTCATAAAGTAAAACTAAATCGCCTTCTTTAAACTCCCGTACTTTAATATTCTGGTCGTGCCATGCTTTACGACGTTTTTGAATTGCTTCTAGACTTTGTAGAGCTAATAATCTTTCCTCATCCAACTTTACCAATTGTAAAATCCGTTGTTTCAAAGATTCAACCTCACCTAGTCGTAATGATAGAGCTACTCGTAAAGCAACTCTTGCTCAATAGGGAATATAGCATTAGTGCCATAAACTAAATTGAAAGGTGTATTTTGCACTGTCACCTTATAACTTGTTCTATAGGCCCATAACGCTTCATATAAACGTTCATCCCAATCTCGCCTGTGGGAAGCAACTGTTTTAGTTAAAATCCCACAGATAATGCGATTGGTTACTTCAACCTGACCGTTAGCTCTGGGATAATAAGGTGTTGATTTGCGATGTTTAATTTTATAGATTTCCATTAACTCGCTAATAAGACCATTCAAGAAATGGGAACCTCGGTCACTTACTAATTCCAGTGGGCAACCAAAACGCGTAATAATATTCTCATACATAAACTTAGCCACATCAATGGCTTTATCTGTTTTAAGCGCTTTCGCTTCCACCCACTTTGTAATATAGTCAGTACAGACTAAGATATAACGATTCGATCGATATCTAGTAGGCGGATCAATTGGGCCTACAAAATCAATTCCCCATTTCTCAAAAGGTGCTAATGCTAATATAGGTGTCAAAGGCGTAGCAAAACTCTTAGAAGGACGACCAGTCCTTTGACATACATCGCATTTGCGACAATAATAATAAGTATCTTTAAATAGAGTAGGCCACCAATAACCAGCTAATAGAACTTTTCTTGCAGTCAATTCACCGGCAAAATGGCCACCACACGGCTCATCATGCAATGCCTTAAGAACCAATGGTACTTCATCTTCCCTTACACAACGTCGATAGATACCTTCGCGTGAAAAAAATTTATAAAGGTAACCCCTAATAATCCGTAGGAGCGTGATTGCATTAATATCTGACGTTTCCTGCGTTTATCAGCACTAGGTGGATATCGAGCAGTACTAAGAAAATTCGCAATATCAGCATACCATGGAACTTGTGTCTCCACAGTAAAAAGTGATGCATCCGGCAAATCATCTTCCACACCTTCCTCCTTGTCTGATGTTAATAATCGTGATAGATGATCTGCTAGCACATGAGCTCTACCAGGACGAGTAACTATTTGAAAATCAAACTCTTGGAATAACAACATCCAACGAATCACACGTCCTGAAAGTTCTGCTTTATTAAGCAAATACTTTAACGCCTCATGATCAACATATATAATAAACTTATTCCCTAATAAATAATGACGAAATTTCTCCACCGCAAATACCATTGATAGGCATTCTTTCTCAGTGGTGGTATAATTCCTTTCTGCATCACTTAAATTTCGACTCGCATAATAAATTGGATGATCCACCTTATTATCATCTGCTTGGCACAAAACAGCTCCTACAGCATACATAGATGCATCAGCATGAATATGGAATTCTTTTGTCCAATCTGGGGGTGCGAGTACTGGTCCTTCAATTAACTTATATTTAAGAAATTCAAATGCTTTCTGGCAAACATTATCCCAAATAAAAGGAGTATCCTTTCGTAGTAGATTTGTCAAAGGTGATGCCACCTTTGCAAAATCGGAAATAAATCTCCGATAATAATTTAGATGTCCTAAAAATCCACGCAATTGCTTAAGATTTGTTGGAGGTGGAAGTGCAGAAATCTTAATAATTTTAGCTGGATCCATGGCAATACCTTCTTTAGAAACGATATGCCCCAATAAGGTTCCTTTTGGTACTCCAAAAACACATTTATCAGGATTCAAGGATATACCTACTCCATCACTACGTTCAAATACTTGCGTTAGTAGCTCAGGCATTTCTTTTGCTGTACCATAGACACAAAAGTCATCTAAGAAAACTTCCATCCATTGACGTAGAAAATCTTGATAAGCTGCAATCATAACTCTCTGAAATGTTGCGGGTGCATTGCACAAACCAAAAGGCGTTACTCTATAAGCAAATGTACCCCATTCAGTAGTAAATGTAGTTTTGGATTGATCTTCAGGATGAATTAGTACTTGGTTGTAACCGCTAAATCCATCCATGAAAGAATACAGCTCATGACCAGCAACCTTATCAAGTACCTGATCAGTAAATGGCAAAGGAAAATGATCTTTACGTGTTTTACTATTCAGCTTTCTATAATCGACACAAATGCGAATCTTCTTACTATTCTTCTTGGGTACTACCACAATAGGAGATACCCATTCACTGTATGCAACAGGATAAATGAATCCAGCATCTAAAAGCTTAGTAATTTCAGCTTTCACTAACTCTGCATACACAGGGTTTGTTCGTCGTTGACGTTGACATACAGGTTTTGTACCTGGTTCTAGATCAATAAAATGCTGACATAATTCAGCTTTGATACCCTTAAGGTCCTTATATGACCAAGCAAAAGCGTCAACATGCACTCGTAAGACTTCTTCGAATCTTTCACGATGTGGCGATTCCAATTGGTCTCCTAAATTTAAATATTTTCCTTCTGCCATTTTAAGCTTAACTACTTCAACTTCAGGCTCTTCAATAAATAGAGAGTCTATTCTTCGTGGCTTAATTGTGGGCACATCTTCGGATATCTGCATCAATACATTTTCAAGCAGGTTATTCTTAGTACTTAATTCCAGTGCTTCTTCTCCCACATTCACAGAATTTACTAAGGGTAAAGCCCTATAAGGAATAATAGCCAGGTTATCTTGAGTAGCACCATCAACTTCTACTCCATAGACATTTACTAACTCAGGAAAGGATTTTTCAGTATATCTCTTCCCATATTTATCTACATCGCCATTATTGACATTTACATTTTTACGAGATTTCATGGTAAATGAGGTTCTTACAGAGTCAATTACGCTAGGTATCTGCTCTGAATTACATGGATATTGAGCATGTAACCTATGGCGATATCGACGTAAAATTTCGTTATTCTTTTCTAGACATTCCTGATCATCTAAACTCCAAAACCATTGATTATCTTTAAGCTTGAGAATTAATGAATGTAGATTCTCATCCTCCTCGCCCTGAATTCGACAGCCCAAATAATGTATAACTTGTTTCAGTTCCACAAAATTCCTAGGTGCTGCAGGTTCAAACCATCTAAGTTGTGGCTCTTGCCCATCCCCATAAATAGTAAAATCCATTACTCTTTCTTTTGGATGAGGCAACACCACCGCTTGCATATTGTGCAATTTAACCTTAGTAGGTTCAGATTGGACTCGTTGAAAACCAATTATCGGTCCCCTAGAACAGCGATAAATCTTCTGCGCAATTCCGGTCGAATGCCTAAAAGAATGACACAACCAGGGAACATTTGTAGGGTTTTTCTCTTGAGTCTCTGGTTCAAAAGTATTCTTAGATTTATTTTTTTCCAAAAACCTATCAGTGTTTTCATGTTCTTCCCAATAAATTGTATCCATAGATAACGCTTGGTCCATCTGTAACTCACCCCTACTGAATTTAGATTTCTCTTCTTCTAAATAAAATTCTAAAAGCGAGATTTCATCTAGATATCGCCTTTCTCTAAACTGAAACTCTACCTTTTCCTTTTGCAACTCAGTAATCTTCTTCATAGTCCAATGTTTGCCTAAAACTCCTCAAAGGGAGAACCCTTATACATTGGCAATGCCACGATCACACACACATAGGAGGCACTCCACCGACTAATAGTTGGAGCCCCACTATAGCTCTCCTACATCTCAGGGATTGGCCCTTTGATGCGCTGCTAAACATATAACACATACGAGCACAAACTCCTCTCAAGGTACCAATATTTTACGTTCCAGGATGTACCATTTCTCACTACACTTTCCCCTTAGGACCTAATGACTAACCTACAGCTTAGGACATCCTCTCACGCTTATCGTTGGTCACAACCTAAGGAAGACAGGTGCCATGCATCCAGGAGGTTTTTTTGATACCTTTTAATTATTATGCTTAATGCAAATCGTGTATGGCTATGTGCTCAGACAAAAGAAAGATCAGTATCGTGAATGGTGCATAAAGCATTCTTTCCATGAATTTTACTAGCGCGTGCTGCGTTGAAAGGAGGCACCGAGCCATATACTTATGCTACCATCCTCTTTATTTAAACAGTTTCCTATTTGCCAAGTGTAATGCATAAATCAAATCTTTTCTTATCTTTCAATGTTTCAGCCCCTCTTCATCCAACTCTTAGCATTTTGCATCATTGATTAGTTAGATAGGGTTTCTATGCATTTTCCCCTTTTAAAAGAACGACAAATACACACAAAACATAGAAATGGGGACAAACCGAGGCCAACCTCGTGCTTTGCCATCATTATACATTGCACAAACATAGATATAAATTTTCCTAACTTTCCTCAGCCTGTTTTTCATTTTTTCCTAATTTTAAACCAAATTTTCCCATTTGTAGGGTATTTTTTTCTATTTTTCTTTAATAAATAATGACTGGAAATAAAAATTGATTGTGGGCTATGGCCATTAAGTTCATTGGCAGTAAAAACTCAGATTTAGTTGGTGTGACATATCATTTGTTCTCATTCATATAGCAAAAACCCCAATTTTACTCTTAAAACGCGTGTTTTTATGTATTTTAACACTAATTCCGGCCATGTAGCCTTATATTTTCTGATTTTTAGATTGCAGACAGTTGAAACTCATGGAAAACAATATTATAATGAGCTTTCATCCCATATGAATAAGGTTTCATAAAGCAAATAGCATAAAAAGATCATTTTTCTTCATAAAAATAGCATTACCGCTTATTTTCAGGTCTCGGTTTCTTGGTCTTGATTACGGGACTGATTTTCAGCATGCATTTAATGCTCAGCATCTTCAAGAACATCACTCTTCAATTCTTCATCCATTCGGAAGCAATCCGGTCTCATCCGGACAAGCTTTCCTTCACCATTCTTCATTGTCTTCTTCCACACAAGAACAACCCCTTAAGGGAGAGAGAGGAAGGAGAGAGAAAGACTAGAAACAGAGATCTTCATCCAGGCCACCATTTGACGGGCGAAGGGCGGCGAAAGAGTCAGCATACAAAGGGTAGGCAAGGTCCATGATCAAATGGGTAGGTTGTGTGCAGGTTGCATGATGCCTGCTCCCTCCATCAAGCGCATTTTTCGGCACGTGATGGCGCCCTTTTCTCCCACGTTTTCTTCTTCTTCAAAATGCCCATGATTTGATGCCACATTAAAATGCTACATCCCTCCCCAAGGGTCATGAGCATTTGGCCAAACCTCTTCAAATCTTGCCCATTTGTTGGCCATTACCCCGTCTGGTGTCCAAATCGAGTGCTGTAAATTTCTGCGCGTCCAGCTTGACATCCCCCATTGGCCGGAAACTCTTGACAACCCGCACGGCAGTTTGAAAAATTATCAAAAATCAACAAGTGTCGCTCGGGTGCCTTTTAAGCACTTGACGCTTAAAATCGTCCTAGGTCGAGCCGTCGCCTTTGACGTTGAATATTTTTTCCTTGATATTTGTAATTTTTAGCTATTTTTAAGCACTTCTCAGCATCAAAACTCCGCTCTCATTGGCGACCACGGGATAGGGCGACTCAGCCCGTCGAATCCCACAGTAGATCTGCACAAAACAACCAAAGGAAGCATCAAGCTGATACAAAAGAGATACTAAAAACACAGCATAGTGCTCACCCTACCCCCTGACAGAACCAAGGCATGACATCCACAAGGAGTAGGCCTAGCATAATCTGATAGAAGATCCGAAGCTAGTCATAACCGACTGCTCCAACACGTCCAAACTAAAAAGAACTATCAAAGAGGTTGCCCTAAGTGGTGGTCTGAACTACCTACCTAACTAAGGACAACACAACCAGGAGCTCGTACTAGGCGAGGAAATCAAGAGGTATTTCCTGTCAGCACATTTCTTCTTTTAGAGTTTTTATTTTATTGACATACGCAAGCATGTAAAAAGGAGGGAGCTGAGCGTAATGACCCAAGGAGAATAGGGCATCGGCCTCAGGTCCTGTCTCGGTACCCAAGAACCTACCAAGCCCTCGCAAGGCAACACTTAATCCTTTTTTGACACTCACTTTTATTTTCGCTCCAACCTTCCTTAATTTCTTCTTTTCCAGCAAGATGCCACCCTAGGAAGACAAGGCATTGGCCCTGGGTCTGACTCGTCCCCAGGAACCTATCAGGCCTTCACTAGGCGATGATTAACTGCTTATAAATTTTTGTTTCTTTTCTTTTCTTGGATAGGGGTTAGAACCCCTTTTTACACACCTTTGTATATATTTATTGTCTGTAAGATATTCAGGTTTTCTTTTCCTTTATCATCTTTATTTTCTTCTTCGATAGGCTTCTCTAACTGCCTCACAACTAACAAGAACTCCTAGAACGGCTGCCTAGCAGGCTAGCGGAACAGGGTCACTAGGACCCCCTTCTAAAACAGGTCTTTCAATGCCTGGCAATGTCTTTACAGGAGGCAACGACTACTCAGACCTCCCTCAAACATACTGAACCTAAACCTGGGACTTCATGCCTTGGACGCCGGTCCCCAACAAGAAAAGAAAATCCCCTACAAGTACACAAACACATATAGCAGAAGAACATGGTACTCATAAAGGAGAGAGATCACCTAGATAGGGCCACGAGAAGCTTCCACGCAACCAAAGGCTCGTTCCAAGCTCTTCTTCAAACCTGTCTATCACAAAACTAAAACAAGAAACCATTAACCGCACCTGCACTAAACAGACAACTGGCCCTCTTGGCCTAATGAAATAAAGCACTTCACCACAAAACTTAATCGGCCCTCTTGGCCTAACGAAATAAAACATTCAAAACCTCGCAAAACGGGCTCTCTTGGCCTAACGAGATCAAACAGAATAGCACCTACACATCCTTACCTGGAATAGCACAGATATGCAATAATAAGCTCCTTTTCAAGGAGGAAAACCACAGGGCTCCCAGCCCTAAACTAAATACATAAGGTTATGACCCATCCCTCTTGCATATATAGCAAGAGGCATACGCATAACATGTTGTCTAATCAACCTATGGGTCCAGGATAATAATGGTAGATTGTTCTCGGCTACTCTTTGCATCACCCATATCAACCATCGTCTGCCATATATTGCATGCTCTGATAACATACCCCACAAGCGACCGGGTCTTGTTTCATCATTGATTACAATATCCAAACTAGGACCACAATTGAAGAAAATGTCTTCTTCATAAGCAAGATTTGCTAATGAATCCACAAACTGATTCCAATAACATGGAATCAGCTGAAAAGACACTCTCTCAAACTCCTCAAGTAGGGTCATAGCAGTTCGACGATACATACAAAGAATGGGATTCCGCACTTTGTGTGTCCCAACTAGTTGATTTATGATCAATTGGGAATCCCCTTTTACTAACAACTGACGAATACCACCTTGTTTGGCAATATGCAGTCCCATAATCAAGGCTTTATACTCTGCCATATTGTTAGTGAATCCTACCCCGAGATAAGCAGCTAACTTCATCATAACTCTACGTTGGGGATCTCGGATTACTACTCCAACAATCCCTTTTTTATTAGGGCCTCTAGATGCTCCGTCAAAATATAATGTGTACATCCACAATGGGTTTACACCGCCGGCCATCACGAACTCCTCTATTCGTAATTATGGTAATCAAAGTTTAGCATGTTGAGAGGATGAACTGACGGCTCCATCCCACCTTCTTCATTGAACTCAACAGGGATACTCGTCAACAGTCGTAAGTAGTGATGGTAGAAGACTTTGATCTCCCACACAAAGGTTTCGTCTTCTTGCTTAATCACTTTGTATCCTTTGCTCCACCAGATGAGTTTCCCCTGATGGTATCTTTGCTCCAGATATGGGTGCTCCAAATAAGCAATTAACTGCCCCATCAACCAGCTTTTAAGCTCTTTTGCAGGTCTCAAATCATCCCCAGTATGGACCTGCAATGCATTTTCTTTGTATTAGCATACTTAGAAATAATAAGGTTTAATCTTATTAAGACTAACCTTATTTTTAAACTCTACTCCCTGTAGATCAGCTAATAGAGCCGTAGACCTATTTTTCCCTAACCTGACAATCTTGTAGGGGCCATCCCATTTAGGTTCCAGCTTCCCGAGAAACAACTCCCTACGCGCATCATAATAGAGGACTAATTACCCTTTTTTAAAGGTATATTTCCTCGCTCTGAGGTCATGCAACTACTTCATTCGACGTTTAGCTACCTCTTGGTGTAATAAGCTCTACAACTTCAGCTCATCCAGGTGGGCTATGGTCGTGAAATGTTCAAAAAGAGAATCCTCATCTCCCAAAGAATGGTTAATTGCAAACCGTATGGTTGGCAACTCAATCTCAAGGGGTAGCACACACTCTTCCCTATAAACTAATTTGAATGGAGTATGGCCGGTGGCTCACTTGAACGTTGTATTGTACGCCCATACTGCCACATACAACTTCCTGTCCCAGTCTCGTTTCTTCTCAGAGACTATTTTAGACAGGATCCCCCCAAGCGGTTTATTAGTACTTTCAACTTGTCCGTTTGCTTGCGGATTATAAGGGGTCGTTTTATTATGCTTGATTTGCCAAGCTTCAGTCAAGCTTTTAATCAATTTATTCAAAAAATGGGTTCCACGGTCCGACACTAGTTCCTTCGGTGGACCGAAACGGCAGATAATCTGCTCTAAAAGGAAACTGACAGTCTCTTTCGCATTGTCCTGCCTCATCGCCCACGCTTCTGACCATTTTGTAAAATAATCAGTGGCTACTATAATGTATCTCTTCTGGGTAGTAGACGACGGGGTGATAGGACCCACAAAATCAATCCCCCACTTCTCAAATGGAAGCATAGCCATGATAGGCGTAAGTGGACGTTTTCTATTCTCTCTACTGTCATGTCTTTGACAGGTATCACATCTCTTAACATACTCAAAGGAATCTTGGAAGATGGACGGCCACCAATGCCTAGCTCTTAAAGCTTTCTGCGCCGTCAACCGTCCTGCGAAGTGCCCTCCACATGTAGAGTCATGACACTCCTCCAAGATGAAAGGAACCTCGTCAAGCATCACACATCGGCGATAGATATCATCAACACCTTGCTGATATAGCGTCCCTGCAATTAAGGAAAACTTCAATTCCTGTTGTTTGATTGTCCTCTTTTCAGACTTTGATAAACCAGCTCTAGTCTCTCCTGTTGATAGATAATGCGTAATAGCAGCATACTAACATGGAATAGAAGCTGTATCAATTTTAAACATTTCCTCAATATCACTTCCTTCAGCCAAAGATCTCTTTCGGCTCCCCGAAATCCACAAGGCATTCCACAATACCCTACAACCTCGGTGGCTTACTCTTAATCTCATAATCGAACTCCTGCAAAGTGATTAACCACTTTGCCAACCGATCAGGCGGCTGTAGCTTGTTCATAAGCAATCTAAGTCCTTCCACCTTCGTATAGAATACTACCTTTTTATAGAGGATGTAGTGCCTGAATTTCTTAGTCCCAAAGACCATCGCAAGACACAACTTCTCCATGTAGGTATAATTGATCTCTGAAATGCCCAATTTCCGACTAGCGAAAGCTATCGGATGATACCACTTTTCCTCCCAAATCTGGGCTAAACAACAGCTGATACTATGCATGGTGGCTGCTGAAAATATGTAGCACACCTCGCCTCTTTTAGGTGCTTTTAAAATAGGTGCTTTTACTAACTCCTGTTTCACATCCTTGAAAGCTACCTTACAAGGGTCGCTCCATTCAAATGAACAGCTAAAGGATAATAAATTCGTTAATGGCAACGTTCTTTCTGCCAAGGCATTTATAAACCTCCGAAAGTACCCTATTGATGACAGAAAGCTATGAACCTCTTTCGGAGTGCGCGGTGGACTCATAGCGACTATAACCTTGATCTTTTCAGGGTCAATTGCTATCCCTACTGAACTGACCACATGGCCTAGCAATAGCCCATAAGGCACTCCAAAGACACACTTCTGTGGGTTAAGAGCGATACAAAATTGTCTACAATGCTCAAAGCATTTTCTTAAGATAACCAACATCCTTTCCCTTACAGTGGCTGCCCCCAGGTCATCAATAAATACTTTCAACTCATTTGGGGAAATGTCACCAAAGGTCTTGTTTGTTGTTCGTTGCCACGATCTAGGTGCATTGCATAAACCAAAGGCCATCACATGGTACGCAAAAGTACCAAAGACCATAATAAAAGTTGTTTTCAACTTGTCCTCTTCTGCAATTGCCATCTGGTTATATCCCTCCAAGCAATCCATGTATGAATATATTTCCCTACCCGCTAATTGATCCAAGATCTTGTCAATAAATGGCAACGGGTAGTAATCCTTGACTGTCTGCTTATTCAACTCTCTAAAATCTACACATTGTCGGATTTGGTTATTTTTCTTCTTCCTGATAACAACTGGGGAACACCATTCTGTGTGTTGTACAGGGAAGATTAAACCATCTTTCCTTAGCTTCTGTAACTCCTCAAACAACCTGTTGTCGTATTGATGCACATCCGAGGTGTGAAATCCACCCAAAAGTTGTGTGTGTGGGATTTGATACTTTGTACATACTTAGTTGTTATGTTTGCATCTTTATTCTGCATGGTAATATAGTAAAGAGGGGCTAGAAAAAGATCTTTTTTTGTTGGCAATGCTATAGTCGACATATATGCCAGATGTGGCTTAGTTGCAAAGGTACAAGAAGTCTTTGACAAACTTCCAATCCGAGAAGTGGCTACATGGAGTGTGCTAATACTAGGATATGTACAACAAGGTTATGCTGAAGAAGTAGTGAGTTTTTTTTAAACGGATGCAACTTGAGCGCTTTTCTATAAATGCAGTTGTGTTTTCCTGCATGTTGACAGCCAGTGGTAGCACAGGAGCAGTCAATAAGGGTCGGGATATTTATGCTATGATTGATATAGTAGGGGCCACTTTTCTTTGTGCCATTTATGTTTTTGGGGAAGGAAAAGCGACGGATGCTTTTTGGAAAGGGATGACTATTTTTGAAATGGGGGCTTTTTGGAGGGAAGCAAAAATGAAGATGACAAAGCGGATCAAAGGAGCATTATGCAAAAAAAAAAGGACGAAGGATAGCAGAAGAGGGGGGATTAGGCGCGCTAGAATGAACATGTCTAGTGGATTGTGAGGACGGAATATGCTGCAGTACGAAAGGGCGGAAGATGATGCTGTGATAACGATGTTGAAACAGACAAAGATGCTCAGGAGACTGAAGACGACGCAGCTGACTAATGGGAAGAGATAACGAACGAAAAAAAGGGAAGAACCAGAGAAAGGAGTTCGATACCAGCGGAAGAGAAACAAAGCGTGAAGAGGCAAAGCAGATGCGAGGTCCAACAGAAATATTTGACAGAAATGTCACAGGAAGATGACGACCACGAATGTGTGAAGAGGCAAGCAGATGCAGTGACCTTGAAGAAGCCGTTGAGATTGATTGAGCATGATTTTTCTCCACTATAGCTGCTTTTGCATGAAAGTACGTGATCGGACCTAGTAAATTGCATCAAAACTCGTGGCTGGATTGAAACAAATATGGTGGCCAAGAGAATTTCAAATTTTCGTAGACAGATATTTTTCCTGCCAGTCTTTTCGGTGCTTCTTTTTCACTTGTTATTACCCCATCGTCCTCAAGTATGCCATCTTTTGAATCACTGTCTTCAGCACTATCCTCAACTTGCGAATCAACAATTCCGTCTTCTTTACCATCAAGCAGATTGACTAGTGCATCTGGTTTTATTGATCTTTTGGACTTCACCTATCTGATCTGTCCATGGACCATCAGTCACCCTGCGTGATTCAAAATACAAAAACGAGGCTTTGTTCTGTCTTGCCGATAGATTCAGAAGATTTATGAGTGCATCTGTAAGGTTTATTAGTGCATAATCGCCAGACAACACATCATCCTTCATCGTTCACTTTTGAATCACAAGTTCATACTTAGAGCAGAGTAAGAGCTTTTATACCTTGATTTGTTGCATCTCCATTGTCAGAGCAGCTATCCTTTTAAGTGGTTCACTTCTGCAACCAGAAAAGCCATTCTTCAATAAGAGGAAGCGCTTTTCTTTTTATTCGATTGATTGAATCTCTTGTTGAAAAGTTTTACTCTACATGCAAGGGTTTCTGCTTCCTGAAAGATGCTATCTCGGATAGGCCCAAAGTGGAAGTCTTTGGCTGA
The DNA here is from genome assembly GCF_053477565.2 of Lygodium microphyllum. Lineage (NCBI taxonomy): Eukaryota > Viridiplantae > Streptophyta > Polypodiopsida > Schizaeales > Lygodiaceae > Lygodium > Lygodium microphyllum. Next base: position 40,167,103 of record NC_141153.1, on the reverse strand, counting down.
CTGAAAGTATGTTTCTCATGGATGGGCAGTGATTCCACCCCAGCCTCTTGTATCTTCCCTTGCTGTACTCACGGCAGAAGACCGAATTTGCACAGGCCCTTGACCATTCAGTTTAGTTGTTGCTAGTCAGTTACATTACCTCAGAAGTCAGATTGCAACTGCTGGTGGTATGTCTGTGAAGGTGATGCAGTAGTTCTTGCACATGATTATGACTGTTGTTTATATGTTGATATTGCTAACATGGAAGAGAAAGATGTGCCAAACATTGCCATAAGTCAGTTTGTCAGCTTATAAAGAATGCAAATGAATACATGGTTCTAGATCAACCCGTGGCCAACCCTCTTGTTCTTAGAAGGGAGCCACCTCTGAAAGACATGCCTGCAACATTGACTATTGCTCGAGATATTGTTCACCTCATCATTTGGAATCAAGTTCCCTATGGGTTTATGGTTAAGTTTGGGGATCCATAGATTCATCCTTTGGTTGATGCTGCTGAAAGTACAATGCTGAAATTTCTGTCTGTAGTTGATAACCAGATTTGTACTAAAGGTTCCTATGTTGAAGGATGAATTCAATGCTCAGCTGAAAACTTGCTTTTGGTCATATCATTGCTGCATAGATGAGGTCTTGTTGGGAGCTTGGCGGATCTATTACTACACACAAATCCTCTCATCTTGCTTATATGTATGATTGATCTTCTATCCTGAAATTAGTCAAGGTCCTCTGTGGTCGTGACTTTGCTTCTGAAAATCCTTCGACACCGTCCCTCAGTTCAAAAGGCATACGCCTTACTTTCTAACGCACAGGATGACTGCCTTCTTTTACAGGAATAGTATGAATAGCCAAGCTGGGAGGAATGCCTCTCAGCTCATCATAACTCCAAGCAAATATATCGCGGAATTCTTGAATCAAGGATACATAGTCCTCCCTTTCTGCTGAACTAAGCATGGAACTTAATTTAATTGGCCGTGAATCATTCGGTGTGCCAAGGTCCAACTCAATCACATCCGCATCTCTTATCCTATCTTGAGGCTCTATCGGCTCATTTAGAGTTATCTGATAGATATCCTCCGTAGTGGACCCCTCTTTAGATTCATCACTAGATGATGTCTCACTACTAGATGGATCGCCTGCTGTCTCTAATTCAATGGAAGATAAAGGAGCTCTCTCACTTTGAGGAGATTCAGGATAAGCATCGACTATTACTCGATTAGCACCTCTACCTAAAACCACTTGACCTGCGGGTATATCGACTTGGCAGTCTGTTCGTAAGATCCAGGGCCTACCTAGCAAGACTCGATAGCTAGGACGTCCTGCAAATCTTATCACCCTAAAGTCCAAGAAACATTCTACACTTGCAACTGTAACATGGACCTTAGTAACGCAACCTTCTGGTTGTCTTAGACTATCATCAGCCATTCTAAGAAGGGTGGAGCTATCTTTTTGGATACCTAGACCCAGCCTCTCCATCAATTCTGAACTCATGATATTGATAAAGGATCCAGTGTCTACAATGGCATGTTCCACTAATATTCCATCCACATAAGCTAGAACCCTAGGGCAGTTCTTTTTAGCATGATCAAACCAATCCTCCCCTACTCATGCTATGCCCAAAGGTTCTACAATATACCCAATCCTCAGGATCTTCTTAAATTCCTTGCGTACTCCTAGAGATAATTTGATCAATTGCAAGAGGTTCACATCTGGTTTAACTTCACAAAGAGAACTTGCTAAATCGATGTCATGATAAGTAGCCAAAGCTCTCTTTTCTCACCAAACCATCCTCTCTTTTGGCCTTTGGACCGGTTTTGGTGCTTCTTTCTTGGCACTTCCTCATCCTTCTTAGGGTCGCCTTTCCTGTCAATCGGCCTTAGCGTCCCCCTTCCATGCTAGGACTCTGGACTTGCATCCCCTTATCCCCTTGTCTAGGGTTTCCCTCAACCAGCTTTGCATTATCTTTGTCAACCTCTTTAGCCTTTTGGCCTCTTGTCACGGCTTTTAAGTTAGAGGTTTTGGCATCATTGACTCGTACAGCTCGATAAGGCTAACTCCGTTGCCTTGTGGCAACTCTTTTATAGTTGTTTTTCCCCTCTGCAATATTTGTCTTGGTGCATCATTCTGCTCTGCGAGTTATTTTCTTGCGCTCTACGATTCACTGGGCCCGGCTATTTACTCCCTTGTTGGAGGGAACTAATCTTACTCCAACAGGTAGCAGCTAAATGGCCTGACTTTCCACAAATGTCACATTTCACATTTGGACAGTTTCTAGGAAAGTGCTGTCCACGACACCATTTACAACTGAATCTAGAGGGTCCACCCTCTTCAGGGCGTCGACTCCCTATCAAAATTTGTTGCTTCTTCAAAAAAAAAAACGTCGACGGCTATTTGTCGATATTGTTCGGAAATCATGTCGGTATAATGCTTTATCATATCCTTGACTTTTCCGAGGACATTAGATGCACTCGACTCATAGCCTCGATCGTTAACTCGTCGTTCCATTGGCCTAACAATCTGATTTGCATTGGCTGTTGACTCACAGGAACAACGTTAGAATTTGAAACTTGGCCTCCAACATTTGGTGGAGCCAACTAACTTGCCATAGGCATAGTCACACTAGGAGGAGCCGGTAGTAAAGGTACATTCGAAACCACACTCCCTCTCCCAATAGGGTTAGTCATAGGCATCCCTTGACTTCCATTCGTCAATGATGGATTGCCGCTAGCTACTAAACCCCCATTAACATTCATTCGAGAGGAGTAGGCCGTTTGTAATCGTGCTTCTACTCCCTCTGCCCCCGTAATAGCGGTGTCTATGTCTGCCAAGGCCACACTGCTCAATTGTACTTGGATATTAAAATCCAACCCATGCAAAAAGTATTGCAATTGGGCAGCTGGTGGAATGGGAATGTAAGTTTGCAACTTACGAAATACTTCCTTCAACTTCTTGGCATATACTTTCACATTCTCGTGAGGATCTTGGCGTATTACATTCAAGACCCGCAACCAATATTGGCCACCTCTTTCAGGGGCATATTCCGCTCGGAAAGCTGCATAGAATTGATCAATGGTGGTTATGGTTCCAGACTCTATGTTGTGATACCATACCATAGCCCTTCCTTTTAATGTCATATTGAAGAACATCATGAGATGTCCCTCGTCTTGGATGCGATAATTAAACATCAATCTTTGAAATTCACAAATGTGAAATTCTGCATCCTCTTCCGCTAACCCATTAAAAATGGGTAAGGGAACTCCTAAGGCTGGTAAATCCAACGTCCCTGTAGGAATTGCAATAGGTTGTGCCATGGTGACAATCAGATTAGCAGTAGGAGCTTGAACTGACGGATTCACACCCCCACTTGAAGTGGGTAAACTTGGTGGAGGGGAGGAAGAACTTACACTTCCTCCTGCACCTAACGGAATATGTGGAGCACTTGGGTGACTAAAACCACTGCTTCTCATATGTACTTGGCTACTCCTTTGAGGAGAGTAACGACTTACTAACTCTAACCACCGCCTAGCTCTCTCAGCACGTTCTGCTTTTCGGATTTCGGCTTGACGGTCCTTGTCATAGGACATAAACCAACTTCCTTTTGGTCCCTAGAAACCCTAGATCCGAAAACCACCACTTATAGGTGGCTCCCGGCAGACGCACCACTAATGGGACCTAAAATGGACTGGCCCTGGCTATGGCACTAGCCGGACCTCATGCTCATGACACACAAACACCCTCACGGCCTCGCGGACCAGGAGCGTCAATCTAAGGATGAAGGACAAACTGCCCTAAAGCTTAATTCCTGCGTTTATAGTTTATAGTCCAACATTTTCCTAAAACTCCTCAAAGGGAGAACCCTTATACATTGGCAATGCCACGATCACACACACATAGGAGGCACTCCACCGACTAATAGTCGGAGCCCTACTATAGCTCTCCTACATCTCAGGGATTGGCCCTTTGATGCGCTGCTAAACATATAACACATACGAGCACAAACTCCTCTCAAAACCAATAATTTACGTTCTAGGATGTACCATTTCTCACTACACTTTCCCCTTAGGACCCAACGACTAACCTACAGCTTAGGACATCCTCTCACGCTCATCGTTGGTCACAACCTAAGGAAGACAGGTGCCATGCATCCAGGAGGTTTTTCTGATACCTTTTAATTATTATGCTTAATGCAAATCGTGTATGGCTATGTGCTCAGATAGAAGAAAGATAAGCATCGTGAATGGTGCATAAAGCATTCTTTCCATGAATTTTACTAGCACGTGCTACGTTGAAAGGAGGCACCGAGCCATATGCTCATGCTACCATCCTCTTTATTTAAACAGTTTCCTATTTGCTAAGTGTAATGCATAAATCAAATCTTTTCTTATCTTTCAATGTTTCAACCCCTCTTCATCCAACTCTTAGCATTTTGCATCATTGATCAGTTAGATAGGGTTTCTATGCATTTTCCCCTTTTAAAAGAACGATAAATACACACAAAACATAGAAATGGGGACAAACTAAGGCCAACCTTGTGCTTTGCCATCGTTATACATTGTACAAACATAGATATAGTTTTCCCTAATTTTCCTCAGCCCGTTTTCCATTTTTCCCTAATTTTAAACCCATTTTTCCCATTTTTAGAGTATATTTCTCTATTTTTCTTTAATAAATAATGATTGGAAATGAAAATTGATTGTGGGCTGTGGCCCTTAGGTTCATTGATAGCAAAAACTCAGATTTAGTTGGTGTGACATATCATTTTTTCTCATTCATATAGCAAAAAACCCAATTTTACTCTTAAAACATGTGTTTTTATGTATTTTAACACTAATTCCGGCCATGTAGCCTTATATTTTCTGATTTTCAGATTGCAGACAGTTGAAACTCATGGAAAACAATATTATAATGAACTTTCATCCCATATGAACAAGGTTTCATAAAGCAAATAGTATAAAAAAATCATTTTTCTTCATAAAAATAGCATTACCGCTTATTTTCATGTCTCGGTTTCTTGGTCTTGATTATGGGACTGATTTTCAGTATGCATTTAATGCTCAGCATCTTCAAGAACAGCATTCTTCAAGTCTTCATCCATCCGGAAGCAATCCGGTCTCATCTGGACAAGCTTTCCTCCACCATTCTTCATTGTTTTCTTCCACACAAGAACAACCCCTTAAGGGAGAGAGAGGGAGGAGAGAGAAAGACTAGAAACAGAGATCTTCATCCAGGCCACCATTTGACGGGCGAAGGGTGGCGATAGAGTCAGCATACAGAGGGTAGGCAAGGCCCATGATCAAATGGGTAGGTTGTGTGCAGGCTGCATGATGCCTCCTCCCTTCATCAAGCGCATTTTTCGGGGCTTGATGGCGCCCTCTTCTCCCACGTTTTCTTCTTCTTCAAAATACCCATGATTTGATGCCACATTAAAATGCTACATCCCCCTCCAAGGGTCATGACCATTTGGCCAAACTTTGGTCCACCTCTTCAAATCTTGCCCATTTGTTGGCCATTTCCCCGTCTGGTGTCCAAATAAAGTGCTGTAAATTTCTGCGCATCCGGCTTGACATCCCACATTAGTCGGTAACTCCTGACAACCCGCACGATAGTCTAAAAACTTATCAAAAATCAACAAGTGTCGCTTGGGCACCTTTTAAGCACTTGACGCTTAAAATCGTCCTAGTTCGAGCCGCCGCCTTCGACGTTGAATATTTCTCCCTTGATATTTGTAATTTTTAGCTATTTTTAAGCACTTCTCAGCATCAAAACTCCGCTCTCAGGTTCATGCGGACGTGGTGGAGAGGAAGGGGTGATTACACCTAGTAAATTGGCTATCATTCATGTCCTCTAGGAGAGCTAGGCAAAAGGAGGGGAGTAGGCTAGCTCTCATCATTAGGCGTGCATAGCGCAGCTATCAATAGCATTGGGATCAAAAAAGAGGGGGGGGGGGGGGCAAACCATTCTCTTGTGGTATTAGATCTTGCTTGAGTAATAGCTTAAGAAGCGTAAGGTAATTACATGTAGTTATAAAGGCGGGATCTGGGCAGGAGGAGAAGTCTGCGAGAAAGCATGTCATGGAGTCGCTTAGGCTTCCTAAATCAAAAAGGAGGGCATTCTCGAAGGAGGTGGCATTGGAGTTGTAGATGATGGGGAAGTCATGCCGCCCATGGAGGGTGGCAACAAAATCCACGCCTACCCTATGAGGATACGCCATGAATGTGGGGTTGTTCCTCTCATAGGGTAGGGTGTTGCAAAATGCCATCCAGGCGAGCATGTTAATATCGCATATTCGCCTTCTCTAGAGAGGTTGGCAGTTGTAGCCCCTTATAGTGTGTGGCACCTTGAACACCTTGTCTTACCAAAACTCTAATTCCTCCGTGCCCCACAGAGTGGGGGTCTTTGCCCTATCTTCCAGCCATTTTTGGCCAGTCGACTACCAGCCACGATCACCTCCTCCATTATTTTAATTGGTAAGACCCTTCTCATGCTGTTAGGCATGAGGAAACTGAAAGTAAAAGGGTCCTTTTCGATTTCCTACTGTTCCCAAATTACCAGCTCTGCGTGGAATTGCGTTGGGAGGTCATCGGGGCATGGTGGGAGGGATGCGGATGGCCGCACAAGTGGTTTGGCTTGCAACTACCTTCTGGCTTCTTCCACTAATTTTCTCCGTCGCTTCTTGAGCATGGTTTGTCTGTCCGGGGGCAAGTCAAGTTGTTGTTGTTCCTGATCGTGCGGCGAGGGGGGTTGTGGGATTATTTCTTCGCTGGTTCTTCTTATGACAAATTCAATGTCAATGTCCTCCCCCTATCGGTCGTCTAGCTACGGCCCTTCCTCAAAGCCGAGTGCATCCGCCTCCTGGGGGGTTAGGCCGGCCAATAGCAGGTGCTTTCGTTGTTCTTCTAAGCCCAGCCTAACCTTCGCAAGTTGGGGTGGCATCTGTAGCCCCGCATGTAGGGCTCTGCGTGCGATGCTCAGTTTTTTCTACACCACCTCCAATGACTCCTTTCCCTCCAGCTGGGTTGTGTCCAGTAATGTGTTGAAGAAGGCGTGTTGCGCTGGGCAATGAAGGCTATCTGGGTGGCGTCCACTTTGCTTTCTGCCAAGATTTTTTCTTTCTCCACCAAGGCGAGGCGCTGCGCTAGTGCCTTCACCCGTTTCTCATTCTGCGTGGCCCATTCCTCGGCCCTTTTGCTCATTCCTTCCATGCTCTCCCCCTGCTTTTGTGCTAGGGTTACGAGCTTCTACTCCTGGGCTCTGAGTTCTTTGCTCATATTCTCGTGCTCTTTCCTTCCGAGGTGTAGTTGATCGGTCATGGACTTGATCTCTTTTCGTTGTTGTTCCCTCTCTTGTCTTCTCTCCTCTTCTTTGGCATTTAGTTCCTCCATCATTTGCTTAATGGTGGCGGTTTTTGCCTCCAGTTCCTTATGTTGCATCAAGAGGAGCTTGTATTCCCGTTGCATTTGCACAAGTTCTTGATTCTCATCCTCAAGCCTTTTTTTGTAGCTTTCTTCCATGTCTTCTTTTGCTTTCAATTATTGCTTGAGTTCAAATATTTGACATTGTTGCATGGCTATGATGCGGGTTTTCTCCAGTTGGAAAGCGGCCACTGACTCTTTCTCTGCCACCAACTCAACCACCGCCGTTCTCTTTTCCTCCTTCGCCCTCTCCAATTGGGAGAGTAGCTCGGTGATGTATTTGTTGTAACTCGTTGGTGGCATCATTGTTGCGTGGGTGGGGGTGGTTGAGGCCTCCACACGCGGATGCTTCTGGTCCTGCCTCGATTCTGCATCCGCGGCTGGCCTTTTTGGCCCCGTGGTCATGGTTTCTGTGCTCTTCCCTTGGGCCATTTCTTTATTGATGAAGTATTGCATCCAGGCCACAAGGTTGGAAACTTCCATGCTAGTGGGGATGCTAGGGGCGAGCATAGTGGGTTCAGTGGATGGTGCCATAAGGGTGGGGATAGGATTGAGGGGTGCTTTGCCGTTTCCTTCCAAGACTGCGGGCGGTGCGACTTCTGGTGCGTGCGTGCTGGAGCTAGGCTCTTCTTCCCTCAGCTGGTTCCAGGCTTCTGGATCATCCGCCCTGCATTGCTGCTCAATGGACCAGTGTGTGGCCTTGGCCAAGTCCTCCTCTTCCTTTCTTCTTAATTCCTCTTCCTCCTTCGCAACTCTTCTTTTTATTTCCTTTTTGGCCTTTTTGTATTCTTCCTCTAGTTTCTCTTTTTCTTCCTGCTCTTCTCTTCTTCTCCTTTCAGCCTCTTGCTTTGATGCCTTTTTAGCCCACTTGACTTGCTCTGTTGTTTCTTCTTCTTCCTGCTTCCTCTTCCTTTCTCTCTCCTCGGCCTCTCTGAGGGATTGTCTTTTTGCTTTTTCCAAATCTTCCTTCTCCTTCTTGCGGCCTTCATCCGGTTTCTTTTTCTTCTGCACTGCCTTCTTCTTGGTTTCCTTGACTTGCTTTTTGCTTTTCTGTTCTTCCCCTTCTTCCTCGGTCTCAGTCCTATCACTGGACCTCTCCTAGTGTTGATGAGGGGGTGACCTGTCAAGCGTTTCCCCTTTCCCCTCTTCTGCATCCTGTGTCTCTTTCATGGCCTCCTAGATTAGCGCTGTTAAAATGCTTCCATAGGCGATGAACGAGGCTTTGGAGGAGGCCTTCTTTCTTTCTGCAGCCTTAGACGCTGGGGATTCTCCTCCTAGGGGCATGCTTCCTAAAGCCAGCACTTTAGCTGCTTGGTCGATGGTTTTGCACACATAGCCGTTCCAATTGACTTCATGCAGGGTGTGAGCTGCCACATTCTCCAGTACCGACACACTGATTCGGTGCATCAATGCATTGTAGCGTTGGCTGGAAAAGAGCGCATGTATTAGTTTTGCCTACAACCTGGTTTCTGTGTCGAGGGTATCTTGGATGCTGATGCCATCGTTCGTTAGCACGTCCTCCTTTCTCATCCCCAGCATGGTGTACACATCTCTCTTATGCTTCTTTTCCATTTTTGGTTCTAGTCCCAGTGCCTTTTCCACCAAGGCGGGGGTTAAGCGAACCAATACTTGCTTGGCATTCCGTCCCCTTCATATTATGACGGTGCCACATTCGTTGTCGGGGTCATAAGACCTGAGAAATTTCACACAACTTGTGTAGTCGATTCTTGTGCGAAACTTTCTAGGTACTCGTTGAAGTTGCAGCTTTCAAAGACTCTCCTGGCCGCCTCTTCCTTGGCCACTAATCCTTCTATATTATGAATATTTTGGAATTTTAATTGGTTGTAGGCACGGCTCTCTAGGATGATGCTGTACTGTGCTCTCTCCTCTTCCGTGAATGGAAGCCGATGGGCATGGTCTCCTCTTTCGTCTGTTTCTCTAATAGCTTGAGGATGTCTTCATTTGAGAATAACTATCTGGCTGTGACAAAGGGTTCCCATTTGTAGGGAAGGGACAAAGCCTTCCCTAACCCTCTAGGTGTCACGACCATGGAAATACCACGAACCAAGCCCGATTTCTTACTGTATGACATAAGAAACTCATCACAAAGGGCTGGATCATTTGGAATTAGAGGGAGAGGAGTAGCCACAAAAGATGCAAGGCCAGCTTTCACAATCGGCTCAAAAGTCAGTAGGGAAGAATAATCCCTACTGATCAATGGGACGTACTGAACAAAAGGAGGTGTATGAGGTTCCATTCAAATAGTAAACACACAACACAACTCACAAACAAAAGAGATGTCTGCAAAACCAGTAGAGAGGATTAAAGATAAGATATCAACCAAAGGTTTGAATGAGACTCGACCAACTATCGCAAAAAACAAGGCATATCCTAGAAAAAAGATCGACATGGCCTCTAGACATATGCCACCAAAAGCTTCATGCTATGCAACAGACATGCACCCGAGACCCCATATCAGGCAGATAAAATGAATTCAGACCATACCCTTAACCATATAAATCAATCAAATCAAGAACCACACACAACATAACCAGAACACCATTGGCCATCAGTGACGAGAGAAGACCATTCTGAAGACTAATGTGCCCATCCCACAAAGTGTGCTTATTAACAAGGGAAAAAAGAAAGTGCAGTGAGGGAAATGATTTTAGTGAAGGGTTCATTTTGAAAAATTATTAAAAATGGGTAAATTTTTATTAGGTTGTAGACCTTAATAAGAAAATGGCAGTTCGTTTATAAATTGTTAGCTACAATTTATTAAGGTGAAATGGTGCTTTTAACGGATCCTGGATGTCGATACCTAGACTAGGTCTCTAAATGGAGATTCATTGATTAAGAAATTAATGTGTCTAAAGCGCTTTTCTTTTTCAACGCGTGCAGTTTTTGTAACGGCTGGTTCATTTTATTGAAAATTAAGGTGCCTCTAAAGCGCATGTAGAGTGCAAAGTGAACGGATGGTTAATTTTATTTCATTCAAAAGAAGGGGTGTTTAGCGCAGATACGAGTGCCATGGTAGTGATCAAGGTTCATTTTAGAAATTAATATGTGAATTTTGGGGTAGCGGAAAAAAACAAGAAGGAGGAAAAGAATTACCTAAGAGTGTGCGTGAATGTGTGCAAGGATACTGAATACGCATGTATCAGTCCCACAAGGCAAATGAATCTCAAAAGAGAAAAGCCAACAAAACTGAAAAATATTTAGACATTGTAAGCTTTGAAAAAAAAAAACAACACGTCTTTTTTCTTTTTTTCTTTTTTAAAAGCAAGAAACATGCTTTTTTCAAGAATTTTCCAAAAAATAAAACTTTGACCATGTTGTAAAGCATGTTTTTTTTTAAAAAAAAATTCAAAATAAAAGTAAAACGTGGATGGAATTTTATTTAAAATTTTGATATTTTTTATTTTTATTTACTTTTAAACAAAATTTCACCAATTTTTAATGGATTTTAAATGAATTCGAAAGTGTTTAAATTTTCATGTAATTTATTTGTGGAATTTCATCTTTCAAAAATAATTTAGAAAGTGTCTATTTGGTCAAAGGAATTTTCAACAATTTTTTGTAAATTTTTATGAAATTTTAGGAATTTTTATCTATTTTTTTTCAATTTTAATGTGTTTTTTAAAAGGGGTTTTTGACAAATTTTTAAATGAAAAATGAGTGCTCGGCTGTGTGTGAACAACAACTTATGCTCGGAGGAGCACACGCCACTGCATCGACAAGTCCAAACACGCATCTTCGCACATGAACACGGATCCCGGACTTCAACACGAGCACATCTATAATGTGCACGAACACCCTTATGAACACCCGCAAGCAAGGTGGTGGGACGAGGGGGTGGTGAGGACCCGTTGCTTGCACAAAAAGGAAGGTAGTGTAGTTATTAGGGTGGCGGCGGATTTTTTCGGGAGAATAGGGGCAAAGCGGGATAGATGAGTTTTTGCGAGAGAACGCGGGCCAAGGGGGGGTGTGTGTTTGAGGGGGGGTTGGGGTGGTGGGAAGGGGGGCTAAGGGGAAGGGTAGGGGGTGAGGTTAGGTTAATGGGGGTGGGGGGTAATTAGGGGGAAGGGGGGTTAAGGTACAGGGGGGTGGGGGTGAGGGCTAGGGATTGGGCAAGGGGGTTGGGGGGTGGCAAAGGGCAGGCGGGGTAGGGGTTCGGCAGGGGGGTTGGGGGGTAAGAAGGGATGGGTAGGGGGCGGCGTGAAGGGAGGAGGGGCGGCTTTGCATAGAAATAGACTTAGGAATAATGTTGTGATCATCAAAAGATTTGGCATTATCCCGCACTTTCCCTTTGCCATTTTTGCACCTATCATTGCGTATATTATGGTAATGTGGCCCTATGTGACCTTGTTGCCCACAATATGAGAAGTAAGAGAGAACTTAGGACTACAGGATGTACTACATGATTGCTTACGAGACTTAGACTTGCCCCTGTTGAGCTGTGAGTCTCTACTACGATTATTATTTCCATTACTATGTTATTTGCCTCTCACTATAAGTACATGAGATGTACAAGCTACAATAGCATTGTTTTTTAGTTGTGTTGCCAAACTTTGCTTATCATAGAGATCACAAATCTTACTCCATATGATAGGCAGCACCCTCAGTCTCAATTGCATTGAAGTACACTTACTTTGACAATGAAAAGATGATGGTAGACTTACATAGATCATCAAGATCTTTCCATTCAAATGGATCATAAGTTTCTACCTTTATGCCCTCCATTTCCAATGGTTTGACTTGGTTCTTGCACCAATACATGCCAAATTTGAGTATTCCAACACTAGAAGTTATTGCCATTCAACTTCTCTATATTGAAGATAATATTGTCATTGGAAGCATTTGAAGCAGCTGCCATTATGTCTGCCAAACAAAGAGAACATGTTTGCTATAATGATAGTAAATTAGCCCCAAAACCAAGCCAGAAAAAGTATAACAAGAGGAAGACTAAGACAATACACTATTGTCCACAAGCAGGAAGCAGTAGAGTGCTGAATATAAGTGTCTACTCTCGAAATAACTACACAAAACTAGTTTTCAACATGGCTATCCATACAACTATAGCAAATCAACATGTAATTGTAGGCAAACATGCAAAAGAATAAGATCCCACTGCTATGGAAATCTAGATAGCAACTAGGATGTACAATGCAACTAGCAATGTAGCATAAACCATCAAGTACCAAGGATTGCCAAAACACCCAAGGTGTTAGATACTTAGATACATATATCACAATGCATGCCAAGCATGTATCCACCATTGGCAACACACTAGCATTAAGCAGTATAATGTGTCCAAATCAAAGGCAAGTCAACCCCGCAGTCATAAACCCTACAATGACAGTATATGCATAAACCAAGAGAGTATAAGTGAGTCCCCCATTGACTTAAATGAATCGAGCTCTGCATAAAAATACCAAGAGCAAATCCAAAGTATCCAAAGTAGTGAACGAATATCAATGCATAGAGCTCATAGCTTTTGGGTACATGTGTGAGAAATCTGCCTTCCCTTATTCTATTTCCATGTAAATAACAAAGAATAAAGTGATAGTGATGGGCGCACCACCTGTAGTGTACATGTGTGTAGGCAATAAGTACAGCGTGGTGGCAATGGAGCCAAGCGGCGGCGGCAACGCATTCCACGGCAGTGTGGCAGATGGCAGGCAGCGGTGGAATGGGCTCAAGTGGCAGACCATGACGCCAATGGTGCGGGCCTACTCTATGGCGGCGCGACGATTTCTAGAGGGCGGCATTATCACGAGCGACAGGACAGTTGCTGGGGGGTGGCATTGTCCGAGGTGGCGCGACGAGTGCGAGCGGACGACACGATCCTGGGTGGCGCAATGGGTGATGGCGGGCGGCATTGTCCTAGGGGCAACAGCAAGGAACACGTGAGCGGTGGTTGATGGAGGGGGGAGGAGGGAAGGAAGAGGAAAGGAGGAAGGGAGGAAGGGAGGAGAGAGAAGGAGGGAAGTAGGAGATGGAGGGAAGGAAGAGGTGGGAGGGAGGGAGATGGCAGGGGCGAAGAGGTGGAGGGAGGAGGTGGAGGGGGAAGGGAGATGGTGGGGTGGCTAAGGAAAAAAGAAAGGGAGAGAGAGTGCTGAAGGAGGAGGGAGGAGAGGGGAGGAAGAGGTGGGAGGGAGGGAGAAGGTGATGGAGTTGGGGAGAGAGAAACAGAGGGAGAGAGAGAGAGAGAAAGAAAGAAAGAGAGAGAAAGTGAAGAAGGGGAGGGGAGGGAAACCATCGGGGAGGGGGTAAAATGTTTTTTTATAAAATCAAACAAAAGAATAAATAATAACAATAAGAAGAAAATAATAATAAATTAAATCAAGGGAGCCCGCCCCTCTCATCTTGCACATAAACGCGGGGCGAGGTTAAAAAAGTTTGTAGTGGCGGGAAGCAACGAGGGCCAGAACGGTGGCACAGGTGCGACGTCATGAGTAAAAATCAAAAAAATGGGTGGGCATGTGAGACGTGAGAGGCACCACAGGCATAAATAGACGGAAAATTTCAAAAAACCCAAACTGTGCGCCAAAGAGAAATGTTGTAAAAAGGAAAACTGGGCCGGAAGTCAAGGGGAAGACAGTAGAAGAATGCAGCGGGGTGTCTAGGAATAATTCAAGGCATTCACATGGAAAAAATACAAAAATCGGGCCTAAAAATGCATATGAAAATTAATATCGGAAAATCCAGGTTCTAAAATGAAGTGCAAAAAAAAGGAAAAATGTGTGAAAAGGTATGTCGGACATGCTTATCATGGCAGAACATAGTTTCAATGAAGGTAAGACTCGTTCACATGGAAAAAACCAAAAAAGTACCCCCGAAACGGAACACGAAAATTAATAGAAAAAGAACTGGGCGCCAAAACGAAGGGCAGTAAAAAGGAAGAATGTCCGAACAATAGTGTGTCATAGGATGGTCATGTTGGAATGCATTTTCAGGGGGTTAAGGGGCACACACATGGAAAAAGCAAGAAAATGGAGCTCAAAAACTCCAATAAAAATTAATAATAATAAATCCAGAGGTCGAAATAGGGTGAAGGAAAAATGAGAAAGGTGCAAGAAGGGTGGTCAGACAAGGCTATCTAGGCAGAATTGAACTCCAAGGAGAATAGGGCAGGTTCATATGGAAAAAGGTCAAAAACGTATGCAAAAACGGAACAAAACCACGCAAAAATTAATTACAAACAAACCATACGTCGGAATAATAGGGGAGTAAAAGGAAAAATGTGGAGGGGAAGGCGTAGGACAGGGATGGCATAGCAGATCAGCATTCTGAAACAATAAAGGAGCATTCACATGGAAAAACTTTCAATTGACGGGAATTGCTTCAAAAATTAATAATGCAAAAACAGTAAGCTGGAACAGGGGGATGTAAAAAGGAAAAGTATGTATGCAAAGGGACGAAAAGGGCTATAAAGTTGGATCAGGGGTGTGGTGAACATAGGGTGCATTCACATGGAAAATGAAAATTTTGCACAATAAAAGCAACCGCAAGGGAAATAGCCTCGACGACAGGGGGTATGAGGGTGGGTGGGGTGGGTGGGGAGGGGAAGGGAAGGGACCCCATCAGAGTAGAACTAGTATGTGGTAGACATGCATGATTAGGTAATGACATATGCAGGGGATATGCACGGCAAATGCGCAAGGATGTGTCCCCACATTGAAGACCTTGCCGATTAGAGTAGATTGATCGACACGGCCTAGGACTTGTCCACCAACTGGATGCTGACGTCCCCACACTTAAGACATAAGATACACTTGCAAATAGAAAGGTAGGGTTAGGAACACTTGGCCCATTCCGTAGATGGTTGAAGAGAACCGTGGTTGTTAATGTAGGAAGATCGAAGCCATCGGCAGGAGATACCACGGCTTGCCATAGAACACATCTAGCATGGTAGGGACCATACAGCAGCACCCAGGGAGGTAGCTTTGTCGATAGAGTCCGTCAATTCAAGTGTCGATGATGAAGAATAGAATTCTCAACACACTGGTACTCAGGAGGATAATAGAACAGTCGCTCGCCCCATGACGCACATCGCTCCATGAATAAACATGAAATCCCATAACACATGCCCAGTTTAGAATTAAAACAAGGAAAAAATGATTTGGAGGGAGTATTCTAGTGTGCCCAATTGATAATGTATTTGTGTGTTCCAACTATCTGGCATAGGTGCAAGTAGAAAGGCCAATGAGCCTTATAGTGCAGTGAATAGAACAAGGTGACGTGGCTTGTGATGGTGGCAAAGACCCATCTCATGGGTGCATAGGGAAATGAGAACATACTTGACTCCAATGTCATAATGTCCCTCAATCCGCACCTCTCAATGATTGTTTTGAGGACACACTAGTCACACTCAACCCCCCTCTGACTAACACTCTGTTGGAGAATACAGGAGGGCAGCCCGTTCCTTACACCAATTGAGGTAAACCTCACAATCAATTGTGTAGAGATTGTATGCCTTGTGCACATTTGATGGTGCAACTGTGCATCCCACTCTATGCCGACATACGGTGCAAGAAGGAAGGCCAGGGAGCCTTATAGTGTAGTGCACAAGAATAGATCATGCGTTGTGCATTAAGAGGCCCAACTCGTGTGTGTAGCACTCCATTCACACATCACACCTCTCATTGGAATTGAAGGGAAAGGACTGGTCACTCGCCCCACCCTCTGTCTCACACTTATTGATAGGTACAAATGGCAGACCATACTCACATCCCCATCCGGCTAGGATGAAAGCTTGCATCGCTCAAGGGGTTGTCAATGAAGATCGCTTTGTTGATTATTCTCATTAGGGTGTTAATGATAAGGTGTACCCAGAGAGGCAGCCAGCACATTTGGTACTTCGATGATTTGTATGAAAGATTGTCGGTTAAAGAGAGTCAGCCGGGACTGATGAAGTTGCAAGGACAGCGCACCAAGGGAGGTGGCTTGAAATTGTATCTAAAGAAGTTCTGGTGGTGAGTCAACTATCCAAAACTGTGGGGTGTTACTACATTTTCCACAGCTAGCTTCCCGCCCATGGGTGGTTACCACCTTTTCTTGGAATAAGGCCTGCTATGACAAGGAATTGCTTCCTTTTCTCCCATATCAGTTTTTTTTTCTTTTTTCTTTTTTTTTCTTTTGTGTCCTACTCCCGAGGGTGTTTCCACCTTTTTCCAAAGAGTAGGTTGGCATGACAGAGACCTAAGCCATTTTCTCCCATGGCCGATATATCTTTTTTTTTCTTCTTATGTTTTTTTTCTTTAATAAAGAGAATGGTAGAAATACCATATATCAGGACCATCCACATCACCATTGCTGGATCAAACGAGAGGAGAACAGAGTAAGGATGGGAGGTGTTTGGGAGGAGCTTAGCAGAATGAGACCGCCTCATGAGGAAGATCATAAGGGCTATCAGAAGTGCAAAGAGAAGGACAGTGCGACATCCAAAAGGGAAAGGGTGGGTCGAGTGTGATTGTTAAGATCCCCAGGGAGGGAAGTACTTCTTCAAGCAATAGCCATTGATCAGAAAGGAATCATTAGAGGCATCAACTATCTAGACTTGAACGGAGCCATTCGGATTAACAACAAGTACCTTATAAAGACCCATCCAACATTGTTGAAGCTTGCTAGGAAACTTGTCAAATCGAGAATCATAGGCCAGGACAAGATCACCTTCTTTGAACTCATTGTGCTTGATGAAACTGTCATGATAGGCCTTGTGTCGCACTTGAGTAGTTTCCATGCACTGTAGGGCCATCTACTGAATCTCATCGAAACATTCCAAATGCAATAGGCAGTGCTAGAGAGACTCATCATCTCCGAGGCATTCTTTGACTACCACTCGCAAAGAGTGCAACTCCAGCTCAACAGGAAAGATGGCTTCTATGCCATACACCAATTGGAAAGGAATTTGTCATGTATCTACCTTATAAGAGGTTCTGTATGCCCAGAAGGCCTCTATAAGTTGATCATCCCAATCACCACGATGTGCAGAAATTGTCCTTTTCAGGATCGAACAGAGGATGCGATTGGTAGTTCTGTCAATTCTTCCATGGTTTTGTTAAGGAAATGAGTACCTTTGTCACTTACAAGCTCTAGGGGACTACCAAAACGGGTGATGATATTCTCATACATGAACAGGGCTACGCTATTTCCATCATCCCACTTCAGAGCTTTAGCTTCACACCACTTGGTTACATAATCCGTACATACTAGGATGTATCTATTTTACTTCTGTCTGGTGGGCGGATCAATGGGACCCACGAAATCAATCACCAACTTCTCGAATGGCTTTAGGGGGAGAATAGGCTGCAATGACATGGCATTGGATTTGCTAGGCTTTCCCATTCACTGACAAGCATCACATCTCTTGCATTAGTCATAAGCGACCTTATGGAGGGTCGGTCACCATGGTGCATTTTTGCTTTGCTAGTCCAAATTGATTTATGGCACTTAGGATGAGAAGAGGAAGATGTATGTAAAGGATTATACAATTGGATTCAAGGACTCAAATCTCATCCTAGGAATGTTGAGCTTTCCAAGTATTGCATTACCCTTGATATTAAAGATCTATGGTTAAGAGTAGGGGACTAGGGGTATTAGTGACATAGATAACCTACCATGGCAATTGGATGCCACTAAATCACCTTGTGTGTGTCAAGTGTGCTTGTGCATTTTTTCTTCCCTTTCCAAAAATTAAGACCTCTATGTGCAACACTATATCTTTACATAGTGCTTCTTACACGTGTAAAGTAAAAAGGCTACTATGAGTTGAGCACACTTGATCCTTGAGTTCAAAATTTTATACACATCTATAAGAGAACAAGCATCAAAGTAGTGATACGTTTTCCAAGTCTTCGCATAGTACTTGTTGAAAGTACTAAGTTGAACACTTGAAGCATGAGTTGGATTGTTACATGAGTTGGGTTGTCAAGATACTAAGTTAAGAGAGAGTCATACATGATTTCTATGAGATTAGAATGATACACAAGCAAGGTTGACGAGGTTCTAGGTTGAGTGGCAAGTCATACATACTCTTGTAAGCTCATAAGATGAAGGAAATGGGAAGGCCAAGCTAGCTCTGCTTTGCTTTTCTCGTGTTCATAATTCTTCTTCATTTGTGGTAGTTTACACTACCGATCGCGATCGCATGATGCCTTACTCCAGAAATAGACTAGCCAATTTACAGGTTGTCAAATTTAATGCAATGGATCCCATAGAAGGAGATCAAGACATCCTCTATTGAATCCGCAAGGCAGGGAGCAATGGAGACGGTTTGTCTCTTTAAGAATTATGTACCCACCAGCATACTCACGACACAAACCCACCTCTTGGTGCATCTTGTAGATAAAGTGGAGATTGCGAGACCTATCCATACACGATGGATGTTCTTCTTGGAGAGTTTCATGAAAACCCTGAAAGGCTTTGTGTGACAACAAGCTCGGTCAGAAGATAGCATAGTTGAAGGTTGGTTGGTGTCTGAGGCGTTAGTGTATATTTCATAGTGGCTACCAATGGTGTCTGAGGAGTGGAAATTCTTAAGGGGACGTAGTCCAAAGATGACCACATTTTTTATAAGCTATCATATCTAGATTTTATATGAGACAACTAATCTAACTGTTTCAATGTACAATACAAAATATATAGTGCAATGTGGGTCGCGCAGGTGAAATTTTTACGCCGAGCGCATCGATAAAATGCACTTCACAATGGATTGTAGTGTCATGGCAAAGTTCGAGCAAGAGAGACGAGGGGCGACCTATGAATCCAAATATCGTTATAGATAGGATGGAGTATTTTGGAAACTTGCAAGTCCATCTGGATGTCTCAAAATAGATTCCGAAGGAGCTGGGGCAAGGTAATTTTCTATCCAAACCCTTGACAACCTCGATGGTGGTATGTTGTACCTTCAGCTTCCCAAAGTGTAAGAGTGTATGCTAAAAGAAATGTTCCCAACGTAGATGAGGACAATATGTAGATGGAGGGGTTGATATTACAAGGGGTGGAGATCGAAGATAGCTTGGAGTATGTAGAGGAGGAAGAATCGGGTAACGATGATGGAAAGACAGGAGGCCAAGAATTATTTGAGAATGAGGTGGACTCATCCTTTTGTGGTAACCTATCTATCGACCTTCCAGCCTTTGCGGAGTTATGCCAGGAGATTGACATGGAACCATAAGCTACGTCATACTTGCAGCATCCGCCTACATAATTAATTGATGAATCACTTATAAGGGTATTTAGAATATGTATATTAAGTAACATCATTTTTCCAGAGTTATATTATCGTGCTTTGCTTGAATCTTTATATTGACTATGCTAACATCACTTTTTGTTTGTGCATGTGACCTTTGACGATATTTTGGAGAGCACGATGAGTCGAGGGATGAGCGATGAGGAGTCGTAGGATATATTTATACGTATATCTCCAGATCAGATGGCTCGATTCAGAGATATGGCATACACAAGCAACTGTCTTATACACCATCATGCCATTCCATTAGATCTACATCAGCACGCTTTGATGCTTTTATTTCCACTAGTAGATGAGGTTGATGCTCCAAACTTGGGCCGAATAGAGGGAGTGGTTCTAGGGGATGCTACTGCAAAGACGTGGATGTAGTGAGCTCGTGGTTGGCTCGAGATACATGTGCTACTTCGCTCTCATGCAGGTTGTTTGAGAGAGGGTGGCTCAGGTGGTTGTTGTGGAGGTACTGACGTAGTGTCTCCGTCTCATCGTTTTGGTGGAGTTGTGATCACCCGTAGGATTTGTCACACCTGTGGAGACGTCTACTCCAATGACTCCAGCTTTTGCTCAGTCGTCCACAAGTGGTACCCCTATGGGTGCTACTCCGAGAGATGCCACCCCCGTGGGTACACCAGATGTACAAGGGTCTCCTAGTTATGCCCAAGAGCGCAATCGTAGGTGGGAGAGGACACATCTTAGACATACCCCAGAGAGATATGGATACCTTGTAGATGACATGACATGAGTCGTGATCATAAATGATGAGGAGAGGAGGCTGATGGCTCGTATGAGAGAGTTATACCAACAAGTTTTTCGACACAACGTCTTGGACCATTGGAAGAACATACCCAAGGGGAGCAAAGACTACATAGTAGTATCCTTGCATGTGGAGTTTTCAGTACCCACTACGGCAAAGAGGTTTTCCACAGGCTAGATAATGGAGTGCATGCATGCGTACATGTCACACAGATGATCGAACACACGCAAGGCACTTAAGAGTGGCGCCTCAAAGCCCGAGTGGCTTGACACATATGAATGGTGGAGACTCAGGCAAGAGGCTATAGATTCTTTGGGATGTTGGAGATAGTAGCACAAGGCAACGAGGGCAGGATTGGAGACAAGGGTGGTCCATCATCTTGGGAGTGATAGTCACATGACTCATCTGGAGGACTTTGTAAGTTTTTCTTTTATTCTTCTCACTTTCTTTTTTGTAATATCACTTGTATTGACAATCGTGTTTTTAAGAGTTGTATTTTACATTCTTTGCAGCACTTCATTACAAACCGTGATCCCACCAGCCTAGAGACTCGATATGCAAAGAGACACGGTCCCACTACTGCATTGATGGATAGATTGTATGCACGCGGCGGCCCAATAAGTCACTTATCTTTCTTGTCCCTAGTTACTATTTTTATTAAAATGCATTATGTATAGTGGACTAATGTGTAGTTTTTTTTTTCAAAATCCGTTCGATACTCCTTTGCATCGGGATGAGCTTTCGGATGGCGAGGATCTATAGCTCGCACTTGGATTCGTGGAGCGCACATCCTCTTCCTTTTTTATTTTATGGTTTATGCATGCATTTTCTATGTACTATGTTATTATTATCCTTTGTATCTTGCCATGATTCCATGAGTTTTCATAAGCAATCTTGTATTTATTTTATGTTAGTATATTTTGCACTCATTTTGACAACCATTGTACACTTAACATGCAATCCATTTGTAGAATGTAAATACAGCACATAGTGGTACATGTGGAAGGGCCCTGCCACAATTTTTTTCTCTGTAACTGTCACTATTAGCATCACAAATTTATTTGCATGCGTCGCTATTAATGTCGCAATATGCGTCGCAAACTGTCGCTATTGGCATCAGTATTTGCGTCGCTTTTGCGATACAAATAAGGACACAAATATCAACGTTGATAGTGACACCAATAGCAATGGTCATATGGAGACACTAATATCGACGCATTTAACGACACATTTTACGCTAATCTTGCTTCCTCTTATTATTATTATTATTCTCTTACTTCTTCTTCCTTACAGAGCTTGTGTAGTAATTGAGGGAAAGGAGACGGGGGCCCAGGATCATAGAGCTATGGAGACGAGCCTTCAACGAATAGACTACAATGAAAAGGTAAATTGGTGAGTACACTACACTTGTTTGGAGAGTTGCTAGGTAAGTGGTAGCCATAGCCACATTGCTCGAAACGCTTGAAAAGCAGTTCCCAAGCCCAATGGTCTAACTTGCAAGAGTGAAGACTTTTTGGTTCCATTGCTTGGGCATATGGAATTGAGCAACGAGGCACATACTCTCTATGTTACGCAATGGAATAGGAGCTCGCACTCTGAAATGGTGAGCGGATTAGCATAGAATGGACAAATTCGAAACGGTTTAACTTGCAAGAGTGAGAACATTTTGGTTCCATTCCCGGAGCATATGGAAACAAGAAATGAGAAACATACTCTTGATGCTATACAATGGAATTGGAGCTCGCACTTCGAAAGGCTGAGCGGATTAGCATAGAATGGAGAGCAATGGATTTGCTCACGAGTGTTGGTAGCTTTTTTGTGGTTGGGACGAGGAGTGTGTGTGTACTTGATTCCTTGTGTTGAGAGAGAGAGTTCGTAGATGTGCTTTCTCTCCATAATCATCTCCTACCCTTAATCAAGGCCAAAGAGCATGAAAGCGGCCGACTAACAATATAAAATCTGTCGATGGTCTATTAAGGTCAAACAACAAACAATCAACCGAGCAGCATCTTTGATGGCCGTATAGGGCCACTCGTTATGCTAACATGCAATCGGACGGCCTTCATAGCCCATTCGGACGGTGCCTCAACGTGGCCGTGATCGGACGGCTACGTGGGATTGTCGACATGCAAGTTGCCATTCGGACGGACGTGAGGATAGTGGCTTTTAATTAAAAGCTTTGCTTTTTGTGCTTTTTTCTTGAAACAAATCAACCAAGCCTTCGTCGGCGGGCCCACTCGAGCGGCGACTCCAAAGCTTTTTACAAGCTTTGCCTGCATGTTTATCATGGGCAATATCTTGTTGGTCAGTTCCAACACCATTTCTTGCATTTTCATGAGTATTTACAGCAGGTATATACTGCTATCCCATTCGGCAGAAATGACTGTCTAGAAGGTATATCCTCCCTAAAAACAACCCTCTTGACTTTTCAGTCTTCTCGAGCTGCTTATGCATGCAATCTTCATGCAAGATTACATCATTGATGTGTACTATCTTTCTTTTCTCGGGATCCCAAAGTCTATACCCCATCTCACCCTCGTCACCATATCCTAGGAATATGCATTTACAGGACTTTGGTTCCAATTTGCCGCGTCCTTCTTTCTGTATGTGCACAAAAGCTTCGTAGTCGAACACTCGCAAATGAGCATAAGAAGGTGGCTTTCTCAACCACTCTTCTTGAGGGACTCGCCCCCCCAAAGACCTGTTCGGTGACCTATTAATTAGATGAATGGCTATCATAACAGCCTCTGCCCAAAAGCCATGGGGTAATGCAGCATGAGACAGCATCGTACGGACCTTATCCTGTATGGTTCGATTCAAGCGCTCTACAACATTTTGGGGTCGATTATGAGGGGCAATGAACTCCCTCTTTATCCCCTTGCTATCACAAAATGCCTCAAAGGCTTTGGACACATACTCCCCACCGTTATTAGAGCGAAGACACTTAAGTGTCTTATCAGTCTGGTTCTCAACCAATGCCAGGAATTCCCGAAACTTGTCAAGCACTTCATCCTTACTACGAATAGGGTAAACCCATACCTTCCGAGTAGCATCATCAACAAATGTGACAAAGTATTTCTTTCCTATTAGAGATAACCCTAGCATCTGGCATACATCAAAATGTACTAACTCTAGAGGCAAAGATTTCAGTGAAAGAGACTTTTTATGATATGTCTGCGCATGCTTACCATAAACACAATGGTCACAATGCTCAAAATCAGCATAATGAAAACAAGGCAAGTAACCCAAACAAGAAAGTACTCTCATTCCTATTTGACTTATGTGTCCCAACCGACCATGCGACAAGAAAACACTTGACTACTCAGTCATAGCAACAACATGGTCACGCACACTAGATACATGGACATGATACAAAGTATCACTCTTTGAGCCTTTGCCAATAATCCTAGATCCTCTATAGATCTTCAATTTCCCATCGCCAAATGTGGTATGAAATTCATCGTCATCTAGATGTCCAATACTAATCAAGCTCTCCTTGAGCTGAGGTGCGTGCCTTACATTCTAAAGAGTGAAGACAAATCCATGCTGAAACTGCAGTTGCACACTGCCAATGCTTGCAATATCACATGCATAATTGTCCCCAAGATGAGCAACACCATATCAACCTCGTGTAAAGTTTGTAAACCACTCATGGTGAGGGTGACATGAAAAGAGGCACCTAAATCCAAAATTCAAGTGTGCATGTCATCATCCGTATTGCCTATCAAAGTATGTGCATTGAAAAATGAAGAGACGAAGAGTACATCATTCCCATTGTCACTCTCATGACTAACTACATTCACCACTTCGATCTTTACATTGCTCTTCTTAGCAGGCTAACTCTCTTTCTTCTCTTTCTTACAGTCATCCGTCTTCTTGCCCTTCCCTTTCTCTTTCTTCCATTTATAGCAATCACATTTAAAGTGACCCTTCTTGCCATGGTGATGGCATTCAACATCCTTACCATATGATTTACTATGTCCCTTGCTATCAGATTTGCCTTTCTACTATGATCTGCCTCTAGTATGCAAAGCACTAGAAGATTTATTGGATGCATTGTTCTACCGATTCATTTCTTCCATGAGTAGAGTACTCTCTGCATCAGCATACAAAAGCATAGCATTAGAATTACTCATAGCAGTCCTAAAGGTATCCCAGCTCTCTGGCAGAGTGCAAAGCAAGAATATAGGTTTGAACTCATCATCAATATTGAACTTCAAAGCAACAAGTTGGTTAAAAATAGAGTTAAACTCACTAAGGTGAGTAGACATTGCAATACCCTCTTTCATATGCAAATCCATGAGTTTCTTCAGCCAGTTGACTTTGCTTGCAACACTCTTCTGGGCATACAATTCTTCCAATCGCTTCCAAATGTCATAAGCAAAATCCAACCCTTCAATGTTAAATAGAAAGGCATCAGATTTCGATGGCTCAATGGTCGAGCATACAAGCTCATTCAGCTCATCCCAATTGTCCTACTCTATATCAACTGGTTTTGTTCCCTTTACTTTAGTCAGCTTTGTTTGCTTCTTCTGCAACAAGATATTATAGCACTGATTTTGCCAAACTGCAAAGTTGTGTGCTCCTTCAAGCTTTTGATATGCATAAGATGATTGTCATTGCTACTGATAGACACGATTCACAATCAAATAACTGTATGACAGTAAATGACAACTAATGCCAAGCAATGGAAGCTCCAAAATCCACTCAGTAGTATGTTAGGAATATCCCCAAGTATGTAGCAGCAAGAACATGCATCAATTCATTGCCCAAAATGGCTCAAAAGCATTCAATGATAGTAAACATACCAATTTCCTAACAAAAACAAAGCGCAGTCCTAAAATTCCTGACAATACAGGTGGATGTCTTGCAATTCAGGAGTTCAATCTTGAAATTCATGACAATGCAGGTGGTTGTCGGCAATTCAAGAGTGTAGTCTTGACATTCAAGAAAAATCTATCCTGAAAATTCAGAACTGAAATAACCTCTCAGACTAACTGAGATTGAGGTCTAAAGATCATGCAAAGCTACTCAAAACATCAACAAATTGCATAGAAACATCAAAAATTTCTTGATAGTGGGGTATGCTATTTGAATATGCATGAAACTATCCTGAATGTACAGTAGTAGACCTGTAGGTAAAGCTGATCCAAAAATGAGCTTTAATCACTGCTCAAATGTATTTCGAAATCAAATCCAAGCATGTAACATCAACCATAAGCATGAATACATGGTTTAGAATGCTCGAGACCAAGTCTAGAAGCAAGATATAATGCATATGCAATCAAAATGTCATTCAACCCTATTATTACAGTAGTCAAATATGTATGCAAAATGAGCCAAATCCTTGCCACAAAATGGCTTCAAGACTATGCCACATGGTTCCCAAAGCATTCAACATCAAGATACATCCAAATAGCTATCATATGAGCATCAATCTCAAGAGATTAGGTGCTGCCC
This sequence comes from Lygodium microphyllum, assembly GCF_053477565.2. NCBI lineage: Eukaryota > Viridiplantae > Streptophyta > Polypodiopsida > Schizaeales > Lygodiaceae > Lygodium > Lygodium microphyllum. The sequence goes on along the minus strand of NC_141153.1, from coordinate 40,141,230 downwards.
TATTTATTACAGATATTAGTATTGTGTATTTCAAACGTGAAATTGAATGTATATCAGTTCCAAGTGTAATACTACACTTCAATACTCAATGCTAAGCATTAGATGCAAAGTCTGGAGCACAACCATGATGCCAAATGAAGAGGAGCAACTCTATTGTATGTCCTGAGCATGCTGAAAACTAGATCTGCATACCCACTTTGATGACACCTTCAGTCTTGAAGAGATTGGAATGCTGGTCCAAGTATTGGAGATGATGGGGAGGGTCCCCAAGTGGCCAATGATGGCTGCCAATAAGCTCAAATGAAGAGGGAAGCTTCAAGCGTCAAGAAGAAGCTTCAAATCTTGTTGCCCTGCCTTCAAACTCTTCACAGTGAACTCTTCTTCGACTTCAAGCTCCTGCACTTGAAGAAATAGCAAGCTTTTGATTGCCTGAACCAAGCTTTGATACCACTTTGTTGAGCTAGCTATAATGGAGCTTCTATGTAGAGATGCAGGTTGAGAGAGAGAAGAGCCAGAGACACACGATTTGTGGTACTGAAGAGTGTACCTCAATAATGATTTTAGATAGATATATGTACTATGTTAGAAGAGAGAGACAAACTCTTCATATTCCATAGTCCATATAACTAAGGTGAATACAACACTTTAAGGTCTAAGGTCTGTAAGACCATTCACACCAAGTACAGACCGACTTATTTAATGTTCGCATGTGGTACAGTTGGACAAGCTAAGTGTCGATACACACAACCTAAAGATAGTGAAGCTGAGCTTGAAGTCTTAACACTCTCCCTCAAGTTCAAGACATCTGTACACCAAGTAGCTATCTAAAAACACTGAACTTATCTTTACCCAAAGACTTTTTAAAGATATCTACAGCCTACTCATCTATCTTCACATGCATAAGGTCTACTTTCCCTACAAGAACCATCTCTCTAATAAATGATAGTGTACCTCAATGTGTTTAGTTATGGCATGGTATACTGGATTCAATGCCAAGAGTACACCACTGAGATTGTCACATAATAAAGTCACTTGAGCATCCCCCTGTATGTCCAAATCAACCGTAAGCTTGAGCAGCCATGCAATCTCACATGCTGCCAGTGCAGCACCCATGTACTTTGCCTCAGTGCTAGACAATGCAACTGTTGGTTGCTTCTTGCTGCTCCAACTAATCATTCCACTTCCAAAGCTGGAAGCATAACCACTCATAGATCTGCGATCATATGAGCATCCTGCCCAATCTGCATCTGTGTATCCAACTAGTGTCAAGGGCTTATCTTTAACATAGAACATGCCATAATCTATAGTGGACTTAACATATCTCATAATCTGCCTAACAACATCCATATGTGGCTTCCTAGGCTTCTGCATGAACTGACTTATGAGCCCAACTACATAACTCAAATCATGCCTTGTGATGGTTAAGTAGATCAAGCTTCCAACCATCTACCTGTACATAGTCACATCATCAATTTCAACTCCAGTGCTAATGTCCAACTTGACATTTTGATCAAGAGATATATCCAATGGTTTACGTTCAGCCATGCCATATTTCTTCAGCATTTCCATGGCATAGTGTTTCTGCATTAGCCATAAACCATTTTCAACCTTAATCGCCTCAATACCCAAGAAATACTTTAGTTCACCTAATTCTTTCATGTCAAATTCAGTTTTCAACATCTACATAACATGTTGTATCCCCAAGTCATCATCACCAGTGATTATCAAGTCATCAACATAGATAACTAGCACTACCAAACCTTTGTCTGTCTTTTTCGTAAATAGACTATGATCAGCCCTGCCAATAGTAAATCCCAAACTCTGCAAGTAATACTAATCCTTGCATGCTAGGCTCTCGAAGCCTCTTCAGCCCATATAATGCTTTTTTCAGTTTGCATACATAATGTTAAAAATCAAGGTGTATATACCCTTCAAGCTGATCCATATAAACATCCTCTTCCAAGTCACCATTGAGGAAAGCATTTTCACATCCATCTATTGCAATTTCCAACCTTTAGCAATAGCCAATGTAATCATTGTTCATATGCTTACCATCTTGGCAACAGGGCTGAATGTTTCCTCATAGTCTAACCCATACTACTAAGCATATCCTTTAGCAACCAACTTGGCTTTATACCTCTCTACATTGCCATCCAACTTGCATTTAATCTTGTAGACCCATTTGCAGCCAATGGTCTTCTTTCCTTCTAGCAATGGCACAAGATCCCAAGTACTATTCTCAGTCAAAGCATCTATCTCCTCATCCATAGATGTGCATCAATTTTTATCCATCATTGCTTCAGCAAATGTAGCAGGCTCTTTGACCTCTGTCACCTTTGTCATACAAGCAAAATGCTTTGTAGAGTAACCATTGTAAGTCAACCTATCCACAAGGTACTTGACTCTCTGCGATCGTCTAAGGTGTGGTACACTACTTGATTCCCCTCTCTCATGAGGTGAAATGTACGTGTTCTTCCTAGTACCATGCGTATACACTGTCAGAATACCAAGCTCACTGTCTAGAGTGTCAATCATTCATAACCTGAAGTCATCCTACCAAGCTTCATCACACCAGATGTATCATCAATGACTTTTTCTTTTCCTTTCTGTCAACCACATCATACCTCCCCCTCACTAACATAGTGGTTTCAGTGGATAGTGAGCCAGAGCTCTGCAATCTCCCTGTGCATGGAGATACCATTGTACCACTAGGGCATGTCAATGCAGCACTATGCAAATCAATTGTAGATACATGTGTAGAAGGTGTATCTGATAGCACTATAGCCGGTGATACATACCAAGAGGCCATCTCATCAAAGATGACATCTCTGCTCACTAATGTATCCCTAGTAGAGGGATCATAACATTTGTATGCCTTCTCCTCTTGTGAATATCCAATAAAGATACACTTATGTGCTTTCGAATCCAACTTTTTCCTTTTCTCATTAGGTATGTGCACATAAGCAAGACAGCCAAATACTTTCATGTGATTGACATCAGGCTTGTAGTCATACAACTTCTCAAATGGTGTTATCTCATGAATACTTGTAGTGGAAGTCCTGTTCAAGATATACATGGCTATCATAATAGCCTCAGCCCAATAATAGAGCGGCATACTCTTCTCATTCATCATTTCCCGAGTAGCTTCCATCAATACCTTGCTCTTCCATTCAGCTACCCCATCTGTTGTGGAGTGTAGCTGCATGTAAGTTGCCTATGTATACCATTTTCAGCCAAAAAACTATCAAACTCATTTGACACATACTCCCCACTACTGTAAGATCTCAAGCAAGAGATGTAGCAATCAAATTCCTTTTCAACCTGCATTTTAAATTTCTAAAAAACAACAAACACCTAATCCTTTGTTTACAGTATATAAACCCAAGTATAGCAACTAAAGTCATCAATGAATATCACATAGTACTTATAGCCTCCCATAGATGCATTATGAGCTGGCCCCCACACATTAGAGTGAACTAACTACAATGGTTGCATACTATTTCTTACATGCCTGACAAATGGCAACCTCGATTGTTTACCAAATTGACAAGCATCATAGACATGACCAATATCTGTATACTGAAACTTGGGTAAACCTATCACAAGCTATTTCTTCTACATCATTTGCAGCCGCTAAAGATTAACATGTCCCACTCTCTTATGCCATATTTCCAAGTCTCTAACTATGCCAAAGCCATGGGCAAACATTGCTGATTTCAACTGTGGAAAAGTTGCATCAAGAGTAAGCATCCTGCCATTCATATGACCACGAGAAATCAATTTGCAGCCATTACCAAACTCCTCAATGAAGCATCCATGCTTGTTAAATCGGACCTGCAAATTCTGCTCAATCATCTCACCCACATATAATAGATTTTTAGTAATTGACATGACATGTAATACATCATGTAAGTTCTTCTTTCTGCCATCATGGATTACCAAAGGTATTTTGCCTTTATGTTCTATGCTATGTTGCGTGTCATCCCCTGTGCACGTATAGCCATTCCTTTCAGGCACCATGTCAATAAACCAGCCACCATGAGGTGTCATATGATTTGATGCCCCCGAATCAATGTACCAAACTGCATCCTCACAAGACTTCTATGTAGCCATGTCTTTCACATATGTCATGGCAAACAGTCTATCCACAGAAGTATCATCTGTCTGACTGGACGAAGCATAATGTCCATGCCGCTTGCCCTTTTGATTACCCTGCTTCTTCCAACAGTCCTTCGAAATATGACTATACTTTCCACAATAGTGACAATCCTTATCCTTATTAGGATTGTGAGATGGGCATTGCTGCTACCAGGAGCTTCTGCCTCTAGGGCTAGATCTCCCCTTGCCTCTGAAATTTCCATCTCGTGCATTTGAACCCTGCTGGTTATTATGGGCATAGGATACATTTTGATGGCCTCCTCTGCCAGAACCATAACCTCTACCACAACTGCCACGGCCACGTTGATTCGAATAAAATACAACATCCTTGTTCTTGGAGTTGCTAGAACCTATAGCCAATCCAAGTTTAACCTCTTCATGAATAATCAATGCAACCAGCTCATTGAAATCCAACATTTTCCAACCAACCTTGGTGTGCTCGTCTTTGATCAGCTGTAGGATTCCTCTTTGGAATTTCAAGTTCAGCTTCAACACCTGTCACCAAGTCCCAATATCCTTTACCTGTCAAGAAGTTCTCCATGCGGAACTTCCATATGGCATAATTATTGCTATTAAGCTTTTCTGCCAATATCTAGGTTATATTGTTAGTTCTATTTGCATTTTCCATGTTGCAAACAATGCCTGACTACCTACAAGCCAACAAGTCTAGCTGACTAACTGCAGACTTTGACTGTTTATGACAATTTTTTGCAACAACTTCACTGTTAAAACTAGAGTATTTCAGCCCATCAACATCTCAAAACCATCCACAAACATGTGGCATAACCTGTAGATACATCAATCAATACATAGATCATGTAGTTGCTTTATCTTTGTCTCATGCAACCTTACTGTCAGAGTACATACATGCAATGTGAAATCTGTAAGCTGTCAGTGACATGGCTCTGATACCATGTTAGAAGAGAGAGATAGAAAGAAGGATTGGAGCAACTGAGAGGAGCCGTATGCTCTCACTCTCCTTCTTCATATTCCATAATACATATAACTAAGGTGAATACAACACTCTAAGGTCTAAGGTCTGTAAGACCATTCACACCAAGTACAGACCGACTTATTTAATGTCCGCATGTGGTACAGCTGGAAAAGCTAAGTGTCCGGTACACACAACCTAAAGATAGTAAAGCTGAGCTTGAAGTCTTAACATACTATGTACAACCTGGCCTGTACGGGTGGACACGGGCACTACCCTTTATCCCAACACAATCATCCTCATCCATATTATTACAAATCCTATGCTAGCATTGCAACTCTAAAATGGGTCTATCTAATCTTATCCTACTTTGACTTATCAAGCCAATTTGAGAAGTGACATTTTTCCCTTTGACCAAGTCTTGGAAAGGATTTCCATTTATGCATTGTTCTTGACCTCAAGGAAGTTGGGAACGTATTGAAAGTGGGCTTAGGCATGCTCGAATCACTAATAGCTTAGGCCATGTTAGATATTGCACCCACAATAGTTAAACTTAGGACATAACCACATTTCATGAAGAACACTTGCCATTAATGCATAAGGACCCAACCATCTTGTGGCAACATGTTAATAAGACATAGGGCACTCCATCTTGCACATGCACTAAGGAAAATCCTTGTAGGTTTTGAGAGGGGCACTCAAACACACCATAACACACACTTAGCTTGCAATTAGAGTAGTCACTCAACCTCCCTATATCCTAGACACAATCATGCACTTAAACTGAGGAGATGAGAAAGATCAAAACTCATCCACCATCTTGGGACAAGTATCAACTTATCAAGCCACATATACAACACCTAGACCTCTTAAGATCTTAGTAATTGGTCACACGATTTGAATATCTTTCCAATAATATCACTCCCACCTAGAGGGGACTAAAAGTGAGCTTGATGGTGAGTGAAAGAGACCTCCTTGGGAGAAGGGAATCATGATTGACAAATGGTCATATGCACAATCATAGATTCCCACACTCACATAGCTACCCATGCAATCCTAGATGCTCTCATGTTAGGTTTAACTTGCCAAAACCAAGTCACAAGGTACACACATTGCAATTAAGCCAAATTCTCCCCTTTTACATGCACATCTTCAACCTAGGAGTTGCCATGCTTTTCAACATTAACTAGATCATTCATAATCCACACACAATAATGCCAAACCCTAGGGTATGTCACTCTTAATACCTACACATCACTCTAGTTATGCATTACCACACTAGCCATGCCCTTTCCCTAACTCCACATTGTAGTTCCATGGTCATCTCCTCAAGCACATACACCTAGACACAACCCAGGAGAGCACTTATTTTTTACACTCACAATACATAGTAGGGTTAGGTACATGGGACAAGCCTAGGTCATAGAAAGTTACCTCACATAGGAGAGCACTTATTTTTTACACTCACAATACATAGTAGGGTTAGGTACATGGGACTACCCTGGGTCATAGAAAGTTACCTCACATAGGACCACTAGATGCCTAGAAGGACTCTTGAATCATGAACTAGAGCACCACACATAGCACCATTTGAAGATTCATGAGTCTCCATACATCACAAGACCCTAGTCACAACTACATTCTTGAAACCATCTTCAACCATATCTCCACGCTTTAACTAGTTGCTTTGGGGACACTATGGGAGTCATTTCCCAATTGAAACTTCTAGGTCAAGAGGGACTAGAGAGTCCAGTGGTTGAAACCCACAACTATAAGCTAGGAGAGTAGACCATGATCCAATTGGAAACTCTTGAAACTCCACTCTGCCAAAGAGATATCAATCATCATTGAGCAATAATGAGAATTAGAACTGATGGCCAAGGGAAACAAACTAGAAGGACAATCATTAAGGGCACAAAACTAACATCCAAACCTTAAGAAACCATAACATCAAGACTGAAGAAAGACTCAAAGAGTTTAAATTGGATATTCAACATTAGTTTTGAAGTGTTGTGTTGCAATTCTTGCACTAAGTTTGAATAGAGATGCAATTGCACAAAAAATTCTTGAAAAGTTTGATTGAGGATCCATGATGGGATAAAAAACCACACTGAATTTGTTCACTTTGCTTGAGAAAAGAATTGAAAGTGTGTTTGTGCATTATCCATGGTTAATTACATTTGGCAAGAAAGGGATTGTTTACTATGATAATAAGCTTATATACATGTTAAGTCATCCAAAAAGGGGGGAAAAGAATCAACCAATCACTAGAAACCAAATGAGAAAATGGAACTTAGAGATCACAAGAGAATTGAACCACAACAATGCTAAGCCAAAGGGGATAGGCATCAAAACAAACCCGTGAAGCTCATAAGTTGAGTGAATCCTCGTGGAACAAGCATCTAGGCAAAGTGTCTTTCATAGGAGAATCCACTACTCCATCAAATCTTATTACCATTATCGAAACCTTAGTTGCACAAGAACAAAAAGTGACCATGTCAATATCAAGATCAAATAGCTAGCAACCTAGGGATTGACCCTGAAGAGTCTCTAGCCAAAATCCAACAACTATTGGCACAATATGAGCAAAAGGCATGGGTAATGCATATGGGTAGACTAGCACATGAAATCATATCTGACATAGAAGAGGAAAGAAAGCTATGACCTATTGCACTAGGTCACGAAATTCATGCAAGTGCAACAAGTTGATAGGCAAGGGGAAGAGGTCAAGCTTAACCAAATGCAATGTATCTTGGCATTCATAGGGTGCACAGGAGCAGGAATTAATGTTAACATAGAACAATCACTTGAAGCAAACCTCACTCCAACCAAAGTCCTAACCAAGTCAATGAGTGAAATAGCACTTCACTAGCTACCTCAATCCTAGAGAGATTAGGAATTGCACCCAATAACAAAAGCCAAACTAAAATCTCGATAGTCACAAAACAAGTTAAGAAATACAAGGCATGAGATGACCCATACAGTTTCATGGAACAATTCAAGTAATTCTATGAGGCCAACAATCTCTAAGATTTAGCTCAACATGTACAAGCCCTTGGATTGTGCTTGGGAGAAAAAGGGCATGTCTAATTCATCAATCTCGATGATGCCAAATGCAATGATTTTGATCCCGAAGGACCTCTTCACTAAGAGATTCTCCAAAGCAAGATACATAGATAATCTAATTATCAAGTTGATGAATGTCAATCAAAAGAAAAGAAGAAATCCCTGACTACATTACTCATGTGGAGCCTCTATAAAAGAATTTTGATAGCGGAATGACCCACTTAAAAGGTAGTCTCCACTACATTCCTTAATGGGATAAAGGATGAAGAACTCTACAAGGCACTAGCAAGCAACTCAAGTTTGCAAAGAGACACACTGGCTAGGGTTTTTGAATAGGCAATTCGTGTGGATGACTTGCTAAAAGAGAGAAATGCCAAGGCTATACAACCTATTTTGTCAACCATACCATTCATAAATGAGAGGTCCACAACTCATAGTGAGCAACCTCTCATAGACATCCAAGACAAAGGGAAGAGTATAGATATCTCAAAAACAAAGTTGTAGACATAAATTAGAGATGGAAAGAATTCAAAATGCCTCTTAACGACCCATGAGACTACATGTGCAATGCGTCTGATGCCAGGAGGCATATTCCACGGTGGATTCCGTGAGGTTTTGCGGTGGATTCCGTAAAATTTTATTATCGAGACTCATACACAAGGTGGATTCTTTGTGCGAAAAGTCGATGGGGAGGCCTATCCTTTTCGGGCATTTTGTTAATTTAATGTGTAAGTGGGTGATTCCATAGCGGGTGATTCCGCAAAATACATATTTAAATTAATAAAACGTTTATGAGTTTAGAGTGCGCACTCATAATAAATTAAGGTTAGGATTGAGTTCTAACCTATTTATTTTTGTAGCTGAAGACTGCTAGGTATTCACTTTTGTCGGTTTAATTGTATTATTTTTCTAACAATTGTGAATGCTTCAGTTGATGTGTAGAGCAAGCAACGGTGGCATTGGGAAGCATTGGAGGATAGCGTGTATTCAAATTATCATCAATTTTTTATGGGTGCATATCTTAGGCATGGAGTCCATATTTTATCGCGCTTATTTATTAAAGTGCTTGATATTTATTTATTACTTTTGTATGCACATGGGCGCATGATTTAAATATTTGTATTGGACATTGTATTTGGGTACCTCTTGACTTCTTGGGCACCCAATAGCTTTATTTCTTTAGTGACACAAAAGCTAAAGCGTGCTAATTGTAAATTGGGCTATTATTTGAGCTTGAAGATGAATAATATATAAAATACATGCTTTGTGGAGCGCTCACACAAGGCATGGGGGGAGATTGCACCCAATTTGTCTCTTGCTTCATGTCATGCAAGCTTCTTCATTGTTTTTTGTGCAAAAAGTAGAGTTCTTTTGTTCTTGGGGACCTTCTGACGCTCACTACACGCGCATACGGCATCCGATCTGTGCACCAGTGGTATCAAAGCGAAGCTGAGATCGAGAGCTTCCAATCACTTACCATCTCACGTGAAGGCAGAGTTCCTGGAATGATTGAGCTCTACAGTCAGTCTCGTGGCGAACGGTCGATACCAGCGTGTTCATGGCAGTTAAGAACCCCCTGCTGTACACTCAGATCGCGAGGGACCGGCCTCTGCAGGCGGAGGACCACGCGGAAAGATCTCTCATCAAGGCATTGAGTATAGATAAGAAAATTTATCCATAGCTTTTCAAGCTTAAAGGATTAGTTATAAAGCTTCAAAAAGAAGCTTATTAAAAGCTTCATAATCCGTTTTCATCCGTTTGCGGTGGCAGCATGAACTGGCTGTCGTCGAATCGGGTGAGGACATACTTAGGTCCTCAAAATCCAAGCTAAGTCATAAAATCTTAAAGCTCCAAGTCCTCCAAGTTACCCAAGTCAATAAGGTCCTACAAGTCATCTTCAACAACTATCATAAAGGCAGTTCGTATTCAGCAACTCACGAATCAGTCCACTACCCTCTGGAAGCCCCTGTTCACACATGTGAACTAACAGAAGTAGATTACAGCAATCAAACATCAACACGCAGACTATACGCAGTCTATACGCAGTCTACACGCAAATTTACTTTCTGGGAAGACGATTGTAACATCGAATTTTGCAATCGTAAAGAAGAAATGCTACAAAAGCCAAACTTTTAAAAAAAATATATACAAGCCTTGTAAACCCGCCTTTGAGCTACGCTCATCCTGCTAACAAGGTTTCGAGTGTGTGAGGTCTTTTGGAATTTTGCAGGATGACTAATCAAACCATGGAAGATTTTATGGCTGAAGGTGATCTACCCGAACCAACAATGGAGCAAAAGTTGGATTCGATTATGATGCAACTACAAGAGGAACAAAGAGCACGACAAGCTTTGCAAGTTCAATTGGCCAATCTGCAATGATCTACCACCGACCAAGATGGATCGCAACCTGAAGATCTTATACGATGTACCATCGATGCAACACTTGAAGCCCAATCTATTCGGAAAGAAACAAAGATAAGTAAAAGAAATTTCAAATTTTGTACTTTCAATGGATCACGCGATGGAAAGACTGTTCTTGCTTTTATCAGTCAATTTGATGATTATTTCCATGAAGAAACATATCCTGAGAAAGACAAAATTAAATGTGTCACTAACCATTTAGTTGACCGAGCATTTATGGTGGACAGTGGTCCGCAAAAGCGTTGATTGTCCCACTACTTGGGAGACTTTCCAAAAGAAATTTTTGCAGAATTTCCTTCCTCCCCAATTCCACGAAAAAGCAATTAAGCAATGGGATCTTCTACAACAAAGGGATTGTGAACCTATTTCCCAATATATTGAAGGTTTCTGGAACGCTCTATTGCAACTACGAATGCTCGAAGATGTACCTGAAGCAACTCATAAACGCAAGTTTATGTTTGGCCTACTTGGACATTTTTATGCGGAGGTCAATATGTTCAAGCCAACAACCCTTGAAGATGCAATTTCCTTGGCCCATGATACTGAAGACAAAATTCGTGGATGAGACAAGTGACCACAACAATTCCCAACTAATGGTAACTTTGGTTCCAAACAATTCAATTCAAATTTTTGAAGATTCAATCAAAGTCGTTTTCTTCCATCTTCATTCCGTAAATCTTGGACACGACCACCTACCTTGCCATCAAACACAAATCCAAACCCTAAGCCATCTCTTCAGTCAAATCCCAACATTCCTAAACTTCTTGCCATTACCAATAATGTATCTAAAGCAAAACCCATAGTTTGTTATAAATGTCATCAACCTGGACATCTAGCAGCCAATTGTCAATCCAAAAATCCATCCGTCCATATCAATTATCTGGGAGAAATAGAAGATGAAGAACGTGAGGAAATGCTAGACTTTATGGAAGAAGATGACGACATTGGTACTACTTCTGATACTTTTCCAGGTATGCCAACTCCCCATTCCTTATTAACAATGAAATGTTTTGTGCATGGTAAAGAAAAAATTATTTTACATGATGATGGGAGCACACATGACTTTATTTCTGCAAAATTGGTCAAAGAATTGAATTTACATACTGTTTCTACACATTATTGCATCAAGGCTACATTCCTAGATACGAGATATAATGGAACACAAGAGGTGCATAATTTAGAAATTAAAATTGGTGATTATACTGAACGAAGAAATTTCTTAGTTGTACCTTTGCAGTCTAGTGACATTATCCTAGGAATGCCTTGGAGTCATCAATACAATCCTGATATAGATTATTCTACTCATTTAATTAAAATTTATTTTCAAGGAAAAAAAATCACACTGCATGGTATGCATACTTCCAATAATTTTCCATTGCTTACTCATACTCAAGCTAAACGTGCATTACGTAAAAGTAGCAAATCCTATTTAATATGGGTTAATGAAATTCAAGTTAAAGAAAAACAGATGCATCCTAGTCATGCACAATTTCCTGCCCAATTCCAAGATTGTTTTGCTTTTGATTTACCACCTGGATTACCACCTTCACGTCCTGAAGATCATAAGATAGATTTAATTCCTGGAACACAACCACCATGTAAAGCACCATATAGACAAAACCAAATTGAACAGAAAGAAATTCAAAACCAAATAGACGAATTGCTTAACAGAGGATTAATTAGACCTAGTAGTTCTCCATTTGGTGCACCTGTCTTATTAGTGAAAAAGAAAAATAATACCTATCGCATGTGCATTGATTATCGTGCCCTAAATAAAATTATTGTTAAGAATAGATACCCGATTCCTAGGGTGGATGATCTTATGGATAAGCTACAAGAATCTGCCATATTCAGTAAGATAGATCTTAAATCTGGATATCATCAAGTAAGATTGGACAAATCTGATATATTCAAAACTGCATTTAGAATACAATTTGGACACTATGAATTTTTGGTTATGCCTTTCGGTTTAACTAATGCACCAGCCACATTCAGACGTATGATGAATCGCATATTTCTGAAATATCAGTATTGTGTCATTGTTTTCTTTGATGATATATTAGTTTTCAGTAAAAATGAGAATGAGCATTATGAACATTTATCTTTAGTTTTTAAGTTATTAAAAGACAATCAATTATATGCTAATCCAGAAAAGAGTGAATTCTTCCAAGCAGAAATTGAATATCTAGGACATATTATTTTATCAGAAGGTATTAAAGTCGACCCTAAAAAGATAGAAGCAATTTTAAATTGGTCGATACCCAAAAATGTGCATGAATTATGTTCTTTTCTAGGACTTGCTAGCTTTTACAGAAAATTTGTGAGGAATTTCTCATTACTTGCATTACCTTTGACAAAACTCTTAAAGAAGGGTATCATGTATAATTGGTCTGACAATCAACAAAAGTCCTTTGATTTGCTGAAACATGCTTTAACTCATGCTCCTGTATTACAATTACCTGACTTCAATAGACCATTCTTTTTAGTAGTTACTGACGCTAGTGGATCTGGAATAGGAGCAGTCCTTATGCAAGATTCTCATCCCATAGCTTACTCTAGCTGCAAACTCAAACAATCTGAACTTAAATATTCTACCTATGACAAAGAATTGCTAGCTGTAGTACAAGCCTTACGTCAATGGAAACATTATTTAATGGGATCTGAATTCATGATCAAAATTGACCAACAAAGCATTAGACATCTCTTTAGTCAACCACAAATATCTGACCGACACATTAAATGGACTGCTTTTATTCAAATTTTCCATTCCATTATGCAATATCAACCTGGAAAAGAGAATGTTGTTGCTGATGCTTTGAGTAGAAGACCGACAATTCAAAATATTTATGTGATATCATTTGATTCCCTTATTCTTATGAAAGATACTTATCATCAGGATCCTACTTTTCAAGCTGATTGGAATAAATTAGTTGCAAATAATTGGATTCCTATTGATTCATTGTCTTACACTAATGGATTTATGTTTTATGAAAAAAGATTATGTGTGACTATTCCATTTCGATCATTTGTTTTGTATGAAATTCATTGTCCCCCATATCAAGGTCGTAGAGGAATTATATATACTTTGCGTACATTAATTGAAGATTTTTATTGGCCACATATGGACACTGATGTATCTAACTTTGTATCTGAATGCCTAATTTGTCAACAAGTTAAAAGACACCATGGTAAACAATATGGTTTATTAATGCCATTATCCATTCCATCACGACCATGGGAACAGATTTCAATGGATTTTATCACTGGTCTACCCAACACTAAAGCTAATCATGATATGATTTGGACTGTTTTAGACAGGTTTAGCAAACAAGCATATTTTATTCCATGCACGAAAACCTTAACTGCATCTCAAGCTGCTCAATTATTTTTTAAAACTGTTTTCACTAACCATGGTTTACCAAAAGTCATTATTTCTGATCGTGATTCTAGATTCTGCAATAATTTTTAGATTTCTTTGTTTGCTAACTTAGAAACAAAGATTGATTTTTCATCTGCATTTCATCCTTAAACAAATGGTCAAACAGAAGCTACTAATAGTACTATTTTAGATCTTTTGCGTGCTTACACAATTTCAAAACCACATACATGGGATACATATCTACATTTACTTTAGTTTGCATATAATAACACACCACATACAGCTACATAGAAAGCACCATTTGAAATTATTTATGGATATCGATTGCCTACACCTGTTACATCATTATCAAACAAAATTCAAACTGCTGATGATATTGCTAACATGCATGCTACTATTTTTTATGAAGTCAAAGATATGATTGCCAAAGCCCAGCAATCTTACAAAAAACAAGCAAACAAGAAAAGACAGACTATGACTTTTAAACTTGATGATTATGTTTGGCTACGAATTGAAAAACGAAGATTGCAAAGTGTAGATAAACACCCCGTTGTCAAATTAGCACCTAGATTTTATGGACCATTCAAGATCATACACAAAATCAATGACAATGCATTTAAACTAGAATTACCACAACATTGGAAAATCCACAACACCTTCCATATCAGTTTATTACGACCTTTTAGAGGACAATTACCTGTACATCCTGTCTATGAAAACCCTCCTTTGCTAGACGAAGAAACTGAGATCCTTGAATCTGAAACTATTATAGATACTAAATTTATGACCACTAGAACTGGCCGTAGATATTCTAGATATTTGGTCAAGTTTAAAAATCATCATGTTGAAGAGGCCCAATGGATGCATGCTAGAGACCTAAGTACTTTCCCCACACTGTTAGCTCCACATTGAGCTAATAGCAATTGAGGACAATTGCTATCCCACCCCGAGGGTATGATGCCAGGAGGCATATTCCACGGTGGATTCCATGAGGTTTTGCGGTGGATTCCATAAAATTTTATTATTGGGGCTCATACACAATATGGATTCTTTGTGCGAAAAGTCGATGGGGACGCCTATCCTTTTCAGGCGTTTTGTTAATTTAATGTGTAAGTGGATGATTCCATAGTGGGCGATTCTGCAAAATTCATATTTAAATTAATAAAACGTTTATGAGTTTAGAGTGCGCACTCGTAATAAATTAAGGTTAGGATTGAGTTCTAACCTATTTATTTTTGTAGCTAAAGACTGCTAGGTATTCACTTTTGTTGGTTTAATTGTATTATTTTTCTAACAATTGTAAATGCTTCAGTTGATGTGTAGAGCAAGCAGCGGTGGCATTGGGAAGCATTGGAGGATAGCGTGTATTCAAATTATCATCAAATTTTGATGGGCGCGTATCTTAGGCATGGCGTCCATATTTTATCGCGCTTATTTATTTAAGCGCTTGATATTTATTTATTACTTTTGTATGTGCATGGACGCATGATTTAAATATTTGTATTGGACATTGTATTTGGGTACTGCCTGACTTCTTGGGCGCCCAATAGCTTTAATTCTTTAGTGGCACAAAAGCAAACACAAAAGCTAAAGCATGCTAATTGTAAATTGGGCTATTATTTGAGCTTGAAGATGAATAATATATAAAATACATGCTTTGTGGAGTGCTTACACAAGGCATGGGGGGAGATTGCACCCAATTTGTCTCTTGCTTCATGTCGTGCAAGCTTCTTCATTGTTTTTTGTGCAAAAGTAGAGTTCTTTTGTTCTTGGGGACCTTCTGACGCTCATTACGCATGCATATGGCATCTGATCTGTGCACCAGCGTCCATTATGGTGGCCATCATCGTCTGAGGAGATCCACCTTTCCTACATGTACCATCTCATGTATGAAGCGATAGTGTACCTCTATATGTTTTGTTCTAGCATGGTAAATAGGGTTTGTAGCCAGAAGTACACTACTCATATTATCATAGTACAATGTCACTAGAGCCTCTATCTACATATCCAAATCACCCATCAACTTTAGCAACCAAGCAATCTCACAAGCTACTAATGCGGCACCTTTGTACTCTGGCTCAATACTAGATAGTGAAATTATCGGTTGCTTATTGCTACTCCAGCTGAGAATAAGATTTTAAGACTAGAAAAGAGTCATAAATGTACCTAAGTTTGTTAATTTGAGGTGTAAATAGAAGCTTGCTAGAAGTGATGGATGCAAATTTGATTATTTGAAGAGGTTGTGGAAGGCGAGATTTAATAGCACTTCTAAAGACAAACCTCGCACCAGTCACAAATTTCTAGTAACTTTTTCAAGTGCTAAAATGAAGTGGAATAAGTTCCAAGCAGTGCAAGACTCCAAGAAGAACATGAAAAAAAAAAATTGGGACTTTAATTTGGTCATCGGATGTGCAAAATGGCTCTATCCAAGTGAGCATAGGAGGGTCCAAAGAGTGTAAAGAGGCTTTATAGGGTGTGGGGTGTGACCCTTGGGGCTTCCCTACCCCCCAAAATTTCACGTGACAACCAAGGGGAGGGGGGTTTTTTTTTCGACAAAAAAACCCATCCTCCGGCATAATGACGCCAATTTGTGGGGGAAGGGGGGCTAGAGAGCTGAAGAACAAGCCTATCGATTGAACGCATCAACCTTTCCCTGCATTTTTTCATTTTCAATCATCGCATTTGCCTTCACAAATGATGGACTGATCAGGGCGATCCAAAATCACTCTTTCTCTCTCCTCCCTCTTTCTCCTCTTGTGGACTATTCATGTGTAAATAATAGAAGAGAAGATTATGATGGAGATCCATTGTACGACTTGAACAGGATTGATGTGGGACCATGCCCATGCTGAGTAATGATGACCAACACTATTTGGATACCAATGGTGGATTCAATCACTTCCCATAAAGTCAAATCTCGAGACTCGAGACATGCAAAATGGCAATAACTCTATTTATCAATTAAATTTTGAATCTTTTTGTTATTTTATGGTTAAAATCATGTTCACATGTGATGAAAAAAAATTTGAAGCTTAATTGTGATATATTTGAGGGCTACAAATCATAAAATGTAGAAGATGTGTTTGTAATCATGTGTTATTAATTAATAAAAACTTGAAATATGTATTTTAAGAGGAAAATTTATGTTTTCTTGGTTTCAGGCAACCATATAGTGTTCATATGGAATAATATTAAGTGCAATGATGGACCAAAGTTTAAATTAATTTTTTGAATCTAAAAATAAAAAAAATGGTATTTTATATAAAGAAAATAAGAAAAATAGCAAAAAGAAGATTTTGGGACAAATAAATATGGAAAAAATAGTTTTTGTGCGTAAAAATTTATGAAAAATTAGGGGTATGTTTGTGCAAGTATAGTGGAGGTGGAATATGAGGATTTGTCTTAGCTTACCTCAATTTGTATATTTTAGTGCGTATTTATTTCTTACATTATGAAAGACAATACATGGGTGTTAACCCTCAAAACAAACAAGTTGAAAAATCCAAAAAATCTAAAGCAGAAGACAAGGCCAAGGCAAAAGTGAAACGAAAGACAAAGGTGCACCAAGAAAAATATGAAAACACAAGAAGTACAGAAAAGTCCTAAATCAAGGAGAAAGGTGCACAAGAAAAAGCACAAGTCAATACTTTTGTAAAAGAGCACAAGGTGCACCATGATTTATTTTAAGAGCGTCGGGCTCTCACCCGTACAAATTGTAAAGGTAGATGGGTGGTAGGAAGGAAGCTAAGAAGATAGGAGGCTAATGGAAAAAAGGACCGGCCATGTAAATAATGGGATAAGGGGATGACCACCCAAAAGGGATTTAGGGTTTTGTATATAAAGTTGAAAAGTGAATGAGAAGCTCATTCTTGTGTGTGGCCAAAAGTAGCTCTCCTCCTCCTCCTCCTCTTCTTCTTCTTCTTCTTCTTCTTCTTGCTTGCTTGCTTGCTTGCTTAACCTTGTGCTTGAGAGAGGGAGTGTGAGAGTGTGGGGGAGTGAGTGTGTGAGGGTGAGGGACCGTGGTGGAGAATATGGTTCCCAATCTGATTTTATTGATGTACTTTTCATATAGGTTTTGTGTCAAGAATCGTGTGGTGGGGGGACTTGCTTGAGTTGTTACGCCAAACATACACTGTATACACAAGAGGAATCTCACTCAAGAACACAAGAAGAGAGATGGAGGCCAAAACGTTTTCGTGCTAGTTTCTTCTTCTTCTTCTTCTTCTTCTTACACACAATACAATGTACACAAAGTATAGATAAGATACAACATAAAAGCAAAGTGGCCTATTAAGTCAAATAGTGCATAACTAACTACACTACTTGACTAGCGCTATATCTTGCCAGATGTAGGTAGGTGAAACAAACTAAATATAATAAGTGATAAGTTAGTGGCCATGTGAGTATCATAATGACCACCGACATGCTAAATGTAGACGTACGGACCCATCTAGATAGGTGGTCCATCATCAATGTCCGCACATGTTGAGCTTGCCATCTCAACACTCCCCCTCAAGCTCAACTCTATCTCTGCAACTCCAAGTAAGCTTCAAAACTTTTGAAGCTTCTTTGCACCCAATGCCTTTATGAAAATATCAGCTATTTCATCCTATGTGCTGATATATACCAAGTCAATGTCTCATGCAAGTACCTTCTCTCTCACAAAATGGTAGTGTACCTCAATGTGTTTTGTTCTAGCATGTAACACTAGATTCTTAGAGGTAGTTATATACTACTCATGTTGTCATAGTGAATGAAAATTGGACCATCTCCCTACATATCCAAATCACCTAATAACTTTTGTAGCCATACCACCTCACATGCTGCCATAGTAGCACCTCTATACTTGATAAAGCAACTATAGGTTGCTTTTTGATGCTCCATGTAATTGTTGCACTACCAAGGGAAAACATGAATTCATTGGTAGATCTTATGTCTCTACTGTTGACATGCTACCAACCCAGTCTTCATTTTGTGTATAGAAACACCTATACATCCTTACTGCCTCATAGCTACATCCAAATGAGGCTTTCTAGGCATCTGCATAAACTGACTGACAAGGCCAACAGTATAGCTCAAGTCTGACCTTGTGATAGTCATATAAATCAGACTCCCTACGATCCTCCTGAACATAGTAGGGTCTTCTATCTCATCCCCAATGTCAACAGTCAACTTCACATTTTTCTCCAATGGTACTGAAAGAGGCTTACATGTTGTCATACCATACTTGGATAACATATCCAAGCCATACTGTCTTTGGGATAGCCATATACCATCATCACATCTGATCACCTCAATAACAAGAAAGTATCTCAATTCACCCAAATCCTTCATCTCAAACTTCTTCTTCAAGAAGTCCTTAACTTCAGCAATACCATTGTCACTGTTACATGTAATAATCAAGTCATCCACATAAATGACTATGATGATCAAACCTACATCTCCCCTTCTCACATAAAAGGAGTGATCAACATCAGAAATATAAAAGCCAATATTGATAAGATACTCTCTGATCTTGTCAGAACCTGCTCTAGGTGCTTGCTTCAACCCATAGAGCGCCTTCTTTAACCTGCACACATACATGGGATGCTTTAAATCCTCATAACTTGCTGGCTACTCCATATACACCTCTTCTTGCAATTCACCATGCAAGAAGGCATTCTTTACATCCATTTGCATGCAAGGCTCCAACCTTTGCAACCAACCTAGCCTTATACCTGCTAACCGAACCATCTACATTACACTTAACTTTGTAGACCCACTTATAACCAATAGCTTTCTTGCCCTTAGGCAAGGGTACCAAATCCCAAGTCTTATTGGCTTCTAATGCAGCCATCTCCTCATCCATTGCTACATCCTAATGAGCATGACCAATAGCATCCTCAAAACAAGTGGGCTCAACACCCTCAACTACCTTCACCATATAAGCATAATGGTGAGCTGCTTTACCTTCAAAACCAAATCTTTTAACAAGGTATTTGACCCTGCTAGACCTACGTACCACTAGATCACTCAGTGGAGCCTTTACATTACTATGTGCTCTCTGTACACCTGGTGTCCTAACAGAAGGAATACCAAGCTCACCATCCAAACTTTCTGAACCACTAGAGCCTTTATCAAATCCCAAATGACTAGTAGATGCATCATTACCATCCAATGTTTTCTTATTTCCTTTGTCTTTTTCTGCAACACTTGTAGATTTACCTGAAGATGTGGGGCTACTCCTTAGTCTCCTAGGCTAGGGGCTCACTATAGGTGTAGTACCAGATGATGTTTCTAGTCCATTAAGACTCTATGATTCTTGCTTTTCTATCTGCACATAACTATTATGATCATTATCATCATGAATACATCACCAACAACTGCATACCAATAACTTCCCATCTCATAAAAAATAATATCCCTACTCACTCTGAACTCACCTGTGATAAGATTATGACAATGATACTCTTTCTGCTCTAAAGATTATCCAATAAAAATACATTATCCAGCCTTCAGATTGAGCTTCTTTCGCAACTCATCTAGCACATGAACATATGTAATACAACCAAATACTTTTAAGTGTGACACATCGGGCTTCTTGCCTATGAAGCATTCTTCAGGGGTCATACCATGAACTGCAATTGTGGAAGTTCTGTTCATAATATAGAGAGCAATATGAATAGCTTCAGACCAAAAATTATTTGGCATATTCTTTTCAGCTCGTGCAACTTCTACAATATGCTTATTTTTTCTTTTTGTGATGCCATTTTGTTGTGGGATATAGCTGCAAGTAAATTGTCTCTTTATCCCATGAGACCTCAAGAAGCCACTAGCTCATTAGAGAGGTACTCTCCCTCTCCATCTGATCTCAAGCACTTAACTTTCAAACATGTTTCTGTTTCAACAACTACCTTGAAAGATTTGAAGTACTCAAATACATCACTCTTTTCCTTCATGAAATATACCCAAAGCTTCCTTGAACAGTCATCAATAAATGTGACAAAGTATTTTCTTCCACCACCAAGGGATACATTCTGTGTAGGCCCCCAAACATCTGTATGTGCAATATCAAGTATATTTTTGCTCAGTTCTTTGTCATGCAAAAAGGGATGTTTTGCCTATTTACCTTGCCTACTTACCAAACTGACATGCTTCACACACTTTATGAAATTTTGCAACTCTAAAAGAAGGCAACCATGTTACCAAACAATCCTTTGGACTGCATTAATTTCAGCCTTTATACATTTGCATGTCCAGTATATTTATGCCATATTTCAATGTCTGCAACCACTTATTTTCCTTTACCATACATAGCAGCATCCATTGCAAGAATTCCAACATCAAAAGTGAACATGTGGCCAACTCTACTTCTTTTTGTGACCAACTTGCACTTATCATTAAAGTCTTCTACAAAATAACATTTTACCTTCAATCAAACTTACAACCCTTGCTCTACCATTTGACCAATAGACACTAAATTCTTTGTGATTGATGGCACATGTAATACATTTGTCAAAGTCTTTGTATGGTTGTCATGCAAGGACAAGGGAGCCTTTCCAATGTGTGAAATTGGGTGGCATGAATCATCACCCATCTGCATATAACCTGGATTTTGTAACTGCAATCCAAGTTATATGCAGTTAGACGACGCATCCAATATAACCTAGATTGCAGTTACAAAATCTAGGTTATTATATGCATACGAGTAATGATTCATGCCACCCAATTTCACACATCTACATATAACTTGGATTGCAGTTACAAAATCTAAGTTATATGCAGACGGGTGATGATGCATGCCACCCAATTTCACACATTGGAAAGGTTCCCTTGTCTTGAGTTATATTGGATGCAATTAGACACATATTGAGTTATAACCCGGATTGCAATATAAACTGTTATTCGCTGAAATTTCAGTGTACCCTGAAATTGTTGTCCACAACCTTGTGGGTCTAAAACGGGGCCTAAAATGGCCTCAAATGTCCAAAAAAATTGTGGACCAGTCCTAAAGGGCTAATCTACAAAATATACAATGCTCTGCTTGCACACCAAATCTCACAGTAATCTGAGATTTTCACTCTATCTTGCTTCCGGTGCCTCCACAGGCACTATCTAAGAGAAAGAGTGAAAGAGCTTCTTACCCGTTGGTTGCTTACTTGAATCATTTCTTCTTCTCCTTCACTTTAGCCCATTAAAAAATCCTCTCCCAATGGTGTGGCTCTGATACCATGTCAAGAATCGTGTGGTGGGGGGACTTATTTGAGTTGTTACGCCAAACACACACTGTATATACAAGAGGAAGCTCACTCAAGAACACAAGAATAGAGATGGAGGACAAAACATTTTCTTGCTAGTTTCTTCTTCTTCTTCTTACACACAATACAATGTACACAAAGTATGGATAAGATACAACATAAAGGAAAGTGGCCTACTAAGTCAAACAATGCATAATTGACTACACTAGTCGACTCGCATTATATCTATGCCAACTGTAGGTAGGTGTAATAAACTAAATATAATAGGTGATAAGTCAGTGACCATGTGAGTATCATAATGACCACTGATGTGCTAGGTGTAGACGTGCAAACCCATCTAGCCAGGCGATCCATCATCAATGTCCGTGTGTGTTAAGCTTGCCATCTCAATATTTTGATCTTATTCTAAGTATTAAGGGGTGCAATGGCACGAAGTAGTATGACACTACCTTATCCATCATAGCAAATTCAATAGTGGAAGAAAATGACGGAAAGAATATTTGAGGACATTCACAATGCTAATTTAGTTTAAGTAAAATTTTTGTGTACTCCAAGTCATCCACTTTGCAGCACTGCATTGCATTGACATGGTATAAAGAGAACTATCTCCTCCATACATAGCACTTTGGTTTCAAACTATTGAACCACAATGAGTGTGAGGCTCTCTATGCTGTAGATTTAGTATAATCATTTACATGGGGACTAATTTGGTGAGGAGTATACTATCTCTTGGAATGAATATTGTGAAGAGTGGACTTTATGCGTGTGTTATATGTTGAGATGGCCCATGCTGGGGCCAATCCCTGGGTGTAAGAGAGCAAGTAGTGGGGCCACAACGATAAGCTTGGGATTGCTCCCTTTGTTTGTGTTACAAGGTGCTAGCTATTGAGATGACAAGCTCAATACATGCGGACATTAATGATGGACCACCTGGTTAGATGGGTCCACATGTCTACACTTAGCACGTCGGTGGTCATTATGACTCTCACATGGCCACTGACTCATTACTTATTATATTCAGGTTGTTACACCCATTTACAGCTAGCATAGTTATAGCGCTAGTCGACTAGTGTAGTTAGTTATGCATTGTTTGACTTAGTAGGCCACTTTCCTTTATGTTGTATCTTATCTATACTTTGTGTACATTGTAAAGTGTGTGGAAGAAGAAGAAGAAACCAGCAAGAAAACATTCTGGTGTCCATCTTTCTTCTTGTCTCTTGAGTGAGCTTCTCCTTGTGCATTTTGTGTGTGTTCGGCGCAGTATCTTGAGCAAGTCCCCCCACCACGCGATTCGTGACATGGTATCAGAGCTGCACCACTGATTGAGGATGGTTTTGAAGGCTAAAGCGAAGGAGAGGAGCCAAGGGTTCGAGCAAGCAAGCAACAGATAAGAAGCTATTCCATTCTCTACTTCTTCTCGTAGACAGTGCCTGTGGAGGCACTAGAAGCAGGGAAGAGCAAATATCTCAGATTGCAATGAGATTTGGTGTGCACGAAGAGCACTGTGTATTTTGTAGAAACGCTCTTTAGGGCAATGCCGTTGCTATTTTGGCCATCCGAGGTCATTTTAGGCCCTGTTTTAGACTCACAAGGTTGCGAACAGCAGTTCGAGGTATCCTGTAATTTCAGTTGTGTCTGCCATATACAAGTGCACAGGTTACAGATTTTAGATCTATAAGTTCAAAGGTGTTTATCAGCGAATAAACACAAGGTTTATCTACAAACGGGTTGCAAATTGCATGTATTGTTGAGTAGATAGTGAAAAAGACTTTCTAGTATATTGTTATGCACTACAGGTCGAGGGTTGCAGAAGATTTGCTTGCTGTTTGGTATTAGTTTGTGATAATGGCATAGAACAGTGGAAACCCCATCATTGAGAAGCTCGACAAGAACAACTACCCTTCATGGAAGTTCCATGTCAAGAACTTCCTTATTGGAAAAGGCCTCTACGAGTTTGTTTCAAGTGAAGAAAAGGAGCCGAAGGTGAATGATACTCCAATTGCAGAAGAGACAAAGGCATGGAAGGAATGGAATGCAAAAGAAAAAAAGGTCATGTTTGGCTATCTGCAGTAATTGACAATAATATGTTGGGACATATTAGAAATGCAAAGAATTCATATGCAGCTTGGACCATACTTGAAAGTATGTTTTCCGTAAATACAAAGACACAAAAGATTCAACTCAAGCAAGAGTTGAATACATTGACGAAAGGGAAGATGTCTATCAATGAGTATGCACTGAAGGTAAGAAGCATTGGAGATGCCTTGGCAGCGATTGATGCAATGCCCAATGATGATGTTTTGGTGTCGTCTACCTTGGGTGGACTTAACAATGAAAAGGCTTGGAAGTCTTTTGTAACTTTCGTATATGTTAGAAAGCCATTTCCAGATTTCGATGAGTTGGTATCCCTTATGATCACTGAAGAGATCAGCATGCAAAGTGAGACATGTGAAAAAAGTGGTGAACAGGTCCAAGCTTTCTACTCTAGTTTAGGAAGGGGATGTGGCAGGTCCTCTTCAAGAGGCCATGGTACAAGACATGGTAGTGATAACCAGCAAAACATATTGAATCAGCAATTTGGCAATATGCAGGTTTCAGGAGATTGTGGTAAGTTTAGAGGCAGGGGGAGCTTTAGAGGAAGAGGTGGATGGCAGAACAAAGGTTCTAACAACTCTGGTATTGTGCGTCACTATTGTGGCTAAACAGGTCACATTGCAGCCCAATGTTATGCTAAGAAAGATTATATTCGCAGTGGTAAGTTGCAGCAAGGAAACTATGTATCGTCTTCACGACAGAATGAAGACAAAAATGAATGTCTGTTTGTTATGCAACATATGCTGAATGCTATTACATGAAAGGGAACACATGATGATGTTTGGTATGTTGATTTAGGTGCATCTAATCATATGACCAGCCATGCAGAATGGTTTGGAGAGATGCAGGATTTGCAAAATACAGGTTATGTGCAGACGAGTAATGATTCATGCCACCCAATTTCACACATTTCTTGTCCTTACATGATGGTAAGACAAAGAGTCTTTCAAATGTATTACATGTGCCATCTATTACAAAGAACTTGGTGTCAGTTGGTCAGATGGTAGAGCAAGGGCTACAAGTCAGATTTAATGCAAAGGACAGCTTTGTAGAAGACTTCAATGACAAGTACAGGTTGGTTGCAAAGGGAAGTAGAGTTAGACGTATGTTTACTCTAGATGTTGGAATTTCTACTATGAATGCTGTTATGTATACTAAAGGAAAAGGTGTTGTTACAGATATTGAAATTTAGCACAAACGCATTGGACATGCAAATGTACAAAGGTTGAAATTAATGCGGTCCAAAGGGTTGGTTATATGTTTTGCTTACATTTAGAATTGCAAAATTTCATAAGGTATGCAAAGCATGTCAGTTTGGTAAGCAAGCAAGACAACCCTTTTCACATGACAGAGATGTAAGTAGAGATATCCTTGATGTTGTGCATACAGATATTTGGGGGCCTACACAAAATGTATCTCTTGGAGGCAGTTCATACTTTGTCACATTCATTGATGATTGTTCTAGAAAGCTATGGGTATATTTTATGAAGGAAAAGAGTGAAGCGTTTGAGCACTTTAGAACTTTCAAGGCTGTAGTTGAAAGAGAAACAGGCTTGAAAGTAAAGTGCTTGAGGTCAGATGGAGGGGGAGAGTACCTCTCGAATGAGTTTAGTGATTTTCTGAGGTCTGTTGTTTATATCATGAATAGAACTCCCACAGCTACAGTTCATGGTATGACCCCCGAAGAATGTTTTACAGGTAATAAGCCTGATGTCTCACACTTAAAAGTGTTTGGCTGTATTGATATGTTCACGTGCCAGATGAATTGCGGAAGAAACTGGATCCAAAGGCTGAAAAGTGTGTCTTTGTTGGATACTCTTTAGAGCAAAAAGGGTATCGTTGTTATAACCCTATCACATGTAAGTTCAGAGTGAGCAGGAATGTCATCTTTGATGAAATGAGCAGTTGTTGGTATGCATCTAATGGTGATGCATTAGATGATGATGATGATCATGACACTCATGTGCAGGCTAAAAAGCAAGAATCACGGACTCTTAGTGGACTAGAGACATCATCTGGTAGTCCTTGGTCTGGGAGACTAAGGAGTAGCTCTACATCTTCAGGTGCATCTAGTAGCACTACAGGTAAAGACAAAGGAAATAATAAAGTGTCAGATGGCATTGATGCAGTTCTTGATGGAGACTCTAGTGGCTCGAAGAGCTTGGATGATGAGCTTGGCATTCCTTCAGTGAGGACTCTAGGTGTGCAGAGAGCACACGTCAACGCAAAGACTCCATTGAGTGATCCAGTGGTACGCAGGTCTACCAAGGTGAGATACCCTGTTAACAGATTTGGTTTTGAAGGTTATGAAGCTCACCATTATGCTTATATGGTGAAAGTGATTGAGGATGTTGAGCCCACATGTTTTGAGGAGACTGTTGGTCATGCTCATTGGGATGCAGCAATGGATGAGGAGATGGCTGCATTAGAGGCCAACAAGACTTGGGATCTAGTATCATTTCCGAAGGGAAAGAAAGCTATTGGATGTAAGTGGGTTTATAAGATTAAGCACAATGCATATGGTTCTATTAGTAGGTACAAAGCTAGGCTGGTTGCAAAAGGCTATGCCCAGACATATGGCATAGATTATGAAGAAACCTTCAGTCCATTTGCTAGGATGGCAACTGCCAGATGTGTGATTACTTTGGCAGCAGCCAAAGGTTGGAGATTACAGCAAATGGATATGAAGAATTCCTTCTTGCATGGTCATTTGCAAGAAGAAGTGTATATGGATCAGCCAGTAGATTATGAAGATTTAGAGCATCCCATGTATGTGTGTAGGTTTGAAGAAGGCGCTCTATGGGCTCAAGCAAGCACCTAGAGCATGGTCTGACAAGATCAAAGAGTATCTTGTCAATATTGGCTTTTATGTTTCTGATGTTGATCACTCACTTTATGTGAGAAAGGGAGATGCAGGTTTGGTCATCATAGTCATCTATGTGGATGACTTGATTATTACAGGTGACAGTGATAGTGGGATTGCTGAAGTCAAGGACTTTTTGAAGAAGAAGTTTGAGATGAAGGATTTAGGTGAGCTAAGGTACTTCCTTGGCATTGAGGTGATTAGATGTGATGATGGTATATGGCTCTCCCAAAGACAGTATGGCTTGGATATGTTGTCCAAGTATGGTATGACAGCATGCAAACCACTTTCAGTCCCATTGGAGCAGAATGTAAAGTTGAGTGCTGATGTTGGGGATGAGATAGAAGACACTACTATGTTCAGGAGGATAGTGGGGAGTTTGATCTACATGACCATTACAAGGCCAGACTTGAGCTACATTGTTGGTCTTGTGATTCAATTTATGCAAGTACCTAAAAAGCCACATTTGGATGCAGTCAGACGTATATTGAGATATGTGAAGTCCACATTACATTATGGACTTTTCTATGAGGCAGGTACAG
The DNA here is from genome assembly GCF_053477565.2 of Lygodium microphyllum. Classification (NCBI taxonomy): domain Eukaryota; kingdom Viridiplantae; phylum Streptophyta; class Polypodiopsida; order Schizaeales; family Lygodiaceae; genus Lygodium; species Lygodium microphyllum. The sequence goes on along the minus strand of NC_141153.1, from coordinate 40,113,537 downwards.
ATGTATAGGTGTTTGGATACATAGATGTAGATTGGGCTGGTAGTATGTCTGATAGAAGATCTACCAGCAGATACATATTCTCTCTTGGTAGTGCAACAGTTATTTGGAGCAGCAAAAAGCAATCTACAGTTGCTTTGTCGAGTACAGAGGCTAAGTATAGAGGTGCTACTGTTGCAGCATGTGAGGTAGTATGATTGCAAAAGTTATTGGCTGATTTAGATGTGCAGGTGGAAGGTCCAGTTGTCATTTATTGTGACAACGTGAGCAGTATACAATTGGCTAGGAACCCTGTGTTCCATGCCAGGACAAAACATATTGAGGTACACTACCACTTTGTGAGAGAGAAGGTACTAGCAAGTGAGATTGACTTGGTGTATGTCAGCACACAGGATCAGATAGCTAACATCTTCACAAAGGCATTGGGTACAGAGAAGCTTCAAAAGTTTCGAAGCTTACTTGGAGTTGCAGAGATACAGTTGAGGGAGTGTTGAGATGACAAGCTCAGGTGGAGTTTGCCACCATGCAGTTTAGACACTATATTCTTTATAAGAAGATGGTGTTCTTCACTAAGGAAAAGGGATTACACTTATTACCAAACAAGCTTTGACCCCTTGATCGCCTAGCCAAGTGGTTGATCTCTTTGTAGGAGTGTGATTATGAGATTAGGAGCAAGCCACCAAAGCTACATGGTATTATAAAGTGTCTAGTAGATTTTGATGAGCCTAAGGAAGAGTGGGCTGATATCAATGCGACTGTGAGGGCTTATGCAAAATTGATGTGGCCTCTATTCCATCATGGTATGTGTCTATCACGCATTATCTACAACAAGCAACCCAGGCAAAAACTCTTTCTAAATTTGAGAAGAGGAAGATTAAGCAACAAGCACTTTGCCTTTCAATAATATGAGTAGCACAGGGCATAAACCTTGTCACAGCTGGAAAGAAAATGACAATGAACCAAGAATCAAGCTCTAGTCTTTGCTCAAGAAGCATCCGGGAGCATAAACATCAAAGTGGCATTATCCAAATACATCAGCATATCATCCTGAGTAGTCGGGAGTACCCGTAGACCATAGGCATAACCAAATTGAAGGTAAAACAACCTGTCAACCAAGGTAACATAAATCCCAACCAACAATGAAGTATCTGCATCTAAATCAAGGCTCAATAGCTCTCAAATAGCATATCCGGACATAAACCATGATAACCAAGTATCAATACATCCAACAGGACACCCGAATGTCAACAAAGAGCATTATGCACAAGTTGTCCTTGATAAAACCTTACTGCCTAAACAATGTGCAGCATAAATCCTTGCATAAATCAAGCTATGGAAGCTCAAACCAAGTCCCAAAGCATCTCAAAACATTGGGTAAACATCCCCAAAGCATCTGGGCATCAAATACCAACCTCGGGAGCATCACATAAGCTAAGAGCATGACATTTTCTCGCTATAAATCCACTCAGATCTATTGCAAAAAAAATTGTGATTAGAATTTGGCAGATCTAACATCACCATTGCGTCCGCAGCATACTAAAACCCCAAGTTAGACTCTTATCTTGCCTAAATCGGGTTCCAAATGCCCGAGATATGAGGAAAAAATGGATTTTTGAGCCAGATTTTGAAACGGGCACAAAAAAACATGAGTTGCTATTGTGGGGCCTACTAGTTATCCTGAGGATAAGGGGGCAAATGGGGGCATACAAGGTGCCCAATTAAGCCAAGGAACACCTGCAAAGAGCCTATGAGGGCCGGGGAGAGTCAGGAGATGAAATCTTACCTTGGGGGGAAGAAGCCATCGCTGGCATTGAAGCTCCAAGCTCTAGGTCTTCAATCTGGGCTGAAGTAATGCCGGGCCAAGCTCCACAATCAAGCTCCAATCCAAAGCTTTGATACCAATTGAAGGGGATGCAATGGCAGTGGAGAAGGAGAAGAGGAAGATGCGGGAGAGAAGAGCACACACAATGTAGGTGTTGTGTCAAGAATGATATATGACAACCTTATTGCACTATCTCATATATATGAATAAAGAATATGGGCGGTCAATGTACACGGGCAAGCCCAAGGGCCTTTTACCCCAACACTCACCTAAATCCTTCATCTCAAACTTCTTCTTAAAAAAATCCTTAACTTCAGCAATCCCATTGTCTCATTGTCACCTGTAATAATCAAGTCACCTACATAGATGGCTATATGGATTACCAAGCCTACATCTTCCTTTCTCACATAAAGTGAGTGGTTAGCATCAGAAACATAAAAGTCAATATTGAAAAGATACTCTTTGATCTTGTCAAACCATGCTCTAGGTGCTTGATTTAGTCAATAGAGTGTTTTCTTTAACCTGAATACATATATGGAATGCTCTAAATCCTCATAAGTTGCCAGTTGCTCCATTGTAGGCTTATAGTAGGTGGTATTGGTAGGTGGAAAAAGATGGAAAAGAATCATGGTATTCACCAACAACTGGGATTTTAATAAACCACATATACATGACCTAGTTTAAGGCTTTATTTAGAGTGTGATCCTTTGCCTTGCTATTTATTACAAAGAGGCTATAAAGTGGGTGTGATTGCACATTTCTCAACACCCCTTCTCAATCACAACCAAGAAAAGCAATGAGTATATAAAGGCTATCATGAGTAGAACCTTGCTAAGTGTAGACATGGAAAAATCAACCATATGAAGCTAGAGGCTGTTACAAGGGCTCACTAAGTGTGTAGAGGCTATAGTACAAAGGTTATATGAGGAGTACAAGAACTTATGGTAAGAACATTAGGCAAGTACACATACAAACCTTAAAAAGTCTATCACAAAATGAGCTGCAAAAGAGGGACTAATGGGTCCTATCCTTTTGCTCTTGGGTGTTTTCTTCTTCTTCTTCTTCTTCATCGTTATCTTCATCTTCTTTGACTATTGCAAGGTATGCTCTTTGATATCTTTTCCTACCATGACAAAACTTTCCAATATGCTTAGTTCTTTTACAAAAATCACAAACTCTCCTTCTTCCCTTTGTCCTTCACATAAAGGAGTTGTTTGTATCCTCTTGAGATACTCCTTTGTTTTTTATCTTATTTTCCTCTTCAAGGAGGGAACCTTTAATGTCCATTAGTTTCAGCTTTGGCATGTTGATTAGTGTGGTAGACTTATGATCATATACAAGTGGTAGACTCTTAAGAAGTACACCAACGTAAATGTCTTCATCCATCTTCAAGTTTATTCCTACAAGTTGTGTTAATAACCTTTCCATATAATTTAAATGATTACAAGTGAAGTAGTACTCTTCATTTCAAGCCTTAAAAAATTCAATCAGCAAACCATATTTGGGGGATTTTGAGTGAGCTCCAAACAAGGTTTCTAACCGATTCTATGTTACTTGAGAAGTTTCACAATCATCAACATGGAAAATGTAGCTGTGAATCAAGTTCGAGCTTGATAATAGCTTTGACCCTTATCATCATTTTTATCCCATTTTATTGAGAGTGCAACTTCTCTTGGTTTCTTCTGTTGACCACTTGTGATTGACCACAAGCCTTTCTTCATCAGGATGAGTTTGATCCTTGCCTGTGATGTGTGGAACCTAACACCTTTAAATCAGCTTAGAGGTGAGTCTTTTGCCCATTTTGATGGCAGGAGTAGCAGCGGATGACTGAAATTCAATTTGCAAAAGATTTGAAATTGAATGCGTCAAAGAACACAAGAAACATTAGTGTTAAATAACACTATGTGGGTATCAAGAGATACTAGCTTAGTTGAACTCGATATTGAATCTTGATTTTGGATCCCTTCCATATTGATTTGATGTGGTAGTTTTGTTGGAAACTAAGTGTTAGAGCAAATCAAAGAGTCAATGACATGATTGAGCCAAAGGGGAGTGAGAGAATGAAGAGATATTGGAGCTTGAGGTTAATAGCTATGGCTTTCTCTTTTAGGGTTTTAGGGAGTGACTATTATTTTGCTCGCAGTCAAGGAGTGAACCATTTGGCAAAGCATTTGATGAGGAAGAGGCTCAAGTGTCAAGCTTCAAAAGCCCAATCATTGTGCATGTAGGATGAATGAACAATACGATTGGAATAATAGGTACAAAAAATGGCAGTGGGTAGGAACAATCATAATGCTAGAGTAGGAAGTGGACAATGTCACACTTTGAGGTGCTAGACTAGAGTGTCTAGAGTAGAGGACGATACCCCCACAAGAAAGCACAAGTTGAAATGGGATGATTGGAAAGATCTAGATCTTCCAAGAGAGGTAGGTGGCTATGGATGTAGGTGAGGAAATCAGGAAGAGGAGGAAACCAAAATTCAACCTGTGATGACCTCTTTGACCTAATTGATGATCCTAATTACTAATTAGAAATGAGACCCACTCTAATACCATGTAAAAATATTGAGGATGCATGCTAGGATGGATCACTAATGAGCAAGTAGACAATCATAATGGACCATAAGAAACGACAAAATAGAGCAACTGATATTACTCAAGCATAATACAAGTGCAATTGAATGAGAATGATTGATGAATGAATATGGGGATGAGTGCCTTTTATAAGCTTACAGTAGGTGGTATTGGTAGGTGGAAAAAGGTGGAAAGGAACCATCGTATTCACCAATTGTGTTTTTAATAAAACATGCATACATGACCTGGTATAAGGCTTTATTTGCAATGTGATCCTTTGCCTTGCTGTTTATTAGGAAGAGGCCATAGAGTGGGTGTCATTGCACATTTCTCAACATGGGGGTCATCCCATGAACTACAATTATGGGAGTTTTGTTCATAATTTAGATAGCCTTATGACAAGCTTCATACTAAAAATATTTTGGCATATTCTTTTCAGCCATCAATGCCCGTGTAACTACTAGAATATGCTTATTTTTTCTTTTTGTAACTCTATTTTGTTGTGGGGTATGCCTACAAGTAAGCTATCTCTTTATTCCATGAGATCTCAAAAAGTCACTAAACTCATTAGAGAGATACTCTCCCCCTAGCACATTTGAATCCATATGCCTTGAAGTAAAATTGGGTGAGGCAATAACATATGTAGAGTCTTGGAAAGGCAAGGGAGTATTTAGGTTTGGAGGAAAGGATAATTTGAGTATTGTCTCTCTTTATATTTCCCTCCTACTATCTTTTTTCTCTCTATCTCTCTCTACCTCCCTCTATTCTAACTACTATCTCCCTCAACTCTCTCTCTCTCTCTCTCTCTCTCTCTCTCTCTCTCTCTCTCTCTCTCTCTCTCTCTCTCTCTCTCTCTACAATAGTGCAAGGGCTAGAAGAATAATGACATTAAGCCTTACTAACTAAGGCTTATATAGCCTTTAGCCTTCACCATTATTCAATGGCCTTTACTTAGTCACATGTGAGCTTTCCTCTGTCAAATCAATCCATGTGGGGCTTTGCGGGATGGAGCATCCTTTCCAAGTGTGTTAGTGAGAAGATGATGGTTATAGTGATGTTGATGGTGGTGAGCATGCTGGTGACAAATGGTGTCAATGATGACAAGGGCATAGCCATTGGCTAGTTTTCTTTATTTTTTAAAAAATAAAACATTTTAAAACATTAGAAAGTTATAAGTTTAAGCTTCTTTAATGGTAATTTTAAGTGAATCATTGGTCTTTACAATTAAATTACTTGATTTAATATCTTTAATATAAATAGTATTAGAATAATAGATTTTAGATATGCTTTCATTAAAATAATATTTCTTTATGGAATGCTTTGCTATATTATTTATGTGGTTTAAGCTTTCCTATCTTTCTTTACAAAAGCCGTAGGATCATGCACAAAATAGGAGAACATGGTAAAAACTTAGTTTGGTTATTTTTTACTCATCTTGAGTTGAAATTCAATGCGTTCATAGTTGTTCAAGGGATTTGGGCATGTTTTGAATGTGATGGTGATGTCAAAACATCATGATTTGACACACATATATTTTTTGAATCAACTACATTAGGCTATATGAAATCTCCTAATATAGATTTGTTTAGTTTGATTGATATTTGTTTCTTTGTAATTAGATATACGATATGAATGCAAATAGCTATGCAATTAATATTTCATAAGAGAGGATGGCAAACCATGGCTTTGTCATGGGGAAAGTTGGGTCCTTTCGTGTGTTTTCCTTTGTTCTTTTTTAATTAACTTATTCTATTCTAGTATATTTCATAATGTTGCTTGTATTTAATATTTGAGATATTAGATTTACCACGTGGTCCGTTTGTAATGATGGTATCAAAGCTTTGCTACGCTCCAACTTTTGATCATTTGGCATCTTATGCAAAGTTTTTGGAAAGAGGGTGTGAATTTTGAATGACTATATAGGTTGCCCAAACTCCAAAATCTCAAAGCCGTCATCATGACTATACTTTGGTCCGAAATCCGCTTGTGGAGCTATTTTCCAGGTACTATAACTTTCTATTCATTTAGAATTTGAGGATGATGAATTTTATTTAAAAAAAGAGATTGAGAAAGATCTATAATTCTTATTTGAGGCAAGTTTTACGAATTCTAAATATTTTGTAAGATATTTGAATCCTAAAGTACGCAAATGAACCCATACTTCACAATATTAAGTAGAAATTTATATTTTGGTAGAGTTTGGGCTCTATTTTCTCACTCTTACCTTTTTAATTAGCAAGTCATCAAGAGGAGATTATTTATAGAAAATTTTATTATCTATAACTCTCTAATTATCCTCTTGAATTGAATCTGAATACTTAGAAAAATATTAACTTGTAAAGTAGACCTTTAGACTAACCTAGACTTGGTAAAACTTTTTAGCTCAAACATGCATAGTGACCTAGTTTGGGCTCTATTTTCTCACTCTTACCTTTTTAATTAGTAAGACATCAAGAGGAGATTATTTATAGAAAAAATTATTATCTACAACTCTCTAATTATCCTCTTGAATTGAATCTAAATACTTAAAAAGTTATTAACTTGCAAAGTAGACCTTTAGACTAACCTAAACTTGACCAAACTTTTTAGCTCAAACATGTATAGTGAACTAGTTTCTTCTCAATATATTTTTTTATTTATTCAGAATTTAGATGTACTATTAAAAATAAAGTTATACAATCACTTGTATTAGAGATGGTTTTGACTAAATACGCATACTTTTTAAAGTTAATCTTAGCCAAAATCGACTTCTTACTCTAATTTTGTATTTTTTTTCAAAAATATGCTCTCTTGTTATTTAAAGTATTGGTTTAGTCAATTGTTCCTTATTTTTATATCATATTGAGTTAGATGCAATTTTTAGATCATTGAAAAATATTAAGTTTTATTTGATGTGTGATATTTTAACTATTAATACATTAAAAAATAATATTCTAATATTAAGATGTCTATAAGTTAAATTTTACTTGAGTGACCAAAAGAAATTAAGGTTGATATATATGTATATTAAGTAACTATTATTTGTTTAATTTCTCTATGTTTCATCTATATTACATGGCTATCACTACAAGGATATGAGACTATAGCGTCATCGATTAGCGACGACAAATAGCGGCGTCGCTATTTGCGTCATTATTTGCGTCGCATTTGTGATGCTAATAGCGACGGTACCCAAAGGAAAAAAACGTGGGCCGAAACCCGAGCACGTCATTTTTCGCGCATTCACGAAAGAGAAAGCGAAAGGGAGAGAGAGAGGGAGAGCAACCATCTTGCTGAGAGGGAGAGAAAGAGAGAAAGAAGGAGAAAGAAGGCTTCTCACCACCACCGTCGCCGTCGTTCGTGAAGAGGAGGAGGTGTACAGAGGGCGAAGAGGAGACGCCAAACCCTTCTTCGAGCCTTTACGGTGAGTGCATTGTCCATCCTTTCTTTGCTTTTGTGTTTTCTCTCTCTTTTACTTGTTTTTGGTATAATTCATGTGTATTGAGAGAGGGAGAGGAAATGAGAGAGAAAGAGAGGAAGAGAAAATGAGAGAGGAGAGGAAACGAGGGAGAGAGAGGGAGAGAGAGGAAATGAGAGGGAGAGGGGGAGGGAGAGAAAATGAGAGAGGGAGAGGGTGTTTTCTCTCTCTCTTTTACTTGTTTTTGGTATAATTCGTGTGTATTGAGAGAGGGAGAGCAAATGAGAGAGAAAGAGAGGGAGAGGGAGAGGAAATGAGAGAGGGAGGGGGAGGGAGAGGGAGAGGGAGAGGGAGGAAGAGAGAAAGAGAGGGGGAGGGAGAGGAAATGGGAGAGGGAGAGAGGGAGAGGGATACATTAAACATAATAGGGAAATGAGAGAGGGAGAGGGAGGGAGAGGGAAACATTGAAAGAGAGAAAAAGAGGGAGAGGGAGAGGGAGAGGGAGAGGGAAAGAGGGGGAGGGGGAGGGAGAGAAAAAGAGAGAAAAAACATTAAACATAATAGGGAAAGAGAGAAAGAGAGGGTGAGGGTGAGGGAGGGAGAAGAAATGAGAGAGGGAGAGGAATAGAGCAAAAGGAAATGAGAGAGGGAGAGGAGAGGGAAAAAAATTAGAGAAGGAGAGGAGAGAGAAAAAGAGAGAAAATATGTTAAACATAATAGGGAAAGAGAGAAAGAGAGGGTGAGGGTGAGGGTGAGGGAGGGAAAAGAAATGAGAGAGGGAGAGGAGAGAGAAAAAGAGAGAAAAAACATTAAACCTAATATGGAAAGAGAGAAAGAGAGGGTGAGGGTGAGGGAGGGAGAGAAAATGAGAGAGGGAGAGAAAGAGAGAAAATAAAATGAGAGGGAGAGGAAATGAGAGAGGGAGAGGAGAGAGGAAAAATGAGAGAGGGAGAGGAGAGAGAAAAAGAGAGAAAAAACATTAAATCTAATAGGGAAAGAGAGAAAGAGAGGGAGAGGGTGAGGCAGGGAGAGCAAGTGAGAGAGGGAGAGGAAGAGAGCAAAGGAAATGAGAGCGGAAGAGGAGAGAGAAAAAACATTAAACATAATAGAGAAAGAGAGGGAAAGGGTGATGGAGGGAGAGGAAATGAGAGAGTGAGAGAAAGATAGAAAAAAATGAGAGAAAGAAAAAAAATGAGAGAGGGATAAAAAATGAGAGAAAGAGAGAAAAAAATGAGAGAGAGGAGAGAGAAAAAGAGAGAAAAAACATTAAACTTGATAGGAAAAGAGAGAAAGAGAGGGAGAGGGTGAGGGAGGGAGCATATACAAGAGAGGGAGAGAAAGAGAGAAAAGAAAATGAGAGAAGGAGAGGAGAGAGAAAAAATGAGAGAGGGAGAGGAGAGAGAAAAAAACCCATATACCTAATAGGGAAAGAGAGAAAGAGGGAGAGGGTGAGGGAGGGAGAGGAAACGAGAGAGGGAGAGAAGAGAGAAAAGAAAATGAGAGAGGGGGAGAAGAGAGAAAAAAATGAGAGGGAGAGGAGAGAGAAAAAGAGAGAAAAAACATTAAACCTAATAGGGAAAGAGAGAAAGAGAGGGAGAGGGTGAGGCAGGGAGAGGAAATGAGAGAGGGAGAGGAAGAGAGAAAAGGAAATGAGAGAGGGAGAGGAGAGAGAAAATACACTAAACATAATAGGAAAAGAGAGAAAGAGAGGGAGAGGGTGAGGGAGGGAGAGGAAATGAGAGAGGGAGAGAAAGAGAGAAAAGGAAATGAGAGAGGGAGAGAAGAGAGAAAAAAATGAGAGAGGGAGAGGAGAGAGAAAAGAGAGAGAAAATTCAAACCTGATAGGGAAAGAGAGAAAGAGAGGGAGAGGGTGAGGGACGGAGAGGAAGAGAGAAAATGAAATTAATTGTTGTTGTTTGTAGTAGTAGTAGTAGTAGAAGTTTTTCTTTTCTTTTCTTGTTTATTGTTGTTTAGTTTTCCTTTTTTGTAGTAGTAGTAGTAGTAGTAGTGGTAGTAGTAGTAGTTTTTTCTTGTTTTCTTATTTATTGTAGTAGTAGTAGTAGTAGTAGTAGTTGCTGTTGTTGTTGTTTTTTTTTCTTCTTTTCTTGTTTATTATAGTGGTCGTAATCGTGGTAGGGGTAGTGGTAGTGGTAGTGGTAGTGGTAGTGGTAGTGGTAGATATGGTGGTCGTAGTCATGGTAGTGGTAGTGGTAATCATGGTCGTGGTCATGGTCACAGTCATGGTTGTAGTCGTAGTCGTGGTCATGGTTGTCATAGTCGTGGTCGTGGTCATGGTCGTGGTCGTGGTCGTGGTTGTAGTTGTAGTCATGGTCATAGTCGTAGTTGTAGTCGTAGTCATAGTCATAGTCGTAGTCGTAGTCGTAGTCATGGTCATGGTCATCGTAGTCATAGTCGTAGTCGTAGTCGTAGTCGTAGTCATAATCGTAGTCATAGTCGTAGTCGTAGTCATGGTCGTGGTCGTGGTCATTGTAGTCATGTCATAGTCGTAGTCGTGGTCGTGGTCGTGGTCGTGGTCATCGTAGTCATGTCGTAGTCATGGTCATGGTCGTGGTCGTAGTCGTGGATATGGTCATGGTCGTGGTCGTGGTCATCGTAGTCGTAGTCATAGTCATAGTCGTGGTCGTGGTCATCGTAGTCGTAGCCGTGATCGTGGTCGTGGTCATGGTCATGGTCGTAGTCATAGTCGTGGTCGTGGTCTTCATCATAGTCGTAGCCGTGATCGTTAAAGAAAATGAGAGAGGGGGAGAAAGAGAAAAAAGAAGAAGGAACGAGAGAGAGGGAATAAACATACATCATAATAAAGAAAGAGAAAAAGAGAGAGAGATGGAAGGAGAGGAGATAATGAATGGATAAAAAACAAAGAGAGAGTGGTGGCAAGGTCTGGTGCAATACCACGAGACGGGAAACACTCCGACATATATATGTTAATCTGTGCGTGGGTAGGTGGACACTTTAGATACGTTAATTTTTGCTGAGTTACAAGAGAAAAAATCCCTTCTCAAACAATTTAAGAAATAAAAAAAGAATGATAACAAAAACAAATTGTTTGTCATAACGTAGACAAAATGGAAAACGATGAAGGTCTTGTTGTTCAAGATCGCAAGGCGTATCTTAATCAGCATGTCCCATGTCCTTGCTCTCAATGCAAGCTGGCAATTAGACGAAAACGTCGATTGTCTATAGAATACGTACGATACTTCAGTGAGTTTCAATATGAGATCATTGATTAGGCGATTGTGTATTTTCAACAAACAGTAAGAAAAGTTAATATCAATCATGCATTGTACTCACAAGCTAATTGAATACCATATACAAGAAGATTGGGTATGGCTAGTAAATTTTCTATCCAGGGAGGTGACGTCTCATCCCAAGGAGGAGTGCACCCTTTGTGGCCAATTAGAAGAGTTCGTGGGTGTGCGACGGATGGAGTGCCTAAGCCAATCCACCACTTGGAAGGTACTACCCAATCTATACCGTCAATACCAGAGGAGACAGGCAGCCTTTCAGACCTACCTATAATCTTGGAGCCTGAGATGAAGGCAATGATCAATGCATTGATTCCCATGGATGTTGAGACTTAAGATCCGCTTAGAGAGGAAGCATCCATACCATTATATGATGGATGCCGAGTATCTCGCCTGAAGACACTGCTTGCACTCCTAAGTGTGCAAGCAAAATACGGGTGGAGCGATGCAAGTGTGACCGAGTTGCTCAGGTACCTTATACATACACTTCGTTGATTTATTTTTGGCACTATCATTAAAAAAATTTGTGCTTTTTCAAGGTGTTTTATGATTTTTTTTAAGTTATTGAAATATCATACATTACCACCTGCAAAAACCATGCCTGAGTCTCGTGATGATACACGACATGTTTTACGAAAGCTTGGCATAGACTACAACAACATCCATGCATGTATCAATGATTGCATACTATTTCGAGGAGAATAAGAGACTATGGAGACATGTCCAAAGTGTGGTGCTCATAGGTATCGACAGGACTTGCAAGGACAAACCATCCCTCAAAAAGTTCTTAGACACTTTTCACTTATCCCCCCGCATAAACCACATGTTTCGTACGTCTGAAATGGTGAGCTTGGCAATGTGGCATGCGTAGAATAGGTCCACAGATGGAGTTCAACGATTATCAGCAAATTCACGCACATAGAGCCACATTGACTCTACCTTCCCAGGCTTTGCCCGAGAGCCAAGTAATCTTCGGCTCAATCTTGCAATGGATGGTGTGAACCCATTCGGTCTGCGCTCAGGTAAATAGGCTTTCGTTCTCGTTGGTAATATCTATATTTTATCTCGTTCAAGTTTGTATTCACTGGATAGAGGTGTTGAAACAGATCTAGTTACCTCAGGTTATCATGCATGTCCATTGTGCGGGCCACAGTTAGACTCCTGAAGGTCACAAACCATGAAGAAGATGGTATATCAAGGACACACTGCTTTCTTGCCAGAGGGTCATGAACTCAAGGAAGGTTTTCTTAGATGACCTCCAACACGTATGAATGCCGCAAGCTGGTATAAGCTAAAAATGGTCCACGCAGAGTCACATCCAAATGGAATGCGGCGGTTCTCAGTTTTCTACGAGTTGCCATATTAGACCCACTTACAGATCAACCACTTGTTGGATCCCATGTATATTTTCAAGAATGTGGGTAGTTTGCTATGGGACCACATCATAGGAAAGAGACACTATAGGGGAACAAATGGATTTGAAGGAGATAGGCAAGATGGAGGTGCTTTGGCCACAGTCAAGTGCTGATGGTCGCGTGCAGCTACCTGGCGCTCCTTGGGTTTTGTCCACTAAAGAAGAGCGCATTGTGAAGCAAGTAGTCAAGTCTATCCGCACTCCGATGGGTATGATGTGTTCTCAGGTCTACATTTTCTAAAGATGACTAATTATCAGGGCTAAAATCCCATGGCTGGTATAAGATATGTCAAGTTTGTACTACGAATGGATTGTAATTGGCATGCACATTTTGCTATTTGGAGTGTAGCCATTGTTCATAATGCTTTCTTATTTGTGGCAGTTTGTACTACCGATCATGATCGCAGGATGCCTTACTCCAAAAATACACGGGGCCATTTACAGGTTGTCAACTTTGGTGCAATGGATCTCACAGAAGAAGATTAAGATGTCCTCTATTGAATCTTCGAGGCGGGGAGCATTGGAGACAGTCTATCTCTTTGAGAAATACATGCCTACCAGCATGCTCATGATACAAATCCACCTTCTTGTGCATCTTATAGATGAAGTGGAGATTGCTGGATTTGTCCATATGCAATGGATGTTCTTCTTGGAGCGCTTCATGAAAACCCTGAAAGGCTTTATGCGACAACGAGCTCGGCCAAAAGGTAGCATGGCTGAAGGTTGGTTGGTGTCTAAGGCACTAGTGCATATTTCACAATGGCTACCAACGGTGGATCTAGACAACAAAATGCTATGGTCACTGAAGGACGATGATAGGCTGACAGAAGATGTGGTTGGAAATGGGGTAGAAAAAAGAATGGATGCTGCAATGGAGAAGAAGGTGAATCACTTTTGTATGTTGCACCATGCCTCTATGGAGACATGGCTCACCAGGTACCAAATCGCTAGGCAAGATCGAGAGGAAGCATGATCTGAATTTCGACATAGTACACACCATCGACCGATTCGATATCCCGAGGGCATGGAGGAGATGCCACGATTCATTCCACACGATGGTTGCATGGAGCTTTGACCGCAGCGTCTCGCGAAGGGGCGGAGATCTCAATGGAGGAGTGGGAAATCTCGAGGGGATGTAGTCCAAAGGTGATGACGTGTTTAGGATTTGTCGTATCTATATCTTATATGCGACAACTAATTTGAGTGTTTCAATGTACAGTACAAAATATATAGTGCAGCGTGGTCGCGCAGACGGCATTTTCGCGTGGAGCGTATTGACAAAATGCACTCCACAATGGACTGTGGTATCATGGCAATGTTTGAGCAAGAGAGCCGACGACGAGCAACGGATCCAAACATGGTTATAGATGAGATGGATTATTTGCAAAGTATTGTTACAATGGATTACCATAGCTTCTCCATGATACTATTTGATGTGCAGTGGTTCAAAGTGGTACTTAAAGGAGCTGGAGCAACAGTTCGATGAGGTACATCTAGATTTCTCGAAATAAATTTCGAAAAAAAATGGATGGATTTGCGCGACACCTTTGTGTTGCCGGCCCATTGTGAACATGTGCATGAACTCATTTGTTTGTTAATTGTATTATGACATGGTACATGTCACAATAGTTTAATCTCTCTTGTACGTATTTGTGAATCCAAACCCCCGACAACCTCGATGGTGGTATGTTATACCTTCAACTCCCCGAAGTGCGAGAGTATATGATCAAAGCGATGTTCCGAGCATAGATGAGGACAATATGCAAATAGAGGGGTCGATATTGCAAGGGGTGGAGGCCACCGAAAGCTTGGAGTATGTAGAGGAGCCATCATCGGCTAACAATAATGGTACAGGAGTCCAAGAATTATTTAAGAACGAGGGTCCTTTTGTGGTGACATGTCTATCGACCTTCCAGTGTATGCGGAGTTATGTCAGGATATTGACATGGGACCATAGGATACTTCATACTTGGAGCATTCACTTACTCAATTCGTAGACTAATCACTTATAAGGGTACATAAGATATGCATTTTAAGTGAGATCATTGTTTTAGGATTTATATTACTGTGCTTTGTATGATTTAAATTGATTATGCTAACATCATTTTTTGTCTGTGCAGGTGACCTTTTCAGGATGAGTCGAGGGTTGAGCGATGAGGAGTTGTAGGATATCTTCACGTGCATGTCTCCAGATCAGATGGCAAGATTCAAAGACATGGCAGACCAGGAGCTGTCTTGAACATCGTCAGGCCGCTCTACTAGATCTACTTCGGCGCGATCAGATGCTTCAGCTTCAAGCAAACGAGGTCGACACTCCAGACTTGGGCCAAAAGGAGGGAGTGCTTTAGGGTCAGGGGGATGCTGTAGAGGTACAGAGGCAGTGTGCCCGCAGTCGGCATGGGATATAGGTGCGACTCCTTGCTCTCATGGCAGTTCCAGGGAGCGTGGCTCAAGTGGTTGCTGTGGAGGCACGGACGTGTGTCTCCGTCTCGTCATTCTGCTGGAGTTGCGTCACCTCTAGGATTTGTCACACCTGTGGGGACGTCTACTCCAGTTACTCCGGCTTTTGCTCAACCGTCTATAGGTGGCACCCCTATGGGTGCTATACCGATAGATACTATCCCGGTCGGTACACCGGATGTACAGGGGTCTCCTGGATATCCCCAAGAGCGTGGACACAGGTGGGAGAGGACCCATCTTAGGCATACCCCAGAGGGATATGCCTATCTTGTCGATGATAGGTCAGGAGCCATCATCATGAATGATGAGGGGAGGAGGGTGATGGCTCGCATGAGAGAGTTGTGCCAACAAGTTTTTCGACACAACATCTTAGATCATTGGAAGAACATACCGGAGGGGAGCAAGGACTACATAGTAGCATCCTTGCATGAGGAGTTTCCAGTTCCAGCCACAGTAGATAGATTTTCTATGGGTTGGATGATGGATTGCATGCAAGCCACTATCTATAGGTGGCACCTCTATGGGTGCTACATCGATAGATACTATCCTGTTTGGTACTTTGGATGTACAGGGGTCTCCTGGATATGCCCAGGAGCATGGACGCAAGTGGGAGAGGACCCATCTTAGGCATACCCCAGGGGGATATGCCTATCTTGTCAATGATAGGTCAGGAGCCATCATCATGAACGATGAGGGGAGGAGGGTGATGGCTCGCATGAGAGAGTTGTGCCAACAAGTTTTTCGACACAACGTCTTAGATCATTGGAAGAACATACCAGAGGGGAGCAAGGACTACATAGTAGCATCCTTGCATGAGGAGTTTCTAGTTCCAGCCACAGCAGATAGATTTTCTATGGGCTGGATGATGGATTGCATGCATGCATATATATCACACAGACGATCGAACGCACATAAGGCACTCAAGAGTGGGGCTACAAAGCCCAAGTGGCTAGATGCGGACGACTGGCACCGACTGAGGGAGGAGGCTACAGATTCTCCAGGATGTTGGAGTCAGCAGTGCGAAGCGGCAAGGGCACGACTAGAGGCCGAAGTGGTCCATCATCTTGGGAGTGGTAGCCAGTGGACATATCTTGAGGACTTTGTAAGTTTTTCTTTTGTTTTGCTTGCTTATTTTTTTGCAATATCCTTTGTACTAACAATCATGTTTCTAACAATTAGTATTTTGTTTTCTTTGTAGCACTCCATTACAAATCGCGATCTGACCGGCCTTGAGACTCGATATGCAGAGAGGCATGGTCTTACTGCATTGATTGACCGATTGTATAGACGTGGCGGCCCTGTAAGTCACTCATCTTTCTTATCCGTAGTTACCATGTTTAATTAGAATGCATTATTGTATGGTGGACTGATGTGTAGTTGTTTTTTTTTTTGCAGAGTCCGTTCAATGCTCCTTTGCGACAGGACGAGCTTTCGGATGGTGAGAATATGTAGCTCGCCCTTGGATCCCTGGAGCTCACACACCCTTCTTTTTTGGTCGCCTAATCTGTGTAGACATTTTCTATGTAGTAGTGATATCTTGTCATGATTGTACCAGTCGCTTTCATTATGCGATCATGTATTTATTTCATGTATCAGTGTTATGATTTAAGTACACTTTGTTTTTGTTTACACAAGCATTGTACACAGTGTAGAAACTATTTTGTATGGCCCAAAAAAAGCACACAGTGCTATATGTGATAGGGCAGCTTGTTGCCCTGCCACAAATGTTTTTTTTCCCTGTTACAGTCACTATTAGCGTCGCAAATTTACCTGCACGCGTCGTTATTTGCGTCGTTATTAGCATCGCAGAGCACCGTTTTTTGTGTCGGTACGCTGATACCGACGCAAATAGTGACGCTGATAACGGCACTGATGTCGACTGTTCTATGGCGTCGCCAATAACGACACATTTTGCGACGACAGGGGTAAATTTTATTATTTACATTTTCATCGCTTTTAACGTCGATATAAGGCCTATATCTTGTAGTGTATTTTTTAGTTTAATATCTTCAAGTTTTATCTTAGCTTCATAAAAAAGATAAACCCCATTGATATTCTTACTAATAACCATCTACTTCTCACAATCACGTTAATATCCCACAAGCACATAGGAGACAATGTTTCGTATAAAATCCATGGAAACTTATTCCATAGTAAGATGCATATTTGCCATAGGAGGCAACACTAGCATAAGGTGTAGATTTGCCGCAAGAGAGAGCACTAGCATGTGGTTGGCCACCCTTGCAATTTTCCCTTTGCTTTATCAACTTGGGATAATTGCTTTTAAACCCTTAAAAAATATTATAGAATTATAGGAATCATGGTATTTTATCAAAATTCACAATAGAAATAAGATTATTTTTATTTTATTTTAGATTTTATTTATTTATCGTATGATCCTTGACTTGTTACATGAGTGCACATGTGTGATACTTGTTGCATTATGCTTCGTAGATAGATAAAATGAATATACTTTGTGATGTTCTAAGTAGATTATTATATAAATAATCTCTAGGTGGATCTATATAATAAACATAATGAATAATAATACATATTTACATGATATTATGTATTATTAAAATTATTATTTATTTATAAATTACAATTTTAAGCTTCTTTTGTGATAATTTAAAATGAAACACTAGTCTTTATTATTAAATTATTTGATATAATATCTTTAATATACATAATATTAAAAGAATAAAATTTAGATATACTTTTATTAAAATAATATTTTTAAACAAATGGCTTTTTTATTTTTTTAATGTGGTTCAAGCTTTCCTAGCATTCTATACAAAAGTAGTAGGATCGCATGTAAAATAGGAAAACAAGGCAAAAACTTAATTTTACTGTTTCTACCTCATTTAGAGTCAGAATTGGAAGCTTTTGGAGTCGTTTTGGGGTTTTTACATGTTTAGGATGGGATGGCGATGTCAAAACATCCTAATTTAACACACATATTTTTCTACATCAACTATACTAGGCTAGATGAAATCTCTTAATTTGATTGATATTTATATTTTCTTTGTAATTAGATATATGATATGTATGCAGATAGCTATGTAATCAATATTTTATAATAGAGGATGGAGAACCATGGATTTTGTCATGGGGGAGGTTAGGCGCTATCGTGTGTTTTCTCTCATTATTTTTGAATTTCTTAACTTATTCAATTATTTTTTATTTCGTAACATTTTTTTATTTAATATTTGAGATATTAGACTTATCATGTGGTCTGCTTTGTAATAGTTTCCATGTAGATTGCCTAAAGAAGAGTTCATGTGCCAACTTTTAAAAGTTGTATAAGAACATTTACCAAAAGGACATGATCATCAACAATAAAGTTGGCATTGTCTTGGCCCATGCATTTGCCTCATCATAACACAAAGATGTTGATGTTGATTGGGATGATTTTGCTAGCATAGGTTTGCCTTTTAGAGGGGATCCACTTTCAATAGCACATGTGTCAAACGAGAAGATTCACAAGCTTATAAGATCTACTTGAAAAATAGGTTTTTCAAGAGTTTTTCAAAAATGTGGAATGGCTGAAAGCATCGGCATGTATGGTGACATGCACCTATCAGTTCATCTTGCAAACCCTAGCAGCTTGCTCTTGATATTTCATGGTAACATGCACTAGATATAGGTATTTATGTTGTCTATGCTTTTTTTACCCAATATATTTATGCGGATCTTCTTGTGCATTGTATATGGAGCTATGTGTTTTGTGGCCTAGGCTTTCACTTGGATGCTTTGGATATTGTCTTTACACCTTGCATATACACATATCACATGTTGTGTGCCTCACATCACTTCTTTGACTCCATATTATTGTCACTAGTCATGCAACAAAAGCACAAGCATGAGCTGTGACTAGATGGCTACAATGGGTTATGGATCCTCTACATGTATTTATCAATTTGTAACTATTTTATTAGAGTTTTATGCACTTTTAGTTTTAACTATTCACATTTAGTCCTCTTTTCATATAATTTTAGTATTCTTTAAAATGCTAATTTAGCAATGTTCATTACAACTCTTTTGATACAAAATCTTATACATTGTGTATTCAACTACTCTTTTAGTATGAGCCTTTCAATTTGTAGATGTGATGCAGTCTTGTTAGCCACTCTTTCAATATTTTGTAATTATAGGTTGGACCTTGTTTCACTACCAAATCTTAGGACTTGTAACACATATGCTAGTGGTATCTGCTTTGAGTAATGCAGATTGGTGCTACAAAAAAATTTCCTCTATTTTTTTGGGGGGGTTAGACTCACATGCCCAAATACCCACATAAGGGGGGCACCTCCTCTCCAAATATTAGCCTATTTAGTACTATGATCACTATGTTCTAAGCAATAATTACTCCTATTTTTATAGTATCTAGTTGTTAGTTCTAGGTAGTACTTAGAAAGGAGTCACCTTAGAACTTTAGCCCTATGTCACACTTAACAATAGTTAGTATCATTTAGAACATATCACCACTACATGGCTAATATTTAAGTCTACTTAGAACTATGCTATCATTGCCCTTACCTGTGTTTAGTACCATTTTGTGTGGTATTATGGTAGTTAGCAATATTAGTATTATTTAGTTTTCCCAAAGAAACCAATATATTAATTTTGTTTTGAAGTAATTAGTTTTCATAAAGAAACTTATTAGTACGGTGATGCCATTGTTCCAGCTATAATTAGTACATTCTTAGCTCTTTTCTTAAAGCTTCTATTGATAGAGCTAGTTTAGTAATAATACATGGTTATGCTTTTAATGCTTGCAATTGTAGTCACAAGCATTTTTGATCCTATTGGATGCATTCACACCGTGCAACATGAGGGAAAAGCAACTATAGGTGTGCATGGGTATGTAGAAGGCTCATTCGCAAAGCTTAAGGAGTCGACAACTGCCCCTGCATAGGTCAACCTTGATAATAAGGACTCGAGAGAGAAAGGAGGTGAAGCAAGCCTTGATTTGGATAATGCATAGGATGTAGAAGACTTCTTTGATAAAGATGAGTGCATGAAGAAAGCATTGAGTGGCTAAATAGAGCTTGTAAGCTCTTATCATAGTAACAAATGTTGCCTAATTGAGGTATTAGGTGGACCTCCTCTTTGGGAAGCACATTGTGAAGGTGGGCACTTTAGATTCCCATGCTAATTTAGTGATAGATTGACATACTATTTTACATGTAATTCAATTGTGATAGTTGGAATTTTAGGTGCTTCCACATGATTGTGAGCTCGAGGACATAGCTATGGAGGATGGTATTGTAGAGTGCTCATGATTGTGTGTGTGGATAGACAAGAAGAGAGAGAAAGACACAAGTTAGCTGTAGCCTGCAAAGTAGAAATGTATTTATGTCCAAGTGTTGTGTTACAATGAAAATGATAGGCTATTGCAAGTTGCTTGCCTACATCATCGATGATGTCATGGGTCTAATTGCTTTTCTCAAAGGAGTCTAAATAGATCTCCCCCTTTTTCCACCAACTAGAGGAGGATTCACATGAGCTTGTTATAGAGGCCTATTTCCAACACCCTCCTTGGCTCGAATAACATGGAATAGATGGATAAGGATAAATAAATGGGATAATTGGGCTAGGTGTTGCTCACTTTGATAAGATAAGATAACATATGGAACTTCAAAATATGAACTCCAAGATTATAAATACCAAATTCCTTTTGGTATCCATGGAGACCAAGATTACTAATAAAGAATACTAGGAAAACTACTTCTGGAACTTCAAAACATGAAGTCTAGGATTACAAGACAAAATACTTCTAGATTTTAACCACTAACTCTAGGATTATAAGAGGAGAAACCAAAATAAAAACATAGCCTTTACAATGATAGTCTTCAAATTCCCCAAGTAGTTTGTTGATGAAGATTTTCTTTGTTGGACACCTTGATTCAAGACCTTGATGATGCACAAACTTCTTCTACTTTCTTGCTCTTAATGGAGTGGTCCAAAATAGGTGTGTCTAATAGCCCTTCCTTGCTTGTAATATGCAAATAGAATGATGTTCTCATGGAAAACACACTAAGCTTTGGTCTAGAAACTTTTTCTCCTTGGGGTAGTGCTTTTTCAATAGCTCCTTGTTGGTAAGTCAAAGCCTGCATGAGCAATTGCTTATGGAGCCTTTGATCCCTACTTCTACGTCCTTCCTTCTTCAAGGATTTCCAATAGATTCTGTATGCACAAGTTGTTGTTGAGTACTAAGAATACACAAGGGAGTAAAAGTTTTTGTGGTTCTTGCCTTATCAAAAGATATTTTCACATGAACTTCCTTTAATTTCTTTCACACACTTTATTGTGAACAAGGACTTTAATTAGTCTTTGTGTGAATGGGGCTTAGCAAGGGGTTTTAACCTTTAAAGAAGGAAAAGCTAAAAATCTTATAAAAGAATTGGGGGTGTCGTAGAATCTAGCATTGATAGTGGATCTACTTATGCCAATGTTTGCACTATTGGCTTTAATGTGCCACCGATGTTGGTGCAGTTGATGCATGATTTGCATTGGAGTGTTGTTGAGTTGGATGTCATGAATATCATAGATTGAATATTACATTGATGGAGTCATCTAAACTATCATGATTGTCATAGATGAAGCCTCTAGTCAAACTTGCTAGTTGACAATTAGAGCTACTAGTGAAGTTCGGGGACTGTGATCCTTGTTATATGTGCTGATGTGATAGATGGAGGTCATTGTGCAAATTCTGACTTCTACTAAGTGGGTAAGATCAAGCTGGAACTTAATGTTGTTGATAACGTTGATGAGTATGCTTAGAGAGTTGTTTATTGCTACATGAGAAGTGCCATGTTGATTGATATCTTTGTCAATAATGACCAGTAAAGTGTTTAGCATTGAGACTGTTGCTGCTTTACTTTGAAATAGTAATGGTTGTCAAGTTGCCAACTATATTGATTGTACACATTGATGTTGTTAGAGATGATAAACATCGAGAATTGAAGTACCAATGATGGCACATAGATCAATGTGGATGTGGATTGTGAGTGTAAGCCCTTTAGTAAAGTTGGAGTATTTCCAATGATGTTGCATTGTGGAGAAGATTAAGGAGAAGTAGATGAAGAAGACCATGAAATAAGATTAGTACCTCATCACACGAAGTCCAAGATTACAACAATTTTTTTTTGAAGCAGTAAGTCCAAGATTACAAGAGGAGATACCAAAACAAAAATCTAGCTTGTACCAAATGATTGCAAATTCTTCAAGTTGTTTGTCAATGAGGACCTTCTGTGGTAGACACATTGATTGATGACCTTGATGGTTCACAAACTTCTTTTGTATTATTGCTCTTGATAGATGTGTTTGATAGCCCTCCCTTGCTTCCAACATGTGAACTTGATCTTTTTTTGGTCCCACACTTTTGTATTATTGCTCTTGATAGATGTGTTTGATAGCCCTCCCTTGCTTCCAACATGTGAACTTGATCTTTTTTTGGTCCCACACTTTTGGGTTTGAAGCTTTGACTCTATATCGTCTTTTTCAATGTGAGTAAGAACCTTTATGAACTAGTTCAAATCTTAATGAAATATGAATATAGAAGGTATTGAATTGGTTCAATCAAAATTTTTTAGAGTAAGGCTTGTAGTGCTTGACTATAGTCATGTGAACTTAATTCAAGTGCTTGCTCATGTGAATGGGGGTTAAGTGCTATTAAGATTATGATACCTTAGAAAAGCTATAAGCCTCTTAAAAGCTTATTTGCAGTAGTAACCAATGGCAGTCATGAAGATGATGCATGTTGCTTTAATTGGCACCATGAATGCTCTATGTTGTTGATAGAATGGTGCTACCTACACATTTACTAATAGTGTTGTGTGATGAAGATTGGATTGCTTTGCTAAGTAGGAGCTGAATGGATAGGCTACTAAGATGGAGATGATTATCATTTCCTTTCACGGTGAAGTTGACTGGGCACTTAGTGTGGACTCTCTATGTTGGTGGTAGATTTGCTTGAGCTACAACCTTTGTTGATTGTGCCCCCCTAATGTGCCGCATTTTTGGAGCATTATAATGAAGTAGATACCCCTTTTGTAGTTGACAAAGAGGCAAATGATTTTTGGAGCACTTATTTATTGAGCTAGAGATTGATCACTACTGGAGCTTTGCAATGATGATGTTGATTGCTACCAATGACTTTGTTGGGTGATTGAATGTGGAGTCCACTCTTTAGGATTGTTGAGGTACTTCTAAGGTCTAATCTTGGTGGGTAAGTTTAAAAGGAGAGTAGATGAAGAAGTAGGTTGGAGGTGAGAATAAAGAGGAGAGAATAGCTAAGAAGCTAAAAATGGAAAGTAGATGTAGAGAGGCTTTAAGTAGGGAGAGGTAGTGATGAGAATAAGAGTGGGTCAAAATGCCAAAGATGGCAAGTAGGTGAGCTAGAGAAATGAGAGAATGTAGGAAGTGAGGTAGATGAATAAGATTAGGGATAGTATTAGCACCTAATGCCAATCTAATGACAACATATTAGTGAAGTAATAGTGCACAAGCCTAGAACCTTGCTTTGATACCATATTTGAAATTTGGTGCTTCCACATTATCACAAGCTAGAAGACATGGCTATGGAGGATGGTACCATAAAGTACTCATGATTGTGTGTGTGAGAGAATGTATGTGTGGAGTGAAAAGAAAAAGCAAGATCGACAAGCTAGACGCGAAATGGAAACTTACTCATATTGATAGATTCAAATGTTGTTAGCTACAATGAAAATGAGTCTCTTATATAGGCTAAGGCAAGTGCTTTGCTTATGTCATCAGTGATGTCATGGGTCCAAGTACTTTTCCCAAAAGGGTTTAGATACATCCCCCCTTTAAGATTATATTTTATTAAGGTTTTAAACCTTAATACCTTTTGACTCCCATTCAGAGCAAAACTCTTGAGTCTCATTTCACATAAGACTTTAAGACTTTTCTAAGCACCTCTTCACATAAAGAAGCATTGTTTGTATAAGCATCAATGAACAAGATTTTTCTAAGCATCTCTTCACATAAAGAAGCATTGTTTGTATAAGCATCAATGAACAAGATTTTGCAAGGTAGTATGGAGCCAATAATCCAACTTCTATCTCAAGATTATGGGACCAAGGAAAGATCATGCCTGCATGCTAGGAGCATGGAAGGGCTACAAGAGACGCCTATTTTGGACCACTCCAGTAAGAGTATCTATGTGGAAGAAGTTTGTGCATCATTAGGATCATCGATCAATGTATCCAACAAAGTAATTCTTCATCAATAAACTACTTAAAGAATTTGAAGACAATTATTTTGCAAAACTAGGTTTTTATTTTTGGTACCTCTTCTTGTAATTTTGAACTTACTAGTCATGTTCTAGAAGTATTTTGTCATGTAATCTTGGACTTCTTAATTTTTAGTTCCAAAAGTAGTTTTCTTAGTATTCTTGGACCTTGTTTTAAGTCTCAAAAGTCTTTCTTAAGCAATCTTGGTCTCCATGGGTATCAAAAGAAATTTGGTATTTCTAATCTTGGACATCCCATTTTGAGGTTCCAGATGTTATCTTGTCTTGTTAGAATAAGCACCGCCTAGCCCAATTATTCCATTTATCTATCCTTATCTGACTCTTTCTTGTTATTTGAGCCAAGGAGGATATGGAAAATCGGCCTCTCTTACATGCTCATGTGTCTTGAGATGGCAAGCTCAACACATACGGACATTGATGATGGACCACTTGGTTAGATGGGTCTGCACATGTATACTTAGCACATCGGTGGTCATTATGATACTCACATGGCCATTAACTTATCTTTGTTACACCTATCTATAATTGGTATAGTTATAGCACCAGTCGATTAGTATAGTAAGTTTGGCATTGTTTGATTTAGTAGGCTAATTTTTTTATATTGTATCTTATCTATACTTTGTATACATTGTCTTTTGTGTAAGGAAGAAGAAGAAGAAATTAGTAAAAAAACATTATGGCCTCCATGTCTCTTCTTGTGTTCTTGAGTGAGCTTTCATTTGCGTGTATTGTGTGTGTTTGGCATAGCAACTCAAGCAAGTATCCCTATCACACCATTTTTGGCATGGTATCAGAGCGGTGCCACTAAGAGAGGCTGGGTTTGAAGGTTGAAGTGAAGAAAAAGAAGCAAGGATTCAAGTAAGCAAGCAATGGGTAAGAAGTTCTCCCACTCTTTCACTCTTTCTCTTGGATAGTACATGTGGAGACACTGAAAGCCAAACATAGCAAAAATCTCAAATTGCTATGAGAATTGGTGCATTGTATATTTTATAGATCAATCCTTAAGGATTGTCTGCTACTTTTTTGGCAATTTGAGATCAATTCAAGCTGTGTTTTAGACATGCAAGGTTGTAGACAATAGTTTTAGGAGTTTTAGGGCATAACATGATGTCAATTGTGTCGATCAAAAGTGGGTGCACAAGTTATAGATTTTGAATTTGTAAGTTTTGAGGTATTTTCCTGGAAGAAAATACAAGTATTATCTACTAATCGGTTATAGATTACATGTATTATTGAGGAGTTAGTGAAAAATGTTACTTGTTTTGTTGATGTACACTTGTTGTGAAGGGTTGCAAAAGACTTGCTTTTTGCTGTTTTGTATCAATTTTGCAATAATGGCAAAGAACAGTGAAAACCCCATAATTAAAAAGCTGAACAAGAATAACTACTCATCATAGAAGTTTCGTGTAACAAAATTTCTTAATGAAAAAGGCCTCTATGAGTTCGTTTCAAGTGAAGAAAGGAGCTAGACTAAGTAAATCTGCAACTATAGAAGAATTAAAGGTGTCTTGGCTATCTGCAACAATCATTTATAATACTATGCTGGGATATATAAAAAATGTAGAAACTTCACATGTAGCTTGGATAATTTTTGAGAACATGTTTTCAATAAATACAAAAGCACAGACGATTCAACTCAAGTAAGAGTTGAATACTTTGACAAAAGAGAAGATAACCATAAATGAGTATGTTTTGAAAGAAAGTATTGCAGATGCCTTAGCAACTATTAATGCAATGCCTGATGATGATGATTTGGTTTCATCTACTTTGGGTGGCCTTAATAATGAGAAGGTTTGGAAATCATTTGTCACTTTTGTATATATATAGAAGCCGTTTCCATTATTTGATGAGTTGGTCTCTCTCATGATCACTAAAGAGATAAATATGTAGGGTGAATCATATGAAAGAAGTGGTGAACATATCTAAGAATTTTACTCAACTTCAAAAAGAGAATGTGGTAGATCGTCCTCAAGGAGGCCATGGTATGGAACATGCTAGTGATAACTAGCAAAACATGTTAAGTCAAATAGTTTGGTGAAATGTAAGTTTCAGGAGATCATGGAAACTTTAAATGTAAGAGAAGATTTAGAGGAAGAGGTGGATTGTAGAATAGAGATTCTAGGAACTCTAGTATTATTTGTCATTATTGTGGCAAAATAGATGATATTGTAGCCTAGTGCTATGCTAAGAAAAATGATATCCATAGTCGTAAATTGTAGCAAGGAAACAATACACTGTCTTTAGGACAAAATAAAGACAAAAGTGAGCATTTGCTTGTTATATAGCATATGATGAATGCTGTTATAGAAAAGGGAACACATAATGATGTATGATATGTTGATTCAAGTGCATCTAATCATATGACTAGCCATATTAAATGGTTTGGAGAGATGCATGATTTACAAAAACCAGGTTATATGTAGACGAATGATGATTCATGCCATCCGATTTTACATATTGAAAAAGTTAACTTATTCTTGCATGATGGCTGAACAAGGAGTCTCTAAGATGTGTTACAATGTGTGATTGCTTTGGTAGCAATAGCCAAAGGTTGGATTTTGCAGCAGATGGGTGTAAAGAATGCCTTCTTGCATGGTGAATTGCATGTATATGGAGCAGCCAATAGGTCATGAGGATTTAGAGCATTCCACATATGTGTATAGATTAAAGAAGGCACTCTATGGGCTAAAGTAAGCACTTAAAGCATGGTCTAACAAGATCATGGAGAGCATCTTATCAACATTGGATTTTATGTTTCTCATGCTAATCACTCACTTTATGTGAGAAGGGGAGATGTTGGCTTGGTCATCATAGTCATCTATGTGGATGACTTGATTATTACAAGCAACAGTGATAGTGGGATTGTTGAAGTCAATTACCTTTTTTAAGAAGAAGTTTGAGATGAAGGATTTGGTTAAGTTGAGGTACTTTCTTGGTATTGAGGTGATAAAATGTGATGATGGTATATGGCTCTTAGATATATTGTCTAAGTATAGTATGATAGCATGTAAGTCTCTTTTAGTGCCATTGAAGCAAAATGTGAAGTTGAGTGCCAATGTTGAGGATGAGATAGGAGTCCCTACTATGTTTAGGAGGATAGTAGGGAGTCTCATTTACATGACTATCACAAGGGCAAACTTGGGTTATGATGTTGGCCTTATCAGCCAGTTTATGTAGATGCCTAGAAAGTCTCATTTGGATGCAATTAGATGCATATTGAGATATGTGAAGTCCACTTTGTATTATGGATTTTTTAATGAGACAAGTAAGGATGTACAAGTGTTTGGATACATAGATACAGATTGGGCTAGTAGCATATCTAATAGAAGATCTACTAGAAGTTGCTTTATCGAGTACAAAGATGTGGCTATGGAAAAAAGCAACCTACAGTTTCTATATCGAGTATAGAGGTGCTGCTATGGCAACATGTGAGGTGGTATGGATGCAAAAGTTATTGAGTGATTTGGATGTGCAAGGAGATGGTCCAATTGTCATTTAGTGACAAAATGAGCAACATATAGTTAGTTGGGAACCCAATGTTTCATGCTAGGACAAAACATATTGAGATGGATTACCACTTTGTAAGGAAGAAGGTACTTGTATGAGAGATTGATTTAGTATATGTCAGCACATATGATTAGATAACTGACATTTTCACAAAAGCATTGGGCACAAAGAAGCTTAAAATTTTTTGAAGCTTGGAGTTATAGAGACATAATGGAGCTTGAGTGGAGTGTTGACATGGCAAGCTCAACACATGCAAACATTAATGATGGACCACTTGGTAGGATGGGTCTACATGTCTACACTTAACACGTCGGTGGTCATTATGATACTCACATGGCCACTAACTTATCACTTATTATATTTATTTTGTTGCACCTACCTACAACTGGCATAGTTATAGCGCCAGTCCATTAATGTAGTCAATTATGCACTATTTGACTTAGAACACCACTTTCCTTAATGTTTTATCTTATCTATACTTTGTACATTGTACAATGTGTAAAGAAGAAGAAGAAGAAACTAACTAAAAAATGTTTTGGCCTCCATCTCTATTCTTGTATTCTTGAGTGAGCTTCTTCTTGTGTGTATGGTGTGTTTTTGTGATAGTAGTTGAAGCAAGTACACCCACCATGCAATTTGTGACAGTGTGAATCCTTCTCTAGTTGGTGGAAAAAGGGGGAGATCTATTTAGACCCCCTCGAGAAAGGTAGTTGGACCCATGGCATCATTGATGATATAAGCAAGCCACTTACCTCAACATACACAAGAAGCTCATCTCATTGTAACACACAACACTTGGAATTAGGCCCTTCATCTAGGATAATGAGAACAACCTTTGCTTAGCAAAGAATAAAAGTTTTGTCCATCTATGATGTCATAAGTCACCTATCCATCCAATTGCCTTAGCCTATAAAGAGGCTATTGATCTGTCATTTATAATAAGTTTGAGAATCAATTTGAGAATGTCAATCTCAACACATGAGTGAGGATGTGAGAGTCAGCCTACATCAATTTATATCTACTTTTACTTAATGGAATCTTAATTTAATACATTTCATTTCTCAGTTAAGCCTCATGTCCATCTTACTTTGATAATGTTTCATTATTATCCTCCATAGTTCATTTAGATTAATGTGTCATTTCCATGTTTCCAACATTGTATTAGAGCAAGTCCAATCCATTAGGAAACTCTTCTATCTGAGTATTACTACATCTAGTCAACCATATAATTAGTGGAGAGAATCTAGCATAAGATGGCAAACATATTTCTCCTTCAATCACTCCATGAAGGTAGGGATATAATTACCTATCTCCTTTGGGGCTTTCAAATCTCCTATATTCTCTCCTCTTTATTCTCACTCTTCATCTATTCACCCACTCTTATCTTTCCTACATTCTCTCCTCCTTATTCTCATCTATTACTTCATCTACCTCTATACTATTTTTGGCAACCACTACCAAGGTGCAAACATCCACCTTGTTCTCTCTCTCTATACTCAATCATTCTTGGATCTATTCACATTACATTCAAGATGACTTTGAGAACTCTCTTTGAAATATCAATAGTCTAGGCATTGCTGCAGAAAGAAGAAAGATTTAAGGCTCAAACTACATAAAAACTTGCAGAACAACCATTGCTGAATCAAACCAAGATATGATAAATCACTTGCAAAAGCCACCATATTTCATCATTCTCAAAGCTTTATAGCTCATATTAAAGAGAAATCAAAGGCACTCATTTACCCATAAATCATTGGCAACATTGTTTATTGATTAGTGTAGCATTGCAACTAGATCTAGAAGAAGGCGACATACAAGTGTAGATTCAGTTTGTACAACGATGTGAACAATAGGAAGACAATTTACCTAGATACATTGAGATGGAGTCAACTTGGTATCTAGCCAATCTGTGGATGAAGGGTAGCCATTGGTTTCCATTGTGTGAAGAGAATCAGATCCACCATTGAGGCATGGTCCAAACTATTGTATTTTCTCCATAGCTACCTCACTTACTCACAAAATAAATTTTGCTAATCTCTCTCTTTCGTAATAAGTGCACATCATTACCTTAACCAGAGCATTATAATCTCACTTTGGTATTTTCTTCTTTCATCATCAACATTATCACCAATTGTATTATAGTGCTTAAGCATAATAGAAGCTTCATTAGTCATTTGCATATAAGCTTTGGTAATACACTTTTGAGATTATAGCATGGGATTGACATCCTATGAAGGAGAGGAATCTTATGCCATCAAAATGAGAAAGTTGGACTGATGCAAACATTGCAAGAAGACAAAACACAAGTTAGAGTTCTACTTCACAAAGTATCCTTACAAGAATTGTGGAAGATTGAGCCATGGAGCAAAGAATTGCTAAGCACCAAAGGAGTCTACAAAAATAAACATGGTGGAAGACAAATAAGGAGAAATGGTAGCATACATTGATCTTGACATTGCATTATGATCTACATCAATGTTAGGGGCTAGGTTTTTATTTTGGTATCTCCTCTTGCAATCCTAGACTTACTAGTTAAGTTCTAGAGGCATTTTGTCCTTGTAAGCCTAGACTTCTTGTTTTGAAGTTCCAAAAGTAGTTTTCCTAGTATTCCTAGACTTGTTGTTTTGAGTTCTAGAAGTTTTTTGGTAAACCTGGTCTTCATGCATACCAAAAGGAAATCGTCTTCTAATCTTAGGCTTCTTGTTTTAAAGTTCCGAATATTATCTTGTTTAGTTGGAGTGAGTACCACCTAGTCCTTGTATATTTTATCTAAATATTATCCAATCAAGTAATCATCCTATTTTACTTTACTTTTCCTTTGCTTGATATTTGGGCTAGAGAGGGTGTTAAAATTAGGCCCTTCATCCAAGCTCATGAGAACATACCTTTGCTTAGAGGAGAGTAAAAGTTGGAAGTCATCTATAATGTCATAGGTCACCTACCCATCCACTTGCCTTAGCCTATAAAGAAGCCAAGGGGCAAGAGCGAGTGTATTAAGCCATGCGGTACTCCAAACTTGCGGTAACCCACTGGTCGAGACTACTAGGTTTAACATTACACACACTGGCAAATGGAATGAAGGTGAAGTCGTTCGGAGTGTTGAAAAATTGGCCAGTAAAGATTGCAGGGATCCAATTCTCTGTTGACTTCATAGTCATGAAGGGAGTGGACTATGACATCCTGCTAGGCTGACCCTGGAGCAACGTGAGAGTCATAGAAGATTGGGGCAATGGTCTTATCTTCTTAGGCAATCGAACAGAAGCTCTAAGAGTAGAGATGGACACGTGGAAGACTACCCCAATCAAGCTCAACACAATCTCCACCGTGCTGAAGGGCGACGAACAAAAGAGTAGGGGATCCTATGGGGCTCCTACCAAGTAAATCCCGTGCCCTGAGGACGAGCGAGACTGGATGCACGTTCTTGCAACCATCAACCTACCATTCTCAGATACTGAGGAGTACAAAAAAGCCATCAAGGCAATTGATAAGTTCAAGGACACACCTTTAGTGCCAGTCTGCATGATGACCGGGAGTCTATGTGTGGAAGACCCATTCATGTTGCATTCCAAGTCCCAAACAATAGACGCGAGCTCCATGAGATCCTAGGGTACTTAACCAACAAGTTGGCTAGCAATCCAGCGATGAATCTTAAGGCACTCCAAAATTTCTTGGATGAGCCTGAATGGCAATGGTCCAAGGTACATGACTTGAACTTAAAGTACAACTAGACCTTACTCCTCAACCAACAAGAAGGGAATTGTCAGAACCAAGAGAATCAGGAGCAACTAGATAAAGACAGCTCCGACGATGAATATGAGGACTGCTACTCTTTCAGTGATGAAACGAAAGGGAAATCGATACCCCAGAGTATGACACTGGGGGGCACATAATCGAATAAATACAAGTAGACCCCAGACCGCACAAGTGGAGTGAACTTAGAGTGAAGAAGGCAGTTAGACATAAGGACTGTGATTGAACTTAGTTGGAGTACACAGGTGCAATTGACTACGAGAAGGCAGGCCTATCCCCCAACCAAGTGACGCACCAGTGCTGCAGACGGACTCACCTTCTAATCTATGACTACCAAAAGAGATCCTCTCTTCTAGAGAAGACACAGAGTTCAATACCAAATCAAAAGTTAGCTCAGATAGTGACCCATAAATACCTCACCCTCCCAAGAGCAAAGGCACTAAGGGGGACCTACCTGTCCACCTACAATGCAGATGGTTAAAGGTGAAAATACAAACACAGAGCAAAGAAACGTGGACAAACAAACAACAAAAACTGCAAGACTTGCCAAAACAATTCACAAGGTTCAAAAAGGGAGATAGGGTGGTGATCTTGCTAGGAGCCAAACAATAGGGGCAAGCAAGTGAACCAATCGAGGGGCCTACCAAGGTTAAAGAGGTCAATTTAGCTAAGGAAGGGGATACCCCATGACGTGTCTTTATAGCAGATGACTTGGCTAAGCAAGATGAAGCAAGTCTCATTACTCTCCTGCGAGAGTATATAGACGTCTTTGCTTGGTCCCTAGAAGAAATTAAAGAGGTAGAACCAAGTGTGGTGACTCACAACATACCCATGGCCCCTTGACTCAATGTCTGCCAAGCAACGATCATATCCCATGAATCCAAAGCATACTCACGCTATTAAGGAAGAAATTGACAAATTGATGAGAACGGGATTTATCTACAAAATTGAACACACGGATTGGGTCTCGCCTATAGTCATCGTCCTAAAGAAAAATGGGAAGATTCGAGTGTGTGACAATTACAAGAAGGTAAACACAACTACGAAGAGAGATAATTACCCACTGTCATACATCGAGCACATGCTTGAGAGAGTAGCTGGCAAGGAGGCCTATAGTTTTCTGGACAGGTTCTCTAGGTACAATCAGGTGCAAGTGCATCCTAACGATAGGCATAAGACGGCATTCACCACTGAATGGGGAGTCTTTGCCTACATAGTCATGCCTTTTAGATTGACTAACACACCAACCACTTTCCAATGACTGATGTGTACAATATTCAAAGACATGCTAAGAAAGGAGTTAGAAGTCTTCGTGGACAACTTGTGCATTCACTCTGCTTGGCGAGAACACTTAGGCATGTCTTTGAACGATGTCAGCTATACCGCCTCTCATTGAACCCCTTGAAATGCCAGTTCTGGGTGAAGCATGGATTTATCCTAAGACACGTGGTGTCAAAGAATGGCATTGCCACATATTCCTCCAAGATCAAGGTCATTGTCAATCTTCCACGCCCAACTGATTACAAGGGTGTTAAGTGCTTCTTAGGACATACTGGGTACTATCGATGGTTTGTGTTGAGCTATGCATTGATTTCTAGACCTCTATACAAGCTATTAATTGTATTCGAATGGACCACTGAATGCCAACGCGCATATGAGGAACTAAAAAAAGGCTCTAACCACCACACTGATACTATGGGCCCCAAATTGGACACTCACATTCCACGTGCACATCGACACTTTGAAATTCGCAGTAGGAGTTGTGTCGTGCCAACCTGGTGAACACAATCTAGACTACCTGGTGAGCTTTGCTAGCTGACAACTCACTAAGACCGAAATGAATTACTCAACAACGGAGAGAGAGGGCTTTGGCCATGATATTTTCCGTAAAGAAATTTCCACATTATCTTTTGGCTACACCTTTTACTTTCTTTATTGACCATCAAGCCTTGTTGTACTAGGTTAACAAACCATGCGCTACAGGATGCATTACTATATGACTTCTTTTGCTTTTGGAGTTTGATTTCTCCATGACTGTGCATAAGGAAAAACAACATTACATGGCTTACCATCTATCTCACATCCCCACGAGAGAAGCGGCTAGACAAGGCATTGTGGACAAACTGCCAGACATGCACATCTATTCTTCTTATCCAGCGAAAAAGATTTGTTTAGAGCTGACATGATGCCATATTGGGCAGATGACATAGTTCAAGTGCTTGAATACGAACTACCAGAACAATCAATAGAAAAGACATGAACAAGAGGGCGGAAGAATGGGCCAATCAGAACAAAAAAAGGGTTAAAGCCTTGGCACATCGCCTCACTCAAGCCGAAAAAGAAAAGATACTCACCGAAAGCAGAGCGAAGGCCACCCAAGTGAGCTTCCACACCCAACAACACGCCTTCCTAGAAACCCTATTGGACGTCACCTAGGCAGAGGAGGGAGAGTCCATGGAGGCAATAAAAAAGAAAATGGGAATGGCTCGTAGGGCACTGAAGGCCAGACTGCAGATGCCACCACAACCTAATGGAGTTGGCCCAAGCTTGGAAGAACAACGCCATTATCTCCTATTGCTAGGTCCAACCTCACAGGAAGTAGACGCACTCGGGTTCCTCGAAGAAAAGCAGCTAGAGCCAAGCTAGCAGAGGGAGGTGGACGTGAACTTTGAAATGGGACCGTGTGAAGAAGAGCTTGTCCCACCTCCTCCTTCCTTGAGGCCTGAAGAGCAGCAGCACGCATACACCTCCGCAGAAAGAAAGGTGGCACTAAGAGAAAGAAGGAAATAAATGGTGGAGGAGACAAAGAGAAAATGGAATGCCAGGGAGTGAGGGTACCCCAGGCACCTATCCCACTATGATCGGACGACACCCCAACAAGCTTCCACGCCAACCTTGTAATCTAGAAGAGGCAAGAAATGGCTAGGAGCCCCTTCAACCTTAACTTCCAATTCCCCACTGCCTTGCGCAGGGTTTTATCCATCGAGGTGGTGGAGGAGGTGATTAACATCAGAGGCAGGCTTGGGCAGAAGTGGCTATAGGAGAGAGCACAAAACCCCACTTTATGGGCCACTGAAGATGCCGAATTTTGGCAAAATAAAGTTTTTGAAGTACCAAGGTCCATGCCCCGCTACGAATGCCAACCTACCTAGAGAAGAAGGGTCTGCGACACCAACCTGGACACTTGGATGGCCTTTTGCAGCCCCAATCAAAAAGTGAATGAAGAAGCTCGTTTGGAATAGCCCAAGAGAAGGCAATCGCGGAGTGCCAGGAAACGAATCCATCTAACACCATATTCAATTTTAAAGGTGGATCCACCCATTAGCCTCTCTCCCCACCAGGATCATATCCAACGCAAGGGCCTTTCAGTTCCAAAAATCCCTCCAATAGGTTC
Organism: Lygodium microphyllum; assembly: GCF_053477565.2. Classification (NCBI taxonomy): domain Eukaryota; kingdom Viridiplantae; phylum Streptophyta; class Polypodiopsida; order Schizaeales; family Lygodiaceae; genus Lygodium; species Lygodium microphyllum. The sequence continues at coordinate 40,078,677 of NC_141153.1, read as the reverse complement.
ATAAATCCCTCCAACACCAAGGATCATATCCAATGCAAAGGCCTTTCAGTTCCAAAAATCCCCCCAATAGGTCCATAAATCTCTCCAACACCAGGGATCATATCCAACGCAAGGGCCTTTCAGTTCCAAAAATCCCTCCAATAGGTCCATAAATCCCTCCAAGACCAAGGCTCATTCCACACTCAAGGGCCTTCAAGTTCCATAAATCCCTCCAACACACCTCTCAACAGGGCTTGTACACAAACTCAAAAAGCCACTTGGCTACTCCAGCAGCAGAGTCCGACTCACCACCCAACAAGTGTCATGGGACTGGCACTCAACTAGGAGGGGAATAATGTTAACCCTCAAAAGAACAAGGTGGAAAATCCAAAAATCTAAAGCAGAAGACAAGGCCAAGGCAAAAGCAGAATGGAGGATGAATTCACACCAAGAAAAATCGAAAAACACAAGTGTGAAAAAGCCCTAAATCAAGGAGAGGCGCACAGGGAAAGGTGCAAGTCAAAACTTTTATAAAAGAGCCCAAGGCGCACCATGATTTATTTTAAAAGTGCCGGGATCTTACCCATGCAAATTGTAAAGGTAGATGGGCAGTAGGAATGAAGCTAGGAAGTTAAGAGAACAATGGGAAAAAGGGCCTAGGCCATGTAAAAAAGGGGATAAGGGGATGACCGCCCAAAAGGGATTTAGGGTTTTGTATATAAAGTTCAAAAAGTGAATGAGAGCTCATTCTTTTGGTGTGTGGCAACAATAGACTCGCCTTCTTCTCTTCTCTTGCTTGCTTATGTGTGCTTGAGGGAGGGATGAGGGAGTGTGAGAGAGTGTGAGAGTGTGAGAGTGTGAGAGTGTGAGAGAGTGAGCATGTGAGAGTGAGGGATCAAGGAGGTGAAGCTCTCCATCATCTCCTCTCTTCTTCTTCTCTCCTCTTCTCTTCTCTTCTCTTGTCTCGCGTGCGACTATGGAGAATGGAGCTTGGAGGTGGAGGCTTGAGGATGCTTGAGCTTGCATCAAGAATTGTGGAGCTATCGGAGTGCTTGAGAGAGGAAGCAACTTGATCAGGCATCAAGGTAAGCTCACTACACTCGTAGAGAAGGATAGCGTGTTGGCTATGTGAGAGGTAGCCATTAGTGCTTGCTTGAAACACTTAAACAATAAGCAGTATGTGGGTCTTGGCAGTTGAGCTTGTGCACGCGTCTACACTAGCTCAAGAGATACATTGTAAAAGGTTTTTTTTTTTTAAATTAAGTCTTAAGAAAGCTAAGGCTTATTAAAGCCTTAACAACCATCAACAAACAACATCAAAATTCATGATTCCTTAACATGATTTTGAAAAATTGAATCCGATGAGGACATACTCTTGTACTCGTCGATTGGATTGTGAGCTCTATGCTCCATCATAGCCACAATTTTTTTAAAAAAAAATTAACTCTTCTCTATCTTTAACATGAAGAAGGCCCTTGCTTCGATGGATAAGTTTCCCTTGTGCTTACTTTCAATAAGCAGGCTCCTTGCTCAAGCAATCCTTGAGCTTAAGTAGCCCCCTTGCTTCCAAAAACCAATACATGACTTGATCCAAACCTGAAGACCATTAAAACCTTGCCATCATACATCCAATTGCAACCTTCCATGGCTTCCAAAATCCATTAAAAGTAGCTCAATAGCTCCCAAATCCGAGTCGCAATGGCTCTTGAATTTTTGCATGTGCTTTCAAGTGGATTAGATGAGGATTTGTATGCAATTTAATGCTAGATAGCAAGCTTTAAATCCGATGTAGACCTTGATTTGTCACACTCCTCAATTCAATCCCACACTCCCATTTTGATACCAACTGAAAAGAATTGAAGTGGATACACAACGAAAGAGCAATAGCACAAGACATGGAGGCTCAAGCAATCTTCTTCTCCTTCTTCTTCTTGTTCTTTCTTCTCCTTCTTCCAATGTCAATTGAATACACTAAAATTATCTCTCAAAAGTGTAGATACCTTTTGACCTTTAAGTCACCTTACACATAGCTTCTACTTTATTTATGCATACATAGGACATGACTAGGCCTATGTCTTATTTCTCAATACTATCATCAGAATATGAGAGAGAGAGAGAGAGAGAGAGAGAGAGAGAGAGAGAGGGGGAGGAAGGCTAGAAAAAGAGGAAAACAAATGGGAAATAAAGAAAGCTAGTAGAGAAAAATACAAAAGAAGAAAAGAAGAGAGAGGAGGATAATAGAGGGAAAGAGAAGATTTTCTTCTACTCCCCTTGTCATCATCATAACCTACTTCAAAGAGGTTCATCTCACAAGCCATACATATACAATTAAGTCCTTTGTGCACTGTCAAGTGATACTTGAACAAAAGGAAGTCTCTCCACAATGGCCTCGTGAAGACATTTGGAGGTAGCAAGCCCTTATTGGGCTATTAAAACGGATTCCATCGAAACCCACATAACAATAGTTTTTTTTAATAATGATTTTATTTTGGTTATTTTAATGTGTTAAATATAGGGGATATCAAAGAATATATAAGAAATCAACTTAATAGGACTATTTATTTTGGCTAAACTTTCATTTATTTATAATTTTGGCTTTAATAATTTAGGGTTCTAAACAATTAAGTCATGGTCACAAAAACGACTAGGAAAAGAGTGGTTAGAAATAAGGGAAAAGGTTGGGGCTTGCAAAGATAAGTGTATTGATTAAAAAAGATGCCATTAGGATCTATTACTTAAATTATTGCTTAAAAAAGGAAGCCATTAAGGACCAATTATAAGACTTCATTGAAGGGTACCTTAAAGGTTATTTTTTCAAACCTCTAAAACTAGGTAGTTTGAGACTAAAGAATATGTATGATGTGGATGTTGCTTGGTGGAATAGCGTATTGTGTGAATGAATCATTATGGACCTAATTGGAATTATACATTCATGTTTTTTTGAATGCCTTGAAAGGACAATTTCATACCTTGACATAGTTGTTTTTGGTCCATTGGTTATGGTTATGAAGTTGTTATGAAATCTATGCACATTAGCTAGTCCTCGATCTAGGCAAAAAAGTGGCACATCTCCTTAACGTCTTCATTGATGTTCCATCACCTTTGGTTGAAAGTATAGCCTACCTAGAGCATTGAGACTAACACCTAATGCAAGAGGTCATCCAAAGCAGGAAGGTTCCCTCCTATGGCAACATATGGAGAAGAAACTGGTCTTAAGATGAAAAAGAAATGCTCACTTAGCCTTATGTATGGGTATTAAAAGGCTCAATTTTACATAGTGGTAAGGTGGAACCTAAGAAGGATGATTCGAATATCCGTTTTGGTTGGATATTTGTCCTAGAGGGAATAAGCTATATAAGCTACACAAACTAGTCCTCAAATAACTTTTTTTAAAATATTTTTTGTCAAATTTTGATGTGTACATACCAAAAGGACATTCATCAAATCAAATGTTATGGAATAATTAAGAAAGATTTTTTTGTATGTGCTCACAACATGGTCAAATGTTTGGTTAGCAAACTAAATATGTTAGATAAATTGAATGAAAAGTAGTTGGATGGGGGCCCCAACAACCTTATCTTAAGGCGAGTGGACTTGATTACTCTGATGGTATTTCACATGATTATTTACAAAAAGAATTGATCAAGTGACAAGTTAAAGCCCAAGGTAACACTCTTTTAGGGGGCCAAATATATGACTATAATATGATAGAGGGTTCTACACTTAGCTTCCCCCTCATTTCACATTCTCTTTAAACCAAGTGTAGTGGTGCTCACTCTTGTCCTAGAGAGGTTACAAAGTGGTTCCTTTAGGATGAGTATTAGATTCCCATTTTAGGAAGGCTATAGAAGTTTTTGGACCCTCAGATCATTCCTTCTAGGTTAAGGCCTTGATGTTGTTTTGGGAGGTAGGTTTGAAGACCACTCAATTGACCAATTCCATGCATCCTAAGAGATCCATATGGTGCTACTCATGGTTTCAAGAGACTTGTTACATATAGCTAAAAGTCATCATGTCCTTGATAGAGAGAATTCACTTTAGGGGCATAATCATAGCATCATTGTATTCCATAAAAGATTGTAATCAATAGATATTCAGCATATATCAGTATCAATTTTGAGACTTTTCAAAAGCATAATCTTGGCTACGATAAGCCTTGAATATGGAATAGGCAACCCAACATGAATATGGATGTTGAGGGTTGAAATTACTTGATTTTTTGGCTGCTTTTTGTTGTTTTTGAGGACTGAATGGTTGATTTTTAATGGATTTTATATCATGATTAGCTATTTTGGAAGTGTTTGGGAGTTTTTTGGATAAGGTTGATTAGGTTTGAGAAGCTCATGATAGTTTTTAGTGGAGATATAATATTCTGACATGTTTTATTGATGTCTTGATAATGTCTGATTGGTTCTATTTAAGACCATTGAGCTTCTACTTTTTTATTGTGTTTTCTTTTGTATGAGGGGTTTCATTCTTGATGGTTTTGAATTATCTAAGTTGAGCTAAAAGGTTTTTTTATGACCTTTTGTATGGTTCTATAGACCCTCTTGTTGAGCATTCGTAGAGCCTCTGTTTTTGTTTTGTTCTATTCTATATGCCTATGTAGTGTGACGATGGATGAATGTGTAGCTTGGGGAATTTTTCCAATTTTGGAAAGAGATGAATATAAGTTCAAAATAGCTCAAAGAAGTTGAAGAAGTAGCCGCTGAAGACTTGAAGTCAAGATTGAAGTGAGAATGATACTGTTGAGCTATGAAGGGACATTGTAGTGGTTCTGGTGACCTTTCATATCAGACATATCTCTTAGGAGGGGTATCCATGACCAAAGAGGGGTTATGAAGGATTATTCTTGATTATCCCATTGTACTAATGAGAGAGAGTATGTATGAGAGAGAGAGTGTGTGTGAGATAGCAAAATTTATACAAAACAATGTATCTATCATGAATGAGAGATTGTGAGAGAAAGTTATGGAACCTTTGAAGAAGAATACAATGTGATGATTTCCATTCAAAGTGGTTTCTTCTCTTGTGTCTTTGTGGTATCTTGATGAATTCTATGAAGAATATGAAAAGCATAATCAATTTGGTTCAAGTTAAAGCCGTGGGAGAATTGTTTCTATAAAGCTGTGTAGAGATTTCTTGTTCCTGGTATTCTTTTCCTTGTTGTGGACACATAAAATATGAAGAATATGCTTGTTGATGATACAAGATAGATTTTCTTGCAGTAGATTCCCTATTTTCTTGGTATTCCTCTTGGGGCTCCACGTTTTTTGTGCGTAGTCGGGGAATCCTGCCATCAACAAGCATCAAAAGAGGCTGAAAATGAAGGAAGTGGCATTGCTGAGAGGAGAAAATTTCAATGGATGCTTGCAAAGTTCCTTCTACCACTAAAGAATTGGAGATTCTCATCGCCAAAGCCACTTTCTACAAGAAGTTCATCACACAATGGCATAAACATATTACCATCTTGATGCAAGATCTATGTGGTGGACTATTTCCTCTCCCTGTTGAAGCAACAGAGATATGCATCTTGGTGGTAAATCACCTGAGAGCAAACTAACGTGTAGAAACAAAGAGAATGACCATCGATGGAAGATTTAGCATTCTCATTAAAGAGTTTCCATACATCATCAAGTGGAAAATCGTGAAGAAGCTTCAAGATTCATGGTCAATGGAAGTTTACGAAAACAAGAAGGAAAAGAGTTGAAATCTGTTTGTGGATGCTCAACAGCAGGATACGTGGAACGCATGGTGCATTGACAACCTTCTATTTGTCCAATTAGCAACCCACTAAAAGTTGGTGGATAGAGTGTTCTTCACAACACATACACTGTTGAAACCATCAGAAGCTGGCATTACTATGATGATGGCACCACAATGATCCTCAGAAGAATGAGTTTTGATACCTTTAGGACTAAATATTTTCCCCTCTATCGCGAAATGAAAGTTGAATTTAGAGACGTTGAAAAGAAGGAAGTAGAAGAAATGTTGGCAAGAGAGTTCTCTAGAGACCAAAGCCCATCTGATTCTATTATGTGGAGTACATACAAACTGGGTGGAGCTAACTCCTTGATGAATGATGTGATCAAGAGGCAAGCACTAGAACAAGTCCAGAGATACATGAGAAGAGAGAAGGCAAAAATCAAAGTTGAGAACGAGCTAGCAACAAAAGCCTCCTTTGACACCCTAGTGGCACTCTTTACAGAAGTCCCCATGGCAACTCAATATTCCCTTCCTAGTTAGATCCATCCTAGAAATATTGATGGCATGCTAGCAATTGTAGTCATGTTGCCCATCTTCAAGGGATAGTACAACGAAAACCCTGATCTTCATGTAGCAGATTTAATGGTAGCATGTATAGCGAACAATTCTAGAACCACTGAGCATTGGTTGGCAATATTCCCCGCCACTTTCAAAGGAGCAGTGTTTCAATGGTATGAGAGTCAAGCAACAAGAACTTTTGGCACATGGGACAACTTGAAGTTGGCCTTCCTCACTAAATTCAAGTGCCAAGGTTTTGAAGAGCGAATGCGAGAGGAGTTCATGAACCTAAGAATAGGTGGCAGCATATACCTCTCAAATGGAATCCATACTGAAGAGATGGACCAACCATCACTTGGAGGAAGGCATCCAAAAGGGATTTTTCCTTAGAGGCCTACAACCAGAAGTTTGTAAGTTTGTGGAATTGAGAAGACTAGTCAACCTGCAAGCTGTAGTGGAAGGTGCAAGACTGTATGATGAAGTTGAAGCAAGGCTGTCGATGACCTCAAGAAGAGGAGTCTTACCTCATCCTATGCCAAGAGTGGTATATTCACTAAATGCAATCCCAAGGACAATTCCCTACCCCTACCCTCAAATGAAGATTGTGCCGCAGTACATTGCACTAAATGGTGGCCCCACAGATGGCAGTATCTCAATACTGGCCTCAAACAGTTCTCGCAATGGCGACTCAACAACAATAGTGGAACCCTACCAACTGGAACCAACGATCCCCAGTTGCAACAAGAGCTCTGAATCAGAACCAAAATAGAGGACCCTCTGGGGATCGACCCAACCAGTCTATGCTGTGATAAGAGAAGCTTCCCAAAACCCTACTGTAAGTACTCCATGAGGAGAAATTTTGAAGGACTACCTATCCAATTTAGTTGTAAGCATCAAGAATGAGTTAATGGATGTGATTACAAAACAACTATAGACGTTGAAGGTGAATATCGCCAACATATCTAATCCTGCAAGAGGTGGAAGAGATGTTATGCAATCTAATACATGGTGTGGAAAGTGCCATCAAGTGGGACAAAAACCATACAGAGGATATTTGCTCTCTGAAGGAGATGCATGAAAGGAGGAAGAAAGATAAAGAAGTAAGATTCAACTTGTTGGAATCCAAGATGACCACCTAGGATATCAAACCAAAGCCTAGGGAGTTTGGTCCTAATTTTGGCCCAAGGAGGTTTCCCTCTCAAAGTTATAAAGGACCACAGTCTAGTAGTGGCCAGAGATTAGAGATGGAGTTTTACAGATGTGGAGAAAAGGGGCATATCTTACCAAATTGTCCAAACCCAAGAAGGTCAATGGACTACAAACCCTTATGTAGCCGATGCAAAGGAGAAGGCCACACTACAAAAGATTGTCCAATTCTAGCTCCTGTGAAAGCTGCTCTTGATACCCAATAGAAGACCCAAGAACTTGTTTCCAATTTGGTGGAATTGGAAGTTGCCACAATAACGTGTGCTAAGAAAGAAGAAACCACAATTCCAAAAGTGAACATTCCCTCTGCTAAATCGGTGAAGTTCAATCTTCCCAAGGAGAAACTAAACAGTATAGAGCAAAACAATGGAGTGCAAAGCACTGTAGTGTCACAAAGTGCCACAAAGACAGTCACAGAGACAAGACTAGGCATCCAGGAGATAGAGGATGTCGAAGTACTTGCTGAAGTAGAAGAAATACAAAGGTTTTTGCTCTTGGAAGAAAAAAGGAAGATAAAAGTTGGTGTTGCCTCATTTCCTAGCCAATTGGAGAAGCCTATGGATCCTATTAAAGAATATGACTTCATCAAAGACTTAGACACCTTCAAACCAAATCTGACATTCTATGATGTTGTCTCCTAGCTGCCTCCTATTAAAGAATATGACTTCATCAAAGACCTAGACACCTTCAAACCAAATCTGACATTCTGTGATGTTGTCTCCTAGCAACTGAAAGAAATTCAAAAGCATACTAATAAGAAGAAGAGGCCTAAGGACTACTCCCTCACTAGAACCTAAGCCCAACAAGACCTCAGAGCCTATGAAAGAAGTGGATGTGGCTAATGCCTTCTTGGATCCTGGCACCCTAGAGATTGGCATGTGGATTGAAGGATGCTTTATTGGAGATGCACTAATTGATGGAGCTTCATCAGTAAACATAATGACATATGTGAATGAAGGATCTAGGCTTGCAAGGAATGCAGCCTACACAATGGTTTATCAAACTGGCAAACCAAAGTAGAATCAAGCTTTTGGGCATTCTCCCATATGTAAAGACAACCCTCGCAGGAAGAGATTATTGACTGACCTATCTGGTGGTAAAACCAAATTCCTACAGGACCTCATACCCTCTACTACTAGGAAGACCATGGCTTTTTGAAGCAAGTGCATAGACAGATTGGTTCAAAGGAACCTTAACCCTTGGCAGAGGACCCAACAAAGTGGTGCTAAAGTTGTATTGATCGCAAAGGTAATGGATCCACTTCCATTGAAGTCGAAACAGACTTTTCCAATGAAGTAATAGATGGCACATCAAGAGACAAAGAAGCCATCAAATAGATCTTTCCCAAGAAAACAGAGGCACAATCCCTGACAATGGGCACTATAAACCAACTTCCAAAAGAAGCAAAGCCTTTATCAATGGGTGAATACCTCCTACCTGAACCCAAGCTGACTTTTGAAGTCACCTTTGACAGTGAGATAGAAGCATGGATGTATTGTTTTTCCTGCTATATGGCCGTAGCAAAGACAGAGACAAAGACAGACGCAGGGTTAGAGGCAGAGACTGACGCAAAAAAAGAGGCAAAAGATACAACAGAGAGTCAGATCCTCTCTTATAGAGCCCCTACAGAGGTCAAAACAGAGTCTAAAGAGGACAAACATGACAATGTAGAAGAAAACTATGAAAGCGAGCTAGAAGAATCTATCCTACTCGCAAAAGGCACAGATGAGGAAGAAGTTCTAGAGGCTACAAAAGCAGAAGAAAGATCCCATGTTGTTAGCCAGAATGACTTTGGTACCCTTTGGATTGGCTAATGAGTCGCATCATATACAAAATATCCATAAGAAATGGATTAAGAAGAATAAGCCTTCCTTCAGTAGCAGTGGCTCTTATCGTCCGAAGTTACTCTTCTTAAGAGAAGATGATGATGATACACCTTGCCAACAACCACCAGTGCGATAGCCCAAACAAAACTCAAAAGGTTCCTATTATGTGAGTTCTTGGATGCATCCTCGAAAGATGAATCTTTGAGTCAAGAGATAGATAAAACTCCTACAAAACCCAAAACAATTATTATACTATTTCAGCATCCCAAAGAGCAAGCTAAGTCTCCAATTGATAGAAGAATTCGGTTCCAATGGAACCTCAGAAGGAGTCAAATCTATACCCAAAAGTAGTCTGTGGGACATTCATCTGTGAAGTGGAAGGTGAAAAGCAATTAACTTTCCTAGATGCTAATGGTATTGAACGTTACACCTAAAGGTGGAAGTCAGACTTCTCGAGGAAGAACTGTCGGTCCTACATGACCTTTTGAAAGAGAACTTGGATGTGTTTGCATGGTCCTATAAAGATTTGAAGGGATGGATCCTACAATGTATCAACATCACATCGACCTAGAGCTTGATGCCAAGCCTGTGAGGCAAAGACAGAGGTGCATGAATCCAAATTACTCAGCCTCGGTGAAAGTTGTCGATGAAAGCTGAATTGTTGAAGCTCCTTAAATCTGAGTTTATCTATCTAGTGGCCAATAGTGAATGGGTTTCGCCCATCGTGGTAGTACCCAAGAAGAATGGAAAGTTGTGAATATGTGTGGACTTCTGGAAGCTGAATTCCAAGACTAAGAAGGATCATTTCCCTATCCCTTTCACAGACCAACTATTGGACATAGTGGTAGGCCATGAACTTTATTCCCTCTTGGATGGATTTAGTGGATATAACCAAGTCCAGATTGCAGAAGAAGATCAATCCAAAACAACCTTCACGACAAAATGGGGAACCTATGCTTACAAAGTGATGTCATTTGGGCTCTATGTAATGCTTCCACTACATTCCAACAAGTGATGATGGCCACATTTCAAAACCATTTGCATGACTTAATTGAGATGTACCTAGATGACTTTTGTACTTATAGTCTAATCCATGAGTATTGGGGACACTAGAGCAATGCTTTGACAAATATCGAGAATATGGAATCTCTGTCAACCTCGATAAATGTGTCTTCGGAGTCTCCTTAGGAGTTCTTCTGAGCCACATTGTCTCTGCACAAGGAATAGTAACAGACCCTACAAAGATCGAGAAGATCGTGGCCTTAACAGTGCCAACTAACCTCAAACAATTGAGGGGATTCCTTGGCCATGTGGGCTAATATAGAAGATTCATTGCACACTTTGCAACCAAGGCAACCCCCTTGCATAAGCTCCTTAAAAAATATGCAGAGTTTACATGGACCACTGATTGTGACAAGGCGTTCAACACTCTGAAATAGTGTCTGATTAAAGCACCCATCCTACAATCTCCTGATTGGATGAAGGAGATCCATGTGCACACTGATGAATCTATAGAAGGCCTAGGTGAAATCTTATGCCAAAAATTCTCCTCAAAGTTAGATCAACCCATCTATTATGCAAGCCAAAAAGTAACTGACAGAGAACGAAACTATACAGTGATGGAGCTTGAGTGCTTGGCAATGGTGTTCACCTTGGAGAAGTTTCAACACTACCTTCTGTCAATGCACTTCAAATTTTATGTGGACCATGAGGCCTTGTCCTCCTTGATGAACAAAGCAGAATGAAGGGAAGAATGATGAGATGGTTCCTTCTATTTTAGGAGTTCGACTTTGAAGTGGTTACCAAACCTAATCACTCCCATGTCCTAGCAAATCATTTATTGTGAATCCCTTAGAGCGATGAAGAGGAGCAGGATGACCTAGACTTTCCTAATGCTTCCCTATTTCTAGTCGAAACGGTTAGCCCATGGTATGCAGACATAGCCAACCTCTTGGCAATGCAACAATATCCCCCTGTATATCTAGCCGTGAGAAGAAGAAGAAGCTTATGTTGGAATCAACCCCCTATACCCTGTTACGTGGTGCTCTATACAAGAAAGGCAAAGATGAAGTATTGCGCAGATGTATTGCAGGAGATGAGATTGGGATCATTCTAAAATCATGCCATGACGAGCCTTGTGGAGGACACTTTGCAGGAGAAGTGACAACCAGGAAGGCCTTGCTTGTAGGATATTGGTAGCCGACCCTCCACAAGGATGCTTATGACTACTATAAACGTTGTGATGCTTGTCAAAGAATGGGAAAGCCTATTGAATCTAGCGCCATGCCACTACAACCCATCCTTCCCCTAAAGCCGTTCAAGAAATGGGAGATTGACTTCGTGGGCCCCACTGATTTTCCACTAGAAGAAAACAAAACAGATACATCCTGGTATGTAAGTACGGACTATGTGACAAAGTGGCTTGAAGCCAAAGCTCTCAAGCAAGATGATGGCAACAATGTGCCCTTGTTCTTATGCGAGAACATCATCACCCATTTTGGCAGTCCAGTCAAGCTCGTCAGTGATAGAGGTACTCACTTCCTTAATAAGATTATGGAAGAATTGACAAAGTTGTACAAGATCCACCATCATAAGTCCACACCTTACTACTCCAGAGCCAACGGCCAAGTCAAAGTTATCAATTGCATCCTCTTCTCGATTCTGACAAGGATGATTACTGCACATCGTTGTGATTGGGACGATCGACTTACATAGGCCCTTTGGGCATACACACAGAACCTCCCATAAGGCTGATACAGGACAGACCCCTTTTCAGTTAGTGTATGGCACAGAAGTCGTCTTCCCTATTAAATTAGAGGTACCCTCCTTTGCAGGTGCCTATCAAAGAGCGCTTGGGAGATGACGAGTCCCTACAATGCCCTCTTTTGCACCTAGAATGTCTGGATGAGACTCGCAGGATGGCCCTACAATGTATAGAAGCCAGCAAGCTCGCAGAAAGACCTATCATGACACCTTCATCAAGTAGAAGGAGTTTAAGGAGGGTGACTTAGTATTGCTTTGTTTGAAATCAATCTAGTTTCGGTGTTTTGGTTCTTCTCATATTTATTGTATATTCCCTACTCCTTGCTTAGATTTTGTTCGTTGCATCGTATAATATCTACAATAATCAAGTGATTAGGATGAGAGTACTTCAAGCATTACTCAAGAAAAATCAAATGCTCTATCACATTTTGACTATAGTCTTGATTTTCCCCACGTTTCACTCAATTGTTCATATCACAACTAGCTAGTCACAACTCCTTTGAGGATGATCTTATCAAATGACTAGCATACATGGGCACCCCCTTTTCACACAACCATCCTCGCCTTTCACAAGTAGTAATATAACACACACACACTCTCTCTCTCTCTCTCTCTCTCTCTCTCTCTCTAACAACAATACAGCATATTCCCAACCAAGCATACAATCAAACGTGTGAGCATGCAAGCATCAACATGTAAAACAAGACTTGTCAAAAGTATAGGATATGGAGGTTGTCTGGTGGCACCTTCACCAATACACGTGTCACCCCACATGCCATTCAAATTTGAACCCTTTTTGTAATGTGTGGGAGGACTTCAAAAGTCAAATCCACACAAACACCACCTACTTGCACTATTTATCAATGCCAAAGTACAACCTTAGAAGTTACTATGTGGGGGACCTTCACAATTCCACAAAGAGAGAGAAGAGTTGATAAAAGCACATCCTTGCATATGCTAGCAATCCTCTACCCTAGAATAGCACAGTGTAAAAGCAGAACACAAGATCGATGAGCATAGAGATAATATGCAAACACATGAATGCATTAAAATTTTAAGAGCAACAAAATTAATCCACTTGTGCATAAACAAAGCAAGGTCTCTCCCCTCCAAAAGCTAGGATCCCACACCCAAGGAAAAACACAATAGGCTGGAAGGATCACAAGTGGTCCATGAAGGATAAATGGCACCACCTCAAGTGAGAAATACACTTTGCAAGAAAAACATAAAATGTACAAAAGAGTGTACACCCCCGTAATCATAGAGATGGAAGCATGGAAAGGGATTTAAATATTTCCACTTTTCAAGTAGGAAGGTGGTAGGTAGTATTGGCACCTTTTTGCAAGCCTTTGAATGATTGCTCAACCATGTTAAATTTTTCAAGAGTCATATTACTAGATTGAGAAGGGTGGGATGCCTATAACTAGTTAATTGAATAACTTGTTTTTCTTCTATCTCATTCTCTCTAAACCTTTTTTCTTTGCACTTGGCTTGTGCCAAGGACTCCAAGAGACTTCTCTCTTGCATATGCCCTCTTGTGCATTTGTGTCTCTTGCATGCATTCTAGCTTATTGTTACAACATATGTACTCTTTAGAGTGCTAATGTCCAAACTCACTCTAAGACTATTTCCCCTACTACCAAACTTGTCGTGAGAATTCTTTGAGCATTACTCCAAACAATTCAAATAGCCAAGTATGTTTTTCACTACTAAAAATGGAGGATCACGCAATTTTCCAAATCCTCCAGCAAGATAGGACCAATATCAAGCTAGCTTTTTCTCTATCAAATATTAATAACATTGTTTTTTTTCTTCATGATCCATTTTAATAATGTAGAATATTTCTTTGTGACTCATTTCAATTGAGTCAATGATCCTATAATTCTTTTGAGTTATATCAATTGTTTAATTTGATATATTCTCTACTATTAAATTGGTTCATTGCTTAATTATTTCAATGCAAAGGTTTGCCTATCCAAGATTGAAGCAGTTTTGTTTCAACCAAGATAAGTTTCATGCTAAGAACGGAATGAGCCTGCAAGGCAAGACACACCAATATATGAGTGTAAATGATCTCCCACAGGTGGAGCTATCAAACTCCAATCATTGAAAAAAAAAAGATTAGGGCTCAAAACCATACTTGCATGTGTTGCATCTACAATATATTGATGAATGCAAGTTGTTTCAAAGAGTACATCAAGCACCCTTATTCAAAAATGCTCCCACCCATAAGTTTTCCACATTCTTTGCATATGAGACGTGTTGAGCTGCCAAGGAAGACACAACTCATAAGATTGCATTGGCATTTGAAGAGCAAATTGGATCTACTGTAATTGCATCTATGCTTGATGGAGAGGTGGGCAACATCCCAAAACCTATGAACAATTCAGAAGGTAGGAAGACTAACTCAAATCAACCTCAAACACGATTAACACAAGATGAAGCAGCTCCAACAATTGAGATCATGGCACAACATATAGATGTTCTAGAGTACACGGTTAGCATAGGGGATGAAAATTTGACCCTTGAATCTCGTGTTCTTGCATGACTTGCTCAAGATATCTAAGTGGTGCAAAAATTTGGTTGTGATGGTGAGTGGGTTCGCATTAATTCTTGATTTCATTTCAAGATGCACTGAATTTTAAGCAAATATGCATGATTCTCCATTTCTAGGAACAGATGGACTGACTAAGAAGGAAAAAGGCTAAAACCTTGGATTATAATTTGAATTTGGCACTAGTCTTTCAATGCTCCCTCTCAAACTGAATGGACCTGACCAAGTGTAATGTTGATCACATGTGGCCACAAGCAAGGATGTAGTAGACAATCCTCACCATTGACATTTTTGTAATGGTACTTCATTACTCGATATGAGCTAGTAGACATACAATTCGCCCATGCATCCTCTAGATCCTTGGTAGCATCGGACTTGGGCTTCGAGCATTTCAAGATGCAGAAGACTACCCCTTCCCCTTCTTTGCTACAAAAGTGTGTCACTGAGTGCATCATGGTGACCTGCATACATTGGTACAGAATCATCATTATCATCACTTAGTTCATCACTTTCAATACCAACTTCTAAAGCTTTAACAGTGCATTGCTTCCATTACTCTACATAAGCAATCTTTGAGCACTTCGCAATCATTTGCACCTAAAATAACATCCATCTGTGTGTGAATATCCATTCACACAATTCCAAGATCTTTCATCTGTCAAATACTTCTTATTTCACTGCTATTGCCTTGGCACATCATCCTCCCTGATTTACACCAGCATGTCATTTTGTATCATGAAAACACCTTATAAGCACAACATGCATTGCACAATTCATAACCAAACTGTTTACATAACAAAGTGTTGTTGATAATCTCTTTGACCACGAAGAAAAAATGTCATTTTGCTTTGAACTGAGCAACATAACCATCTGACAAAATCCAATCCCTTTTCAAGTAGCTAAGACCTTGATTACCCACCCAGGCTGACTGCCTGCCTGCCCCTACAGAAGCTGATCCTCTAAGAGCACCCTTCTTTTTGGACTTGCCCTTTCATTTGCAAGAGGTATTCCTCTTACAATAATGTTTGATCAATGACCACACTTTCCATGGAAGTCACAACAAGACGTCTTCTTCTTTGATGTAGAACCAACAACCAAACCTGAGAGAGTGTCACCACTCCCAAGACAAGAAAGCTGCCTATGTGCCTAAAGAACATACTCCTCTTGAGAAGAATAGAAGTCAAGACTCAAGGCATTGAAGGAGAGTGACTTTGGCGGAGCTGATCATGGATAACCTTCATGCCCATGAGGAAATACTGCATGCTCTCAACCCAGGTGTAGCTAAGGGAATAAAGCTAACCTTGAAGATGAACAACTCATCGTCCAAAACAACCTCAGCCATCTCTTAAGTAGAGGTATAACAGGACAGATCTCGAGCACCACTGAATGGACTAAGGCAGACAACCACTTTGTGTCTTGCTGCTCCCTCTTTGGAAAGCACTCAACATAAAGATCAGTTCGGTCAAGATTAACTTCTTGCAGACCTCCATGGAAAGACATTGTAAAAGGAACAATGTTAATCCAAAGACCTTCACAATGTCTTTCAGAATCAATTTGGCCCAAGACCAGAGAGTCAGCTGCACAAAAGTGTAATCCAAGCAAACAAAACCCAAATGCATGCAGACAGTCCTCAAGGACACGAAAGAGTCATGAAAGTAGTACTAAGTTGATTAAGGTATCCGGTATCCTTAAATTGTTTAGTTACTCACTGTACAGTTTTAATAGCAATGTTGCCTCTTTGACCTGAGCTCGATGAAGGAAAAATTTCTATTAACTCATGGGATGTTACTTCCTTATCTTTTTTTGGTATATGTGCAAATATCAGATCCAAGTCAGGCACATGCCCTTCGGTCCTTACATGTGGCCTCAAGCTTTCCAACATTGAAAGCATGTACTTGTTGGGCTTGTCACCTACAATAAATTCATTGAACTTTTGGTTTGCTTCGAATGATGCACCTGCAAGTTTTTTGTTTGCTTTTGCGAGCATCCTTATCTCCTCTAATCTTTTGGCATCATTCCATTTACCCGCACTAGCATAGGTATCTGCCATGAGCAGGTAAACAGCAGCATCGTCTTGATTCATTTGAACAAGTTGCTGAAAGTAACTAAGGCCTAATTCAACTTCCCCATATCTTTTACAAGCAGTAAGCACAGATCTCAGCATTCCAGCAGAGGGAGGGCAGTTCATCCCTTCAAGAAATTTTACTGCCCCATAGACATGTCCAGCTCGTGCAAGAAGGTCCACCATACAGGTATAGTGATCTAGAGTGGGTTCTATGTTATAGTGCTTTGTCATCAATGTGTAATACTTTTGACCTTCATCAAGCAAGCTAGAATGACTGCATGCAGCCAGAAGGCATGAGAATGTGATAGCATTAGGCTTCACACCCTGCTCTTGCATTTTCTCAAAAACTTGTACAGCCATCTCTCCATTGTGATTTTCCCCATAGCCACCTATCATTGCACTCCATGATGCAACAGTTTTATCAGGCAGCCTGTCAAAAACTTCGCGTCCATCTGCAAGTAACCCACACTTGCCATACATGTCTACTAGAGTGCTGGCCACCAATGATTCCCCATCCCATCCCCTTTTTGTTATCTCAGCATGTATTTCCTGGCCTGCTTCCAAAACACCTATTATGCCACAAGCTTTCAAGCAGCATGCAAGTGTGACAGCAACTGGGGACACTTCATCCTGCTGCATTTTTTTGAAACAATTCAAGGCTTCGTCACCACATCCATTTTCAGCATATCCTGCTATAAGTGCCGTCCAAGTAATTACATTTCGAACTGGTAACTTGTTAAACATTTTCTGTGCTTCTGCAAGCAAGCCACATTTTGCATACATGTCAACCATTGTGCAGCCAACAAAAAGATCCCTTTCCAAGCCCTTCTCAGCAATCTCACCACATAATTGCAGACCTCTTTCAGCGTCGCCGATAATTCCACAAGCTTTCAAGCTGCAAACAAATGTGAGATCATCCGCAGGGATGCCATTGAGTTGCATGTCTTTGAAACAGCTAAGTGCATCCTCACCCAACCCCTGCTCAGTATATCCAGAGATCAGTGCAGTCCATGACACAGCATCTCGGTCTGACATCTGGGCAAACACATCCCGTGCTTCTGTGAGCAAACCACATTTAGCATACATGCCCACCAAGGTGTTACTGACTGTGATCTGGTGTTCCCATCCAGTGATAACAATGTCAGTATGGATTTGTGAGCCACGCTCGACGCATTCAAGCGAGGTGCAGATCTGGAGGAGGCGGACATAAGTGTAACTGTTGGGCTGGATATGATCCTTTTGCATTCTATGGTAAAGTTGGAAGGCATGTTCGTGATCGCCATGTACGGAGTAGCCGAAGATGAGCGAGGTCCAGGAATATTCATTGTGGGTAGGCAATCTGTCAAAGACCTGTTGGGCCTCTGACAAGCATCCACAGTCTACCAGCACAGGGACAAGAAAGTTGCCAAGCAATGTGTGTGTGTCTAAGTGTCGCTGTCTGATGTATGCCAGCCACTGCCTGGCAAGCCCTGAATCCTTCTTCTGTCTGCAAGTCCGTAGAAGGCTAATCAGATTTTCGATGGCAGAGTGATCGCCCATGCCCTTTCCGGCATGGAGTGGCTTCACAGGGAGCAACACAATTGTCTCATTTTACTTCAGCATGTGACCTGAAGCGTGAGGGTGCAGGATCTGCATCCTTCGGAAGAACTGTTCCTTTCGTGAGGGCCATAAACATTCGTCAAGATGCTTAATTGTGCATGTGAAGGCGCTGGTCCACTTTCAAGGTCAAACCAGTACACCTTGCTCTACTCATATGAGGTGCTGCAGTACTCATAGTTCACTTTGCATACATTCAAAATGAGGTGCCATTATGCTACTGGAACTCCATGAACAGTAGAGACACACGATCTGTAAAGTCAAGTTCCTGTCATGTGGCCATCCACCACCTGCATGCTCCCAAGGAGTCTCACCCGAAGTTACTGCCATCTGGCTATCCACCCCCTGCATGCTCCCAAGAAAATCATCTCATCCGGCTCGTCTTCGGCCTCCTCAGATCCCGATTCTGTATAATGAGCACACAAATTTTTGCAGGAGACCTTGTAATGTCTTCTCCACTCTCTGCAATCAACACAGTGCGAAAACGGCGGTGAATAGAGCAGCGGTCTACTTTCCTTCCTCTTCTCTGATTCATTGTGGTGAGAGAACACAATCCCTCACGACTAGTGGTGCCATTGGAGAAATATCAGCCAAGACTATTCGATCGCCGGAAGAGGCCACACGGCTGATCCCCACGCACCACCTTCTTCACCTGAGCAACGCTGTCCACCGAGGAGTCAACAAGGACCTGATGGACACAGGAAGAAACCAACTAGGAGGCATCGGCCTTGTGATGCCTCCTGCATCAACCCCCGTCCGAAGAAAACAAAGCCTGGAGAAGTAAGGAGGCAGCAAAACTTAATCACCATGTGAGACTACTAAAAATCGAGGTTTAATGTAAAATGAATTGTATAATTTCAAAAAATTAAACGTTTAGAGAAAAAGATTTAAAACTTCATACTCTATACTATTTTATTATTTGAGTTGCAGGTTTGGGAGGCACCCAAGCAACAAAGAGCTCTCGAACCTACAACTCCCAAACCGAAGCAAATTTGAATTGGTAATGGGAAAGGTGGAAATATGAGAGTGGTGGGTGGTTAAAATGAAGCTCATAATTGCACATGATTGCTCTCTCTTGGCGGACTCTCTCTCTCTCTCTCTCTCTCTCTCTCTCTCTCAGCAGGGGAGCAACAACAGCAATGGCAAGGGAGCAACAGCACATTAGACTCTCTCTCTCTCTCTCTCTCTCTCTCTCTCTCTCTGTGGCCACCTATGGACCAAGCCGCCAAGAGCCGTTGTACAGGAGCCACAGTCCAATCTAGGGGTCGCCACATAGGGAGGACCGCCACACAAAATGCTTCGGTTGGGGCCGTCGCCACCTAGGGTGCCCAAGAGCCCATGAGCCACCACCGTTGTGTTGGGAGCAGCCGCCATTGTGTTGGGCCACAGTCCTATCCTACCACGAGCAACCGTCGTTGTGCCAGCGTTGGTTGAGCCGCCACTCCAAGAGAACTGTGCAGTAGAGAGAGAGAGAGAGAGAGAGAGAGAGAGAGAGAGAGAGACCGTTGTTGTGCGCTGCCGCCCCAAGAGAACTGCACAGTAGAGAGAGAGAGAGACTTAGGAGAGTCACCATCTAGGAGAGCCATTGTCAAACGGTGCTGCTTGAGAGAGAGAGAGAGTGTGTGTGTGTGTGTGTGTGTGCGTGTGTGTGTGTGTGTGTGTGTGTGTGATGTTTGTGTGTGAGCGAGTGGGAGAGAGGGAGTATGTGAGAGAGAGGGGGTGGTGAAAGGTTGGAGAGTCTGTGTGTGCGTGTGTGAGGTGGAGAGAGAAGGGGAGATTGGTGAGAGAGGGAGGGTGAGAGATGGAGAAAGAAAGAAAGAAAGTTATATTAATGTCTACAAAAGGCCAAGTTGACCTATGAGACCAAAAAGTTACATACAAAATGCTTGGGAAGTTTTCCAAGTCCTAGTAAAGCTACTATCTAGTGTTATGATGAACTAGGTGAGTAGGTACAAAATGGTATACATACTCGATACAATCTAGATGCACTTCAAGTGCAATGTGGAACTACTCATGGAGCATGGTCATCTTAAGATGTTCCACATGGGCCTGTCTAGCATGAAGAGACTTGAAGCGGTGGGGTATGGCTCCTCGGTGGCACTGTAGTATCCACTGTAACTATAGGTGATGTCTCCTGCAGGGGCGTGGGTTTGCTGGGTGTGGGCGGAGAGAGAGAGTGTGTGTGAGTGTGTGTGTGTGTGTGTGGGAGAGAGGGGGGGTTGGTGAGACAGGTGGAGAGAGTGTGTGAAGTGAGAGAGGGGGAGGTTGGTGAGAGAGGTGGAGAGAGTGTGTGAGGTGAGAGAGTGGGTGTGTGTGTGTGTGTGTGTGTGTGTGTAAGAGAGAGGGAGTGGTGACAACTTGGAGAGTGAGAGGGAGAGAGGTTGGTTAGAGAGAGAGGGGGTAGGTTAGTTGGAGGGAGAAAGAGAGGTTAGTGAGAGTGTGTGTATATGTGTGAGGTGGAGAGAGAGGGGGGAGGTTGGTGGAAGAGAGAGTGTATGTATGTGTGTATGTGTGAGATGGTGAGAGGGAGAGGGAGAGAGGTTGGTTAGAGAGAGAGGGAGGGGGTAGGTTAGTTGGAGAGAGAGAGAGAGAGAGAGAGAGAGAGAGGGTTAGTGAGAGTGTGTGTGTGTGTGCATGAGGTGGAGAGAGATAGGTGGTGAGAGGTTGGCTGGAGGGGAAGAGAGGGTAGGTTGGAGAGAGAGAGAGAGAGAGGGAGAGGGGTTAGTTAGAAAAGGAGAGGGAGAGTGGGTAAGGTTTGTTATTGTTTATTTATTAATCTTTGGTGTTTTGGTTGTGTGTTTGTAGGCAAACGAGTTTTGCTTGTGAGAGAATTGATCTTTTGGGCAATTTTTGACAACTATTATCTAGGTTAGTGATCTCTCTCTCTCTCTCTCTCTCTCTCTCTCTCTCTCTCTCTATGTGTGTGTGTGTTATCCAGCTATTATCCAAGTTTTGTTCTATTTGTTGTCAGTTTGGTGAGAGAGAGAGTGTGTGTCTTGTTTATGTAAGTATTGTTTGGTTTTGTTTGTAGGCTAGTTACTTTTATTGGTAGGTTAGTTATCTCATGTTGGTTAGGTTAGTTGGTTGGTTAGAGAGAGAGAGAGAGAGAGAGAGATAATGTTAGTTATGTTAGTTAGTTAAGTAGGGGGAGAGAGAGAGATGGAGAGAGATAGTAGGTTAGTCCTTCTTGTTCTTCTCCCTCCCTCTCTTCTTCTTCTTTCTCTCTCTCTCTCTTTCTCCTTCTCCTTTTTCTTCTTCCCCTCTCTTATTTTTCTTCTTCTTCTTCTTCTTCTCTCACCTCTCTTGTCTCTCTCTCTCTCTCCTTGCCTCTCTCTCTTCTTCTTCTCTCTCTCTCTCTCTCTCTCTCTCTCTCTCTCTCTCTTCTTCTCTCTCTCTCTCTTCTCCTTCTTCTTCTTCTTCTCTCTCTCTCTCTCTCTCTCTCTCTCTCTCTCTCTCTCTCTCTCTCTCTCTCTCTCTCTCTCTCTCTCTCTCTCTCTCTCTCTCTCTCCTTCTATGTCTCTCTCTATCTTCTTCTTATTCTCTCTTATGAATTTTTTGGGTGATGGGAAAGGTGGAAATGCACAAGTGACGGGTGGTGAAAATGAGGCTCATGATTGCACATGATTGCTCTCTCTTAATGGATTCTTTCCTCATCTCTCTCTCTCTCTCTCTCTCTCTCTCTCTCTCTCTCTCTCTCTCTCTTTGCGAGGCCACTTGTGAGGCCACAAAGCCGTTGTACATGGGCCACAATCCAAGCGCCCAGTCTAGTCCAAGATCCACCACATGGAATGCTTTGGTTGGGGTTGCTGCCCAAGGCGCCTAGGAGCCACCGCCATTGTGCCAAGAGTGGCCATCGTTGTGTCGATGAGTTGTAGCCATCTTTCCAAGAGCACCACTGTTGTGCTGGGCTAGGAGCATAGTCCCCGTCCTATTGGGAGCGTCGCCGTTTTGCTAAGCGCTGCAGTCCATCTTGCCAGGAGCAACCATCGTTGTGCCAGGTCACCACTGAGGAGAACACACACACACACACACACACATGCCTAAGAGAGCCACCATTGAGCCATGCCACCCAAGAGAGGGAGACACACAGAGAGAGAGAGAGAGAGAGAGAGAGAGAGAGAGAGAGTGTGTGTGTGTGTGTGTGTGTGTATGCATGTGTGTGTGAGAGAGAGCGAGTGGGAGAAAGGGAGAGAGAGAGAGAGTTGGAGAGAGAGTGTGTGTGTGTGTGCGTGCATGTATGCATGTGTTAGAGAGTGAGTGGGAGAGAGGAAGTGTGTGTGAGAGGCGGTGAGAGGTTAGAGAGAGAGGGGTTAGTGAGAGAGAGTGTGTGAGGTGGAGAGAGGTTAGAGAGAGAGGGGTTAGTGAGAGAGTGTGTGTGAGGTGGAGAGAGAGTGAGTGAGACAAGAGACCGGGTGAGAGAGAGAGAGAGGGTGGTGAGAGCTTGGAGAGAGGGGGATGGTGAGAGCTTGGAGAGGGAGAGAGGTTGGTTACACAAAGAGAGAGAGAGAGGGTAGGTTAGTTGGAGGGAGAGAGAGAATGTTAGTGAGAGTGTGTGTGAGGTGAAGAGAGAGGGGGGAGGTTGGTGGAACAAAGAGAGTGTGTGTGTGAGGTGGTGAGAGGTTAGAGAGGGAGAGGGAAAGAGGTTGGTTAGAGAGAGAGAGAGGGATTAGTTAGGTAGGGAGAGGGAGAGTGAATGAGGTTTGTTATTATTTATTTGTATCGATTTATTTGTATCGATTTATTTGTTAATCTTTAGTATTTTGGTTGTGCATTTGTAGGGAGATGGGTTTTGCTTGCGAGAGGATTGATCTTTTGGGTAGTTTTTGGCAACTATTATCCAGGTTGGTGATCTCTCTCTCTCTCTCTCTCTCTTATCCAGCTATTATCCAAGTTTTGTTCTATTTTTTGGTTTATTTGTTGTTGGTTTGGTGAGAGTGAGAGAGAGAGAGAGAGTTTTGTTTATGTAAGTGTCAATTGGTTTTGTTGGTAGGTTAGTTGCTTTCATTGGTAGATTACTTATCTTATATCGGTTACATTAGTTGGTTGGTTAGAGAGAGAGAGAGAGGGGGGGAGGGGAGGGAGAGGGAGAGAATGTTAGTTAGTTAGTTAAGTAGGGGGGAGAGAGAGATGGAGAGAGATAGTAGGTTAGTTATTTAGTTATTCTTCTCTCTCTCTCTCCTTTTTCTTCTTCGTCTTCTCTCTCTCTCTTTTCTTCTTCTTCTTCCTCTCTCTTTCTCTCTCTCTCTCTCTCTCCTTTTTCTTTTTCAAATGTATGGCATAAGATGTAGACAAAGAGGAAGCATGGGCATACATGTGGTCAGATGTATTTTGTGGCACCTACTTGTGATGAGCTTTACTATTTGTTGATGCTTTTAACAGGGTGTCAGGGGTGTACTTCTTTTGAAAATCTGCGTACTATTGATAATGTGATCTATAATACTTTTAGGGATGCTTACATTGCAAGGGGCATGTTGGAGAGTGATGATAAGTATGCTAAGGCTTGGGCTACCTCCATGCAAACCGATGCTTAACTTTGTACTTTGTTTGTTGCAATTTTAGTCTCTTGTGAGTCAGCTTAGCTTGGCTAGTCATGGGAAAGATTTTTGGTGCCAATGATAGAGGATATCCTGCATAGATTGCAACTATAACACATGCACATCTCTCCTAGTATTCTACAATATGAGGCATCTAACATGGCTTTGTTACATCTCCAAGAACTTTTATGCCATACAGGGCGAAGACTCTGATTTTGATGGGTTGCCAAAGCCTCATCAGCCAAACTCTTAATTGCATGCTAACTTCCTTTTGCAGGATGAGTATGCATAGGAATACATGAGGATATTGTTAATGCTGCATTGTGTTACTTTGACTTGTGGCATTATGTGAGGGTGTTAATGCTATATGGGAATATGCGAGTATCAATGCAGCTAGAAATGTGGTGAACAATGGGTTCATTTGTTGGATTCAAGGGATAAGAGATGGGGTGGGCATTACCGAAGATTGTGATAAGTTGTGTGTTCCATCAGGCATAGTGTTAAATGGACACTCTATCAAATCCTTGATCAGTAGTGTCTACAGTGATGTGTCAAGTATGGGTGACTATACAACGTATTTCAATGTGAGCTATACTTGCATCACGGAATACAAAGGCGGCTACTTTGAAAGAGCATGTATCACAGTTGATGCGAGGGGAGGTTAGTCAGTATTATAGTGCAAACTTGATTACAAAGACAAATGAGTCATTTTTTCTCCTCATTTATTGTTGCTAAAGGTAAATGCACATGTTATTCTTCTTAGAAACCTAAACCCAAGAAGGGGTTTATATAATTGTACATGACTTATTTGTAAGGTCTTCAATAGAAAGGTGATAAATGCTGAGATAATAACGGGGGAAAATGTGGATAAACATGTTTTTATTCCTAGGATTACTTTAATTTTCAATGTTGTGCAACTACCATTTACTATGAAACGGAGGCAGTTTCCCATCTGATTAGCATTTGCTATAACGATCAATAAGTTGCAAGGGCAGACTCTATCCATTGTTGGGCTTTATTTAAAGGCCCCAATATTTATGTATTGTCAATTCTATGTTACATTTTCAAGGGTGAGATCTTTGCATAATGTAAAAGTCCTATTGGGTGACAAGGATGTGGATATGACCACAAACATTGTGTACACGGATGTATTCCAAAAGGTCCAATAATATGCATTGCTATTGTTGATCATGTAGAGTCACTGATTTGGCACATGTGTGAATTGCTATTTATGTCATATTTGGTTAGCATGTACTCTTTTGGAAGTGGATTATTTTTCATGTTTCAGTATTTTTTTAACTTTTGTAGATGCCTATTCTAAAGTGGGGCTTATGACTATCAAAAGGAGCTACAATGCACGTTGCATACAATAATGAGAAATGATATCATAAGAAGGATGCTTGCAAGAGTTGTTGAGCGTTTACATGACAATGTCAACATAGACATTAAGCTCTCGGTTTTTATTGAAGTTGTACATTGTGGCTACACGCAGTGTTTTTAGATGCATATATACGAGGTTGACCACGAGAAGAAGTTTTGTCGCTCTCACACTAATAAGATACCGAGGCATTGGTTTGAGTATGGGTTCAAGGATTTGAGATGTTTTGTTACATTGCATCAATGTCTATCGATACCTATTGAATGGTTCACAAGTGTTTGGCTAGGTATTATTATTTTGAAAATGATATGGTATTTGTTAGTTGTTCCATGTACTATATTAAGATTTTGATCAGATGCAGGTGCTACAAAGAGAGGTAGGACTATCACATCCCCCGTGCGATTACCAGCAGAAACTGTGGAATCAACCCTTGCTTCACCTTTACATATTTTGCTTGAGAATGGTGATTTTGCTAATGATTCCTCGAAGAAGAGGAAGCTTTGTTTCTATTAGGCACCTTTGAAGCGATGCCTTTTTTGGTTGGCATTAGCCATTTACATGTGGGACTTAGAAACAATCCGGCATGTGTGGACAGAAGATATGGTGTCTTAAACTTGGCCTTCATGGCGGCTTGCTAATGAAAAGTAGGATAATGGCATCGGGCTCTGATTCACCTATGAATGCCTTGCTTGGAGATAAAAATGATTCGCACTTGGAGAAAGTCATATTGCGGTGCTTGGTCTTTATTTCAATTACGATCCATTTTTTAGTATAACATTACTATTTCTAAGTATCTGCAAAGCAACCAGGTATTTCTTGCCTTTGTATAAGGGTGAACATTTATAAGTACGGTGCATAGAAGAGATTGTTTGTATTTCTGGCATTTTATATTGCAAATTTTATAAATTGCTTTTAGTTTTAAGTTTGATGAGAGAGAGAGAGAGAGGGAAAGAGGGAGGGAGGGAGGGAGTCATTTCTAAATATTACACGAAGCAAGCATGTGTTTTCTTATAGTGATGTATAGGTGAGATTGCATGTATATCTCGCATTCTTTGTTGGAGATTTTATAGATTTTAGAGAGAGAGAGAGAGAGAGAGAGAGAGAGAGAGAGAGAGAGAGAGGGAATAAGGAGATGAGAGAGAATAGAATAAAACAAAGGGCGGTGGGAGAGAGGGAGAGAGAAATAAGATTTACAAAAAGAATTGGAGCAAGAGTGAGGGAGGGGAAAAATATCTAGACATAGGGAGTTCGGGGAGGGGGGCAAAGGGAGCGGGGCACAAAGAGAGGGAGAGATAGAGAAATGAGACAACTTGGAAATGGGGAGGGGAGAGAAAGAGGAGAAATGGATTATTGAGTGAAGCACACGGCAACTTCGCTTGCCGATTCGCAGCTATTGTGCAAAGCTACAGTGAAATGGTCTAGCGTTTTGTGCTCGCAAAGCTAGTTGAGATTAATTTTAATTACAGAAAAGATAAATCTATCTATCTGTTTACATTACATTATAATTGAATTGAATTGAAATCTATATTTGTATCTATATCTATACTACATACAATTGACCGATTTCAAGTGCCTTAAACCAGTCCTATGTGGCATGCATACAAGCTTTCCAAACCTCATTTTTTTCCCTTAGTTTACCTTTTTTTTTTTCAATTATTTTCAAGCTTTTCGTTTTTCATATTTTCTAAGAGTGGGCACACTCTATCCTCCTTCCGGCCCCAATACACTCCCCCAAAGCATGCCCCTCTCTCTCTCTCTCTCTCTCTCTCTCTCTGTCTCGATTGAGTGTATCCCTCTCAGACAAACTCTCTCACACTCCCTCACATTAAATCCACAATTCATCTCTCACAGTCTTTATACACGCATTCCTTAATCACCCCCCATGCAATTTCCTCCCTTCGAATCCTCTTGCTCCGCAAGCCATGGTGAACTCAAGGTGGAGGGCAATAATAACCAATAGTGCGAGACATTGCAATCCTCTGACACTGATCCACCATGAATATTTTGCGGAATCTTATTCGCTTCATCGCTTTCAAGGACTCGAGGCGGTTGGCTATGGCGCCATGGTTGGGTCTTTGTATGTGCGCACGCGGGCTTGAACGAGATGGGGATGCAGATTCTTCACCTTCATACTGACATCCGTGATTATGTGGGCCTCGTCGACAAGTGTGTGTGTGTGTGTCTCTCTCTCTCTCTCTCTGTGCACCCCTTCTCTTTTTTATTGTTTTTCTTCTTCTTCCTCCGTCTCAAGCAACCTGCCAACGCTTCGATATGCCCTCCATTCCTAAAGATCATGATGGCATTTTGTAAGCGCTAAAAAGGAGACTCTAAGGTCTTTTCTTTTTTCCTTTTGTTGTTGTAATGTCTTTTTAAAGTAATGTTAATTAGCTCAGGACAGGGTCCATGCTAAAATGGTCTCAAATGCACTACCACTGTTCTAGTGAAAATAGAGGCTATGTGCAACCTATATGACCTTCAAGGCACAGGGTCAAGTGATTTGCAAGAAAGACCAACAAATCTTTGATGTTGGTAAACCCACCCCTGAATTGCCCTGCAGCTTGCAACATGTTGATCCCAATCTCTATAATATTTACTACTGACAACTTGCCTTTTGTATTTTGTTATCTCTAGGTACACAATCCTAACTCAATTACCACATTCTAACATGCCATTTATTCTGTTGAGTTAGTTGCAATGGACCTTCTGTGTAGAGATGCAGGTTGAGAGAGAGAAGAGACAGAGACACAAGATTTGTGGTACTGAAGAGTACCTCAATACTGTTTTAGATAAATGTATGTACTATGTACATTTTTGCCCTTACGGGCGGACACAGGCAGCACTGCCCTTTATCCCAATAACCTCCCCCCTAAAGGCAATGTGCTGAAAGGTAGAGGAAAAGAATCAGCTAAGTCTAAGTATGTACAAAGCTGAAAAGACTATACCTATCCAATACCCATAATTTGCCAGCAATGGGCAAACCTCTCTGTCGGAAGACCCTTTGTGAGAAGGTTTGCAGGGTTATCATTAGTGTGCACCTTGACTAGCTCAATGCTCTTGCTGTCAAGTACATCTTTGATGAAATGATACTTCACCTATATGTGTTTTGTCTTTGCATGAAAGATAGGGTTCTGTGCTAACATGATAGCACTCTGACTATCATAGTGGAGGACATGAACCTCAGTAATCCCAAGCTCAGCAAAACAACCAAATGTGACAGCCATAAGGCCTCTTTACATGCCTCAATGGGGGGTAGCCACATACTCTGCTTGCGTAGTAGACAGTGCAACACACTTCTGCAGCCTAGATATCCAAGAGACAGATCTCCCCTGTGAAGTTAAATACATACCCTGTAGTGGACTTCCTACAGTGCATGTCCAACATAATCTACATTCATAAAGCTAATGACAGATGCCTTTTTCTTACCAAAGCAGATGCACAAATCCTTTGTGTCCTTGACGTATCTCATAATACATTTCAGTGCTTCCCAATGCTTCTTGCTAGGGTTTTCCTGAAAGTATCAAACTAATGATACCATTCTTTCGGTGCACATTTTAGTCCATACAAACTCCGTTTCAGTTTATAGACCATCGTCTCTTTGCCTTTAGCAACAACAAAACCCTCAGGTTGCTGCATATATACGTCCTTATGCAGATCACCATGTAAGAATGCAGTCTTTACATCCATCTATATAAGCACCATATCTTCAGCTGCAACCAAGCCCAAAATGGTTCTCAGAGTAGTCATCTTGACTACAGGAGAGAAGATCTTGTTAAAGTTAATTCCATGTTTCTGTTTGTACCCCTTTGTAACCAACCATGCTTTGTACTTTGGTGAAGAACCAGAAGTGACCTTCATCTTGTAAACCCACTTGCATGGAAGAGTTTTCTGTCCTTTAGGTAGTTGCACCAAGTCTCAAGTACCATTCTTATCAACTGATTCCATTTTTGACAGCATGGCTTTGAACCACTTCTTGCTGTCCAGTCTAGTCATTGTTTCCTTAAAGCATGACAGCTCACCATAGTCAGCAACCATGACATAATTTTTAGCATATTGCACACCAGGAACAAACCTGTTAGGTGGCCTCGATGGTGGTTTGACCTACGGAGCAAAGGCTCACCATTTGCAAATTGTGGAACTTGCGAACCTGCATTTTCAGCTTCCTATCCTAAAATTTCAGCATATTGTCCCTGCTGGCTGTCCTAACTACATATTTTCTTGCTGCAACTATCGATCATCTTGGGCAATATCTTGCTAGTCATTTCCAGCACCATTCCCTGCATTTTCAGGGCCATTTAAATAGGTATACGTTGCTGTCCACTGGGCACAAAACGACTATCTAAAAGGTACATCCTTCCTGAAAACAACCCTCCTGACTTTCTCAGTCTTCTCGGGTTGCTTATGCATGAGATCTTCATGGAAGATGATGTCATTGTTGCATACTATCTTTCTTTTCTTTGGGATCCCAAAGTCTATATGCCATCTCACCCTTGTCACCGTATCCTAGGAATGTGCATTTACAGGACTTTGGTTCCAGTTTGCTGTGTTCTTCTTTCCGTATGTGCACAAAATCCTTGCACAACCAAACACTTGCAAATGAGTATAAGAAGGTGGCTTGCTCAACCACTCTTTCTGAGGGTCTCTTCCTCCTAAAGACCTATTCTGTGACCTGTTAATCAAATGAATGGTTGTTATAACAGCCTCTGCCCAAGAGCCATGGGGTAATGCATCATGAGACAGCATTGTACGGACCTTATCCTATATGGTCTGATTCAAGCACTCTGCAACTCCATTTTGGGGTGGATTATGAGGGGCAGTGAGCTCCCTCTTTATCCCCTTGCTGTCACAAAATGTGTGAAAGGCTTTGGACACATACTCCCCACCGTTGCCAGAGCGAAGACACTTAAGTGTCTTATTAGTCAGGTTCTCATGAATTTTTGAAACTTGTCAAGCACTTCATCCTTGCTACGAATAGGGTAAACCCATACCTTCAGAGTAGCATCATTAACAAATGTGACAGTATTTCTTTACTCCTAAAGATAACCCTAGCATTTGATATACATTAGAATGTACTAACTCTAGAGTCAAAGATTTCAGTGAAAGAGACTTTTTATGAGATATTTGCGCATGCTTACCATAAACACAATGATCACAGTGCTCAAAATTAGCATAACAAAGACAAGGCAAGTAACCCAAATGAGAAAGTACTTTCATTCATGTTTGACTCATGTGTCCCAACCGGCCATGCCACAAGGAAACACTTGGCTGCTCGGTCACAATGACAACATGGTCACGCACACTACATACATGAAGTGGATACAAAGTATCATTCTTGCAATCTCTGGCAATAACCCTAGATCCGTTATAGATCTTCCATTTCCCATCACCAAAGGTGGTATGAAAACCATCATCATCTAGTTGACCAGTACCAATCAAGCTCTTCTTGAGCTATATTATATACCTTACATTTTGAAGAGTGAAGGCAGATCCATGCTAAGTTTTAGAATGCCAATACCTGTAATGCCACATGCATAATTGTCTCCAAGATGGATAACACCATGTCGACCTCATGTATAGTTTGTAAACCACTCACAGTGAGGGGTGACATGAAAAGAGGCACCTGAATCCAAAATCCAAGTGTGCATGTCATCATCCGTATCGACTATCAAAACATGTGCACTGAACATGAAGAGACAAAGAGCACATAATTCCCAGTATCACTCTCATGGCTAACTACATTCATCTCTTCGATCTTTACACTGCTCTTCTTAGTAGGCTGACTCTCTTTCTTCTCTTCCTTGCTGTAATATGTCTTCTTGCCCTTCCCTTTCTCTTTCTTCCATTTATAGCAGTCACGTTTGAAGTGACCCTTCTTGCCATAATGATGGCATCCTTATTACGTGATTTACTGTATCCCTTGCTATCAGATTTGCCTTTTTGTTGTGATCTGCCTCTAGTATGCAAAGCACTAGAAGATTTATTGGATGCATTGTTTTGTCGATTCATTTCTTCCATGAGTAGAGCACTCTCTACATCAGTATACAAAAGCATAGCATTAGAATTTCTCATAGCAGTCCTGAAGGTATCCCATCTCTCTGCTAGAGTGGAAAGCAAGAACATAGCTTTGAACTCATAATCAATATTGAACTTCAAAGTGGCAAGCTGGCTGAAAATGGAGTTAAACTCATTAAGGTGAGTAGACATTGCAGTACACTCTTTCATACGCAAATCCATGAGTTTCTTCAGCCAGTAGACTTTGCTTGCAGCACTCTTCTGGGCATACGATTCTTCCTGTCACTTCCAAATGTCATAAGTAGAATCCAACTCTTTAGTGTTAAACAACAAGGCATCAGAAATCAATAGCTCAATGGTTGAACGTGCAAGCTCATTCAGCTCATCCCAGTCGTCTTGCTCTACATCATTTGGTTTTCTTCCCTTCACTTTAATCGGCTTTGCTTGCTTATTTTGCAACAAGATATTATAGCATTGCTTTTGCCAAACTGCAAAGTTACGTGCTCCTTCAAGTTTTTTTATATGCATAAGATGATTGTCACTGCTGCTAGCCATGATTCATAGCCAAATAACTGTATGACAATAAATGACAGCTAATGCCAAGCAATGGAAGCTCCAAAATCCACTCAGTAGTATGCTAGGAATATCCCCAAGTATGTAGCAGCAAGAACATACATCAGTTCACTTCCCAATATGCCTCAAAAGCATGCAATGACAGTAAACATATAGTACAGGTGGTTGTCCTGCAATTTAGGAGTGCAGTCTTGACATTCAGGAAAAATCTTTCCTAAAAATTCAAAAGTAAAATAACCTCTTAGATTGACTGAGATTGAGCTTCAAATATCATGCAAAGTTGCTCAAAACATCGCCATAATGTTCTTGCATAGAAATGTATCAAATTTCCTAGTAGTGAGGTATACTGTCCTGAATATGCAGGAAACTATCCTAAATGTACATCAATAGACCTGTAGGTAAAGTTAATCCAAAAATGAGCTTTAATCACTGCTCAAATGCATTTCGGAATCAAATACAAGCGTGTAACATCAACCATAATCATGAATACATGGTTTAGAATGCTCGAGACCAAGTCTAGAAGCAAGACATAATGCATACGCAGTCAAAATGTCATTCAGTCTTGTTATTCCAGAGTAGCCAAATCTCTATCAAAACCAAGCAAAATGATGGCTCTAATCACCCCAAAATGATCTCTAATTATGGACATAACATCTCCAAGTCATGTAGCACCAAATGGGTATCAGATAGTCATTACATAAGTGAATCATAAGCATTATTCACTCAAGAAATAGTTGTTGCCCTATTTCCAGCCACAAATATGTCTACAAAATGAGCAAAATCCTTGCCAAGATTAGCTCAAAATGTCCTCAAGTCAATGCCACATGGTTCCCAAAGAATCTAGCATCAAAATACATCCAAATAGCTATCATATGAGCATCAATATCAAGTGAGCAGGTGCTGCGCTGTTTATTACAAATCTAAATAATGTGTATTTCAGACCTGAAGCTGAATGTATATCAGCCCCAAGTGTAATACTACACTTCAATTCTCAATGCTAAGCATTAGATGCAAAGTCTGGAGCACAACCATGATGCTAAATGAAGAGGAGTAGTTGATGTAGGTCTTGAGCATGTTGAAAACGAGATCTGTGTACCCATGCTGATGGTGCCTTCAGTCGTGAAGAGATTGGAATGTTAGTCCAAGTGTTGGAGATGATGGGGAGGGTTGCCAAGTGGCCAATGATTACTGCCAACAAGCTCAAATGAAGAGGGAAGCTTCAAGATGCAAGAAGAAGCTTCAAGCCTTACTGCCCTACCTACAGACTCTTCACAGTGAACTCTTCTTCAACTTCAAGCTCTTGCACTTGAAAAAAGGCTAAGCTTCCGATTGTGTGAACCAAGCTCTGATACCACTTTGTTGAGTTAGCTACAATGGAGCTTCTGTGTAGAGATGCAGGTTGAGAGGATGTAGGTTGAGAGAGAGAAGAGCTAGAGACACAAGATTTGTGGTATTGAAGAGTACCTCAATAATGTTTTAGATAGGTATATGTACTATGTACATCCTAGTCCTTACGGGCCGACATGGGCATTGCCCTTTATCCCAACATATTCCACTTGGATACATGTTTTCTTTTGGGATTTCAACTTTGAAACCCAAGGTCAATCACACTAAATGAAGTAGGTACTTATGCAATAAGAAAAACTAGGATGACATATGAAATAGAACATGAAGGGAAGTATTAAGGTAAGTACACGGCAAAAGTAGTGAGCAGGTAAAGAATGCTAGAGGTGGTTGATACTTTCAAGTAAGGGGAGATCCAACTCTAGAGATAGAGGCTCATGGAAATCTCAATATGCATATGAGAATGCAAATAAAGACAAGGACTATCACTACTATGGAAAGTATGGGCATATTGCTAAGGATTGTTGTAAGAAGCAAGCAAATCAAAGAGGCAAGAAACATAGGCATTATGCTACATCTAGTCGTACTAAGGATGCTACTCCTGATAGGTTGTTTGCTATGACCTATGTTTAGAAGAATGTCTCTAAGACTGCTAAGTCAGATGATGTATGGTACATTTATTCAGGAGCTTCTAATCACATGACCATGTATAGTGAATGATTCACTGATATGGTTCTAGATAAGTAGGGTTATGCTTGTACATGTTACGATACTTAGCATAATATTGAGCATAAGGGTGTGATCTCTCTAGTCATGCATGATGGACAAAAGAAGATTTTGCATGATGTCTTGTATGTTCCCTCTATCACTAAGTTTTTGCTATCAATTGGGTAGATGGATGAATAGAATTTGCAAGTACAATTCAATAAACGTGGCTATTTTATTGAGGAGTTTGGAAATGGCTACAACTTGATCACTAAGGGGTAGAAGACATGGTCGGATGTTTACTCAAGATGCTAGTCTTCCCCAGCTGAAATCAACCATGTTTGCACATGGATAGGGCACTATTAGAAACCTTGAAATATGGCACAAGAGGGTTGGTCATGTGAATATTCAAAGGTTGTAAATTTTGCAAAGAAAAAAATTGGTTACATGCTTGCCAAAGTTTGCATACACTAGATTAGGTCATGTGTGATGCATGTTAGTTCACCAAGTATTCGTGATTTCCATTTATGTGACATGTTCAGAATAGCTCTAGGCCATTGCAATTAATCCATTCTGATGTCTGGGGACTAGCCCATAATGTTAGTCTTAGTGGATCTAGATTTTATGTGACATTCATTGATGATTTCAATAGGTATATATGGGTGTATATCCTGAAGCATAAAGATGAGGTACTTAATGCTTTAAAGGACTTTAAGT
This sequence comes from Lygodium microphyllum, assembly GCF_053477565.2. NCBI lineage: Eukaryota > Viridiplantae > Streptophyta > Polypodiopsida > Schizaeales > Lygodiaceae > Lygodium > Lygodium microphyllum. Next base: position 40,044,164 of record NC_141153.1, on the reverse strand, counting down.
AGCAAGTTGAGAAAGAATTTGATAGCTCAATCACTTTCTTGATATCTGACAGTGGCAGTGAATATGGATCCAATGAATTTAATAAATTCTTGGCTAGGAATGGCATTCACAGTTATGGTACCTGCTTCTAAGCCATGATACCACATTGCAGCCCTCCCTTTTAAGGTCACATTAAAGAACATTATTAAATGTCCTTCATCCTAAATTCAATAATTAAACATGAGTTTCTGGATCTCACTAATGTGAAGCTCTTCATCCTCCTTTGCTAACCCATTAAAGATGGATAGGGAAAAGCCTAAAGCTAGCAAATCTGACGTTGTCAAAGAGTTTACTGTTCATGATATAAATCATGGGATTCATATGAACACAGAAGAGTTTCACTGGAAGTTATATGAGATATTTGCATACAAAATTAAGACATTGTTATCCAATAACCACCTTAGTTATACAAGTTCTTTTGTATTTAGCATATAATTTTCAATTATACCATGTACATTTATAAAAAATAAAGTCTATGAGAACCTACAACTTGGACATCTGGAAGTAATTGACAGTCTGCAGGATAAATCACATTAATTCAGGTACAAAAATATGGTCAGAACCCAAGAATGATGCCAAAAACTGTCAAAAGTCCACTAGATCCACATGGGACCAGAAGTAACAGACTTAAGTGACCAGCAAGTGATCTAGGCTGGTCAAAAAGTGACCAGGGATTGAGCAGAGAGCAGCCCGCATTTTTTGGCGCAAAATGCGGGCTGCACTGTCTGAGGCAAACTGGAGAGAGCTGGAGCTATGGTGCATGAAATGGAGATGCAAACTGAAGATTAACAGGCCCAACTACTGAAGATGTAAACATAGTGAGAGCTCCACTTCTCTGCCTCTTTGGACTGACGAAAATGCATGCTGAAACAGTCTATAAAAAAGGGAAATATGAGAGAAGAGTATTCAGCCTACTCTTATGCACGACTTCTCTCATCTTGTTTACCTTATTCTTGGTCCAATGAAGCCCGACTTGTACCCAAGTACTTGAGTGACTTTGGGGCAAGCAAAGGGTGAGGATATTGAAGACGTATGGACTATTATGGGCTGAAATAACCAGTCATAAACAGGGCAGCCCACCGTTATGATCCATTTTTTATAAGCAAACATGGGTTTTTTATGGTTGTAATGGAGGAAAATTGACCTCTTTTCTTCAGGACATTGTTCATAGATGATCAAAAGTGCTTCTTCTTGAGTTTATGCACTCATTTTGAACTTGATTATGGGCTGGAATTTTCTATTTTAAAACAGGGCTGAAGCTAAAATTATACTTTTTCAATTCATTTCATATATCTTTGGCCCAAATCTTGGATGCATTTGAATCTATCAACAATATACTTGTTCCAAAGGGTTGAAATTCATCTTTGTACATGAAATAAATGCCATTAGAGCTTGCATTTGACATTCATAAATGAATTGAGAATCTGAAAATATCCTTTATGATATGATGTATGTATCCTGAGGCATTTGATGTAATCAAGTTAGTCTTATTCCTTCTGTTCATGTATGCTAAGTACATAGTGAGAAGGCTTGAACTCTTCTTCCGTACCAAAATCATTTCTAAATCCCGGATCTTATTAAACCTCAATCCATTTTTCCTTTTCGAATCTTGAATCCTAAACTCTTCTTCTGCACTAAAAGCCCCAGTGGTAGACCTTCAACTCTTAATGCGACGACAGTGGTGAACCCGACGTGAAGGTCCGCTATGGAAGAAGAAGTCCAATGGGAGAATCATCAAGTTCGGGAGGAGATGCTTTGCAACAGTTGGTTCATCTAATGCAAGAAAGCCAACAACAACAGCTGCAATTTCAGCAACAGTTGCAATTACAACAACAACGGAGACAAGAAGAAGAGCGGATTGATGCTACTGCCATTAAGGCCTTAGAAGCAGTTGGGCATGAGCTCAAGCAATTTAATGGGAAAAATGTGTCCTCTTTTATCCGCCTCTACACTAACAAGATGGTCTTCTTTGGAGTTCCTCAACATGCCTGGAGCCGTTACTTTGCTCGCCTGGCTGTGCATGGTCTCCAGGACCGAATTCATGGTCTTTCCCAAAAAGATGCAGGATGGACTGTGTTCAAGAAGGCTCTTCGAGAAGAATTTTTCCTTGAAGATTCTGGCCTTATGACAAAGAAAATCTTCACCGAATGGGTTGAAAGGCCCAATAAGGGTCTAACTGCTACTGCTCTTCATCGAGAGTTTGAAAGCAAATTTGCCCAACTAGATCCCGATGACCAACAAGGTATGGAAAGTCAAAAGATTGAATTATTTTTAAAAGCTGCAGATTCTTCTCTTCAGGAGAAATTGACTGACCGACTTGAAGACATTGACTCTGAGTCAGGATTGAAGACTGCTTGGAGTGATGTCACTGAAGCAGTTAATATGATTGCTCGAAGACAGCGATTGCGCCTAAGATAGGGATCAACCCCTGTAACAATTGAATCTATGAAGGAGCCTGTTCTAGTTTCTCGACCTCCTGTCTCTATGACCGAGCAATCAAGAAATTCTACTGTTCCTTCTCCAAAGAAGGATGTCATGGATGAGTTAATTAAAAGCATGCGGGATCTCCATCTTGATTTAACAGAAATTAATTCAAAAGTAGAAAGGCTTGATGTTAAAGTAGAAGAAAGGGGCCGGTCAACCGCCCAAAGACCTGCACGAGAAGGCTTCAAAAGACGTTGCATTTGGTGTGATAGCCTTCAGTATGACAAGAGGAAGTGCGGTGCATTCCGTGAAGTTGAAGCACAAAAATTAGTCTTTTGGAAGGATGGAAAAATTCATGCAACCGAAACCGGGCTTCCTCTTGAGCCAAACTTCGGCAACGGTGGCATGAAGAAAAGATTGGAGGATTTGGCAACAAGAATGGCCTATGCAGCTTTTGATGCTGCAACTTATGGGTTGCAAATTGAGCCAACTAATGAAATTGTTAAAACATGTAAAACTAATGCAAAATCGAAAGTGTGGACGCAGGCCTTGGAACGCATGGAGTAAGGCAAGGCAACTAAGGATGATTTAACCACTGCCAGCCAATGTATTCGAGGAAGAACCGAGTGATCCGAGCCTATGGATTGATTTTCAGCTTTTGCCCGGTTAGCTGAAATTAATAATCAAGAAGCCATGATAGAAGAAAAGAGAAGAAGATGTTGCCTGTCCTTCCTCTTCAGGACCAACTAAACGCATAACAAGAAGTAAACCAGACCAACAGAAGGCTGCTGAAAATCCGCCACCACCAAAATTTGACATGGGAGAAGCCCCTCAAGCAAAGAAAACAGAAGGAAAAAGAAAAGCAAACATCCCAGTTACAAGTTGCAGTCTGACATAGAGACCGCAATGGATCTTAAACGGATCCTAGAAGAAAGGATTCTTGGAAGCAAAATTGAATTTACATTAGGTGAAATTCTCGGTATTGCAAAACGAGGATTTCATGATGTAATTAAACGAAAAAGACAATATGTTGGTGAGGAAACTGAAGAATCTGTACATGCTTTTTTGCAAGTACTTCATGTGTATTTGCAGGATGAAGAGAAGTTGAAAACCCAAGGGATTCGACTAGAGGCAATCAAAGGATTGATTGCAGCCATAGAAGCCAAAGAAGAAGACACTTATGAAGCAGAAGCTGAGGAAGCCATAATGGTGGAAACTTCTCAATCTAAAGTGCAGCCCATGCATAAGAAAGAGACTCTTCTTCACAACATGCAAGAAGAAAGTGAAACTCACTTTATTCCAAGTAGTCACTATTCCCGTACCCATTGGGCAAGGGCGACTACTGAAACTATTGTTAAAATCGGTGAGAAAGAAACTCCATGCATTGCCCTTATAGACCATGGTTCAGAAATTAACGTTATGTCAAGAAGTCTCTATGAGAATGGTGGATGGCCCATTAATGTGGACCCAGGGTGGCGCATGAAAGCAGCCAATAACTCTTCTGGTGATCTTTATGCAACATGTCCTTATGTACAAGTTACTATTGGTAATGTAAAAGATGAATTTCATTTCTTTGTTCAAGATTCCTGCAGTTATCCAATCATTCTTGGACAACCATTTATTTTCGAGTCTCGTTTAGAGACAAAGGCTCTTGATGATGGTTTATCATATACTCGGATAAGAAGTAAGGATAATGATAAAGCTGTTCAATTCCTAATTGTTTGTGTTAATCACCATCGGAATAGGGATCGATTGAGAGATCATCATGTTCCTCCTAATGCCCGAGAATTTAAGGGTTTTCGGGTAGCGCTGCTATAAGTGGAGGCTATGGTAGTGCATCATGTCACAAAAAATTGCCTCCACATATGAAGGAGGCAAGGCCAAAAGCTGATTTGCAGGTTTTTCAGCCAATGGAGTGGGCTCTAATAATCAGTTTTCAGCCATGAACAAGGCTGAAAGAAAGTATTTGAGTCATATGGAGCAAGAGCTGAAGCAAATTGATGTTTTACCTAAAGATGAAGAAATTTCAGGACTATTTTATGGGCTGAATTATAATGATACAATGGTTGAAATTTATACAGCCATTAATGCAGAAAATCAAGTTGAAAATTAGTCCATACAGGTATGTACATTGGATATGTATGACATAATTCAAGAATTTGCAGATTATGAAGCTTTTGGACAGCCAAACAAGGATGAAGCAAGAGTAGAAACAAAGTATAAAACTGTTGATAAGAAGGTCAAGCCGGTAGCTACTCCTCTACCACCTGAAAGCAAAGGACTGGCAGAAAGGGCTTCCAAACAACCAAGCCTTCATGATCCTAAAGATATTGGTCACCAATTTACAGCAGAAAGTCTATAAAAGCTGAAAATAGGTGACAACTCTTTTCTCTTGCCAGAGCTGAAAAGCAAATCTTCATGCAGATGTTAAAGAACCATGGTAAAGCTTTTTCATTTCAGCCACATGAAATTGGCTGTGTGGATCCAAGCATTGTGGCACCAATGGTAATTTTTACAGTCCCACATGTGCCTTGGAATCTTAAACCAATTCCGGTTCCAAGGGCTCATTTGCCTAAATTATTGGAGCTTTTAAATGAAAAGATAAAAATACGAATATTGAAGCCATCTTCAGCTCCATATTCCAACCGATGGTTTACCGTACCTAAGAAGAATGGATCTTTACGATTCATTCAAGATTTGCAACCCGTCAATAAAGTCACTATAAGAAATGTTAGATCAGGACCAATTGTGGATGAGTTCATCGAAGCATTTGCAGGAAGGGCAATCTATTCCATGGGAGACTTATATTCAGGCTACGACCAATTTCAGCTTGCTTTGGAAAGCCGTGACATTACCACAATGAAGACGCCTCTTGGCCTAGTCCGTATGTGTACTCTACCTCAAGGGGCTACGAATTTAGTAGCTCACATGATGAATGCTATGCATAAAGTATTGATGGATTATATTTCTCAATTGACTCTTCCTTTTCTTGATGATGTTCCAATCAAAGGATGTGAAGTTCATGAGAAAAATGAAGAACTCAATGAACTTGGATGTCGAAAGTTTGTTTTTGATCATATTAATGATTGTGCTCAAATCCTGTCTAAATTAGAAGAAGTTCATCTTACTCTTTCAGGAGCTAAATCTGTTTTTGGAGTAGAAGAAGTCCTTGTGATCGGTCATATGTGTGGTCCATATGGCCGAAAGCCTTCTCCATCTAAAATAAATGCAATCAACAAAATGCAAGAAGAATGTACAAATGTTTCGGAAGTGAGAAGATTTCTTGGTGCATGTGTCTTCTACCTCATTTGGATACCACATTTTGCCCATGTCGCTAAAAATCTTTATCAGCTTCTAAGGAAGGGCCAAAGGTTTCTATGGACAAAAGAACACACTCAGGCTATTCGAAAACTCAAGAAAATGCGGACTTCAGCTCCCACTTTAAAGAGGGCTAATTACTCTAATGGACAGCCCATTATACTCACAGTGGACACAAGTCCTATTGGAATAGGATGGGCAGTTGGTCAAGACGACCTTGAAGGCAACAGATATGTAATCCGCTTTGGAGCGAAGATTCTTAATGAACGACAAAGAAGGTATGCTCAAATTAAAAGAGAGCTTTGGGGAGTAGTAACTGCATTAAAATGTGACAGGGAGTACTTTATGGGCTCACATGTTATAGTTGAAACAGATTGCCTTCCACTCTTGGGCATGATAGCCAACTGTTCCACTCCTGACATAGCCATGCTAAGATGGATAGCCTATATTAAATCCTTAAATCCTGATTTGAAACATATTGCAGGTAGAGATAATCCAGTTGTTGACATGCTTTCACATGCCAGATATATGGATGAAGAAGAATCAGAGTTTATAAACGATGCTGTTAATGCAGGTACAACAAAAATTACAGCAAGAACAACAGGTTCAGCTGTTAAAACAACTTTTTCATCAGCAAGGAAGGATGAATCAACCAAAGAAGGACAATGGACAGCTAGTAAACAACATATTCCATGTTTTGTTATGGTTTGTTCACACTTTAAAGAAGAATATTATGCAGATGATTGGCTAAAAATTGGCCAATTTTTGAGCACTATGACAAAGAAGGAAGAATGGACTAATGAAGAATTCAAGAGAATTAAGAGAAAAGCCTATGGTTTTTTTCTTAAAGATGGCTACCTTTGGAGGCATGCAAAAAAGAAAGGAAGGGCGCCTGTTCGTGTCTTAGGTGACAAAAAGACACAAAGACAGGTCATGCAAGAATTCCATGAAAGCCTATTGGCTGGTCATAGAGGCATATGGGGTACTTTTGCCAAAATAAAAGAGAAATTTTGGTGGCAAAACATGTATAAAGACATTGAGCATTTTGTTGAGTCTTGTCATGTTTGTCAAATGTATTCTATGGTAAAGCATAGAGATGGGCTTCAGCCTACCTATCCTTTATCCATTCACTATAGATGGGTTATTGATTTAGTAACCATGCCTATAGGAATTTGGAACATGAGATATCTAGTACTTGCTAGAGAAGATCTCACAAATCAAGTCGAAGGAAAGGCCTTGACAACAAAATCTACTCATGCTGTTTGTAGATTTTTACTTGAAGAAGTATTTTACAGGTATGCATGTGTTGTTAAAGTAACTGCTGATAGAGGAGAATTGGATGCCGATGAGGCTCGCTATTTCTTTGCTCAATTGGGAATTAAGCTATCTCTTACTTTAGCCTACAATCCTGAAGGCAATGGTAAGAGTGAAAGAGGTCATCAACCAATTCTTAAAGATTTAGCAAAATCATGCAAAGGAAAGTTGAGGGAATGGCCTAAAATGCTACCATTCGCATTATGGGCTGATAGAACAACCCATAGTGCAGTGACAGGATATATATGCCAACTAAACTCATGTATGGACAGCCACCTATTATGCCTATTGAGGAATCCATTGTCATATGGAGTATCTTGCCTTGGGATGAAGGTATGAATAGGGAAGAATTGTTGTCTTTACGCATAAGGCAACTTGAAAGAAGGCCAGAAGATGTTAAAATAGCCATTGAAAGGCTAAAAACAGCAAGATTAAAGAATAAGAAGAGGTTTTACAAGCACCATCGACTCTGTCCAAGAGCTATTCAAGAGAATGACTGGGTTCTTGTTTATGATAGCAGCCTGGACAATCAACATAGTGCTTATAGGAAGTTAGCTAAGCGATGGTTTGGACCATATGTTGTAAAAGTAGTACATCATAATGCTACTTACTCTTTGGCTGAAATGGATGGGACCATGATAAAGACTCCAATAGCTGGGAAACGAATCAAACTCTTCAAACGAAGAGAATCTTCAACTTATGAACTTCATGACTTAGATATAAGCCCTCTACTTGAAGACATGTAGGAAGAAAAAGACTTAGGGAATGAAGATGAAGAAGAAGACCCTCCTTGACCTGTAATATTATGAAATGGCACATGCCGGAGGATGTGCAGGTTAGGAGGGGGTGAATGTCAAAGAGTTTACTATTCATGATATAAATCATGGGATTCATATGAACACAGAAGAGTTTCACTGGAAGTTATATGAGATATTTGCATACAAAATTAAGACATTGTTATCCAATAACCACCTTAGTTATACAAGTTCTTTTGTATTTAGCATATAATTTTCAGTTATACCATATACATTTATAAAAAAATAAGTCTATGAGAACCTACAACTTGGACATCTGGAAGTAATTGACAGTCTGCAGGATAAATCACATTAATTCAGGTACAAAAATATGGTCAGAACCCAAGAATGATGCCAAAAACTGTCAAAAGTCCACTAGGTCCACATGGGACCAGAAGTAACTGACTTAAGTGACTAGCAAGTGACCTAGGCTGGTCAAAAAGTGACTAGGGACTGAGCTGAGAGCAGCCCGCGTTTTTCGGCGCAAAATGCGGGCTGCACTGTCTGAGGCAAACTGGAGAGAGCTGGAGCTATGGTGCATGAAATGGAGCATGCAAACTGAAGATTAACAGGCCCAACTACTGAAGATGTAAACATGGTGAGAGCTCCACTTCTCTGCCTCTTTGGACTGGCGAAAATGCATGCTGAAACAGTCTATAAAAAAGGAAAATCTGAGAGAAGAGTATTCAACCTGCTCTTATGCACGACTTCTCTCATCTTGTTTACCTTATTCTTGGTCCAATGAAGCCCGACTTGTACCCAAGTACTTGAGTGACTTTGGGGCAAGCAAAGGGTGAGGATATTGAAGACTTATGGACTGTTATGGGCTGAAATAACCAGTCATAAACAGGGCAGCACACTGTTATGATCCATTTTTTATAAGCAAACATGGGTTTTTTATGGTTGTAATGGAGGAAAATTGACCTCTTTTCTTCAGGACATTGTTCATAGATGATCAAAAGTGCTTCTTCTTGAGTTTATGCACTCATTTTGAACTTGATTATGGGCTAGAATTTTCTGTTTTAAAACATGGCTGAAGCTAAAGTTATACTTTTTCAATTCATTTCATGTATCTTTGGCCCAAATCTTGGATGCATTTGAATCTATCAACAATATACTTGTTCCAAAGGGTTGAAATTCATCTTTGTACATGAAATAAATGCCATTAGAGCTTGCATTTGACATTCATAAATGAATTAAGAATCTAAAAATATCCTTTATGATATGATATATGTATCCTGAGGCATTTGATGTAATCAAGTTAGTTCTTATTCCTTCTATTCATGTATGCTAAGTACATAGTGAGAAGGCTTGAACTCTTCTTCCGTACCAAAATCATTTCTAAATCCCGGATCTTATTAAACCTCAATCCATTTTCCCTTTCCAAATCTTGAATTCTAAACTCTTCTTCTACACTAAAAGCCTCGGTGGTAGACCTTCAACTCTTAACGCGGCGACAACGTTCCTATAAGAATTGCAATAGGTTGTGCCATAATGATAACCAGATTTATTATAGGAGTTTGTGACAAATTGACTGCAACTCCACTTGAAGTGGATTGACTTACTGGGAGAAGGGGTGCTAGAGCTTCCTCCTCCTCCTAATGAACTGTTTATGCCACTAGGGTCACTAAGACCTCTCCCTCATAGGGGTATCAGACTTTTAGGTTGAGGGGAATACCTCCTAATGATTTCAGTCCAAGGTCTAGTCCTTTTAGCTCTTTTTTATTTTTGGATCTCGGCTTGAAAGTGTTTATAAAAAAATAATGGGTCAATGTTGGTGCTCTTTGACATAAACTAACTAATTGGTCCCTAATCAACCAAGATTCGAGAAGTGCCACTTATTAGCGGCTCTTGGAAAATGCACCACCTATAGAGACCAAAAATGGGCCCAACAAGAGTGGCTCTAGGACTCTAGTTATACCTCCTAAACTCACCTAAACAACCCCACTATCTTGCGGATAGGAGGATATAGACACTATGAATTAATTTAACGAAAGAATGTGTTTGTAGGTAAGATCTCTAAATCATAGTCCAACATGATGCCCTTCTTGACTCCAAGTAATTAGAGTATCCACACATAATGGTGTCTAATAGCTTGTAATACAAACGAAGGAAGCACCCCCCAACTTATTGTTGTGGCCCCACTACAACTCTCACAACTCTCTTACATCGCAAGGATTAGCCTCAAGATGCATCATTTCAACATAAAGCACATATGCAACATAGTCCTCTCTTTTAATGAAATGTTCCAGGAGATAATTTAAACATCATCACATTAGTTCCCAAAGAAAATGATAATGCTAAATCTACGGCTTAGGGAACCTAGCACTCAACATGGGTCAATCATTTGAAAATAACCACTATGCATCAAAGAGATTCTCTTGATACCATGTATGACAATGCAGATGCAAAGTGAATGCCTTTAAGTGCATAAACAAGTAAACTTATAGAACAAATAGTATGGATACATGCAAACAATTCTTTTCATGACTTCACCCTAACATAGTGCATCGTTGTGCTAAGGCAGCACCAAAATAATTTGTGCTATTGCCCTTTTTTAAACTTAAAACCAATGAATCCTATATGTCAAGATATGCATAAAATCAGTATTCCACACATGATATTTAACTCCCCCTATCGTTTATGATTTTGCATTTGATGGTAGGTGTAAAGAGTATTTTATGAGTTTTTCTTATATGGAAAGTGATAAATACTCACTATAACATAGAGAATGGAGATAAACCTCACGCTCTAGCCCCACCATATACTCACAGACACATTTAAAAAATTTCATAATTTTTTCATGTGTAAAATTTATTTTTCTCATTTTTTAATTTTTTCTTGATTTATCCTATGATTTTTTTAAAGACATGTATAGATTATATAAACCAAGATATAGCATTATATTCCATATGGTCCCATATGAAAACCATAAGAACCATGAAAACTCATAAAACTCTCAATTTTTCCAAAATCTCGCAAATCGTGCATTGAAGGTTTTCTTGATTTTCATTTTTATTATACAAATCATGAGAACCAACTGAGAGTTCTGATTTTTCAAGCAATGGAAATCATATTCAATCATTCTAAACCATTTCCCATAATATGCATGAAAGATTCATCATAAAATAACAAAATTTCCATAATATGCACGAAAGATTTGTCATTAAATGACAAAAGCAAGTACTTACATGTTTAATTTCATACGAATCCATACACATTTCAAAGTTAGGAAGCACACTCTTCTATGGCCATTGATGCATCGTTAACCTTTGATTTACACTCCATAAGACTTTAGCATCATCTTTTATCTCAGCCCACCCCTTCTCTCACATAGAATAGCCATGGGAATAAGGTGTCGAGAGAAGAGAGAAAGATTGAAATTAGTAACATATGATTTTTGATGCCGAGAAGTGCTTAAAAATAGCCAAAAATTACGAATATCAAGGGAAAAATAAACTTCGTTGAAGGCGGCGGTGGCAATCAATACGATTTTAAGCGGCAAGTCCCTAAAGTGCTAGTGCTAATTTTCATGGAAATCAAATGGTGGAAGATGGTCGAGCTAGAGTTTTTCTAGATGCAAAATGACATCAGGAATCCAACTCAAGTCTCAGATCTCTATTCCGAGGTCGTTTCATTCCCCATTTAATCCCCACAAGGTTCGAGGTTGTGAAGCAGCTACTAGATTTGGAAGCCAAGTAGAGCGTGACGGGGCCCAAATTTGTAGATTTCGATGCCACAGAGCCACCCGTCCAAACGGATCTCGAATCCGATATCGTTTGCCCCCTCAAAATTGAAAATCCTTTTGTCGGAAGTGTGAATGCAAAAGGCATGAACGGATAACTTGATTAGAGTTTAAAAGCTCTTAACAAAGAGCTTAAGAGCAAAAATGCTCACGAAATGAAACGATGGGGGTGGGAGGGGGGGTCAGTTTTTTTGTGCCCCATTTCCCCCCCCCCCCCCCCCCCCCTCCTCCCCCTCATCATGATTTTCTGATCGACTGAGGCAGAGGGAACCCTCCTGGCCCTGAGATGCTTCTACCCTTTGCCCTCCATCGCCACAAATAGATCGAGGAATGATGCACTGAGTGAAGAGATAAAAAACCAGTCTTTCTCTCTCCTCCCTCTCTCTCCTGCATAGAGGAAATTCATGTGCAAGAAATCAAGAAGAAGAGGGGCTGAAGAACGCTTGTCCAGCTGTGATCGGATTGCTTCAAGATGAAGAGGAGGCTGAGGAAAGAGGTTAAACACTGAAGAATGGTTTCTCGTCGGTCTGTGGGCTGCTCAGAATAATTATTAAAAATCCCGCAACACGCAAGACACGCGGTATGCTTCAATTTTAAAAAGAAATTTGATTGTTTTTTTGTTTCATGGTCCAAATGTTGTTCATATGCAATTAAATTTTGTTTGAGCCTTGTTTACATAACGATTGAGGGCTGTAACTACAAAAATACAGAACCCGTAATGATTTAGAGCCGTTATTAATTCTTTTAAACCCGCAAAATGTCATTTTTAATGGAAATTAGTGGTTTTTTTTAATTTTGAGTTGGGAGAAAGGAGTGGAAATGGGATGAAATCAGAGAAAATGTTAAGTTTCAGTCAAAAGGATAAGCCAATACAGATAAATAAGAAAATATCTATTTTTTGTGAATAATAAATAGTAAAAATAGCAAAAAAAAGAAAATTGGGGTTTTCGTGCTAAAAAAATATGAAAAAAGAAGATTTATGTGCGTGAATGTTTGGCAAGGTTAAAGCATGAGATTAAGCCTCAGTTTGACATCATCCTTTGTGTTATACTACGTGTTTATTATTTTTTACATACAAAAATGATACAAAACAACCATTTACACCTATGCATCGCAGCAACACCTAAATGGTGAGGGGGGGATAGAGTTTGTGCAACGATCTAATTGCTGAAAATACATAAATTCTGATTTTCCTCTTTGTGCATGGCATTTAGGGATCGTTCCATAATTAAATATAGGCGACTAGTAGCACGAAAGATCTAGTGCTAGTCCCTAAAGCAGTGCAACACGTAATGATTAGTTAAAATTCATGAAAGGGCTATTTTTCGCACCTCACATGGCTGGTTTTTTTAATCATAAAATGGTTGTGCACAATTTTCATACACTTTGCATCAAGCATGCCACGTGGTATCTCTTGGAATGCATTGTAATTGATTGATAAACTTTGACCAATGCTGAGAGGATAGGAAACCTAAGTTGTAGGGTTAGACGGGTGCTTCCGTTGAGAAAGTTTTGTGAGGCAAATCAAAATCTCCTGGAATGCTGAATTATGAAAGAGTGGAGTTTGTGCGAATGTTATATGTGTTAGCGATGCATCTTAGGGCCAATCCCCGAGGTATAGGAGAGTTGAGTGGAGCCACGTCAATCAGCCGAGAGGTACTTCCCTATGTGTGTATTACGAGGCATTATGCCTATATGTTATGGGATCTCCCTCTGAGGAGAAGGAAAGGTGAACGTTGGACTACATATTGGATATGAACGCAAAATCGTCATAAGCATTTAGTGCAAAGTGAGTCTTAGATGCTCCTGGCCCGTGAGGCCGTGTGGTGGGGTTGTCTGTCATATGCATAAGGTCCGGCTAGTGCCATAGCCAGTGCCGACCCATTTTAGGTCATGTCAGTGGTGCATTTGCCGGGAGCTGCCTATAAGTGGCAATCTCTGAATCTAGGCTGTAAAGGGACCTAAGTTTATAATTTCCATTAGGAGTATGCTAAGCTAACCATAAAATGGGGTTTGTTCAAGGATGGAAAACCTTGGCTTTCCCAATACAGAACTTACTGATGGACTTAGTTAGTTATGTAGAGCATGAGTCCTCTACAGAAGATAATTTAGGTGATGAGAAGAGTAACCAATTAGTGGTTACCCCATCCTCTAATGCAATGGCATGGGCCGAGGTTCGCCTTGGCGTGGTCTCTACCCAAGAGAAATCATGTATAACCATCCATCAACCTAGAGGGCATGGAATAAGTATGTTGGAAGTTATGGTGGTCATGGCATCAACAAGTGATTATGCTAAAGCCGTAGTGCCATGGGAAAAACTTGACACACAGTGGAGTGCAGTTATGGCTGAAACATCCCATGTGGTGGGGCATCATGCCAAAATTTTAAGTATCACAAGGATGTTAGAAGCCCTAGATGTAAAGGGAAAACCTTTGCTTAAAAGACACGGTTCCCAGGTCCTAAGTGCTAAGGATAAGTTTGCTTTTGATGAGGGGCAGAAGCTCCTAGATAAAGCCATCATGGAACTGCCTAGGAAGGGGCAAGATATGGAAGATCCTCTAAGAAAGGATCGGAATGACATCTAAGAGCTATAGGTCTCCCTAGACCACTTTATGAGTTGGCAGAAAGGGGCATTAAGGATAATATTAACCTCCCTACACTAGTAAAGGTGGAAATGGAAGAGGTTGGAGACCCTAAGACACTAGAGTTAGGTCATGAATATGAGGATTTTAATGGCCCAATGCTGATCCCAAAGGAAAGGACTAAATGCCCTCCTCCTTATAGGGATCTCCTAGTGTTTCATGGGTTGGTTAATGAGGATCCGATGGTGCATTTTACGAGAATATGGCCTAACTTTCCTTGCAAGTGGGTTCAATGATATTCATCGGATGCTCATATTCTCAAGTACCCTAAAGGGAGAGGCTAGAAAATGGTACTGGAGCCTCCCAAGGGGGTCTATTAAATCCTTTGAGGAGTTGAGTGATCAATATTTGGATGAATATGAAAAGAAGGTGCCTATGACCCAACTTTTAGGGCAACGGATGCAGATTGGGCAAGAGTCCTATCCTTGTGTTAAAGAACATGCTAGAGCCTTTGATGATATTTTGAGGCTTTGGCCAGGAAGAGCTACTACATTGCCAGGTGATGTGCTATGTGAGCTCTTTTTGAGTGGCTTAGAGATTAACATGCAAATCCAAGTGGGAATGCGGAATCCTAAGTCGTTAAGGGAAGCAAAGATGCATGCCATTGATTATGAGGGACATATTCAGAGATGTTGGAAAAACTTTTGGAGTTTTCCCCGCTCAGTACAAGTTCATCCTAGCTTCCAACCATTTCTACAAGGAGACAGCTCACTTGTTGATACCAAGGTAGCCTATGAGAGGAATCTTGGTAGCCAAAATCTCCAAGCAGAAAATGGCAATAGTAGGGATAATATACCCCCTAGGGATAAAAAGATTCCAAGCCCAGTAAGTCCCATTAAGGCTTGCAACACTGATAGAACCATTAGGTCTACAGGCTTAGATGAGCATTCTATGAGTGATTCTAGTTGTGCTCCTAGTAAGGCTCTTGAGAGACCTTTTCAATTTATAGATGAATCATGCTTTCAAGTAGATGATACTCCTTTTAGTAAAGCGTGGTTCCTATGGCTAAGCAATTGTTGTAGAGTGGACAAAGGCAAGTAAAGACATCTCGTGTAGAGAAGATGCGGCATGGCAAAGGTCCACCTATACTAAATAGAAGCCATAAGGCTGTGAGGCCATCTGGTAATGGTGATAAATCCACATTGAGTCCATTGGACCAATGTGGGCAGATGAGGCAGTCTAAGAATATAAAAAGGAATATGAGATGGGTTTGGAGGCCCAAAATCCCTAAAAATATTGTTTGTGTGTCAGATGAAGGGCCAAGAATTGCATGTGGACATGCTTTGATGGATTCCCAAGAGGATGCGACTAAAGGCCATAATGCGACATCTAACAATAGGGACCGCCACCCTAAGATGCATATATGTGATGGGTCTAGGCTTGAAGCTCAGTCTAGTTTGGATCATATCATTGACATATGGAATGGTCCAATTAGAGAAGAGTTGAATGATCTTAAATCCATGATTCTCCCTATAGGAGGAGTTATTGGAAAGTTGGGACAAGCGGTCCGTTTGAATGACGACCAAGGGGATGAGATATATCAACCTAATGATGTCACTCATTTAGCTCATAGTATCCAAGAAGAGATGGCCATTATTACTGAGATATCAGTAGAAAGGCTTGGGCTAGTGAATCTACAAAGAGCGTAGATCAAGCTTTTAGCTGACTCGCATGAGTAGCATGAGGCTAGTCCTCCTATTTTATGCTATCTTGATTAGTTTGATAGGATGTGTTGTATATACCAATGAGATTATATGTTGCATGGATTAGAATGAACTATCCATTTTAGGCCAAGAGGGCCAGTTGCTTTAAGTAGTTAATGTCTAACTTCTTTAGGCCAAAAGGGCTAGTTGTTTTGAGGTTTTAATAATCTATCTCTTTAGGCAAGGAGGGCCAGTTAGTTTGCAGTGAAATGTGCTATTTCTTTTGGCCAAGAGGGCCCTATCTCTGTTTGGTGCAAGTGCGTTTAATGCTTTGTTGTTTTAGTGATTGCGCCATACAAGTTGACGAAGTCGCTGGAGGCTTCTTGTGGCCATTCTAGGTGGTTTTGTCCCCTTTTCTAGTTTTTTCCCTTAAGCAATTAATGATATATGTGCGGGTGAGGGTTACATTTTTTTTGTTTGTTGGGGATTGGCACTCAAGGCATGAAGTCCCAGGTTTAGGCTCTATATGTTTGGGGGAGGTCTGAGTAGTCATTGCCTCCTGCAAGGCATTGTTAGGCATTGAAAGACCTGTTTTAGATGGGAGTTCTAGTGACCCTGTTCTGTTGACCTGCTAGGCGGCCGTTCCAGGAGTTCCTGCTAGTTGTGAGGTAGTTAGAGAAGCCTACTAAAATAATGATGGAAAGCGACAAAACCTTAAAGATTTGAAAGACAATATATGAATATACGGAGGTGTGTAAAAAGGGGTTTGACCCCTATAAAAATAGAAAAGGAAAGAAAGAAAAATCCTTGAGCTATTGTTTATCGCCTTGCGAAGGCCTGGTAGGTTCCTGGGGATGAGACAAGACCCAGGGCTGATGCCTTGCCCTTTTTGGGGTGACATCTTGCCATAAAATAAAGAAAATAAATAAAGGTTGGAGCGAAAATAAAAGTGAGCGTTAGAAAAGGATTAAGTGTCGCCTTGCGAGGGCTTGGTAGGTTTTTGAGTACCAAGACAGGACCTGAGGCCGATGCCCTGTTCTCCTTGGGTCACTACACTCATCTCCCTCCTTTTTACACACCCGAGTATGGACAATCAAACGCTAAAAGGAAAAAATTATGCTAAACATAAAATAAAATAAAATAAAACCTTTTGATCAGGCTATAGGAGTTATCGCCTGGTGGGAGCTCCTGGTTGAGTTGTCCTTAATTAGGTAGGTAGTTCAGACCACCACTTAGGATGATCTCTTTGATAGTTCTTTTAGTTTGGTTGTGTTGCAGCAGTTGGTTAGTGACTAGCTTTGGACTTCCTGTTAGATTATGCTAGGCCTACTCCTCGTGGATTTCATGCCTTGGTTTTGTTAAGGGGTAGGGTATGAGCTGTGATATGTTGTGTTGTGTATTTTTTTGTATCATCTTGATGCTCCTTTTTGTTGTTTATGTGCAAATCTATTCGTGGGATTCGACGGACTGAGTCGCCCTATCCCGTGGTCGCTAATGATAGATGATTTTTGATGCCGAGAAGTGCTTAAAAATAGCCAAAAATTAGGAATATCAAGGAAAAAATAGACTTCATCGAAGGCGACGGTGGCAATCAGTACGATTTTAAGTGGCAAGTCCCTAAAGCACTAGTGCTAATTTTCATGGAAATCAAACAGTGGCAGATGGCCAAGCAGGAGTTTTCCTAGATGCAAAACGATGTCAGGAATCCAACGCAAGTCTCAGATCTCCATTCCGAGGTCGTTTGATTCCCCATTTAATCCCCACAAGGTTCAGGGTTGTGAAGTAGCTACTAGATCTAGAAGCTGGGTAGAGCGTGACGGGGCCTAACTTTGTAGATTTCGATGCCACGAAGCCACATGTCCAAACGGATCTCGAATCCGATATCATTTGCCCCTTCAAAACTGAAAAATCCATTTGTTGGAAGTGTGAAGGCAAAAGGCATGAACTAGATAACTTGATTAGAGTTTAAAAGCTCTTAACAAAGAGCTTAAGAGCAAAAATGCTCACGAAATGAAACGATGGGGGGAGGGGGGGGGGTTAGTTTTTTTGCGCCCCATTTTTTCCCCCATATTTTCTGATCGGTTGAGGCAGAGGGAACCCTTTTGGCACTGAGATGCTTCTACCCTTCACCCTCCATCGCCACAAATGGATCGAGGAATGATGCACTGAGTGAAGAGATAAAAAACCAGTCTTTCTCTCTCCTCCCTCTCTCTCCTGCATGGAGGGAAATCGTGTGCAAGAAATCAAGAAGAAGAGGGGCTGAAGAATGCTTGTCCGGCGGATTGCTTCAAGATGAAGAGGAGGCTGAGGAAAGAGGTTCAGCACTGAAGAATGGTTGCTCATCGGTCCGTGGGCTACTCAGAATAAATATTAAAAAACCCGCAATACACAAGACACGTGGTATGCTTCAATTTCACAGAGAAATTTGATTGTTTTTGTTGTTTCATGGTCCAAATGTTGTTCATATGCAATGAATTTTTGTTTGAACCTTATTTACATCATGATTGAGGGCTGTAACTATAGAAATACAGAACCCGTAATGATTTAGAGATGTTATTAATTCTTTAAAACTCACAAAATGTCATTTTTAATGGAAATTAGTGGTTTTTTTCGATTTTGAGTTGGGAGAAAGGAGTGGAAATGGGATAAAATCAGAGAAAATGTTAATTTTCAGTCAAAAGGATAAGCCAATACAAATAAATCAGAAAATACCTATTTTTCATGAATAATAAATAGGAAAAATAGTAAAAAATAAAGAAAATTGGAATTTTCGCGCTAAAAAAATATGGAAAAACAAGATTTATGTGCGTGAATGTTTGGCAAGGTTAAAGCATGAGGTTAAGCCTCAATTTGACCTCGTCCTTTGTGTTATACTACGTGTTTATTGTTTTTTATACACAAAAACGATACAAAACAATCATTTACACCTATGCACCGCAGCAACACCTAAACGGTGAGGGGGGGATAGAGTTTGTGCGACGATCTAATTGCTGAAAAGACAAAAATTTTGATTTTCCTCTTTGTGCATGGCATTTAGAGATCGTTCAATAGTTAAATATAGGCGACTAGTAGCACGGAAGATCCCGTGCTAGTCCCTAAAGCAGCGCATCACGTAACAATTAGTTAAAATTCATGAATGGGTTGTTTTCCGCACATCACATGGTTGGTTTTTTTAATCATAAAATGGTTGTGTGCAATTGTCATACACCTTGCATCAAGCATGCCACATGGTATCTCTTGGAATGCATTGCAATTGATTGATAAACTTTGACCAACACTGAGAGGACAGGAAACCTAAGCTGTAGGGTTAGACGGGTGCTTCCATTGGGGAAAGTTTTGTGAGGCAAATCAAAATCTCTTGGAATGCTGAATTATGAAAGAGTGGAGTTTGTGCGAATGTTATCTGTGTTAGCGACACATCTTGGGGCCAATCCCTGAGGTGTAGGAGAGTCGCAGTGGAGCCGCCGCAATCAACCAAGAGGTGCTTCCCTATGTGTGTATTACGAGGCATTATGCCTATATGTTATGGGATCTCCCTCTAAGGAGAAGGGAAGGTGAACATTGGACTACATATTGGATACAAACGCAAAATCGTCATAAGCATTTAGTGCAAAGTGAGTCTTAGACGCTCCTGGTCCATGAGGCCATGTGGTGGGGTTGTCTGTCATATGCATGAGGTCCGGCTAGTGCCATAGCCAGTGCCGACCCATTTTAGGTCTCGTCATTTAGAGAATTCCAATTAGTGCAATAATTATCATGTGCATACAGTCAAATTGGAGCGTCGAGCGTGTAGATTAGAGTCTTGCCCTCCATCCTTGACGAATTTTCTCGGCACAAGAAGCCATCA
Source organism: Lygodium microphyllum (assembly GCF_053477565.2). Taxonomy (NCBI): domain Eukaryota; kingdom Viridiplantae; phylum Streptophyta; class Polypodiopsida; order Schizaeales; family Lygodiaceae; genus Lygodium; species Lygodium microphyllum. Next base: position 40,024,398 of record NC_141153.1, on the reverse strand, counting down.
TGATGCAAATTGAGCTGATTGGATGGCTAGCTTCATGGCATCAAAATCCATTAAGTTGGTCTCCGTCATGCACTTTCCAGCACCTGGATCCAATAGCCACTTCACAATGCCATATCTTGCATCTATTAAATAGGGGTAAAATGACCTCTGATCAACAAATGGAGACTTGCGTTGGATTTGTGGCGTCAAAATGCATCTAGGAAAGCTCTAGCTCCTTGATCTGCACTAGATTCATTTTTCATGAAAGTTTTCTCTTTTACGCTTCTCAAGCCACTTTTATGCTCTAAATCAGCTCCAAAAATCCACTCTTAATGTCTTGTGGATTTTGGGGAGCTGAAGAAAGTCTTGGCTAAAGGTAGTGATCTCGAGGATTTATTCAGATTTGATACGGCTTCCGTTTCATCTTGGTATGTTGCCATAAAGCACTATCTATCCATAGTAGAGGCTAGAGCTGCTTAATTGAAGGCTAAAAAGAGAAAAATTAGGCATCAAGCCTTGAAATTTACCTTGATTGCAAGAACACTATATTGGCAAGGCGTTGATGATGTCTATCGTCGATATGTCATGCATGATGAGGTTCCATTTATCTTGGAAAACTATCATGACTCCACTTATGAAGGGCACTTTCCTGGGCATTTGAATACAAAAAGAGCTTTGGGAGCCGAATATTGGTGGCCGTCAATTTTCTAGGATGCATTTGCATATGTCAAGAGATGTGATACATGTGAAAGACATAATAATAGGGAGAATAGGAAGTGCCCACTGACTCCTATCATAGCTATACTACTATTTGAGAAGTAGGGCATCGATTTGATTGGACCTATACATCAATATTTGTCAATTGCATGAAAGCATTATATCATTGTGGCCACAGACTATTTCATGAAGTGGTTTGAAGCCCACACTACAATGAAGGATAATGCCAAGGAAACAACTAGTTTTATTTTGGAACAGATTGTTTGCCATTTTGGTCTACCTAAAGAGCTTGTGTCTAATTGTGGGACACATTTTTTGAATTAAGTGATTGAGGCTTTGACATAATCTCTAAAGATTAAACATAATAAGACCACACCTTAAAATCCCCAAGCTAATGGCAAGTAGAGAGTACTAATAAGCAACTTGTGGAGATTTTATCCAAGACTGTATCCGAAGGTAAGCATGATTGGGATAAGAAATTGTATGTGGCTATTTGGGCTTATAATATGACATTCAAAAGAGCTACATGCCACACCTCTTTTAAATTAGTATATAGGGAAAAGTGTGTTTTACCTTTGGAGATTGTGTTACCTACAATAAGGTTTGTTCTAAACCTCTTCACCTACCATTCTTTAGGTGAAGAGGAAGCATTGTAAGAAAGGCTCATTTCCCTTGCACATCTTGATGAGATTTGGTTGCAAGCCCTATTACATCAAGAAGTAGGGAAGAAGTGAATGAAAGAGCTTCACAACCTTCAAGCTAAGAAGTATAAATTTTCTCAGGGTCAATTGGTCCTATATTGTGATGCCTATCATGAGCTCTTCCTAGGAAAGTTGGAACCCAAATGGGATGGTCCTTATAAGATTGTCTATATAGGAAAGAATGGCTCTACAACCCTTTTAGCAGATTTACGAGGAGTAGAGTTCAAACTAAAGTAAACTTCAATAAACTGAAGCCCTATTATGTATAGGGGCTGACATTGGACTTCGTGCCTTTGTAGGTCCTTCGGCATCTAGCTTAGACTTGTAGAGGGTACCAAGAATATTGGATGGGAAAAGTCATTCCTTATCTTGAGCATCCATATTTAGAGCAATGTTACCACCAAGGCAAAAAAGCGATCTGGTGGAGTAAGGATTATCACATTACTGAGTGGCAAGTCAACTCTTTCATATGGAATATTTGAGTCTATTACCATAACTTTCATCAGGTTATTACTAGTGTCCCTATTGAGTTTAGCGAGAAAGGAGGGATTATACCTATCTTACACCCCCTCTCTAGGTTAGATTTTGTTGGAAACCAGAGTTGCAGCATTGGAATGTGTGCACAAGAGGGAGAAGAGAGCTCAAAGTACAAGAATGAAATCTTGCTTACTAAGTTGCTTAGAGTACAACTTGGGTACACTCTCACACACTTGATAGTGACCCATAGGCTGTTTATATAGCCTTTGCCAAGCTAGGGTTAGGGTTTCCCCTGCCCCTAGGGCAATTCACACTCATCTGCCCTTATACTCCCTTGCTTACAGTGGGTTCCTATGCCTGTCTTCTAACACCCCCCCTCAATGCCAGGGTGGCATTGGATTTCAAAGCATGTAAGAGATTCCCCCCTTTTTTGGGATGCATTTATAAATTAGGCTTACAAGGTTGTTTTAGGTAGATGATTTAAATAGTCAAAATAGTCGATCTTCAGATGGATTGGAGGCATAGTTGGCTACCAATTCTTTGGGTATTTCAGGAGTGCTGGGGCATTTACTAGTGATATGCCCTGTCTTCTTGCACTTGTTACATTTCATCTTCTCGGGATACTTCTTCCAGCAATTGTTTACAAGATGTCATTTTTTCTTACAGAAAGAACATCTAGTGAGAACTGTATGAACCAATACTTGATCACGGGAATTTGAAGTTGCATGACTGTTGCTGCTTTCTTTGTGGTTCCTCTTTTCTTCATCCAAATAGGATTGAATGGTACTTGCCAAAGTAGGAACTGGAATGTTGGTGAGAGTGGTTACAAGAGTAGGAAACACATGTTTTACAGCTTTTAGGAGAATAGCAATAGCATCTTCTTCATGTATTGGAGCTTGTACAAAAGCAAGCTGTGCCATAAGTCCCTTCATATGAGAAATGAATTTTCCCAAATCTTCTCCTGAACGATATTCCAAGCTAAAGAATTCAATTTTAAGGAAGATTTTAGTATTTTTGCCAGTGGCTCCATAGAGCTTTTCAAGCTCATCCCATTTTTCTTTAGCAGTGTTTAGTTGATCAACATGATGAATTAGGGTTTCATCTAAGTGTAGCATTATGATTGCTTGAGCACATTGGTCATCCTCTATATCAACCAGATTTGTAGAGTTTACAACAAAACTGCCTTGAATGAGAGGCCAATACCCTCTCTCCATCATTTTGTATTTTATAAGTACCTACCATGGGTGGAAATCCTTGCCATCAAACTTTCGAATTTGAGGACAGACATTAGCATATGTTGCGGTCATTGGGAAGGTCTTACCAATTGTTAGGACAAGGGCAGTGCCTAGTCCCTTACAAACTTTCCACTGAATGCGGAAGCAAATTAGACAATTTGAAATCAAAGTTGCAATGAAGAGAAAGGCTGAAAATCATATAAGTGTAATATTTCAAATTATGACTTTGGTGGTCCTTTCTTATGTGCAAACTTCTTCTGAGGTTTAATAGTCTTTTTAGGTTTTAATGAAGTAAACCTAGACTGGACTTCAGGCTCCTCCTTGTGGTATGGCTTAGTGGATGAAGCTTGTGTTGGACAAGGTTGGTTTATGATCTCAATGCTTGTTGTTGATGATTCTGAGGAGAGTACAATGACACTCATGCTTTTGATTTCATTGACCAATGTACTTGAGACAAAGTCACTCACGGTATGCAATACACTTCTAGTGTATGATGGTCTATGTGTTAATTGTACACATAACCTTATAGTAATATACAAAGAGGAGTAAAAAACTCACTGGATTTTAGTGAATGCCCAGCAAGCAATTAACCTGATGATTCATGATTAGTGTTTAGAAAACACTATTGTCAAGCTTAATGAAGTGCTTGAATGGAACCCGATTGGAAGTCGGCTTCCCGATACTTAGTGATGTCCATTGAGCATGCCCAAGAGCTTTAGAATCTGGAATAGGCTTCAAAGACTCTGCTTCAGTGATTAGAATCACTGTTAATGAGGCTCAGAGTGAAAAAATGACAAAATGTCAAGCTTGGAGCTTGTTGGCTATGGCTGCCCAAAAAAACACAGTTAGGGTTTGGCAGAGATCTCTCTCTGTGGAGAGGAATTTCCAGGAACCCTTTTAGCTGAGGATAGCCCACTTGGGGGGCTATCAAAGCCCCAAGATAGCTGCAAGGATTGCGTCGCCTGCTGCATGTACAGTAGCCCGAATTCTACGCTGTCACAAATTGCACCTGTTTCTGGGAATCAATGTCATGTAGATGAAGAAATATGCATGAGACACTGATGAGAATGTATACAAGCCATTACAAAAGAGGGTTGTCCATACCTTGTTTGCAAACCAAGAATGCTAGCGTAGTAGGATGACCACACAATTACTTTTGACAAGGTAACTAATGATGCAAAGGCATGGGTGCAAGCATACAAAAAGCAATCGCCCATTCTCGCATGGTACAAGGCACCATTGATTGCACTTGCCCATGTCATGGAATGGTAGGTAGTTCTTCAAGATAATTTGACTATTCGTTTCACCTTGATGTATTTTTAATCAATGCAATAACGTTGTTCTTAATTACCAAGTACAAGATGAGTATGATATGGTAGTGTGGCCAATCAAACAAGAATGGACATAGCTCTCTAAATCTAAGTTTAGAACCAAGTGGGACGAAACATATCACAGTATTAATGGAAATCTCATCAAGAAAACTCGATGTTTGCTAAAAGTTGCAGACCCCAACCTTGGAGAGAAGTGGTGGCCAATAAGTTGCTACCTCTCTATACTTGCCATTGATATATACTCAAACTACATTGGTTCGAAGTAACAATGTTTTTGTCAATGCAGAACTATCTCATGCTTGGAGTGGGGCTCTAAGACCAGGGGTGTGTTGAACAAGGAGAGGGTATACACATTGCCATCCTCAAAGCTAAATGAGACAGATCACATAAGGATATTGAAGGCCATTGAGAGTTCTAACAAGAAAATTCCAACATTGATGGATGTGTCTGAATATAGGCTATTTTGGTTTGTCTATATTATCTACATCGTAAGTGTGATAAATTAGTATTAAATGACATAACTTTGATTTGTGCAAATGGAAATGCACATGTTTGAAGTTGGGTGAGACAAGAGAACTTTTGGGCCATGTTGCAAGATGATGAAAGGAGATTGATCTTGATTTGGGAGGAATATTATAACATTTGAGTGGAACATGATTTGTTCTTCCAATACATGTAAGAGATAAAGAGAAAATATAGAGAGTAATGTTTTGCGCCGTCTTCCATAATTTCAAGAAAGATGAAGATATAGAGTCATAGAAGTCATCGAAGTTGATAGGATGGAGGCTTTTGTATAGGTAGTTCACAACATCCTTCTCTTATAGCCTGTTTGCGATGCTATCTTGCCAATCCATTCTAGAAATGTAATGGTGACTTTGCCTATCAAGTTCATGTACGGGAAGATGGAGAGGGGGCTATACAAACTTTGCCAAGAGGAATGTGAGGACTGGATGGATCTGTAGGATGATCATTGCATGTATAAGGATTACCAGATAGAGCGAGAGTGGGATGAGGAGGTACATTGGAGATGCTCTATCTTTCTCGACTACCCAGAAGGTGAATATCCCTCTAATGAGAAATGTTTGTGTTGAAATATTTGCAATCACACCTACTTTAGTCCCTTTGTGAGGGGCAGTGAGGGCTCAGGACCAGAATCCCATATGCACAATAGGAGAAAGTACCACCACTCAAATCCTATAAAGCATTGTACTTGCACTCTTTTTCCAATGCAATGATAGTACTCTTTTCTTTCCAGTAAAGTGTCATGTATTTGTCAATACACAAGATTGTGTTTATGAGTCCAAGTCTCAATCTTGGAACCTAATTCACTTGTGTAACAATTTGTCTTTGTCAGGGTCAATGTCTTCATGGGTTTCCTTTTTCTCCTTCAACGTCCATAGCTTCCGCATTTGCCATGCTCTAGATCCCACTTATTTTTATATGGTATTAGAGCCCAGTTGGGCATGGCCTAGCTCAATTTAGTTCCATTCTCTGCTCTCTCAGCTTTGCTTGACCTCAATCCAGCTTACATATAATGTATGCCATCATTTCTTCACTTAAACTTCAACACTCACTATTGTCTACCATAGCTTATTGCACCTTGACACCTTGGAGCTCTTGTATCTCCTTCTACATGCCACATCTTTGAGTGCCTTCTTTTGTAGAATTCTTCTTGAATTCAAGGCACTTCACCTTGTCACATAAATTGTGCACATTAGGCACTCCATAACCTGGCATTTTCGTTTTTTGAGCTCGCTGCCTGTTTTTGGCCAATGGCTGGTCGTACAACCCGTTCTCTCTCTCTCTCTCTCTCTCTCTCTCTCTCTCTCTCTCTCTCTCTCTCTCTCTCTCTCTCTCTCTCTCTCTCTAGCACGAATTGTCCTGTGAGCTTAGGTCATTTGAAGCCCTATGTTTTAGGTCCCTCCCACTTAGAGGAATCGTTGAATGGTCGCATTTGCGCACTGCTGTGTTAGAAAAATCATACGGGCCTATTTAACCCTAGCAGAAGCCATAGCCTTTTGAGATTAAGCTCAAAACCACTTCATCTTTCTAACTATTCTTAGTCAAGTGGAGTTCCCGCCACTTGAATCAGAGTTCTTACTTAGTAACCAACACACATTTGGGCAACAAATCACAAGAGGAAAGATCTTGTAGACTTGAAGCAACAACAAAGGTTAACATCAAGTTCAATCTCATAGTACCTACATAGTGTGTTTTCACACTACCATTGTTTGTGTCTTTTGAGACATTAAAAATCAACTCTACTATTGAAAAATTTCAGAGTTTCAAGATTGAGTCTCGATGGAAATTATGAAGACTAAGGGTTGAAAGATCTTGAAGGATTTTCTGAAAGGCTGAAGATTCAAGGACATAGTGTCCATTGACACTCACCTAGTGCTTCTTGGCACTTATACTCAACTCCTCTGCTTGCTGAAATCTAGTGCTAATTGGCTATTGCTCCAGCCTTCTAACATGGGAAAAGACTCTCCAATTTCTTTCTTCAAAGGATTCGGGTTTCATACTTGGCAGACCTGCATCAAACTCATCCCGATGAAGAAGGGTCTCTAGGCCATTACCACTGGAAAAGAAAAGAAGCCATGTGATGTGGATCTTGCTGTCACTTGGCAAAAGAACGATGATAAGGCTTAGGCCATTATCAAACTAGAGCTAGAGGACAGCTATATCCACCATCTAGACAACTGTGAGACCTCATAGGATACATGGAAGAGACTTGACACTCTCTTCAGTGCTGCACAGTCTAAATTATCAAAGTATGGTCTCCTGATTGAGTTTTTCAGGCTTGAAATGAAGTCCAGCACATCACTTGCCACACATCTAAATTACATGGAAGGACTTCTAACCCAACGTGCAGGAATCAACATTAAAATGGAAGAAGATGTTTGCATCAGTGTTCTACTTAAGAGTTTGCCTCCTGAATACAATAATGTATCAACAACTCTAATTAATATGCCAAACCTTGAACTTGTTGATATCCAGGCATCGCTGTTAGAGGAGGAAAAGAAGCTAAAAACTAAGGAAGAACCAAGTACCTCTAGAGATGAACATGCATTATATGTTGGCAATAGGTACAAAGGCAAGAATGATAAAATCTTTTGTGACATCTGCAAAAGGACCAGACACATCGAGAAGTTCTGCCACGCTAAAAAGAGGTCCCAAAAGGCCTATCTAGTTGTAGTCAAAGAAGAAGAAGAAGAAAACGGAGCAAAGGAAGAAGAAGAAGAAGAAGAAGAAGAAGAAGAAGAAGAAGAAGACCACCAAGAGAAGGACAAACCTCATCAGTCATTTTATTTGGATAGAATTTTTTAGTTTTGTATTTCCTAGCCCTAATGCCTCAAAACTTGTAAACTCCTAAGTTATCCTTGTACTACAACCTCTATACACTTTGTGAGGCCCTTGCTACAGCCTCTGGATGTCCATCATGTTTGTGGTACCCACACTTAGCCTTTTCTACGACAGCCTCTAGTGTTTTTCCATGTTTATGGTGTGCCCACACTTTGCAGGTGTTGCTTTCACTAAAGCCTCTATACACTTTGTACTTTTGGTTGTCATTGAGGAGGGGTGTTGAAATATTTGCAATCACACCTACTTTAGTCCCTTTGTGAGGGGCAGTGAGGGCTTAGGACCAGAATCCCATATGCATAGTAGGAGGAAGTACCACCACTTAAATCGTATAAAGCATTGTACTTGCACTCTTTTTCTAATGCAATGATAGTACTCTTTTATTTCCAGTAAAGTGTCATGTCACTGTCAATACACAAGATTATGTTTATGAGTCCAAGTCTCAATCTTGGAACCTAATTCACTTGTGTAACAATTTGTCCTTGTCAGGGTCAATGTCTTCATGAGTTTCCTTTTTCTCTTTCAACCTCCATAGCTTCCACATCTACCATGATTTAGATCTTGCGTATTTTTACAGTTTGTACCAGAAATACTCAAGGAAAAAATAAATGCAAGAGACAGAAGGTTCCAGAGGTGTGGTAAGTAAAATGAGTTGCATTCTTTAGAGTATATTGCACTTTGTTATCTCCTAATAAAGAGATAATGATTGATTTATAAGAAATTGATACTAGTAGTGCAATTATCTAAAAAATAAAACAAAAGAGCAAGCACACACCTAGTATCATCAAAGAAAGGCCAAGTGAAAAATCAGTTCTCATCTTGGTTTCTCCATAGCTGAAAGATTTGATGTTTTCAAGTACTATAGCCTAGACATCACTTGTACTCTTGTAGTGAAAATATTTCATTGACATGAATCGTAACCATGAAACCATGTAGGCCCCTTGATTGATATCACTGAAGAGAGGATTGCAATCCCAACAATGCAACAAAAAACACACTCGAGCAGTAGAGATAAGACAACTAGAAGTTGCAAGTTTACCATTTATTACATGGTCATCCATATTGTCCCAAAGGATATATGTTATTCCATCCCTTGACATGTTTCCAATGGACTTAATTTGTAGTGAAAGGCACCACCGAGCAGGTTCATTTTGTTGGCATGGATAGAAGAATAGAACAAGTTCTTCCAGACCTTGTGGTGGAGAGGCTTACCTTATACACCACTATAGAAAGATGCACAACAGTGATGGAAAAGTAGTGAGGGAATAATTGAATCATGGCATCGCATCCTGCTAATCTACATATTACAGAGCATCAAGATGATAAGCTTGCTTATGCAAAAAACTCATGATGTGAAAGCATGTAAACCTTGTTCATCACCAAAGTAACAACAATAATTTTTTGTACTATGCAAAGGGTGAAAGCATTGAAGGTCTTGGATTTGTAGTGACAATAGACATGGCCTGTGCATAGAGAGATAAAGAAACAATGGTCATGAATTTCACATGCCATGATCAGATGATGTGAGAGCTTAAAAACATTCTATCATTATTTGATATTAATAGTGATGTGTCACTCTATGTAGAAAAGGAAAGAATGCAAGAACACAAATTAGCCATGCTAGAAGATGTGGCAGCTACCAGTAAAAAAGCACAAATTGTATTTTTTTCCATAATACAATGTAAGGATGGTTTGTCTTTTTATAGGGGATATAATATGAGGTTATGAACCTACAATTGTGGAGGATGTGCTAGCCACAGACACATGCAGACTAACGTGCCTTTAATAATATTATCTATAGTAACATTTTAAAAGTAAAATATGTTCCTAATTGTGAGATCCTCATGTAGAGGTCCATACTGAATGTCACCTGGAAGCCATCTTGCAAGACATTGCCTCCCACGAAGCTACAATGATGTAGGATGTGCAAGCCACACACATAAGTAAACAAATGTATCTCAAGAATATTATCTATAGTAACATTTAGTGAGAATAATATGTTGCTAAATTTGGGGTCAATATGCAGAGGTTCATATTGAAAGTTGCATGGAAGACCCCTTGCAAGTTACTATCTCCCATGCTACTATGATGGTGAAGGTGGAGTAGAGTATTGTTTTCTATGATCCATTCGAGATAAGAAATGCATTACGAAGTGATGAGCCAAGTGAGGGATTCTCCCGATTGGTAGAGGCATTGGAGGAGGTCAATCAACACAAGATGGTTGAGGTTGATGAAAAAACTACAAACACAGCATGTGATATCATGGTGGTTCATCTCCTTGAAGATAGTACCATGTATGGATTGGGGAATGGGATTCCATAATGAAACTCCCATACTGAGGCAAAGTTAGTAGATGTCATGCATCAAGGTGATTGTGTGCTCAAGGACATAAGGATGTTACTTTTCCTTGCCACAACATACTCCATGGTAGAGCTCATCAAGCAAGTTGTGGAGGAAGGATGAGGATGGATGGAGTCATGGCAACAGAAGTGTTTGTTGGGCCTTACACATGGCACATGTTGTTCATTGCAAGACACCTGTCTCTGTCATTGGAGGTAGAGAGATGAGAGTTTTAAAGTCATGATATGGTCATGCTAGATACTATTTACATATCACACTTGCTGGCTCCATTCAGTGAGTACAATTGCTAACATAGTATTTCATGCTTTACATGCAAGTACATGTGATATATTCTAGTATACATGCATTTGGATGTCACTTACAATGGAACTATCCCTTTAGAGTTCACAAAAGATGACATTACTATGAATGAGTGGGTGCAATATACATTAGGATCCCCAGTGAGAGGTCCGTATGAGATATGATGTTGTTAAATTAGTGTAGAGATGTTTTATAGACATTTAGTAGATTCTTGATCCCTTATATGAATACCATATACTGTAGGTGGCATGCAACATGGTAGGGCTTTTTGGAGCTCATTTTTGTAAACGTACACAAAAGAAGGGGACACCATTTTAGATTGTACTGCGGAATGTGATAACCTTGCATCAATAGCACTAAATTACAATTGACAAATTGCATGTCTGTATTGCTTTACCAAAGATGAAATGTCTCTAAGAGAAAAGGTAACACATTTACATAAACTTGTATAATATTTGACTGTAATGTAGTACTTTTTTTGTCATACCAATACACGGGTGCTCACCTTTCCACATGCACATGTACAACTACCTCCCACAACTTGAAAATTAATTATACTTGATGTAAATGGGGTGCTTATACATAGGTGGCAAAAGTAGAAGGGATTGTTATTGGTGAAGTCCTTTGGCAAGTATTGGGTGATTTTGCAGCCATGGCTTGTAAAGTTTTTGAAGGAAATATCCACATTGTTTGACATTTCCATTTGGAGCTCAATGAAGGAAGACTACTTAAGTGAGCTACTCCAATTGGTTAGAAGTGAATGTGTGAAGTCGTTAAAGAAAGCACAACCTTTGTATTTCAATATGGACAATGCAAGTGCAAAGCAACTTCCACAACCACTTCTTTTGGAAGGAGTTACGCAAAGACCCTTTTCTTGAAATATTTTGATGACATTGATTGGTTGCACTTCAGCCAACAACAACATTATTTGTGGATGATACCATGGAGAAGACGCAGAGGAACCCACCAAACACCTTTATATGTCCATCTCCATTTGAGGAAAACCATATGGACATAGTCCTCTTGGAGCACATGCTTCCCTACTTGACCGAGCTAGTGTACTTCCATGGTTCAGTCCTACAATTTTTTAGGGATCACCCATTCCACCCTCCAACAATGGGATTGATATTTGATGTACATGATGAATATGTACTTTCAAAATTATTTGATTCTGCTGATTTTCAAGTGCAATGAAATGAGGATGAGAGAGAAGAGGAGAAAGAGAGAGGAACAAGCCTTTGCTCAATTGCATTACTATAAGATGTGTAAATAAAACACTTGTAAAATATCTAAGGAAGGATAGAGTATAGATGTATGCGCACATGTGAATGCATATGTGCACAATGGTTTGAGTAACAATGATATAATATTGTTAGATTGATATTAACTATTTGAATCATTTGAAAAACAATATATATCGCACGTTATTGCAGTAAGTGTAACAAACTATTTGATATTGTATCCTTTTGTAGTAAGTCCACATAATAATGCTCAGTTGAATGTAGCGAAAGCATGTGTGAAGTAGTTTCACTTATGTGTGCACAATGGAAGTAATGATATATCAGGATGTAATAGCAAATCACACACATAAAAGAGATATTTATGTGAATGTATATATGTATATGGGAGTAACAATGTGATATTTTTTTTCATCCTGATGTTAACTACTAAAAGTGTCTAATATAATGGATCTCATGCAAACCCTTGACCCTTGGAAAATTAAGAGAGCTGTGAAAAACAGATGCATGACCCTTGCAAAATTAAGAGGGGAAGAAAGAGAGAAGTTACTAATTGAGAGAGAGAGAGAGAGAGAGAGAGAGAGAGAGAGAGAGAGAGAGAGAGAGAGAGAGAGAGAGAGAGAGAGAGAGAGAGAGAGAGAGAGAGAGAGAGAGAGAGAGAGAGAGAGAGAGAGAGAGAGAGAGAGAGAGAGAGAGAGAGAGAGAGAGAGAGAGAGAGAGAGAGAGAGAGAGAGAGAGAGAGAGAGAGAGAGAGAGAGAGAGAGTTGTACTTGAGGTACTTAACATGGGGGGACAAAAAATAGGTGGGGATGGTGGTGGTGGAAGCAATGGAGGTGGTGGTAGTGGAGGTGATAGTGATAACCACGATGGAGGCAACAATAGAGGTGGTGGTGGTGGCAGTGGGAGGAAAGTAGTGGTGCTTGATATATGCCCATGAGAAGAGGAGGAATAAGTGGACTATATGGAATAAGAAATGGAGGTAACCTAGAAAAGCTTGCTAAAAAATCTTGCTTCTCGCACACACTCAAAGTTGATGATCCTTCTAGTCTTAATGTTTTTTCCATTTTCCAACTAGATTCATGGAAAACTCCCAATCTTTTGGTACTTGTGGCCATGCCTTCTTCTAATTTATCTTGGGAAAGTGCAACAACTTGTACAAGGAGGTTGTAGACCATGCTCTCAAGTTTGCATCTAGCTAGATCTTCTATTGCAGAGATTAAGATGGGAGATGTGGTTTCCACAATTGATGAAAGGGGCATTTCTAGTGGGGCCTTGCCTCCTTTGCCGATGATTGGTGGCCTTGTTAAAGGTCATATTGTACTAGTGCCTATTTTTAAAGAGCTTCCTAGGTTGAGGCTCATTAATGCCAATTATTTCACTTGTGACAGTTATTCCATTGACCTTGTGATGGCTAGATCTATATCCTCCTCTTCTTGTTTTATGAGTCACTCCTCCTTCACCTCCTCCTCCTCTTGCTTCAACCTTCATTCCTCTTCTTCCTTCTTAGATTTCTTCTTTGGCTCTTCCTAATTCTTTCTCTTCTTCAGTCATAGCCTTTCCTTATTTGGTCAATGCTTTAATGATAAACTTTCCCCTTTCTTTCTTTTTGGGTGTAATTGATTTTGGCTCTTTTGGTTGGGTTTTTGGTTGTTGTTGTTAGGTCTCTAGGCTAATGTGTTGTGGATCATGGAATCTCTTGCTTCTCAATTTTGGCAGTCACTCCAGCACTTGAGCCCAAGCCTAAAGAGCAGCTATTGCTGATTTGCTTCCTATTCTCTACTTAGGCTTGCGATGGGAAGATTGATTGATGCTCTCTTGTTGGATAATTGTCGAGTCTTGAGCTTTTCTCTCATTGCTATGATCCTTATGGTAGTTTCCTCCACTTTTAGTTGTAGTTTCGTAATTTCATACTCTTCTAGGTCTCTTGAGGGTTCATGCTCTAGGGTTCCTGTGTGTGTGGATGACACCTTCCACTTTTAGTTGTAGTTTCCTAATTTCATATTCTTCTAGGCCTCTTGAGGGTTCATGCTGTAGGGTTCCTATGTGTGTGGATGACACCTTCCACATTGCCATGCTCAAGGGTCTTTGTGATATTTGTTTCTTTCTTGCTTGCTGTGGACCCTTGAGGTCCTCTTGTATGATTGCTGTTAACATACCTTTGAATCCTACTAATGTGGCTTTGGTTGTAGATTTGTTTCTCTCTACTTCTTCGTTCATTGTCGATAAGGGTCCTAACCTTTTAGAGTCTTGTGCACCAGATTCAAGCACCTTTGCACTGTGTTATGGATGGTCTTGATAACAAAAGCATTGAGGTTTTTATTATCCATTGTATATGTGGCTACACTTTTCAACATCACCACTTGGATCCTTCTCATCATAGAATTATATCAATTACTAGAGAATAAAGCATGTATTAACTTGCCTAAATTATTCCAGCAAGGTCTGGATGCTACCAAGCTTACACCATCATTAGTAAACATCTTCTATCTATCCATTCCAAGCATTGCATATACATCCCTTTTTGGTCTCTCCTCCTTTTTATGTAGCATGCCTAGGACTTAATGGACCACTTCTGGAATGAGAGGGATCTCCATCAATTGTTACCATTTCCATGCTCACCATGACTATTCCATTGTGCTTGTTAGGGTCATAGGTCGTGAGGAGCTTCATACGCTTTTCATAATTTACCTCTCCTTCGAATTTAATATCCATATAGATGTTTAAACCACACTAATCCACTAGCTTTCTAGCATCTAGACTCTTGTTTATCACTTCTTTTAGGTTATGAATTTGTATATCCTATAAGTGGTGATACTCTTTGACCTCCATTCTCAACTTGTAATCCACCTACTATTTCTTCTCGGTAAATGGCAGTAGTGATTTTCTTTTCCTACTTAGCTTTTTCTCCTTGTCTGCCATGCCCAAAATCTAACAACATCTTGTGGTGAGGATTTAAGAAAAATTCATTAAGAAACATACATGTAAGATAAAAAATATATCTACATATCCTTATGAAAAATTACTCTAATACACTTAAGAAAAAATTGCACCTAAGAGAAGCAACTTGCAAGGTCCCTCCCTCCTAAATTATTGCAATAATTTCCAAGATTGCACAAAGAAGGTGATTGGGAAGGTGGTGCAATGTATGTTTTGATTTGACCTTGATGTGTGTGAGTACTTATTTATATATAGAGGGATGCTCAACTACTTTTTTAACAGCCAATCGTAGAAGTGAGGATTGTATTCCAATGCAGCATAGTGATCCATATTATGTGGCCGAATGTTGACATGGGTAATATAGATTAGGAGATCGGTGAGGAGGTCTTCTAAACCTATTTGGTTGGCAATTTGGAGCTCTTCCATGTTAAGGAGTTGATCCATATATGCATACAACATTACATTTTGGTCAGTTATTGATTAAGGTAAGGACTCAAAATGAAGTTGGCGTGACATAAGTGGGGCCATACTCAAAAAATTTCTTAGTGTTGGTCATGACTTGGTAGTCCACTCATTCCCCACTAGGCTCATAATGTAAATCATCATAGTAAAAATGAGGACTCAGATTGTGCTAGGTGATTGAGATTGGCAAGATCCTCAAGTGTTGCCTCAACATAGATATATTTGAAAAAAGTAATTAGGTGGCCTTTTAAGGCTTCCTTGCATGAGGTTTGGGTTCCAATTTTCTCATCAAGGAGGCGTAGTTCCAGTTATTCATAGCTATGCGCAAATAAAGTGAAGGTGTTATCCTACCTTTGAATACATGTGACTCTATTATCACCAATATTCTATAGCGATGCAATTGTTAATCCCAGTGCAAAGAAAGAAAAAATAAAATTAAAAAGACATAGGGTAGAGCAGAAAAAGGCAATGCAATTGAAGAAATAGGAGGAAAAAAGGCCAAAATCACAAGGGCAACCTTAAAAGTTCAGGGAAAGCTCAAAAGAGGAATGCACACATAAGAATTCTTCATAGAATTCTTCAATATAAAAAAGAACACAGAAGAATACACCATCTTTGAATGGAAATCAATCACATATTATTCATCTTCAATGTCTTCATAGTTCTCTCTCTCAATCTCTCATATATAGTTACATTGTTTTGATAGAATTAGCTATCTTTGGCTCTCTCTCTCTCTCTCTCTCTCTCTCTCTCTCTATCAATAGTACATCATCTTCTCACTACAATGCTCTCATAATAACTCTCAATAATCCTTATTAGGTCGTGAATGCACCTCCCAAGAGGTATGTCTGATATGAAGAGTCACCAGAGCCACTACAGTGTCTTTTCACAGCTCACTACTATCACTGTCACTCAGTCTTCTCTTTAGTCTTTAGTAGCTGCTTCTTTCACTTGTTTTAGCTCTTTTGAACTTATATTTATCCTTTCCAAAGGTTTAGAAAAATTTCCCAAAGTCACATATACATTCTACAGAACACTTACAGAAGGTCTATAGAATAGTTATAGTACAGCACCAGAACAGCTACAGTATAGTTGCAGTATAGAGACAGAGGCTCTAGAGAGGGTTTACAGAAGGTCATCGGAACCTCATAACTCATACTCAAATCATTCCATACTATCAAAAACTATTCAATAGGCTTCCAAAAGATCTCAATCTTCATCAATCATCAATCCATGCTTCATATAGAAGACAATCAGAACAAAACAGAAGCTATACAGAAGGTATATAGAACCAATCAGAACCTATTTGAACATCACAGAACCTCATATCTCCACTGATCATCATCATGAACTTCCAAAACATAATCAATATCATCCAAAACACTCTCAAATACTTCCTTTAACAACCATACATCACTCTAAATCCATAAAAAATCAATCATTTAGTCCTCAAAAACAACAAAAATCAGTCAAAAATTCAGTCTTTTTCCACTCTCAACATATCCCCACACTTAGAAAGGAAGCGTCCTCGTGACCTGAGGAAAAGAAGAATATAAGTTCATTAAAGAGCTCTATTTTATCTTCCAATAATCTCTCCAAAACACGACCCCAACTTATCACCTGTATTTGATAGAAAAAACTACCAAAGGAAAACTTCAGTTATTCATTAACTCTTCTGATTAATCATTTAAAAACCATAACAAATTTGTAAAGGATATAAGAGGTTCTCTTCAGCTTTCCACCATAGGCTTTCCATCCACTAGCAATAGCTTGAAAAGAGCTCTCGAACAGATTATTCTAAATCAGCACGAACTCATCACATACAATTATTACAACACACACAAACACTAACACAACCATCTGAATGACACCTCCAAAAAGAGATATATATCATTAAGAATCATCCAAGATACATTACAAAGGCATCAATGAAGATGATCCCTTTTGAAGGCTTAGTGGTTTCGAAAGCGATCCATGGAGAAGGATTCATCTACAAATGTCTTTGGAGGATTTTGAAAGAACTGCAAGTAGCACATCCTTTCTAGCAAAACAAGGTATCTGCTAGGGAGACATAGGGCATGAAAATACAGGAAATCCAACTGGTAGGAGTCAATGTTCACATTGACATTCATACAAAGTTTTGGAATGGCCTTTTGATCATTATGGGAATGCCTATGGATGTATGCTAGATACCAAGCAAAATGAGCTGTCAATCTCACCGAAGGATCTAGAGATTGTGAATGTTGGAGCAAAATGAAGGTAGTTCTGGTATGCTTGACTGGAAGTTGTCCAGTCTCCTGGAATTATTGGCTAGTTTATCTGAGGTCTTGTAAGAGAATCAGTCGAGCTCCATCCTCTTCTTCTGGTAATCTGCTGATCAAACCTTTCATATTCACTAACCAACTGAGGGGGTTGAGAGATAGAAGTGGTAGGAGAGGGAAGTGGAATAAGTAAAAGTGGATGAAGAGATGGGTAGGAAAAATCATAAAAGGAGGAATAAGTTAAAGAAGGAGTGGCTGAAAATTTTAGGGAATCAATTAGGAAGGGTGTTAATTGATAAATAGGAAAGGTAGAAGGTACATGGATGGATGGAGAAGGGCATGGTGGAGAAGGGGAAAAAACTCTAACTTCGATAAAAAAGCAATATGTAAATATTGGAATTTGAGAAAAAGATTGAGGTTGGAAAAGAAGGGGTAAGATTGCTGTTGAATTGGTTTGATAAAGGGAAGGACATGTATCATAACGGTAAGCCATTTGTTGGTAGTACAGTAGGCTAGGAATAGAGGGACCTAAGATAGATCTTCTCTAATAGGCATAAAAAAAGGTTGAATCAAATGGATTATTTTTAGAAAGGTGAGCTAAGAGATTCACCCTTAGTTGGTTAATGCTCTGTACATAGGTAGAAGTTGTGTTCTGCCGTTGATTCAGGACCACATAATCAATCATTGAGTGCCAGGAATTATCACGGCAAGTAGCCACTTTTGAGGAGTAACTCTGGAACATGTCATCTATTCATAGCTCCAAATAGTTGACATACAAAACAGCTTGCAAAACCATGTCTCCCACATACCAGGCCATATCTACTTCATCTGGAATCAACATATCTCCCCGGAGATACATATAGGACAGCAACATGGTATCTGTCGTGACAGAATCTTCAAACACCATAAGGATCACTTCTGTCAATAACTCAGGGGACCAAGCCCCACTCCAACCATCCCCTGGAAGAGGAAGATCCATCGTTGAAAGCTTCATGTAAAAGGCCAACTTCTGCAATTGATAGTGGACAAAGAAAGAATGGTCCGGAGGAACATATTCTTGAAAATGCTCAAATGTAGACCATGGCAGATCCATCCTGAACTGCAATCGTTCCACTTTATCTTGGAATAAAGGACACAAGGTAGCCTGTCTCTGGAGAACTGCCAAGTCTTGCTTTGAGAGAGAAGGGATCAGTGGAACATCAGGGCTTGGAGGAACAGACTGTGACTGTGCCAATTGGTCTTGCAACTCCTTGATTTGGGAAGCTTGTGATTCCACAGTGTCATTAGCAATCTATAAGGCTGAGAGTTTTACATCTAAAAGAGTTTGAAACTCTTGCGCTTCTTTAGACATCCTCTCCTTCTCCTCTGAGATTTTAGTGACCTCTGATTGAGCTGATGTTAATAACTGATTCTTCAAAGAAGATATCTCTTCTCTTTGGGTCTCAATCATTTGGGTTTGTTGCTCCATATTCTTAAACAGATCTGCTAGTGTGTCTTTGGTAGAGGCTAATTTTGATATTGCCTTATGCAACTAGTATTTGGACTGCATCAGTTCTTCATAAAAGGAAGCATACAGCTGTTGAACACAGGCTGTCACTCAAAGTTCAATTGAACTCTGGATGTCTTTACATATGAATGGAATGGCATCTCCCGACACTAGACTGTTCAGTGAAGGGACTGATATGCCCAAGGAACCCTCTCTATGTGCTCTGAACAGGTTGTTACATGTGAGATAAGCAGGGAGGTCACTACCAGATGTAGCAGGAATTGTAACTGAAGAAAGAACTGAAGGAGCCTTATCTACCACCCGCTTCAAGCGTTTTCACTGAATGACTAGGGGAGGAGGAGAATCCAGATCCTCTATATCAATAGGTTCTGACTCTTCTGAAGGTGGAGGAGGAGGTACTGGATCAGATGGAGGAGGTGGTAGCACACCCTTCTTTAAGCCAGAATATGTTAAGAAAACATACAGGTAGGATCCATATGTGACGTTTGTGACATTGCCCTTGGTTACTTTAACGAAATGTTGATCCATCTTTGTGAGTAGGTAAGTGCTCCAATCAATAGCTACTCCTTTTAACACCATCCTGGAAGCTGTAAAGAGCTCTTTGGACAAGTAATGGGATGGCATTTTGGCAGGCATAAACCTGTCTTGGAGAAACTGGCAAACCAACTTCCACACAGGATCAATGATCATGGAAAAGGAAACTCCTGAAGTGTTGATCACTCTCTTGACATCCAGAATTTCCTTGGCTTGTTTTTGTAATAGCTTCAAAATCTCATCGTTAGAGAATAGTTGTCGAGCTGTAACAAAGGGCTCTTCTTTGTAGGGAAGAGACAAAGCCTTCCCTAACCCTCGGGGTGTCAGTGTCATGGAAGTACCATGGACCAGCCCTGACTTCTTACTGTATGAGGCAAGGAACGGATCACACATGGATGGATCTTTTGGAATCAAGGGGGAAGGAAGCAGCCACGAAAGGCGCGAGTCCTGCTTTCGCGATAGGCTCAAAAGTGAATATGGAAGAGTAATCCCTACTAACCAATGGGATATACTGGATAGAAGGAGGAGCATGAGGCACCATTCAGATGGTAAACACACACACCACAACACAAACAATCACAAAGAATGCCTAGTAGAGGTGTGTATACAATGGTCGAAAGGCGCACGGAAGAGTCCCCCAAAAGCAATGAATCCAGTCAAACAAAATCAAAGACCACTGACTGAACAAAAAAGAAAACACCTTAGTGGGTTTGTTGATTTTTAATTTTTTTGAGTTTGGATTGTGTGGGGGTTATATTTTAGGTGGGTTTGTTTTGGTTGTATAGTGTGGTTTGGTTTATTTGGTTTATTTGTTTTTTTTTAATAAATTGTTTGTGTTAGTTTTTTCTCTTTAAAATAATAATAATAATTAAATCAAGATATATAGCACATGAAAATGTGATGAAGGAAAAAAATAAAATTGTAGCCATTTAGAAAATATCCACAATTTATGTTATGAAAATAAGTATTTTATTGTTATTCTTTTTTTTTGTTTTTTTCAAAAGAATATTTGGGCCTTGTATGAAAATATTTTGAAGTGAGAAATTAGTGAAAAAAGATTGGGGGTGAGTGGCTTTTTGAGATTTTTTTGAAAATTTTTTGCATTTTTACTACTTTTAAATGAATTTTATTCATTTTAAGGTAATTTTGAATGAATTTTTAAATGTTTAATTTTCTGTAATTTTGTTTGTTGAAATTTCCACCTACAAAATATTTCAAAAAATGGCAAAAATATTGGGGAATTTTCAAAAATTTTCTTATATATATTTTAATTTAAATAAATTTTTAAATTAACTAAATCAATTAAATGATGTAAATCAGATTAGTTGGGTAAGTAAGGTCAAGTTAAGTCAACTAAATCAAGTTAGTCTAAATAAGTCAGGTAAGGCAAGGAAGTCAAGTCTAGGTTAGTTAGGTTAGTCAGGGTTGATTAGGTTAGTCTGAGTTAGTCTAGGTTAGGTAGGTCAATTAGGTAAGTTTGGGGTCAGTTAGATCAAGTTAAGTTAGTCTAGGCAAGTATTAACTAACCTAGGTGAGCTAACTAACCTAGGGTTAGTTAGTGGGGGTGGAACTAACCTGAGTGAGGTTAGTCAGACTAACTACAGTTAGGTTAGTGGAAACCTAACCCTAGTCAGGTTAATAGGACCCTAACTCTAGTTAGGGTAAGTTAGAACCTAACCCTAGTTAGGTTAGGTGTGACCTAACCCTAGGTGGGTTAGTTGAACTCTAGTGGGGTTAGGGTAACTAAAGGGGGTTTAGTTAGGTTAGTTTTTAACTTAAGTTAAGTTAGAGGTTAACTTAAGCTAGGTTAGTTGTAAACCTAACCTAGGTTAGTGGTTAACTAAACTTAGGTTAGTGGTTAACTAAACTTAGGTTAGTGTCTAACCTTGCTGTGGTTAGAGGAGGAGGAGGTGGGTTGGAGGAGGAGGAGGTGGAGGTGGTGGGGGACGGCGGGTGGCGGAAGAGGAGGAGGAGGAGGAGTAGGTGGAGGTGGTGGGGGATGAGGAGGTGGCGGAGGTGCAGTAGGCGGCCGGCGAGGAGGCGCGTTGAAGAAGGTTGTCCGGTGGCGTGTTGAAGAAGGCCGTCCGGTGGGATGGCAGCAATAGGAAATCCCAAGGGTGCAGCGGCGGACGGCGGTGATAGGGAGATAGGAGGCGGAGGGGGCGGAAGGAGCAGGCGAGGGGGAAAGAAGGCCGCGAGAGGGAGAGGGAAGCGATGGTTGGAGGAGGGACCGCCCGAGGAGGAGGTACTGCGACAGGAGGAGACCGAGGGAGGAAGAAGAGGTGGAGGAGAAGAAGAAGGAGGGGAAGAAGAAGAACAAGCAGGAGAGGAAGGGGAGAAGGGGAGGAGGAGATACGAAGGAAGAAGAGGAGAGGAAGGGAAGAACCGAATCGCAACGGCAGCCTGCAGGTATGTTTTTTTTTTCTTCTTCTTTCTTCTTTCTTTACCTTTTTCTTATTTTTTTCTTATTTTTTTCTTTTTCTGTTATTTTGTATTTTCATTTGTGATTTTTGTGTGTGTGTGTGTTTTTTTATTTTTATTCTTCTTCTTTTTTAAAATATTTTTAATTGTTTTTTTGTTTTTTATTTTTAAAAAAATTGTGTGTATAGTTAATTTTTTTGTTTTTTTGTTTTTTTTTTTGGTTTTTTAATGTTAAATAATGAAAAAAAGAAAAATAAAAGAAATAAGAAAATAAAAGAACACATCCCCGGCCCGTGCGCGTGCGCGGGCAGGGGTAAAAAAATTTGCAATGACAGGGTCAAACGAGCAGGGATGGGGACGCGCGAGCCACGGACGCCACGGGGCGTCCCCAGGCACGTAAAACCAAAAACAGGCGTGTTCACGCGCAAGGCGAGAAACGTGGTTAACGGGAAAAATGAAGAAAATTTAATAAAATCCAAACCGTTTGTCGGATCAAAAATCTGTAAAAAGGAAAAATGGGTTGAGAGACGAGGGAAAAATGTTGGAAATATGCAACATGGGTTTCGAGATAAAATTAGGGTGTTCACATGGAAAAAACACAAAAAATAAACCCAAAAATGCACACGGGCATTAATATCAGAAAATCTGCGGATCGGAACAAAGTGCGGAAAGAAGAAGAAGTGTATAAAACAATGTGTCCGACAACCCTATCACGAGAAAACATAGTTCCAATCAAGATAGGACGCGTTCACATGGAAAAAACTCCAAAAATGGACTCGAAAATTAATACGTGAGAAACCGTGCATCGGAATAGCAGACGGTAAAAAGGAAAAATGTCCGAAAAAAAGGAATTCACAGGACTAGCACATCAAAACTTAGGGTGGAAAAAATTAGGAAGAGTTCACATGGAAAAAACACGAAAAATGCATTCAAAAATGCTAAAAAATATTAATAACTAAAAATCCGACAGTCAAAAGAGGGGGGAGGAAAAACGAAAAAGTGGGGGAAAGGTTGGTAGGACACGACTGTCAAATCAAACTGGAATTCTGGTGAAAATAGGGCAGGTTCACATGGAAAAATGTGAAAAATAGACACAAAAAAGGTCCGAAAACCTGCAAAAATTAATAACGGATGAACCGTGCATCGAAATGACACGAAGTAAAAAGAAAAAGTTCCAAGGGAAATGGGTAGGACAGGCCTGTTGCATCAGATTAGGGTTCCGAAGCAATAATGACGCGTTCACATGGAAAACTATCCAATTTATGGGATTTACTTCCAAAATTAATAACTTGAGAATCGTCTGTCGGAACAAGGGTTGGTAAAAAGAAAAAATAGGCAGTTCGAAGGGAAAAATAGGGTTGTAATGTTGGATTGAGCTTTCGGTGAACGTAAGATCTGTTCGTATGAAAGAAGCACAAAACCAAGAATAAGGGCAAACAGTCAAGGAACAACCCCGAGGATAGGGTGAAATAGAACGTAAGGGTGGGAAAGGGGCCCCATCAGGGTAAAATGAAATCATGGCATAGATGCATGATCAGAATAGGGTGTATGCCTGGGGGTATGCAACATAGACGCGCATGGATGCGTCCCCACACTTAAGACCTTAATAGGAAGAGTAAACCAAACATCAAGGACTTGGCACCTCACATCAGACTAACCACGATGTCCCCACACTTAAGACATAACCGGTAGTGAGAAACAGAAGTTGTATGGTTAGAAAAACTTGGCCCATATTGCCGAGAAGGAATGTCGACTATCGAGGTGGCGTCTGGAGGCATCGTCGGCTGCAAGAGTAACAAGGTATCTGTACAGCACACGTCCTTCGTCCTTCGTGGCAGAGATCATGCGACAGTACCCAGGGAGGTAGCTGGTTGAAGGAATTCATAGGAAATTCGTCACTAGTGAAGGATATTGCACTCAACTCACGATCACTCAAATGGATTGAAAGAGCATGCACTCGCCCCATGACTAATATCACCGGAGGAAATAATGATGAAAACCCAAAGCTCACACCCGGTTTAGGAATCGACAAGGGAATGATGCAGAGGGAGTATGCCAGGGTGCACAATTGATGGTGCATCAGTGCGTCCAACCTGTCTGGCATAGGTGCAAGGAGAAAGGCTAAGGAGCCTTGTAGTGCAGTGTATAGAACAGAGTGATGCGTCCTGTGCTGTTGGCAGAAACCTAGCTCGTGGGTGCATAGGGAAATGGGAACGTACCTGACTCCCAGGGTCGTAACGTCCCTCAATCCTCACCTCTCGGTAATTGATTAAAGAAACACCAGTCACACTCAGCCCACCCTCTGTCTCACGCTTTGTTGATAGATACAGAGGGCAGCCCGTTCCTGAAACCCATTGATGTAATCCTCACGATCGCTTGTGCAGAGGTTGTATGCCTTTTGCGCATTTAATGGTGCAACTGTGCATCCCGCCCTATACCGGCACATACAGTGCAAGAAGGAAGGCCAGGGAGCCTTATAGTGCAGTGCACAGAAACAGATCGTGCTTTGTACATTGAGAGGCCCATCCCGTGCATGCAACACTCTGTTCACACATCTCACCTCTCATTCGATTTGAAGGGAAAGACTGGTCACTCACCCCATCCTCTGTATCACTCTGTGTTGATGGATACAGAGGGCAGCCCATACTCACGTCCCCATCCTGTTAGGATGAAAGCTCACATCACTCAAGGGGTTGGTGATGAAGATCATGTCGACTGTTGTTGTCATCAGGATCTTGAAGAGGAGGCGTACCGAGGGAGGCAGTCTACAAGTCTCATACTTCAATGGTTGGTAAGAAGAGTCATCTATTAAGAAGGGCAGACGGACTGATATTGCAGAGACAGCGCACCAAGGGAGGTGGTTGCAAATTACTTGCTGAAGAGGTTCTGCTGGTGAGTCAACTATCCTGAACTGCGGGGTGTTACCACCTTTTCCACAGTCAGCTTCTCGTCCAAGGGTGTTTCCACCTTTTCTTGGAACGAGGCTTGTTATGACAAGGAATTTCTTCCTTTTCTCCCATAACAGTTTTGTTGTTGTTTTTGTTTTTTTTCCCTTTTTCTTTTTATTTTTTTCTTTTTCTTTTTTCTTTTTTTATTTTGTTTTCTTTTTTTTTAAATTAAGAAAGAGAATGTTAGAGATACCATATGCCAGGACCAACCTCACCACTGTTGTTGGATCAGACAAAACAAGAACAATGTCGGGTTGAGATGTTTCTGCGAGGGGGTAGTAGAATGAGACTGTCTCATGAGGAGAATCATAATGGCTATCAGAAGCACGACAAGAAGGACAGTGCAATGCCCAAAAGGGAGAGGGTAGGTTGAGTGTGGTTGTCAAGATCCCCAGGGAGGGAAGTATTTCTTCAGACGATAGCCATTGACCAGGAAATGATCATCAGAGGCATCAACGGTCTGCACCTGAACATAGCCGTTAGGATTGACGGCTAGTACCTTATACGGGCCCATCCACCGTTGTTGGAGCTTGCCAGGAAACTTGCCAAATCTTGAATCATAGGCTAGAACAAGATCACCTTCTTTGAACTCCTTGTGCTTGATGAAACTGTCATGATAGGCGTTGCGCCGTGCTTGAGTGGTTTCCATGCACTGTAGAGCCCTCCGTCGTATCTCATCCAAGCATTCCAAGTGCAGGCGATGGCATTGAAGTGACTCACTATCTTCCAAGCATTCTTTAATTGCCACTCGCAAAGAGGGCAATTCCAGCTCAACAGGGAAGACGGCTTCTGTACCATACACTAGCTAGAAAGGAGTCTGTCCTGTAGCTGCCTTATGAGAGGTTCTGTACACCTAGAGGGCCTTTGTAAGTCGATCGTCCTAGTCGCGAGACGATGTGCGGCAATCGTTGTTGTCAGAATTGAGCAAAGGATGTGATTGGTGACTTCAACTTGGCCATTGGCTCTGGGGTAATAGGGAGTGGACTTACGATGGCGGATCTTATACAACTCAGTCAGCTCCTCCATAATTTTGTTAAGGAAATGAGTACCTATGTCACTTACCAGCTCGAGGGGACTGCCAAAACGGGTGATAATATTCTCGTACATGAACAGGGTGACGTTATTACCATCGTCTCGCTTCAAGGCTTTAGCTTCACACCACTTTGTGACATAATCTGTACATACTAAGATGTATGTGTTCTGCTTCCGTCTGGTAGGTGGATCAATGGGACCCACAAAATCAATCCCCCACTTCTCAAATGGCTTTAGGGAAAGAATGGGTTGCAGTGGCATGGCACTTGTTTTGGTGGGTTTTTCCATTCGCTGACAAGCACCACATCTCCTACAGTAGTCATATACATCCTTGTGGAGGGTCGGCCACCAGTATCCTGCTAATAGAGACTTCCTGGTTGTTGCCTCTCCTGTGAAGTGTTCATCACATGGTTCGTCATGGCATGCTTTCAATACTATGTTGATTTCATCTCGTGCAACACATCTCCGCAGCACTTCATCTTTGCCTTTCTTGTACAAGGCTTCGCCTAGCAAGGTGTAGGGGGCTGATTCTAACAGAAGCTTCTTCCTCTCATGGCTTGAGATGCCAAGAGGATACTGTTGAGTTGCCAAGAGATTGGCTATGTCTACATACCAGGGAGTAATTGTTTCAACTAGAAACAAGGAAGCATCAGGAAGGTCTGGATCATCCTGTTCCTCTTCTTCTGTTTGAGGGATCCGTGATAGATGATCGGCTAAGACATGGGAACGGCCAGGCTTAGTGACTACTTCAAAGTCGAACTCCTGGAATAGGAGCAACCATCCCATCAGTCGTCCTTTAACATCTGCTTTGTTCATTAGGAAAGACATGGCTTCATGATCCACATAGAACTTGAAATGCGTTGACAATAGATAGTGTCGAAACTTCTCTAGTGCAAACACCATTGCCAAGCACTCAGCTTTGTCACTGTGTAGTTCTGTTCCCTATTAGTGACATTTCGGCTTGCATAATATATCGGTTGATCTAATTTAGAGGGGCCCTTTTGAGATAGAACAGCACCTAGCCCTTCAACCAATGCATCTGTGTGCACATGGAGCTCCTTCGTCCAGTCAGGAGGCTGCAAAATAGGTGCTTGGATAAGGCATTGTTTTAGGGTATTAAAGGCTTTTTCACAATCATCCGTCCAATGGAAATCAGCTTCTTTCCTCAGGAGCTTGTGCAGGGGGGCTGCCTTGGTTGTAAAATGTGCAATAAATCTTCTGTAGTAGCCCACATGTCCAAGAAATCCTCTTAATTGCTTGAGGTTTGTTGGTGCTGTCAAGGTGGCAATCTTTTCAATCTTTGCCGGGTCTGTTGCAATCCCTTATGCGGAGACAATATGGCCCAAAAGAACTCCCGGTGAGATGACAAAGACACACTCGTCGGGGTTGAGAGAGATCCCATACTCTTGGCATCTGCCAAAACATTGCTCTAGGTGTCCCGAGTGCTCACGGATCAAACTATAGACACAAAAGTCATCAAGATACACCTCTATAAAATCATGCAGATGATTCTGGAAGGCAACCATCATTACTTGTTGGAAGGTGGCAGGAGAATTACAGAGCCCAAATGGCATCACTCTATAGGCATAGGTCCCCCATTCTGTGGTGAAGGTTGCTTTGGATTGGTCCTTTTTTGTGATTTGGACTTGGTTATATCCGTTGAATCCGTCCAAGAGGGAATAAAGCTCATGGCCTGCCACTGTGTCCAATTGTTGGTCTGCAAAAGGAATAGGGAAATGATCATTCTTTGTCTTCGAATTGAGCTTCCGAAAGTCGACACATATTCGAAGTTTCCTGTTCTTCTTGGGTACTACCACAATGGGCGAAACCCATTCACTATTAGCCACGGGATAAATGAACTCTGCTTCAAGAAGTTTCAATAATTCGGCCTTCACCAGAGCAGAATAATTAGGATTCATCCGCCTTTGTCTTTGCCTTATAGGTTTGGCATCAGGATCTAGGTCAATATGATGTTGGCATACTGTGGGATCAATCCCCTTTAGGTCTTTGTACGACCAAGCAAACATGTCTAAGTTCTCCTTGAGAAGGTCTCGCAGCACCACTAGTTCTTCTTCTAGAAGATTGAGACCCACTTTCAGGTGATGTTCAGTACCATCAGTATCCAAGAATGCTACTTGCCTTTCACCTTTCACTTCACGGATGAATGTCCCACACAGATTGCTTCTGGATAGAGGTCTAACTCTTTCAAGAGAGTAGTATCCTCGTCTGATGTTCTGCTAGAACCAGTGTCCTCCTTCTGTGTAGATGACTCATTCGTCTGTTTAGGTTGCTGGAAGGGTATCAGAGCTTTGTTTGCTTCTATGTGAGTAGTGATTTCTTCTGGACTTAGGGATTCATCTTCAGAAGATGAATCCAAGAATGTCACATAGCACAGACCTTCTAGGGGCCGGGGTTTTGAGGGCTTTGGCTTCTATTGACAAGGGGCATCATCATCATCTTTTCTCTGGACTGAACAGTTAGGGCAACAGGAGCCATTGGTGAACTTAATTTTTATGCTTCTAATCCATTGCTTATACAGATTCTGCATACTTTGTGGTCTATTGATCAACCCAAACGGAACCATAGTCATTCCATCCAGTATCCTGAGATCTTCGGCCTCTGAGGTCTTTGTAGGGATATAAAAAAGATCATCCTCTATCAGAGGGAATTCTTCATCTGCACTTTCATAACCTACTTCATTTTCTTCCTCATCATTTTCATCCTCTTCCTCTGAAGGCTCTGTCTCTGCTTCTGTAGAGGCTCTGTAGGAGAAGAACAAATCTTCTGTCTCTGCATCTACTTTGGCTCCTATCAGAGCTGTTAACTCTGCTTCTGCCTCTGGCTCTAGCTCTGTATCTGTTATTGTCTCTATTCTGTAGCCACTCTGTATCTGCTCTGCCTCTGTACTGTCTCTGCTCTGCCTCTGTAGTGTCTCTGCTCTGTAATTGTACTATCTCTGTATTGTCTCTGCTCTGTCTCTGCGACTGTCATGTAACAGGGAGAATAGTACATCCATACTTCTATTTCACTGTTTGAGGTGATTCCAGAAGTTAATTCTAGTTGAGGTAGGAGGTATTCACCCATGGACAAGGATTTTACTTCCCTTGGCAGTTGGCTTACAGTACCTAGTGTTAGGGACTGTGCCTATGTTTTCTTAGGAAAGATTTGCTTAACAGCCTCTTCATCTCCTGATGTGCCATCTGTTATCTCATTAGAGAAGTCGGTTATGACTTCAATGGATGTGGATCCATTGCCTTTTTACGATCCATACAGCTTCAATACCGCTCTATTGGGTCCTCTGCCTAGGGTTAGGGTTCCTTTGAACCAATCCGTCTTGGCTCTTGCTTCAAAAAGCCAAAGTCTTCCCAACAGCAGAGGGTATGAGGTCCCATAAGAATTTGGTTTGATCACCAAATATGTCAGCCAATAATCTCTTCCTGCAAGGGTTGTTTTTACGTATGGGAGGATGCCCAACGGTTTGACTCTGCTTTGGTCTGCCAATCTGATAAGCCACTGTGTAGGTTGAATTCATTGCAACCCTAAGTCCTTCATTGTGATATCCGTCATTATGTTTACTGATGAGCCTCCATCAATCAATGCATCTGAAATGAAACATCCTTCTATCCATACACTAATCTCTGAAGTTCTAGGATCTAGGAAAGCATTAGCCACATCTACTTCCTTTACAGACTCTGGGGCCTTATTGGTCTTGGTTGCTGTTGAAGGAGCGATCCTTAGTCCACATCTTCTTGTCAGGATGCTTTTGAATCTCTTTCGGCAGGTAGGAGACAGCATCAGCAACTGTCGGAATGTTAAGTTTGGTTTAAAAGTGTCTAGGTCTTTGACCAAGTCATAATCTTTGATAGGATCCACAAGCTTCTCCAGCCGGCTAGGGAATAGGGCTACACCCATTTTCATCTTTCCTTTTCTTCTAATAATTGCTGCATCGGCACTTCTTCTGTTTCTGGAAGTGCTTCTGTATCTTCTATCTCCTGGGCCTCTAGTCCTGTCTCTGGGACTGTCTCTATAGCTCTCTATGGCAATGTAGTGCTCTCTACTGCACTATTCTGTTTTGTACTACTCTGTCCCTCTGTTGGCAGCTTGAAATTCACAGTCTTGGCAGGAGAGCTATTTTTATCCTGAACCAATGGTTCCTTCTTCTTGGTGCGCGTAGCAACAGCAACTTCCAACTCTACCAAATTGGAGGTAGGCTCTTGTACCTTCTGTTGGAGGCTATCAATGGCATTGACCTTTACAGGGGCTGGACTGGGACAATCCTTTGCAGTGTGGCCTTCTCCTTTGCATTGGCTGCATAAGGGCTTGTAATCCACAGATCATCTAGGGTTTGGACAATTCGAGGAGATATGTCCATTTTCTCCACACCTATAACATTCCACCTCTGATCTCTTGTCGTCCTCTGTAACTTTGAGAGGGAAACCTCCTTGGACCAAAATTAGGACCAAATTCCCTAGGCTTTGGTCCAATATCATGTGTTGTCATTTTGGATTCCAGCAAGTTGAATCTTGCATTTTCATCCTTCTGTCTTCGCTCATGCATCTCTTTCAGAGACCAAATATCCTTTGTATGGTTCTTCCGCAAACAATAGGAACAGAAGGCTCCAGGAATGGTTGGTTTCCGAATACATTCAGTGGCTAAATGTCCAGCTTGATGACACTTTTCACACCATGTATTAGAGCGCATCACATCTCTTCCAGCTCCCGCAGGAGTGGATATATTGGCGATATTCACCTTCAGCATATGTAGCTGCTCTGTAATCACATCCAGAAGCTCTTTCTTGATACTTGCAACTGAGTTGGATAAGTAGTCATTTAGATTTTCACCTCCTGAAGTACTTGTAGTAGGATTTTGGGAAGCGTCTGTAATTACTGCATAAACTGGCTGGATAGATCCAGAAGGTTCTCTATTCTGGGTCTGATTCAGAGCTCCTGTTGATACTTGAGGTTGTTGATTCCAGTCGGTAGGATTCCACTGTTGTTGAGTCGCCATTAGAGGAAATGTTTGAGGCCACTGTTGTTGTGGTTGAACCATCATTTGAGGCACTGTCATCTGCAGTGACCACACTAGATTAGGTGCATTATACTGCGGCACTGTTTGCATCAAGGGATAGGGGTAGGGAACTATCCCTGGGACTGCATTTGGTGGGTATACTATTCTTGGCATGGGAGGAGGTAAGACTCCTCTTCCTGGAGTCATTGGCAGTCTCGCTTCGACTTCGTCATACAATCTTGCACCTTCCACTGCAGCTTGCAGATTGACTGGTCTTCTCAATTCCACGAACTTGTGAACTTCTGGTTGTAGGCCCCTAAGAAATACTCATTTTTTGGATTCCTTCATCCAAATTATGGTTAGTCCATCTCTTCAGGATGGATTCCATTTGTGAAACATAAGCTTCTACTCTTTCTCCAGAGGACTGACTTAGGTTCATGAACTCCTCTCACATCCGCTCTTCAAAACCTTCACGCCTGAATTTAGTGAGGAAGGCCAACTTCAAATCGTCCCAAGTGCCAAAAGTTCCTGCTGCTTGTCTCTCATACCACTGAAACGCCACGCCCTTGAAAGTGGCAGGGAATATTGCTAACCAATGCTCAGGGCTTCTGGCATTGTTAGCCACACATGCTACCATGAATTTTTCTACATGAAGATCAGGGTCTTCATTGCACTCTCCCTTAAAAATTGGCAATGGGACTACATTGGCTAGCCTGTCATCAATATTTCCAGGATGAATCTAACTAGGAAGGGGACCTTGAGTCGCCATGGGGACTTCTGTAAAGAGTGCTTTTAGGGCGTCAAAGGAGGCTTCTGCTGCAAGCTCATTCTCAGCTTTGATTTTTGCCTTCTCTCTTCTCACATACCTTTGGACTTCTTCTAATGCTTGCCTCTTTATTGCATCATTTATCAGGGGGTTGGCTTCAACCAGTTGGTCTGGACTCAACAGGATAGTATCAGAGAGGCTTTAGTCTCTGGAGGATTCTCTGGCTAACATCTCCTCTACTTCCTTCTTTTCAACATCTGTGAATTCAGCTTTCAAACCACTACAGAGGGGGAGATATTCTGTTTTGAAAGTATCAAAACTCATTCTTCTTAGGATTGTTGTTGCGTCATTATAATAATGCCAGCTTCCGAGGGTTTCAACAGTGTATGTTGTAAAAAACACTATGTCTACCAACTTCCAGTGGGTTGCTAATTGTTAGTGCACCAAGCATCCCATGTATCTTGCTGTTGAGTATCCACCAACAAATTCCAACTCTTTTCCTTGTCTTCGTGAACCTCTATAGACCAAGACTCCTGAAGCTTCTTCACAATCTCCCACTTGATGATGTCTGGAAACTTCTCAATGAATGCCAAATCTTCCATGGATGGTCATTCTCTCTATTTCTACTCTTCAGGTTGTTCCCAAATAGTTTTCCACCAAGATGCAAGTTTCTGCTGCTTCAACAGGAAGAGGAAACAGTCCACCACATAGAGCATGCATCACGATGGTGCTATGTTTCCGCCATTGTGGGATGAAATTCTTATGGAAAGTGACTTTGATTATGAGAAATTCCAACTCTTCAGTGGAAGCACGAACTTTGCAAACATCCATTGAATTCTTCTCTTCTTGGCAATGCCATTTCCTTCATTTTCAGCCTCTTCTGGTGCTTGTTGATGGCAAGTTTCCCCGGCTGTACACCAAAAACATGAAGCCCCAAGAGGAACACCAAGGAAAAGGGAATTATCTTGCAATAAAATCTATCTT
Source organism: Lygodium microphyllum (assembly GCF_053477565.2). NCBI lineage: Eukaryota > Viridiplantae > Streptophyta > Polypodiopsida > Schizaeales > Lygodiaceae > Lygodium > Lygodium microphyllum. The sequence continues at coordinate 39,991,840 of NC_141153.1, read as the reverse complement.
GTAACATTAACAAGCTTTTATTTCATTCTTTTGATCATCAAAACAAAGAAAACATCAATTCTTCATGCAGCATCATAGTAGATATCTCCTACGGATTTGATAGAATCAACCATAATCTTCAACATCTTCATAGAATTCTTCAATATAACAAAGAACATAGAAGAATACACCATCTTTGAATGGAAATCAATCACATATTATTCATCTTCAATGTCTTCATAGTTCTCTCTCTCAATCTCTCATATAGAGTTACACTATTTTGAAGAATTGGCTATCTCTGGCTCTCTCTCTCTCTCTCTCTCTCTCTCTATCAATAGTACATTATCTCCTCACTACAATGCTCTCATAATAACTCTCAATAATCCTTCTTAGGTAGTGAATGCACCTCCCAAGAGGTATGTCTGATATGAAGAGTCACCAGAGCCACTACAGTGTCTTTTCAGCGGCTCACTACTGTCACTGTCACTCAGTCTTCTCTTTAGTCTTCAGCAACTGCTTCTTCCACTTGTTTTAGCTCTTTTTAACTTAGATTCATCCTTTCCAAAGGTTTAGAAAACTTTTCCAAAGTCACACATACATTTTACAGAACACTTACAGAAGGTCTACAGAATAGTTATAGTACATCACCAGAACAGCTATAGTACAGTTACAATACAGAGACAGAGCAGAGACAGAGGCTCTACAGAGGGTTTACAGAAGGTCATCGGAACCTCATAACTCATACTCAAATCATTCCATACTATCAAAAACTATTCATTAGGCTTTCAAAATATCTCAATCTTCATCAATCATCAATCCATGCTTCATACAAAAGACAATCAGAACAAAACAGAAGCTATACAAAAGGTATACAGAACCAATCAGAACCTATCAGAACATCACAGAACCTCATATCTCCACTGAGAATCATCATGAACTTCCAAAACATAATCAATATCATCCAAAACAATCTCAAATACTTCCTTTAACAACCATACATCACTCTAAATCCATCAAAAATCAATCATTCAGTCCTCAAAAACAACAAAAATAAGTCAAAAATTCAGTCTTTTTCCACTCTCAACACACATTTTAAATATAAAAGCACACTCTAAATTCTTGTAAAAGAGCGCCAGGCTTCCTTCTGTGCAATTTGTAACTGTAGATGGACATGGGTGAAGGCACAATGCAAATAGGAAGGGAATAGGAAAAGAGGACTTAGGCTTAAATGGCTGGGCATGTAAAAAAGGGATAGGTGCCCAAAGGGGATTAGGATTTTGTATAAAAGGCAAAAAGGGAATGAAGAAGTTCATTCTTGTGTGTGACCAAAACTCGCTCTCTTCTTCTCTTCTTCTCCTTGTTCTTGCTTGCTTGAGCTTGTGCTTGAGAGAGGGAGTGCGAGGGAGTGAGTGTGTGAGGGTGAGGGACCATGGTGGAGAAGCTCTCCATCTTCTCCTCTCTTCTTCTTCTTCTTCTTCTTCTTCTTCTTCTTCTTCTTCTTCTTCTTCTCTTCTCTTCTCTTCTCTTCTCTTCTCTTCTCTCGCACGCGGAAATAGAGCATGGGGAAAGAGAGAAGAAGGGGAGTGGAAGACTAAAAAACAAGGGGTTTAAGAGGCAAAGAGAGCAAAGGGGATCTCATTTTTGCATTCACAGTTGAGAGAGAAAGGGAGTTGGACAGGTTGTTTATAGAGCATCAGTCAAGCAAGGAGTGCTTTGATTCGTACGATCAGACACATTTGTGGGCTATTGGTGAGTTGATTTAATAGCTAACTTCTTGTTGTTTGATCTCAGAGCTTACTAGGGACTAGGACAAGGCATCAGGAGCATCACAATGGATTTTTGACATGTTTGCATTAGTTTTTGCTATAGCATTCAAACCATACAATTCCCATAATCAGATTGTTTGGCTGCCTTGAAGTCATTTAACTTTCAAAATTGGATGCAATCGGATCATTTATCAGATAAACCCTAACCATTCCAAAATCAGATGGTCCCAAAAATTGGACAATTTGACCATTCAATTCAGAAAAATTGGTCTCAGATAGTCCAGGCCCAGAATCGACGGACGTTGAAAGCTAGATTTCTTACAGTGCACAATGAGGAGCACCCCACTAGCATCTGAGTGCATGTAACATTAAGGATTGTTTTGAATAACAAGGAATTCACACAAGATAAGATAAGCTGAATGAACACACTAGTAAGAGGAGACTCCCATGCATCAAATAGTAGCCAAGGACACCAATCATCGAATATTGAGAGACTTGAATCGTCAAGCCACTTTGGGAGCAATAGTAATAGGTATGATTAGGGATGCAACTCTATTCGACTTGATCAATTTGATCGACACCCTAGTTGTCCAAGAAACCGACAACATATTAGGAACCAACACCAACCCAGAAAATGACAAGCTTGACTTGGGAGAATTCCCAATTGATATCTAATATGACTTGCAAACCAAAATGGAGCATCACGACAGACTAGCCAAGGACATTATAGCCGATATAGAGGAGGAGAGAAGGTTGGCGAGGAAAGCGCTACTAAGCATAGCTGCCTATCACCAAGAGTAGTGAGCTCAAAAGCTAAGGCAAGACATGGAAATGCATGATGTCCAACATGTTTTAGCACTCACCAAACTAAAATAAGATAGGACCAAACATTGAGAGGGAGAGAGCACTAGAAGATGACCTTATGTTGAGACAAAGTGACTCTTAGACAATACGACTTTAGAGCAGAGCAGCAACCTTAGCAACTTCATTGCTAGCAAGAATAGAAATCACCCCGAATTCTAGGAGCCAAACGAAGATAGTGGTTGGTTGCCAAGCAACTTGACAAGTATCAGCCCTACAATGACCTGTATAGCTTGTGGAGAAATTTGAGCAAGTATACAAGGTTAACGGCCTCTCCTTCATGCGCACGTCCATAAGCTGCTTCAACCAATACATCTGACTTGCTGGACTTTTCTTGTCATAGAGGTTCTTAATTTTATACCAAAGCTGCCAAGCACTCTGTGCTTCCTCAACCACATTGTAATGCACCTGTTTAGTGAGAGACAAGATGAGGGTGGACTTGCATAACTCATCAAGCTCATCCCATTCGTCATCAGTCATAGTTTCAGGCTGCTCTCCATGCATCCTTAATGGCTTTATCTACGATTTCCACACCAATACCTGCCAAACTTGGCTCTTCCAAAACAGTGCAGACAGTTCAAAACTTCTTGTTGTTTTCTGCTGTAATAGCAAAAAATACCACCAAAACCAAGGTAAAATGACCACAAACTGATAGCTAATGATGCTCCCACCAAGTACCATCAAAAGAACATAAAATCAAGATGATTCAACATGAAAATTCCACATCAGTCCATACATAACTACTTGCTATAATAAATTATAGCTAGGTACAATGAGCGCAAACTGTAGGCAAAATCAATGCACCAAGTCAACCACTGACTGTCAAAGCATAACCAGCATCAAGCGGGCATAAATCAGCATATGATAGTCGTATGGACATCTAGAAAACATTCAAGCATGTCAAAAAAATCCATCAATAAGCCAGAACATCCCCTATGTAATAGGGTAAAGTGTACACAACACTAGCAAGACCTGACACAAAGAAGTGTATGCTCAGGGAGTGCGAAGCCCAAATTAGCCCAAGTACATGTATGTGGACCACGACATATCAACCATGCAACATCCAAGTGAAGAAGATCCCAGTCTCAGAAGATTCAAAGCTCAATAGCATAAACCACATGCTCAATGTCTATCAAACATCCAAGTGAAGAAGATCCCAGTCTCAGAAGACTCAAAGCTCAATAGCATAAACCACCTGCTCAATGTCTAACCAACGATGCTTCCACTAGCACAAAAGTCGTATGGATCAAGCCAAGAAGCTCAAGAAGGCCGGCGAAAGGTCCAAGACTAGATATCAATAAGGTATCATGAGCATATAGGCTCTATAGCCTCCAATTAGAGCATCCATAGACAATTGTATCCCAAATACAACTCTGGCAAGCCAAGAAATATCCCAAGTAAGTTCTCGGAAGCCAAATGCAAGCCAAGAAAAGACACTAGTAGCAAGTAGCTCCAAACAATGTAAGTAGCATGTAGTAGTGGCATAGGCCAAGCATGTCAAGACCGGCTAGACATAGGTAGCATAAATGCCATATGTACATCCAAGATGGAGTATCAAATGCATTCCAAAGCCAAGCTCAAGCTTAAATGAAGATCCGGAGCCAAAGACAAGATCGATGTCGTACCCTGAAGGTCAATACTTCATTGCATATCCCAAAGACATGGCCCAAAATCAATAGGCATAACCAAACTGGAGGTAAAATAACCTATCAACCAAGGTAGCATAATTCCTAACCAACAATGAAGTGTCCACATCCAAATCAAGGCTTAATAGCTCTCAAATAGCATATTCAGACATAAACCATGATGACCAAGCATAAGCTTGCTACCCAAACAATGTACATCAGTAAATCCATGCATAAATTGAGCTATAGAAGCTCAAACCAAGTCCCAAAGCATCTCAAAATATCGGGCATCAAATACCAAGCCTCGGGAGCATCACATAAGCTAAGAGCATGACATTTTCTTACTGTAAATCAACTCAGATCTGTTGCAAAAAATACCGTGATTAGAATTTGGTAGATCTAACATTGCCATCACGTTTGGACCATGCCAAAACCCCAAGTTAGACTCTTACCTTGCCTAAATTGGGTTCCGAATGCCCGAGATATGAGAAAAAATGGGATTTTTGAGCCAGATTTTAAAACAGGGGCAAAAAAAATGTGAACTGATTGTGGGGCCTGCTGATTATGTTGAGGATAAGGGGGAAAATGGGGGCATATAAGGAGCCAAATGAAGCCAGGGAACACTTGCAAAGAGCCTATGAAGGCCGGGGAGAGGCGGGAGATGAAATCTTACCTCGGGGGGAAGAAGCCATGGCTTGCATTGAAGCTCCCAGCTCTAGGTCTTCAATCCGGGCTGAAGTAATGCCGAGCCAAGCTCCATTATCAAGCTCTAATCCAAAGCTCTGAAACCAGGTGAAAGGTGAGAAAGATTGAAGCTTGCTTGGAAGTGAGCTATGGCGAGAGCAAGAGCAAGAAGAGAGAGAGACACAAATGGGAACTCCAACAGTCACAATGTGTGATCGGGCCTTCCTTTATTCAAACTATCACTAAAAGAATAAAGAATAAAGTGACAGTGATGGGCACCCGCCACCTGCAGTTTGCAGTGGTAGGTACTGACAGTGTAGTAATACATGGGCAGCTAGGCAGAGGCACCTTTACCCCCAACATAATTAGGATAATAAGAGGAAACATCGCGCTATTCCTCCCCCATGGCTAGATGTGCAAGGGGGATTGTTTTTTGTACCGCCCCGAGGAGCTTTGGACCAGCCCTGATGGAGAGAGGTCACTCGATGAGGAATCCATTAGGTAGGAGGAGGCAGGAGTGCCAAGGGGGCTTCGGCCATAAAAATCTTGATCACTCCTAAGAACTACTTGACCCTCACATGAATCAAGATGGGATCCTGGAGTCCCTCCTACTAGTGAAGGGACGAAAATCTTAGAGGGTTTCTTTTCTTCTATGCAAACAGAAGGGATTTTCCGGGAATGGAGGTTTATTTTCTACATAGGCAGAAGTGGAAAACCTGTGATAATTGGTTAATCAACAAAGTTGATTTTATATGCCATAACTTAACATGATAGATAATTGGAAAACTAAAGAAAACCATTTGTGGGAAGCACGTGGGTGAGATCCTTGAGGAATCCTTCCTATGGATAAGTGGTCTCGATAAGCTACTGGGAGCTTCTCTCAAGAGATTGAACAAAACGTTAATTAGGAAAAATTAGATAGAGCCGAGCGTTGACTTACCTAGGGTTAGGTCTTAAAACCTTGATAAAAAATTATCCTAGGGGAAAGGTGCAGCGGTTGTGCCAGAATTCTGTTAAGGTTCCCTGAATCCTAACTAGTTACTGGGAAAGAGCATTGCACTCCATGAACCAAGGGTATCTACGATCACTCCAGTCAAACAAGAAGCACTTGTGGGACACCTCCAATGGAGCTAGCTGATGTATCAAGACCTCAGTTGTCAAATTAGGACCCCGAGCTTGTAGGTTTATCCTCATGGGGATAGTCGCTACCTTTCATTATGGGGTGGACTCTAGGAAACCTAGACGATAGACCCCATGCATTCTCGCCATGAGTGCCGAGCGAAGCCGTCTAGGATAGTTCACTGATAAACCACTAAAGCATGCTGCCATGGAATTGTTAGGTAGGCACGTGACACTAACTCTGTGACCCTCCATAAGCTGATGAAATAGATATGAACCATGCAAGCATAGATTAGTGAATTGGCTAAATTAAGACCCATATCTGAAGTCACTAGAGTGAGCCAGTTCCATGCTATTCTCAAGAACTTGACTTTGCATGGTATTACCTTTAATGATGAGGTTACTCCATTGTTTTTTCTTGGGACTCTAAGTGAGTCATGGGATGTATTCCGCACTGCCTTATGTGCTCTTGCTACTATTTTGAACTTGCCTGATGTAGAGAGTGCTCTTCTGCAGGAAGAGATCAACCGTAAGAACTTGGATGCCTCTCATGTGTCGCATGCTTTGACTGTTAGAGACAGAGATGGTAATGGCAAGAATGACCATGGGAATGGCTGTGGCAAAGACTAGTAGAAGTCTAGGTCTAAGTCGTGTGGTAAGTCGCGCACCAAGTCTCATGGGAGAAATGCTAATGTGACATGTCATCATTGCGGCCAAAAGGGTCATATATGCCCACAGTGTCATGAGTTGCGCAATGAGAAGCACAAAGAGAAGGGGAAAGACAAAGTACAAGAAAAGTCCTTTGATCGTAGCATTATGCCTGTGAAATCCAGTGTGAAAATCAAGGAGATAAATGTCATGTAGACTAATGACTCTAATGAGGAGTACATACTTGTAGCAAGTCCTTGTGATGCTAGGTCATTGACTGATGTTCACTCTATGTATGCACAATGCTGGCTTTTGGATTCTGGTGCTTCATTTCATGTTACACCATCCCATGAGTGGTTCCACTCCTACCACATTATTTCTAGTTTAGTTCGCTTGGGTGATGACAGATCACTTGCTATTGTTGGCATTGGAGATATACGGCTGCAGTTCTCTATTGGCAGTACTTTTTTGTGTTACAGGATGTGCGTCATGTACCTGCGCTTACACACAGTCTTATGTCTGTAGGGCAGCTTGATGATGCTGGGTTTCATGTTTCATTTGGGGATTCTGCTTGGAAGATCACCCGTGGCAAACTTGGCTTGCTAGAGGTGCCAAAGCTGGCAGCCTCTATCCTCTTGTAGTTGATGGGTCCTCTATTGACCATGTTTTGTCAGTGGGTTCCATCCCACATGTATCTCTTTGACATGCCCATTTGGGCCATATGTCCTTGAAGGGAATGAAAATGCTTTCTAGTTTGCAGTACTTACCGCTCCTTGACTACGTATGTTTTGATTCATGTGAGCATTGTCTTTATGGCAAACATACTAGAAATACACATAAGAAGTCTGGTAGGACATGCATGAGTGAGCCCTTGGCATTGGTACATTCAGATGTCTATGGGCCCATACATTGTCAGCATATGGGTGGTGCAAAGTGTTTTGTGACGTTCATTGACGATTTTTTTACGTAAAGCCTGGGCTTACCCCATTTAGCTTAAGTCTGATGTCTTGGTTGTATCTCAGAGATGGCTTACATTTGTTGAAAACTAGACTAGGCATAGGCTGAAATGCCTTAGGACTGACAATGGGAGAGAGTATGTGTCACGTGCTTTTGAGCAACTATGTGACGAGAGGGGTATTAAGCATCAATTGACCGCCCCCTATACCCCACCCCAAAATGGTTTGGCTAAGTGAATGAATAGAACCATCCAGGAGCGTGTATGCAGTATGCTTAGCCATGCAGGCTTACCACCAGAGCTTTTGGGGTGAGGCAATCAGTACAACTATGCATGTCATAAATAGATTGCCTTCTAATGGTTTGGATTTCCAAGTTGAAGAGGAGGCATGGACTGGGAAACCTTCATCTTATGCAAATCTATGTGTCTTGGGATGTGAGGCATTCTGCCATGTGCCTAAAGACTAGTGTACTAAGTTAGATCCTAAGAGTTTCAAATGCATTTCCCTTGGCTATGGGGATGTAGGTGAGATGGGTTACCACCTCTGGGATTCGCAGGCACGGAAAGTCATCCACAGTCATGATGTAGTCTTCCATGAAGACAATATACATAGGTAGCCTGAGAAGGTGGTAGAGATACTCATGGTTACATTCCAGGAGGAGCCACGTGCTCTTACACAGCCAGTTGAATAGCCTATAGAAGCAATTGGTACACATGGCCAAGGTGGCCGCAAAGCCTACCATGAGACAGTCTATTAGAGATAGATGTCCACCTTATAGATTTGAGTCCTCGATGCATTATGTCTTGGTTACAGATGCAAGAGAGCCTCTCACCTATGATGAGGCTATGCGCAGGGGTGATAGTCACTCTTGGGAGAGGACTATGTAGTCTGAGATAGACTCCATGCATAAGAATATGACTTGGGATTTGGTTGTACTACCTTAGGGCAAGAAGGCTTTGCCATGCAAATGGGTGTACAAGCTAAAAAGTACCCCTGGAAACCCCAAGTCGGCTTATAAGGCAAGACTTGTTGCTAAGGGTTTTAAACAAGAGCATGGAGTTAACTTTGATAAAATATTTTCTCCTGTGGTCAAGATGACCACCCAATGCTTGGTAATGGCCTTAGTCGCGCAGCTTGACTTGGCAAGTCTGCATTCTTGCATGGGGATTTGGATGATGAGATATACATGGAGCAGCCTAAGGGCTTTGTAGAACTTGGCAGGGAGCACCTAGTGTGCAAGTTGAAGCAGGCACCTAGGGAGTGGTATCAAAATTTTGATGCCTTTATGCAGTCATAGGGCTACAGGAGGTGCTATGGATCTGTGTCTTTACACGAGGAAAGCCTATGATGGCTCATTGCTTATTTTGATACTTTATGTGGATGATATGCTGATAGCAAGGAAATCCCATGATGAGCTGGATGCTCTTAAATCTCAACTGAAGAAGAGATTTGAGATGGATTTGGGATAGGCCTCTCACATTCTTGGTATGCGCATTAAGCGCAACAGGCACGATCAGGGACTACTCTACCTCTCACAGAGAGAGTACATTCATAAAGTCCTTGAGTGTTTCCACATGCGGGATGTAAAGCCTATTGGCTATCCATTACCTTCTTATGTGAAGGTTTCACAGGCCGATTGTCCATAGATGGATGAGCAGAGGGCCGAGATGGTCAAGATCCCTTATGCATCAGCCATGGATAGCTTGATGTATGCCATGATAGCCACTCGTCCAAATATTGCATTTGCGGTTGGTGTTGTGGCACATTATATGGCTACACCTAGCAAAAAGCATTGGGATACTGTAAAGGGTATCATGAAATACATGAAGGGCACAGTAGATATGTGTATTTGCTATGGCAGCCAAGATACAGGAGTTGTGGGCTACACAGACTCCGATTATGCAAGATATGCAGATAGTAGGAAGTCCACTTCTGGCTATGTCTTTACCTATGCTAGAGGTGCTATTTCTTGGATGTCCAGGGTTCAGAAGTGTACAACTCTCTCTACCACTAAGGCCGAGTATGTTGTGGTCATTGAGGCTTGTAACGAGGCCATATGGTTGGGTCGTTTGGTTCATGACCTTGGGATTGATACTATACCTACACTGCATTCGGATTTTATGAGTGCTATTCAGCTAGCCAAGAATCCGGTCTTCCATGCTGCGAAGACGAAACACGTTGAGGTGAGGTATCACTTCATACGCGGGGTCGTGGAGGACAAGTCTGTTGACCTTGTCAAGATCTCCACAGACAAAAATCCTACAGTTCTGCTCACAAAAAGCCTCACTACTGAGCGCTTTGCCTTCCTCAAGAGATTGATGGGCATTGGATGAGATGGCGTTTTTCCTCATCTTGTTGTACATGTGTACATTGTATTGTCTTTTCTTTTTCTTTTCACTTCTCACTGGGGCAGATTCACCTTTAAGTGGGAGGTTGTTAGGGGTAAAGGCGCCTCTGCCTAGCCGCCCGTGTATTACTACACTCGCAGTACCCGCCACTGCACATTGCAGGTGGCGAGCGGCCATCACCATCACTTTATTCTTTATTCTTTTAGTGACAGTTTGAATAAAGGAAGGCCCAATCACACATTGTGACTATTGGAGTTCCCATTTATGTCTCTCTCTCTCTCTCTTCTTGCTCTCGCTCTCCGTCATAGCTCACTTCCAAGCAAGCCTTCAATCCTTCTCATCTTTCAGATTATATATTTACAATAAGATCTAATTGCTGCAAGCACAATCAATCTTTCTTGTGCAACCATCAATGAGTGCACAAATAAAAAAGAAATAATAGCCAGTGTTTTTAGCATGGAAAGCAGCCCCACCCAAATCTAGGGTTTCTCTTTTAAGGTCCCACCTTATTCTTAGAGTTTCACTTTCTACTTGCTACTCATTTTCGAGATCCACAAGTTATTTTGCGAATTTGATTAATTATGAGAAGTCTATTTTATCTTTATGAAAAAATTGTTATTTCTGTCCCAAAAGATAATATGGGCATTTATGCCTATGGCAGGCAATTCATGCGCTGCTCTGCCCTAACCTGCTATCAAAAAGTTTATTGTTCATAATGTAAATCATGGAATTCTTATGAACATAGAACTTTACTAGGTTTTATATGAGGAATTTTCATACATAACTTAATCATTGTTACCCAACAACCAACTTAGATATCACTTAGTTACATAAGTTCTTTTGTATTTGTCATAGAATTTTTAGTTGTACCATGTATATTGATAAAAAATTAAGTCTATGGAAACCCACAACTTGATTAGCTGGAAGTAATCGACAGTTTGCAAGCTAAGTCACATTGGTTCAAGTGGAAAATTTGGTTAGAAATCAAGAAAAATGCCAAAAGTCCACTAGGTTCATGGGGGACCTGAAGTAATGGACTAAAATGACCTGTAAGTGACCTAAGTGATCAAAATGACAAGTGGGAGCTGAGCAGGATGCAGCCCGCATTTTTCAGCTCAAAAAGCGGGCTTGCATACCTGTGGCAACTGGAGAAGGAGCTGTGGGCTATGGTGCATGCTCCAAAGCATGCAAACTCAAGACAAACTGGAGTTGAAGAAGGAGTTACAAACAAGGAAGGTGAGAGCTCTTCTTACCCGTCCATTTGGTATGAAAAAAATGAATGGTATGACAGTCCATAAAAGGGGCAAACCTGAGAAAAAGTATTCAGCCTTCTCTTATGTACGTCTACTCATATTCTTTTACCTTATTCATGGTCCAATGAAGCCCGACTTGTACCCAAGTACTTGAGTGACTTTGGGGCAAGCAAAGGGGAGGATTTTGAAGGTATATGGGCTGTTATGGATTGGAAAAAACAGTCACATAAACAAGGCAACCCACTGTTCTTGTCCATTTTGATGAGTAAACAAGTGATCTATGTGGTTGAATAGAGGAAATTGACCTCTTAACATCAGGGCTTTACTTGTGAATGATTAGAGGAGCTTATACTTGAGATTATGTACACTTTTGGAGCTTGATTATGTGATGGAAATTACTGTTTTAAAACAGGGCTGAAGTTTAATTTATGCTTTATCAATGCATTTCATGAGCTTTTGATCTATGTCTTGAATGTACTTGAGTCTACCATCAAAATACTTGTCTCTTGGAGTTGTTAACCATCCATGTACATGAAATAAAAACCATTTGATCTTGCATTTAGAATATGCATTTGGTTTAAATTTGAGATTATCCCTAATGTAAAGACTTATTATTCCCATATGCATTTGATGTGATCAAGACAAAGTCTTTCGTTCCATTCATGTATGCCAAATAAACAGAAAAAGCTTGATATCTTCTTCTTCAACTAAGTCATTTCTAAAATCCAAATCTTGTCAAACCCCAATCTTTCCTCCTTCTCCAATTCTTAAATCCCACACTCTTCTTCTGCTCTAAACCCCGATGGTGGCCTTCAACCCCCAACACGATGACACCGCGCTTAGCAAGATTTCAAATGCTTTTTCAAGTCTGTTTAGTCTTTAGAATTTGTATCGAAAAATTCTTATCAATGTCCAACAAGTCCTACTATAGACTTCCAATATTTTTTTAATTTCCTGATACTAATATTTTTAGGGTTATTGAGTATTTTATAGTTATTTTTCTTCAACATTCTCGATATTTTAGGTTAGGTTTTCTCGCTGATTCATACGTGGGTCAACTCATGATATTGACGCTCTCACTAATATAATCATTAATATTAACATTACATGTGTTTTCAGCAAGAAAATATTTTTTATTTTATTCTACTCATATTCTATGGTTTAATCGACAACGTCTGACCATTTACCAAACTTTCAATGTTATCTAGAAAGATCAATTTTCTTTTAGCTATACCTTAAGTGCAATGCTGATTGCTTTTTTGAATTTTTATTCCAGGGAATGCAAAAATCATAAGTGCAAATTTTCTTTCATCTTTCAGACATCCAATTATATTTACATGCACCTAATTTATGCCCGTCTAGCATATATTTTCCTATGCAATTTTTCGTTGATTTAATGAATTGATTATTTCATGATATTATCTAAATTATTTTCTATAAATTATTAAAAAATTCATGTGTCTATTTATCATTTGCAAAATGAAATAGAGATAATCACTTTCAAGGGAAAATTATAAAATATTCCCTTCCCTAACAACATCTACCATTTTTATGTTATTATATTCACATGCGTCATTAATGAAATAACAATAAATATCACAGAATAAACCATAATTTAGATATTTACTTAATGACAGGCATATAATTCTTTTCGTCTACGAATTGAGACTTGTGCAATTTGTCTTGCAGTTACGAAATCAATGCGATACTCTCGACACATTAAATGGAATTGGGAATGCAAAATCAATTAATGCAGGAAAAATTATATGATCAAGCCATCGTAATATTATTTACAAGGGCCTCTTTGCTTTTTGTTGGTTGGGAACATTGAGGTGTCTTCACATGTCAGATTGCAGAATTGATTTAATGTGAGACTCGATATCAAGAAAATTACATGCAGTCACTTATGTGATAGCTTGACAAGTAATTTTTAAAATGTCTCAACCCCAAATTTGTTTCTTGATATGAAGTGGTTTGGCGGGAATGTTACATCCTCTCCTCCTTATAGGAATTGAGATGTCCTCATGTCGAAAAGAATTGAGGAGATTGTTTTTCTAGAGTTGTCTCTTCTATCCAAGTGTCCTCCTCAGGATAATCTTTCCAGTGGATAAGATGCTCTCTAATGGTCTTGTTTTTCAGAGGTTTCTCTTTTACATCTAGAATCTTATCAGGCTGGAGTCAAGGGCTCCTTGGCTAGTCATTACAATTTTCTAGTCATCAAGAATATGGTCTTGATTTTCCACATAAGCTTTCAAAATACTAACGTGAAATACATTGTGGACTTTCACATGATCAGGAAGTTGTAGTTTATAGGCATTAGCTCCTAGGAATTTGAGAACCTTGTATGGTCTATAATACATTGGACTCAACTTTTTAAACTTTCCTAATGACAGAGAACTTTTCTTTGGGTATACACAGATGAAAACCATGTCTTCCTCTTGGAAGATACGCTCTTGTAGTCCTAGATCAACATAAGCTTTCTGGTGGTCTTTGGCAGCTTGGATATCTTGTCTTATAGTTTTGACCTGATCATCCATGTCTTCTAGCATTTTCTTAGAAGCCTCAACCTTTAGGGTTGGATCAGAGAAATTCAGTGGTGTCAAACAATCTTGCCTATACAATGCTTGAAATGGAGTCATTTGAATACTTTGGTGATATGACGCATTGTAGGAAAATTCTACTGAGGGAAAATATTGTATCCACCTTGTCGGTTCTCTAGAATAGTAAGCTCTCAGCATATCTTCAATGACCTGATTAACCCGCTCTGTTTGACCATCTGTTTGGGGATGGTATGCTATGTTAAAGCAAAGCTGGGTTTCAATTACTTCAAATAGGCTTCTCCATAAATGTGACATAGACAGAGCGTCGGATCACTAACGATCCGTTTAGGCAATCCATGAAGCCTAAAGATTTCTTTCACAAACAGTTGTGCAATATCTGAATCTTTGTAGTTGGTCTTGATTGGAATAAGATGAGTGACCTTTCTCAGCATATCCAAAATCACCATGATTGAATTATACCCTCCTTAAATAGAAGGTAAGCCAACTACGAAATCCATACTGATGAACTCCCATTTCATCTGTGGAATGTCAAGTGGCTAGAGCTTGCCTGGCATTTTAACATGCTCAACTTTCACCCGCTGGCAACTTAGGCATTCAGTAGCATATCTGAGTACATCATCCTTCAATCTTTCCTACCAGTAGTAACTTTTCCTAACTGCATTAAGAGTCTTTGCATAGCCAGGGTGTCCTGAGAATGGGGAGTCATAGGCTTCCCATAATATCTTCTTTTTCAACACTTGACTGAGAGGAATGTAGAGCCTTATCTTGAAATAGACAAGTCCATCATCCATAATGAACTTTTGGTATTTGACTTTGAGCTTAGGATCAATGTCCTTAACTAGAATTTTTCTAAGCATTAGCTAATACTTAGGATCCTTCTCTGCCTCTTCTTTGGCTAGCTCAATGACTGGATTGCTAGGCATCGATATCATGGTAGCTAAAATCTCTCCTTTAAATGGCTCTTCCATGATAACTGCATTTAGAAAAGCTTTATGAATTAATGCATTGGAAATCACATTCTCTTTTCCAAGTTTGAACTTGATTTCAAAATCAAAATCTTGCAAGACTTCAATCCACCGACGTTGCCTCATGTTGAGGTTTGGTTGAGTAAAGGTCCATTTGAGACTTTTGTGGTCAATGACTAAAGTAAACTTGCTTTCAAGTAGATAGTGTCGCCACAATTTGAGAGCATGGATCATAGCTAACACCTCGATATCATGGGTTGAAGGCAATTTTGGGGATATCTTCTTTCTTGATCCTTATTTGGTAATAACCAGATTGGAGATCGATCTTGGAAAAGATTTTTGCTCCTTGTAGCCTATCAAGTGGCTCATCTATTCTTGGGATCAAATACTTATTCTTGATTGTTACCTGGTTTAGTCCTTGGTAATCAATGCAAAGGCAAAGAGTTCCTTCCTTTTTCTTTTGAAACAATACTGGGGCTCCCCTTGGTGAATTACTGGGTTTGATGTATCCTTGACAGCAATAAAGTAGTCCTCCATGCTCTCAATCCAAATCTCTATATCATTGCAACGTCTTTGCCCTTGCCATCAAGTTCTGGTGGCTTAACCTGCTTAAGGAGATACTTTTTCTCTTAAATTTCAGTCGAACTAGCGATAAGTGTATTACCTTGGGTTATCAAAAGTTTTACGAATTAGTTTAGTGCTTAAAGTTTTTAGCTTTGTTTCCACATTAACATATCTTACTAGTTTTGTAAAACAATGATGGGCCAAAGAGCACAGTATTTTTACAAAATCTAGCCGTTGTTATCTTTTATTATTAGTATGATTTTTACAAGTAAGGGATATTTACAAATGGCAGATGTTTACAAGTAGAGATACATCAACATTGATAGGTTAGATTGGATGCTATGTACAATTTCCAAAACAAGATATCATTATATCTTTCCTTTTTAGGAATGGATATCAATTACATTCATGGAGCATTCATGTAGAAGAAAGTAGGCCAATTGTTGTCTATGTCCAGAAACCTATACCATGGGAATGGAAGATCTAGAAAACCATGTATATGGTAATCTCAATTCTTGTGACATCCTTGGATTATAATCTTGTTGACTGGGACTACCTTCAGTACCTTGTCATAGACATAACAGTCTAGACGTATCTGCTGACCATTGGTAATCATAAGTGGATTCCTTTTGGACAGACAAAAGATAAAGGCCTCAAATTCTTTTAAATTTTCCATCCATTCAAGGCATTTCAAATTAGTTTGCATGTCAAAGAATCGATCGACCTAGATGTAACAATAATGCTCATCCTAGAACCATCTTTTTTGCAATTCACAGGGGATGGATCATATAGGTGATTGAGTATCCTCGTCATTTCTCTTCTCCACTCATCATCTATGGAGTTCAGTGCTTGAAAAACAAGGAACTAGCTTCAGGCTTCATTATTTGCCAAAGTTATCCCTTGACAATTAGAAAGATGATTATTACTTAGAACAATTGGTCTTAAAAACCATAGATATTTTTAATTTCAATTAGTAAGGAATAAACAAGGCAAAGAAACACATTGCAAATAAAGCCTTAGACTAGGTCATGTATGCATGGTTTATTAAAACCACAGTTGGTGAATACCACAGTCACTTTCCACCTTTCCTCACCTACCAAAACCACCTACTGTAAGCCTATAAAAGGCACTCCTCCCCACACTCATTCCATCAGTCATTCTCATCAGTTGTACTTGCATTATTCTTGGATAATATCAATTGTTCTTCTTTGTCAATGCTTATGCCTCATTATGATTGTCTATTTGCTCATCAGTGATCCTCCTTAGCATGCATCCTCAATATTTTAACATCATCTTAGAGCGGGTTTCAAGGTAATGAGTCATTAGGCCGCTGATTGGGTCGCTTCAGTTTGAAATTTTGGCTCCCTTAACTTTCCCATGACTCTCTCACCTACCTCCATAGCTACCCACCTTCAGTGGAGGACTTGAATCTCTCTTTCCACGCCATTTCAACTCGTGCTTCCTTCTGGGAAAATATTCATTGATTCTAGGCGCTCCTCCTTGTCACTTCAAAGCTCAAGATTACTGACTCTATGCTCTAGCATTGTGCCATTTCTCAATCACTGCCCAGATCTGCACCATTTTTGTTTGTACTGCTCTTTTTTTTTTGAAAATGATCAACTATTCAATTCACACGAGCTGAAAAACCATGTTGCCCCTAGAAACCCTAATGGAGACTCCATAGCCATCAAAATTCAAGCTTCTATTTCACTTCATTTTCTCACTCTTTTCAGTCAATTGGAGTTTTTGCCACTTGGGCTAGAATTCTCACTCAGTTTTCAGTAACACTTCAGGCATCAAACTAGCAAGAAGGGAACATTGTGGAAGATTCAAGTTCAATCCAAGAAGATACAAGCATAGTGTCCATTGACACTCATCTAGTGCTTTTAGCACTTATGTTATCTAACACAATCAACTTTGCCTCTGATCAAATCTAAGTTTTTTTGTCCTACTCCAGCATCAAATCAAGGAGGGGAAGACTTGGACTTGCAAGACCTTGAAGATAGTTTAAAGAGCATAGTAGTCAGCTAATCACCGAGTATCTCTTGATACTAATCACCTAGTGTTTCTTGGCAAATAGATCCTAATGAAGTAAGGCTTGTGGTTAATCACAAGTGGTCAAGAGAAGGAACCAAGGGAAGTTGCACTTTTAGTCGTATGGGATAAAAATGATGATAAGGCTCAAGCTATTATCAAGCTCAAACTTGATGACAACTACATTCATCATGTTGATGATTGTGAAACCTCTCATGCGACATGGGATCGATTAGAAACCCTGTTTGGAGTTCATTCAAAATCCTCCAAATATGGCTTACTGATTGAATTTTTAGGCTTGGCATGCAAAGTAGTGCCTCACTTGCAACTCATTTGAATTATATGGAAAGCTTATTAACACAACTTGCAGGAATCAACTTAAAGATGGATGAAGACATTTGCATTGGAGTGCTTCTCAAGAGTCTTCCACCTGAGTTTGATAATGTGTCTACCACATTAATCAACATGCCAAAGCCGAAGCTTGTGGATATCAAAGCCTCTCTCCTGGAAGAGGAAAAGAAGATCAAGAACAAGGGAGAAACAAGCATCCCAAGAGGAGATCAACAACTCCTCTATGTGAAAGGGAAGAAGAGCATAGTTTGTGACTTTTGTAAGAAAAGTGGACATATTGAGAAATTTTGCTATGCTAAGAAAAGGTCTCAAAGAGCATATCTTGCTACAGTCAAAGAGGATGAAGACAACAATGAAGAAGAAGAAGAAGAAGAACCCCAAGAACAAAAGGATAGGACTCACCAATCTCTCTTTTGTAGCTCATTTTCTGATAGACCTTTTTAAAAAGTTTAAAATGTGGACTTGCCTAATGTTCCCACCATAAGTTCCTATACTTCTCATGTAATATTTGCACACTACAGCCTCTACACACTTAGTGAGGCCTTGCAACAACCTCAAGCTTTGTATGGTTGGTTCTTTCCATGTCTACACTTAGCAAGGTTCTACTCATGATAGCCTCTGTATACTCAGTGTCTTTCTTGGTTGTGATTGAGGAGGGGTGTTGAGAAATGTGCAATCACATCCACTATAGCATCTTTGTAAGGAACAAACAAGGCAAAGAAACACATTGCAAATAAAGCCTTAGACTAGGTCATGTATGCATGGTTTATTAAAACCACAATTGGTGAATACCACAGTCACTTTCCACCTTTCCTCACCTACCAAAACCACCTACTATAAGCCTATAAAAGGCACTCATCCCCACACTCATTCCATCAATCATTCTCATCAGCTATACTTGCATTATGCTTGGATAATATCAGTTGTTCTTCTTTGTCAATGCTTATGCCTCATTATGATTGTCTATTTGCTCATCAGTGATCCTCCTTAGCATGCATCCTCAATATTTTAACACTACCTGCCTAACAATTACTTGACAACATGTTTTAGTGGTTCATCAGGAAACTATCCTAGATGGCTTTGCTCGGCACTCGCAAGAAAGCATGGGGTTTATCATCCAGGTTTCCCTAGAGTCTACCTTGTAATGGAAGGTACCGACTGTCCCCACAAGGAACGACCTGCAAGCTCGGGGTCCTAATTTGACAACTAAGGTCTCGATACATCAGCTAGCTCCATCAAAGGTGTCCCCCAAGGGCTTCTTGTTCAACTGGAGCGATCGTAGTTACCCTTGGTTCATGGAGTGCAACGCTTTTTTCTAATATAACTGGTTAGGATTCAGGGAATCTTAACAAAGTTCTAGCACAGCCACTGCACCTTTCCCCTAAGATAATTTCTAATCAAGGTTTTAAGACCTGACCTTAGGTAAGTCAACGCTCAACTCTACCTAATTAACGTTTCATTCAATCTCTTGAGAGAAGCTCCCAGCTTTATCGGGACCACCCATCCGCTATAGGACGGATCTGTCAGGGATCTTGCCCACCCACTTCCCACACAAATGGTTTTCTTTAGTTTTCTAATTACTTATCATATTAGGTTATGGCATATAAAAGCAACTTCGTTAATTAACCAGTTATCACAGGTTTCTTTGCATAATTTTATGGCACAACACAAAGATAGAGAAAACAGTCTTTTGGTAAAACATATTTATTTATTATTTCACAAAGTTATTTACAATGATTTTCCACTCTTGCCTACCTAGAAAATAAACCTCTATTCACGAGAAAATCCCTTCTTTCTACATAGAAGAAAATAAACCCTCCAATATTTCTATCCCTTCAATAGAACCGCGAACTCCAGGATCCCATCCTAATTCGTGTGAGGGTCAGGCAGTTCCTAGAAGCGATTGAGAGATTTATGATTAGAGCCCCCCCGCCACTCCTGCCTCCTCCTGCCTAACGAATTCCTCATTGAGTGACGTCTTGCCATTTGGATCGGGGTCCAAAGCTCCTTGCGATGATACAAAACAATCCCTCTTGGAGTAGGATTCCACATCTAGCCATGGGGGAGGCATATCGCGATCTTTCCTCTTATTATCGTAATTATATATTTACAATCGAATCTAGCTGCTACAAGAATAATCAATCTTTCCTTGCAACCATTAATGCAAGAACAAATAAAAAATAAATAGTAGCAAGTGTTTTTAGCATGGGAAGCAGCCCCATCCAAATATAGTTCTCTTTTAAGGTCCCACCTTATTCTTAGGGTTTTGCTTCCTACTTGCAACTCTTTTCTGAGATCCGCAAGTTATTTTAGGAATCTAATTAATTATGAGAATTCTATTTTATCCTTTTGAAAAATTTGTTATTTCTGCCCCAAAAGATAATATGGGCAATTATGCCTATGGCAAGCAATTCATGCGTTGCCCTGCCCTAACCCGCGCTTAGCAGGATTTCAAATGCTTTTCCAAGTCTATTTAGTCTTTAGAGTTTGTATTGAAAAATTATTATTAATGTCCAAAAAATCCTATAAACTTCCAATATTTATTTAATTTTCTAATACTGATAGTTTCAGGGTTATCAAGTATTTTATAGTTGTTTTCACTTCAACATTCTTGATATTTTAGGTTAGGTTTTCTCACTAATTCATACGTAAGGTCAACTCATGATATTGATGCTCTTGCTAATATAATCATTAATATTAATATTACATGTGTTTTCAGTGAGAAAATAAATTTTATTTTATTCTACCCATATTCTATGGTTTAATCGACAACGTCTGACCATTTGTCGAACTTTCAATGTTATCTAGAAAGATCAATTTTCTTTTAGCTATGTCCTAAGTGCAATACTGATTGATTTTTTGAAATTTTTTATTCCAGGCAATGCAAAAGTCATAAGTGCAATTTTTCTTTCATCTTTGAGACATTGAACTATATTTCCACGCACCTAATTTATGCCCGTCTAGTATATATTTTCCTATGCAATTTTTAGTTGATTTAATGCATCGATTATTTCATGATATTATCTAAATAATTTTCTATAAATTATTATAAAATTCATATGTTTCTATTTGTCATTAGAAAAATGAAATAGAGATAGTCACTTTTAAGGAAATTTTATAAAATATTCCCTTTCGGAACAAGGAGGGGGGTGCATTTATAGGCATGAGGGGGAGTATGCAATCAATTGATTCTTTTGGCTACTTGTCATCAAGAGCCAATTGAGCTTTGTTAAATATTCATTTTGATTGCTTATCTATTGGATGGTGGCATGGGGATGATTATTTAATGATTTCCCTCTCTCGAGGCGTTAAAAATGTCATTTTTTGGGCATATTTTTTCAAAAACGTCTTTTTTTTTTCAAAATGACTTTATATGGTGGTTTTTGGCTTGGTTACTTCATGAATTGTCTAGTACATAAAGTCATGTCATACTCTTTGATACTTAACTTACTCAATATCATGCTCGTTCTAGCATGTTCTTTGTCTACCGATTGAGGCTTTTGTGCTTTGTCTTGCAGTTACGAAATCAATGCGATTCTTGACACATTAAATGGAATCGGGAATGCCAAATCAAATATAATGTGGGAAAATTTATATGATCAAGTCGTCGTAATATTATTTACGAGGCATCTTTACTTTTTGTTGGCTAGGAACATTGAGGCGTCTTCTCGTGTCAAATTGCAAAATTGATTTAATGTAAGACTCAATATCAAGAAAATTACATGCGGTCACTTATGAAAGCTTGACAAGTAATTTTTAAAACATCTAAAGCCCACATTTGTTTCTTGATATGAAGTGATGTGGCGAGAATATTACAATTAGTTATTGGTTCCTTTGTCACCTTCTCCTTTCCCCGACTAGAGATACTTTCTCCTTTTTGGGCTATAAGGTTTGCTACTTGTGTGATGGATTGGTCCATGGGCTCTTCTATAGATACTCTAATAGCCCTTTCATACTCTTCCTATGATTGCCTCATTCTAGCTTCTAGTTTTCTCTATTTCTTTCTTGATGTCCTTTTAGCAACCCAAATGATCAGCTGCTCCTCTTCTGTGTCTCCATCATCGGATTCATCGAAGGATGAGTTTACTTTTTCCTCTTCTCTATGCTTCTTCTTATTCTTGCTTATTTCATCACTATGGTTGGGGTTTCCTCCCAATTCTCTTCACTTTTTTTCTTTCTATGATGAATCCTTGGATAGTGTGGATGGCTCTATGTGTGTGGTGGCAAGATCTCCTAGAGAGGCACTCGTACAACAACAATAACATTGATGCAAGTAAGTGAGCTGCCATAGTTGATGATATTGTGCTTGGCCTCCATGCAATTAAGCTTTACTTTAGGATTCTTTGGAGTGACCTGTTGTGCCTTTTTCTAGGGATTCTATGTCTTGCTCAAGCCATAGAACATTTAAGTCCTGCTTAACCAAGTTCCCTGTCAATATGTCCTTTAAGAGCCACTTAGGTATCTTGATTAGGCTTGTGGAGGTTTTGTTGTAGGTGAAGAGGTGACGAAATAGCCAAGTTGTCACCTTCACCTACCTTTAATCCACCCTCTCCCTTCTTCTTTGCATAGCTTTTGTAATTCCTTTTGAAGGAACATGTACCTTTTCAATTTATGTGGAGGTTTTGGGCTAGGGAGATAGTTGTTCCTCAGGTTCTTCTTATTCCCAATACAACTTAAGTGCAAGGGGTGATACTGTTGGCAGCTCTTCCATGATTAAAGTGGGTTCTTCACTACTCCCAACCATCTCAAATTGCCCTATATCTTCTATTGAGAGTCTAGTTTCCCTAAGTCAAAGTAGCTAGCTTCCCTATCATTTTGTATTCCAATTAGGGAACTCCTATTTTCAAATTGTGCTCAAGTGTTTGTATGGCAAGTTGCAACTTCTTCTTAAGATTGTCCACCGTGTTAAAGGTCATGCATCATTGGTGCTTGCTTCTTACAAGCTTCCTTGATTGAGGCTCCTCAATGCCATTTCTTCCACTCTTGAGGGTTGCTCCATTGACCTCCTAATGGCCAAAACTATGTCCTTCACTTCTTGTTTTTTGAGTCACACTCCCTCCTCTTACTTCAACCTTCGTTCCTCTTTTTCCTTCATGGGTATTTCTTTGGCTCTTTCTAATTCTTTTTCTTCTTCGACTGTGCCATTTTTCTCATTTTCTCGAAAATGTACTGATAAAAATTTTCCCTCTTCTTTTTTAGATGTTGCTATTTTTTGGATCTTTGGATTGTATTTCTAGTTGTTCTTGTCGAGTCTCTAGGATCTTGTGTTATGGGCTATGGAATCTCTTACTTCTCAACTTTGATGGTCACTCCAATACTTGAGCTTGTGCTTGAAGAGTAATTGTTGGGACCAAAAATGGGCCCAACACTAGCTCTAAGGCTCTAGCTGGGCTTCTATGCTCACCAAACTACCCTCACGGCCTCGTGGCCAAGAGCGTCTAGAGGCTATACACTAATCTAGCTAAATCATGCATTTGTATCGATTTATAGTCCACCCATTTTTCCCATCCCAACTCCAACAGAGGAAGTATCCCACACATACAAGTGATTATCACCTCGTTGCATATATACACAGAGCACCTCCCAGTCAATCATTGTGGCTCCTATGGCTCTCCTACACCCTGATGATTGGCCCTTAGATGCACCGTCTTAAACATAACATACAATCGTAATATTGTCCCCTCTTTTTTCAAATTGCATGCTCCAAGACATATTTTTGTTTCCTCACTTAATCAAGAAAATTGTACTATCCTATAGCTCAAGGATCCTTACACTCATTGTTGGTCAGTAGTTTTAATAATCAATTGCAATGTATCCAAGAGACTTCCTCTTTCTTGATACCATGTATAAGAATGCAAATGCAAGGTGTAATGCGATATAGTACTCAAATAAATTAACCACAAATCAACCAATGTATCGTGTGAAAAATATCCTTTCCATGATTTTCTTTCTAACAAAGTACTAGATTGCTTAGGAATATTACCAGACTAATATGTGCTATTGTCCCTTTAAACTTAAATGAAGCCAGTCCTATATGTCATGATATGCATGAAAATCAAAATTTAATTGATACTTAACTTTCCACAATCCCTTTTCTCCTACTCTTTAGGTTTTGCAATCGTGCATCGATTTAAACATGCGTTTCATATCATTTTTCCCTTGTAGAAAAGCGATAAACACACGCTTTCACATAGAGGAAGGTAGGCTGAGGCAAATCCCCATGCCCTACCTTTACCATACATCCATACACATACACCTAAATTATTATAAATTTTTATACATAAAAACTAATTGTTTCATTAAAAATTTCTTTTAATATTAATTCTAGTTTTTTTTATTTTCAAATTTATGAAGCTTATGTGGATTGTGATTCAGCATTACATTCAATATAACTCCATAGGAACATCATTTGAACCATAAAAATCCATAAAATTATCATTTTTCTACTAAATCCTACAATGCGGGTTATATAGTTTTGATTTCTATTACATAAATTGCTGGAAATTATTGATTGTTCTATAATTTCACACATATTAAAGTGTATTCAACCATTTCCAATTATTTTCCATAATAAGAACGAAAGATTCATCATAAAATTCAATAAAAGACTACTTACTCTATAAACCACATATGCATCCCATTGTATTTAAAAAATGAAAAGCCACTAACGCTCTTTTATAATTGCTAACATTTTCTTTGTGCTTCCTTGTTCCATTTATCTCATCTCATCACGAACCATCGCCCATTCCCCCTCATCCTCCCAGCCCATAATATGAACAATGTTTTGGGAGAGAGAAAGACTGAATTTCTATCTTTTCATTTACTACATGAAATCACATGCAATTTGGAGCAATTTGAAGCAAAGAATTACAAGAATTCATGGCCAAGAAGAGGAGGCATGATTTCAAAGAGTTGCAAAACTCTAAAAATAGAAAAAAACTGGGGTGCAAAAATTTTTGCACCCTCCTCATGAAAGTTTTTTGGTTGTTTTGCTTCTTTTAATCTTTATTAGTCACAAACTTTTAAAAAATTAGTTCACTCCATATTTACACTATCTTGCAAGTAGTTTCAAGTGAACCAAGGGGTAAATGACATCGGATTCACGATGATTTGATTGGATTCAAGTGGCTTCCTAATATCGAAATCTATTATCCTAGCCTCTGCCACTTGCTTTTGGCTCAGGTAGTTGCTTCATAATGATAAATTTTATGGCCATTAAATGGGAGGTCAAATGGACTCTAATCGACAAATGAACACTCGTGTTGGATTCCCAACGTCAAAAAACACCTAGGAAAACTCTAGCTCCTTGATCCATGTGATTGATACTTTTTTCACCAAAAATACATCTTTTATGGATCTCTTGCCACTTTTGCATGTTAAATTATGCTCTAAAATTTAGATTTCATTGGCGACCATGAGATAGGGTGACTCAATGCATCGAACCCACAAATTGATGTGCACAAATATAAACCATAAAAAGCATCAAGCTCATTTAAATAGAAATACACAACAGAGCACAAACACAACCCTCACCCTACTTCCTAACAAATCAAGGCATGAAGTCCACGAGGGATAGGCCAAGCATAGTTTGAAAAAGATTGGGAGCTAGTCACTAACCAACTACTTCAACATATACTGGCTAAAAGAGCTATCAAAGGAGTCATTCTAAGTGGTAGTCTGACGTGCCTACCTGACCTAGGACAATTGGACCAAGAACTCCTACTAGGTGAGGACTCCTATAGCTTGGTCTATAAAAATTCACATATTTTTCCATTTTACCACATTTTTTTTTCTTTAGTAATTTATAATCAAGCATATAAAAAGGAGGAAGCTGAGCGTATTATGACCCAAGGAGAATAGGGCATCAATCTCAGGTCCGGTCTCGATACCCAAGAATCTACCAAGCTCTCGTGAGGTGACATGATTTTCCTTTTTTGCTCCTGCTCACTTTTAATTTTAGTCCAACCATCCTTTTTATTTTTCGACTATATACCACCCCTAGGAAGACAAGGCATTGGCCTCAAGCCTTGGGTCTCATCTCTAGGAACTTACCGGGCCATTGTGCAAGGCAATGGACATCAGATCTTGAAATTTTTCTTTTTTTGGATTTTCTTATTTTAGGGGTTAAAACTTCTTTTTACACACCTTAGTATCTTATATATTTCAAATATACTCATTGTTTTTCCTCTTTTATTTGGCAAGCTTCCCTAGCTACCTCACATTAATAGGGATTCTTAGAAATAGCTGCCTAACAGGCTAGCAGAATAGGGTCACTAAAACTACTCTAAAAAACAACTCTTAGAATTCTTGATAATGTCTTTACAAGAGGCAGACAATTACTCAAACCTCCCTAGGCACACTTAACCTAACCCTAGGACGTCATGCCTTATAGCAGGTCTATTTAGTGCAACACTAAAACAAAACCCATTAATCTCACCTGTACCAAACAAACAAATGGCTCTCTTTGCCTAATGAGATAAAACTATTTCACTGCAAAATGAATGACCCTCTTAATCTAACGAAATATAACCATGAAGTACACCATTCAACAATCTATTCTGTTGAAAGCAAACCCTTGGTCCCCACATAAACCTTAGTGAAGCACAAAACTAGACCAAAGGGATGGCCATTTAGGCCCTACACTAAATGCATCAAATTATGAGCTAATCCCCTTGCATAAATGGCAAGAGGTGTCCGACGAATATGTCATTGATATATCCATGACATAATAGGAAGATGGTCAATCACTACCTGGCTCATAACCAATACTAACCATCAATGGCCAAAATAGGACATTGGCAAGCACTCCCCACAGTAGCCTTAGACTAACATTAGGAGGCAATTCTAAAAGCCCTTGAGGACCATAGTTAAGAAAGACATCTTCAACAAAGGCTTAATTAGCTAGGGAGACTCCAAAGCGATTCCACTGCAGCGAGGAATCAGTTGGTAAGTCACTACCTCAAATATCTCAAGGGTGTCCAAGGTTGCACAATGGTATATCCTTAGAATGAGATCCCTCACACTATAGGTTTCATTAAATTGGTTGATCACTAATTGCAAGTCACCTTTCACCAATAATCAGTGAATACTACCATGTATGGCTAGATTTAACCCCATAAGCAAGGCCTTGTATTCTACCATGTTATTCATAAAAGCACTGCCTAAATATACTCCCATTTTTAAAACCGCTTGGCGATGAGGGTCTTTTATGTCAACCCCTACACGTGCATGCTTAACATGACCTTGAGAATCTACAACAAAATATAATGTGTAAACCACAACATCATTGATATAACTTGCCATAACGATCAACTACTCATCTTTATGATAGTCAAAATCTGTTAGAAGATAGGCATAGGAACCCACTGTAAGCAAGGGAGTATAAAAGCATATAAGTGTGAATAGCCCTAGGGGCAGGGGAAACCCTAACCCTAGCTTGGCAAAGGCTATATAAACAGCCTATGGGTCACTATCAAGTGTGAGAGTGTACCCAAGTTGTACTCTAAGCAACTTAGTAAGCAAGATTTCATTCTTGTACTTTGAGCTCTCTTCTTCCTCTTGTGCACACATTCCAATGCTACAACTCTGGTTTCCAACATGGTATCAGAGACATCTCTGATCTCCTCAGTTGATGCCAGGAGGCATATTCCACGGTGGATTCCGTGCCACGGTGGATTTCGTGAGGTTTTACAGTGGATTCCGTAAACTTAGATGACCGGGGCTCATACACAAAGAGGATTCTTTGTGCGAGAAGTTGATGGGGACGCCTGTCCTTTTCGGGCGTTTTATTAATTTAGTGTGTACGTGGGTGATTCCATAGCGGGTGATTCCGCAAAATGCATATTAAATTAATAAACGTTAATGAGTTTAGAGTGCGCACTCGTAATAAATTAAGGTTAGGATTTATTTCTAACCAGTTGATTTATTTATGTAGCTGAAGACTGCTAGGTATTCACTTTTGTCGGTTTAATTGTATTATTTTACTAACGATTGTGAATGCTTCAGTTGATGTGTAGAGATAGCAGCAGTGGCGGAGGAAAGCATTGGAGTCTAGCGAGTATTCGACCTTTGGATTATATTTTGATAGGCGCCACGCCTATATTTTGTTATGTCTATTGAGACATCAATTATTTATTATTATTTTGTATGCGTCCATGCGCACGGATATGTTATTTCTATTTGGACGTTGTGTTGGGCATGCCAAATTCCATGGGCACCGTCCATTAGCTTTATTTCCTATTTTTGTAGAAAGCAAACTCAAAAGCTAAAAGCTTATCATATTTTTGTAAATTGGGCTATTATTGAGCATGAAGATGGAAATATACATAAAATACATGCTTTGTGAAGCGCTCACACAAGGCATGGGGGGAGATTGAACCCAATTGGTCTCTTACTTCTTGTCGTTCATGCTTTTACATTGTTTTTTGTGCAAAAAGGTAGAGTTCATTGTTCTTGGGGACCTTCCGGGATTCACTACGTGAGCATTCTACGGCCGATCTGCGCACCAGTGGTATCAGAGCGGAGCTGAGATCAAGAGCTTCCAATCGCTACCAATCTCGGGCGAAGGCGGAGCTCCAGGAACGATCGAGCTCTACAGTCAATCTCGTCGCGAACCGTCGATACAGGCAGACTTCTGGCGATCAAGAACCCCTGTTTCTACTGTCAGATCGCGAAGGACCAGGCTCTGCAGGCGGAGGACCATGCATCCATCTCCTTCATCAAGTCGTGGTTATACAGTGAGAAAACAAAAATTTCATCTCTTATTTCTCATAAGTTTAAGCTTAAGTTAAGCTTAGAAGAAGCTTAAGAAGCTTAATAAGCTTCAAATTCACATCGAGCTATTAGAGGAGGCCCGCGTTTTTCGCGCCGTCACGGAAAACGGCCCCCCCCCCCATGAAATCAGTCGACAGCCATTTTAAGCTTTTAAAGCTTAATCACCTAAGTCAAGCTAAGCTTTCTGCAAGTCACACAGAACAAGCAAGTCAATAAACTCTGGGTCCTGCACTTCTGAAGTCAAGTTCTGCAAGTCAAGTGGAATCAAGTCCTGCAAGTTCATCAAGTCAGCCTAAGTTCTACAAGTCTGCAACTCTGCAAGTCGGCTAAGTCTGCAACTCTACAAGTCAGACTAGTCAACTGGAGTCAGAACTGACTCCTAGAAGGCTTATTCATATGCAAAAACTCTGAACTGGAAAGTTGTTCGTGGCAAGGTGTTCTACCTATCTACAGGTCCGCTGAAGTATTTTCAGCAAACGAAGACGGAAATATTGCAGATTTTCTGAAAATTGAGAAAGAAATACCCAAAAATACATAGCCTTGTAACCCCGAATTTGAGCTACGCTCATCCCGCTAACTTGATTTTGAGTGAGAAAGGTTTATTGAGTTTTACAGGATGATGACCCCACATATGGATGATCCTATGACTGAAGACGACCTACCTGAGCCTAGCATGGAACAAAAGCTGGATCTAATCATGTTACAATTGGAAGAAGAGCGAAGGGCTAGGCAAGCATTGCAAGCGCAATTGACAAAACTACAAAGAGCGTCTACTGACAAAAAAGAACCTCAAGCTGAAGATTTGATTCGCCGTACCATCGACGCCACTCTTGAAGCACAAACCATTCGCAAGGAATCCAAGATAAGTAAACGAAGTTTCAAATTTCGCACTTTCAATGGTATACGAGAAGGAAAGACTGTTTTATCATTCATTAGCCAGTTTGATGACTATTTCCATGAGGAAACTTATCCAAAAAAAGATAAAATCAAGTGTGTTACTAATCATCTGATAGACAGAGCATCACTTTGGTGGACTGTAGTACGCAAGAGCATAGAATGTCCTGCTACTTGGGAAGATTTCAAGAAGAAGTTCATGCAGAATTTCCTTCCACCGCAATTTCATGAGAAGGCTATCAAGCAATGGGATTTACTTCAACAACGGGATCGTGAGCCTATTCCACAGTATACAGAGCGTTTTTGGAATGCACTCCTACAGCTACGCATGCTTGAAGACGTACCAGAGACGACACATAAGCGGAAGTATATGTCTGGACTTCTTGGACATTACTACGCTGAAGTGAACATGTTCAAGCCTGCTACCCTTGAAGACGCCATCTCACTAGCTCACGACACTGAAGATAAGTTACGCGGAAGAGACAGACGACCACAGCAATTCCAAGCCAATGGTAATTATGGATCTAAACAATTCAATTCCAATTTTAGAAGGTTTAATCCAGGTCATTTCTCATCACCATCTTTCCGCAAGAATTGGGCTAAACCACAAGCATTACCATCCAATGTCAATCCAAATCCTAAGCCTATTCCACAAGAAAATCCAAATGTACCCAGACTTCCAGCCATTGCAAATAATGTAACCAAAGCCAAGCCAATAGTATGCTATAAATGTCACCAGCCAGGGCATCTCGCAGCAAATTGTCATTCAAAGAAGCCACCAGCACATATCAACTATCTTGGAGCCATGGACGAAGATGAGCATGAGGATATGCCGGATTTCACTGAAGATGAGGATGATCCTACTACTACTTCCGACACTTTACCAGGTATGCCTACTCCACATTCATTGTTAACTATGAAATGTTTGGTGCATGGAAAGGAAAGAACTATCTTGCATGATGACGGTAGTACTCATGACTTTATTTCAGCAAAATTGGTAAAGGAATTGAAATTACAAACTGTACCTACGCATTATCGCATAAAAGCTGCATTTCTAGGCACTAGGTACAATGGCACACAAGAAGTACAAGATTTAGAAATTCAAATTGGTTCATACATTGAAAGAAGAAATTTCTTAGTTGTCCCATTACAGTTAAGCGACATTATTCTAGGAATGCCTTGGAGACACCAGCATAATCCAAATATAGATTATTCCACGCACACAATGAATATTAATTTTCAAGGAAAATCTATTACATTATATGGTATGCATGCATCTAGTATTTTTCCACTACTTTCGCATACTCAAGCAAAACATGCATTACACAAGAGTACTAAATCATATCTCATTTGGGTGAATGAATTGCACGCAAAGGAAAATCATATGCACCCTAGGCATAAGGAATTTCTTGCATATTTTAAGGACTGTTTTGCAAAAGACCTACCACCAGGTTTACCACCTTCACGTCCAGAAGACCATAAGATTGATTTAATCCCTGGCACACAACCACCTTGTAAAGCACCATATAGGCACAATCAAATAGAGAAAAAAGAAATCCAGAGTCAAGTTGAAGAATTACTAAATAGAGGCTTAATTCGACCTAGCAGTTCTCCATTCGGTGCACCTGTACTTTTAGTCAAGAAAAAGAATAATACCTATCGTATGTGTATTGACTACCGAGCATTAAATAAGATCACTGTAAAGAATAGGTATCCTATACCTAGAGTTGATGACCTTATGGACAAACTGCAAGGATCTTCTATATTTAGTAAAATTGACCTTAAGTCTGGATATCATCAGGTGAGGCTAGATAAATCTGACATATTTAAGACTGCATTCAGAACACAGTTTGGCCATTACGAATTCTTAGTCATGCCATTCGGATTGACTAATGCACCTGCTACTTTCAGTAGAATGATGAACCGTATCTTTTTGAAATATCAGTATTGTGTGATTGTTTTCTTTGATGATATTTTGGTGTTTAGTCAAAGTGAAAAAGAGCATTATGAGCATTTATCATTAGTTTTTCAATTACTGAAAGAAAATCAATTGTTTGCAAATCCTGAAAAGAGTGAATTCTTTAAGACAGAAATTGAGTATTTAGGTCATATTGTATCAAAAGAAGGAATTAAAGTTGATCCTAAGAAAATTGATGCAATATTGCATTGGCCTGTTCCTAAAAGTGTACATGAATTACGCTCATTCCTTGGTCTTGCTAGTTTCTATAGGAAGTTTGTACGTAATTTTTCATTACTTTCTTTACCATTAACCAAACTTCTTAAGAAAGGAATTGTTTATCAATGGACTGAAACTCAGCAGAAATCATTTGACTTACTGAAGCGTGCATTAACTAATGCCCCAGTTCTACAATTGCCTGACTTTAATAGACCATTCTTTCTAGTTGTGACCGATGCTAGCGGATCAGGAATAGGAGCTGTACTAATGCAAGACAATCATCCAATAGCATATTCTAGTTCTAAGCTGAAACCCTCTGAGCTGAAATATTCCACTTATGACAAAGAACTATTAGCAGTTGTACAAGCATTAAAACGGTGGAAGCACTATTTAATGGGTTCAGAATTCATGATAAAGACCGACCAGCAAACCATTAGACATCTACTTAGCCAACCCCAAATTTCTGACCGTCATATCAAATGGGCTTCCTTCATTCAAAGTTTTCATCCTATCATTCAATACCAACCTGGAAAAGAAAATGTAGTTGCTGATGCATTGAGTAGAAGACCTGCAATTCATAATATTTCTGTCATATCTTTTGATTCTTTGATTGCTATGAAAGATACATATCACCAGGATATTACTTTTCATTCTAATTGGCAAAAATTAGTTCAAAATAATTTCATTCCTGTTGATTCATTGTCATATAATGATGGATTTATGTTTTTTGAAAAGAGACTGTGTGTTACTATTCCATTCCGATCTTTTGTTTTGAATGAAATTCATTGTCCCCCATATCAAGGTCATAGAGGTATCATATCTACATTACGCATGTTAACTGAAGATTTTTATTGGCCGCATATGGATGCAGATGTATCTAATTTCGTTTCTGAATGTTTGATTTGTCAAAGAATAAAGAGACATCATGGTAAACAGTATGGATTACTAATGCCTTTGTCTATTCCATCTAAACCTTGGGAACATATTTCTATGGATTTCATTACTGGTTTACCAAATACTAAATCTAACCATGACATGATTTGGACAATTGTAGATAGATTTAGTAAGCAAGCATATTTCATTCCATGTAAGAAAACTTTAACAGCATCATAAGCAGTACAATTATTTTTGAAAACTGTTTTTACTAACCATGGATTGCCAAAAGTGATTATTTCAAATCGTGATTCTAGATTTTGTAACAATTTTTGGATAACACTGTTTGCAAATCTAGGCACAAAGATTGATTTCTCATCTACATTTCATCCAGAAACAAATGGACAAACAGAAGCCACAAATAGCACCATTCTAGATCTTTTACGTGCATATACTATCTCTAAACCTCAGACATGGGATACTCATTTGCATTTATTACAGTTTGCATATAACAATACACCGCACACATCTACAAAGAAAGCACCTTTTGAAGTCATTTATGGATATAGATTATCTACACATGTTGCATCTTTGTCTAATAGAATTCAGAGTGCTGATGATATTGCTACTATGCATAACAATATTTTTGATGAGGTTAAGGATATGATTGCTAAATCCCAACAATCATATACCAAACAAGCTAACAAGAAAAGACAAGCCATGAATTTCAAAGTTGATGATTATGTTTGGCTTAGAATAGAAAAGCGTAGACTGCAAAGTGTAGATAGACATCCAGTTGTCAAATTAGCTCCTAGATTCTATGGACCATTTAGAATCATTCATAAGATTAATGATAATGCATTCAAGTTAGAATTACCATCTCATTGGAAAATTCATAATACATTTCACATTAGTTTATTGAGACCATTTAGAGGCCAATTACCCATCCACCCTGTTTATGAAAACCCACCTTTATTAGAGGAAGAGACTGAAATACTTGAACCAGAAGCCATCATAGACACTGACTACATGACCACTAGAACTGGCCGAAGGTATTTTAGATACCTAGTAAAATTTAAGAACCATCCTGTAGAGGAAGCACAATGGATGCACACTAGAGACTTAAATGCTTTCCCCACTCTGTTAGCTCCACATTGAGCTAATAGCAATTGAGGTCAATTGCTATCCCACCCTGGGGGTATGATGCCAGGAGGCATATTCCACGGTGGATTCCGTGCCACGGTGGATTCCGTGAGGTTTTACGGTGGATTCCGTAAACTTAGATGACCGGGGCTTATACACAAAGAGGATTCTTTGTGCGAGAAGTTGATGGGGACGCTTGTCCTTTTCAGGCATTTTATTAATTTAGTGTGTACGTGGGTGATTCCATAGTAGGTGATTCCGCAAAATGCATATTAAATTAATAAACGTTTATGAGTTTAGAGTGCGCACTCGTAATAAATTAAGGTTAGGATTTATTTCTAACCAGTTGATTTATTTATGTAGCTGAAGACTGCTAGGTATTCACTTTTGTCGGTTTAATTGTATTATTTTACTAATGATTGTGAATGCTTCACTTGATGTGTAGAGATAGCAGTAGTGGCGGAGGAAAGCATTGGAGTCTAGCGAGTATTCGACCTTTGGATTATATTTTGATAGGCGCCACGCCTATATTTTGTTATGTCTATTGAGACATCGATTATTTATTATTATTTTGTATGCGCCCATGCACACGGATATGTTATTTCTATTTGGACATTGTGTTGGGCGCACTAGATTCCATGGGCACCGTCCATTAGCTTTATTTCCTATTTTTGTAGAAAGCAAACTCAAAAGCTAAAAGCTTGTCATATTTTTGTAAATTGGGCTATTATTGAGCATGAAGATGGAAATATACATAAAATACATGCTTTGTGAAGCACTCACACAAGGCATGGGGGGAGATTGAACCCAATTGGTCTCTTGCTTCTTGTCGTTCATGCTTTTACATTGTTTTTTGTGCAAAAAGGTAGAGTTCATTGTTCTTGGGGACCTTCCGCGATTCACTACATGAGCATTCTGCGGCCGATCTACGCACCATCAGCTTCCCTCAGCCTCAGCTATCACTAAGTGCACATGAGCCTCTATCTCCTTCATCTTATCCTTCTTTCCTCCATAGCTGCCTGCAACCTACCTCCATTGGAGGACTTGGGGAGGACAAAGGAGGCCATATCTCCCTCTGATTTCTTCTAGGGACTTCTTGCCTATCTCAGCATTCCAAGCATATGAGAAAATGGTCCATTGCATACATGTTTATACAAGCTATAGGCTGACAAAATCTCCCATTTGCCACACTTGTCACTTTGACAATGCAACAATCAATGCGCACATGTTGCCTTGCATTATCTAGAAAGGCTATTGCAAACAATCAATTGTGTTAACAATGATGACATAGGCAAAAAACACATTGGAAAATGTTAAGGTCCTATGATTTAGGGCCACTCACATGTGCATATCTCATTCATCCATGCTGTGAGCTGATGGTTACCATCCCAAACATAAAACATACAATTTGACAAAAAGGCTCAATCAATTATGCTAATTTCTCCCTAAAAATCCTCGTGCTTCTTTAGCCAATGGGGATCCCACTCATTTCTAATTGTATCATCAACCTCCTTGTACTTGTGCCTTGGAATCTCCAATGATACTATGAATATACCCATCCCTCTAACGTACCTGTTTTTGAAAAATGTCTCTGAGAGTTGCTTGTACCTTCATGTGATTTGTCTTATCATAGGCAGAAAACTGAACAACATAATGGGATGGGTGAAAAAGGGGTGGATATCTACATGTGTTTGAAATAATGAAGTAATATCTACATCAACGTAAAGAAATAAAAACCATAATCAATATCATGTCACCATCTCTTATAAGCACCCCATTGTCAATGTTTCCAACTGGTCTTCGATGCAAGCTTGCACAATATGTTTATTGCAAGTGACTATGAGAGCAATCTTATGGGCCTCTGTGCCATGTGCACATTTTCAGCTCTTTGCATTCGCTTCTTCTTGCTTTGTGTGCGGCCACACCCATGTTGTGCACTAAAGGACTCAATGCTTTGATGGTCATTACTCTCCTTGTCAATATCACTATCTGATACTACGAGCTTTCTCTTGCTCTTCCTTATCAGTGTTGTCGAGGAGTATCCACCTTCTCCTTATGTCACTCCTTCCCCACATACAAGTGCAATGGCTACCTATAGCTCAATGGATGCCAATGATCATGTTTGTGTTGCTCTCCTCCTCACTCTTGGAGGATGACTCCCCCCTTGCAATTGCATGCTACTAGTAACAACATCCTACATGCTCTATGTTGGGGAGGCAAATCTGAGTCCTCAGGAGACTTGTTCATTCATCGCTCTCTTTCCTATAAATAAAGATCCAAAATAAGGTAAGAGGGGGAGATAAAGTGGCCATAACAAAATCAAGAGAGGCACTACTTATCATCAATTCCATTGGCCATTGAATAATTTCATTTTCCTTGAACTCAATATCAATATTACCTATGCCACGGGCCTTCACACCTCTCCAATGCATGATAGTGAAAAGAACTCCCACTTGTCCAAGGAATAAGCTCGGTGAGGGAAACATTTGATGGCCTAAACCTTCTCCTATGCTTTCATCACCTTGAAAAGGGTGACATGATCTTACCTTTTGAAATCTAATCTCACCATGATGGAGGGGTTTTTATTTACTTATATTGCTTCCTTGATTTCTTGCCATCAAATACCATTTGTGATATACATAAACATAGTAGTTGAGTAGAAACAAATCCAAGTATAGACTCTCCTACTTACACACACACACACACACACACACACACACACATAGTGAGAGAGAGAGAGAGAGAGAGGGGGGGAGGGAGGGAATGGGGACAAATTGGGGAGGAGAGAGAGGGAGAGGGAGAGAGTGGGGACAGATTGGGGAGGAGAGAGAGAGGGAGGGAGACAACAGAGAGAGAGGGGGGAGGAAGGGAGGGAGGGAGAGAGGGAAAGATGACATATTGGGATAAAAGAGAGAGAGAGAGAGAGAGGGGGGAGGGAGAGAGAGGACATATTGGGATAAAAGAGAGAGAGAGAGAGAGAGAGAGAGAGAGAGAGAGAGAGAGAGAGAGAGAGAGAGAGAGAGGAAAGGAGGAGAGAGAGATAGACAAAAGGGGAAAGCCTTGGATAGAAAGGAGAGAGAGAGAGAGGGGGAAATCATGGGATAGAAATATGAGAGGAGAGAGAGAGAGAGAGAGAGAGAGAGAACTATACCGAGGGTAGGGGACAAAAATCACAAACTTGAATTTCAAGGGGGTCATTTTATAGATAAAGGAGAGAGAAAGGGGAGAGAGTGAGGGAGAGATAGAGTGAGAGCCACATACGAAGTCATGGAAACGATTTGCAATGTGGATAGGAGGGATGGGTCCTTTTATAGGCAAAGGAGAGAGAAAATGGGGAGAGAGAGAGAAAGAGTGATGAAAGAGAGGGGAGAGAGAGAGCATGCGATATGTGTACTTTTTTCTCACCAAGAAGTGGTCGCTGACAGTCCCTATCGAGTAAAAATTAAAGTCACAAGTCCCAGGCCCGATAAGGGGCTCCCGATGATGCATTCTTGGCAAGAATAAATTGCACATATATATGCTCTCTCTATCCCCCTCTCTCTCATCACTGTCAATGATACCTTTCTAGGAGAGAGAGAGATAGAGAGAGCATACGATATGTGCAGTTTACTCTCGCCAAGAATGGGTTGTCGCTCGTGAGCCCCTTATTGAGTGAAAAAGAAAGCCAATAGTCCACTTGTGGCTTTATTTTTTGCTCGAAAAGGGGTTATTAGGGCAGCCCTCTTCAGATGAAAAATAAAACCACAAGTACGAAAATAGAGAAAATGGGGGGAGAGAGAGTAAAAGTGTGATAAGAGAGGGGGGAAAAGAGAGAGCATATGATAAGTAATTTTTTTCTTGCCAAGACGGGATCGTCAAAGCCCCTTCTCAAGTGGAAAAAAAAAGTCACAAGTTGATTTGTGGCTTTATTTTTTGCCCAAGAAAGGACTTCTAATGGCGACCCCTTCATGGAAAAAAAAAATCCACCACAAGTGCGAAACCTGGGCAGGAGTTGTTGGCAACCCCCTTTTGAGAGCAAAGAGAAATTCCACAAGTCCCATGCTTTTACTCTTGAAGGACCCATGGAATTTTTTTCCATTGAGAAGGGACTATCGGTAGCTCCTTCTTCAGTGATAAATAACTCCATGTAACCTCCTTTCTCTAGGACAAGGGACTTGGGGAATCATTCTTCGCCCCCTACTGTCGGCAACCCCTTCCTGGCTCATGGAAAAAATATACATATCGCTTTCTGTGTGTGTGTGCATGTGCGTGTGCGTGTGTGTGTGCGTGCGTGCGTGTGCGTGTGTGCGTGCGTGCGTGTTATTAATTAGTTAGTTAATATATACACATTAGTAAATGTATTAGTATTAAATAGTGGCTCAATTAATAAATAATATATTGATTATTTAGTTATTAAATAATGTATAATAATCTTTAAAGAGTTTTAATTTGGATTATATTCATTTAATTAGTTAGTATTAAGTAAATTAATAATTTTTAATTGCTTTCATTAATATTAAACAAATAAATATTGATCATTAGAATTAATTAATTATTGATAGTAATCTATTATTTAATTGGATTAGTATTAATTAATTTTTTACATTAGATTTAATTATTAGTAATTATTAGCATTAATAAATTACTTAATTTTATTTTTTTAAATATTATTTATTTTCTATTATTAATCTATTAAGTATTACTTATTATTGATATTAATTATTTATATGTACTAATAAATTAATATTATTTTAATTTAATGATTAATATTTTTTATTTATTTTTAAGTAATTATTATTTCATTTCACTTATTAATATTAGTATTAATTAATTTTTACTAATAAAAAATATTTGTATTACTTGATTATTTGATATTAATTTTTACCACACTTAATTAATACTAATAGTACTTATTTAATTACTATTATTTACTTTAATTATTTATTAATAATTATAAATATTATTTCAATTTAATCATTAATATTTTTATTTAATTATATTATTAATTATTAATACTAAATAATTTAATAATTACTAATCTAATTACTAATAAATTAATTGTTAATAACTAAATTAACTAGTTAGTAATATTTTAATAGGAGATCCCAATTTTGTAGAGGGCAATGTGGCATTTGAGCTTCCACTAGTAGTAGACCATATGCATCTGATGGAGGGTATGGAGAAAAAGTATGATTACCATTGCTGGATAAAGCCTGCATCAACATCGATGGCATTCCCTAGTACTATTCGTTGAAAAAAATGTGTCAAAGAACTAGAGTGTCCAAATAGAAATTGGGCTGGCCATTCTGGCTTATCAAACTAGTTGGCATCGACAAGTATAAGACTCTTCATTTGCAAAGTCATTAAAATGTTTGCAAGATAGCATTACCTATTTCTGATACCCTATTATGAGTAAATCATACTAATTAAGTCCCATTACATGCCATGTAAGAAAACTTAATACCAACATACCGGCCGAAATGTTAGCTGATTGTCTTAGAAGCCTTGGATGCTTCTATTGTAAGAATCCCCCCATCTTGCTCTCCAAGTGTGAGTGTGTAGTGTGTTATGTGATGTCGAAAAGCACAATTTCAAGACTATTCAACCATTAAGGTACACACAACCATGAGGTGCAAAGAGGCACATGGAAAGCTAATGTCAAAGAGGTGTGAAAGACCATAGAGGAAATGGTAAGGGACTTTAGTGAAGTTGGACCTCGATACTTGCAAATGACTATGGCTAGAAGACTAGTGATGAGTGTCCTAGCGCCGTAGATAGGTCAGTAACTTTTGGGACATCTGTGATTTCTTCTTCTAGTGTCTTATAGATGGTTGTATGTTGTCATTCCTTTTTTGGTTCATTAAAACAAAGTCACATTTTGAATTATGTTTGCACTTTCTTGATTGAGACAATATAAGTTTCTTTTGCTAATGTCATTAAGTTGTTGTTGTGTTGTAAATTGTTGCTGTGTTGTTCTTGTGAGGGAGAATTCCATTACTAGGCTTGTGTATACACTTTCTTTGAGAATCTAAAACTCTAAGATATGACTACGAGTTCTAAATGACATTGTCAAAACAACTTGCTCGATCTCTTGCCACTCGGTTTGGGTCCTCGCTCAGTTTTTTCGTGCTCGGTTTGGGTCCTCGCTCTGTTATTGATGAAAAGGAGAGAGAGAGAGAGAGAGGAGGAGGAGGAGGAGGAGGATGTAGGCCACTAATGTCATTAGTTCAATCAATTCAATCTTCAAGCCAAGTCCTTGTTACAGAAAAACTTTTGCACTTCCTAAGGTTGTGTGTTTAGCTTATTGTGATGTGATTATTGTGTAAGTGCAAGTGCAATTAGGAGATCGGTCGAACCCCAAACAAGCTTGGAGTGTTATTCCACACTTGAGACCTAGTTGGTGCTAGGGGAGGTGTGATACAAAGCTCAAGGTGACAAGTCCATTGATGCTCTTGTGATGTTTAGCTCTTGACTTTGTGAGTTGGGGAAGGGCTAGGGGGTTGGAGCCCCTTACATATTGTAATTGTGAGTGAGACTTTTTTTACTCTTATTTTTATTATTTTATCTTTATCTTTTTTCTTTTCAAAAAATGTTCATGAGAACTTCATTGTGGCTCCCTTTGATTCCTTGGTATTAGTTGGAGGAGTGGCCACATTGATCTTTCCAAGCATGCTATGTTCATCGTGTGGATCTTTAATGCTTCCCTTGTAGGTAGGGCTATGTGTGGGAGAAAGAGGTGGCTACAACTAGTGAATCAATTGATATTTCATATCCTCTAACAATTTGAAGCAATATATTGATAGCTTGAAGAAGTAGCCTTACCATGGTAAATCCATCTATTCTTGCATTTATGTGAAAGAAGAGTGGATGCAAACCCTCTGCTTTTGTTGCCTTCTTTTGATTGAGCAGTTGGAGAAGTAACCTTAAGTAGTTGCACATGATGATAAAAGCAAGGTCAAGATAAGCCATGAAATCATCCATGAGTGATTTGAAAGAGGGAATCTTTTGGCTTATCTATGTTGATATTGAAAATCAAGGGAAAAATCATACCTTACATGCTTTTTGAGTCATAGTTAATTAACTCCATGCCTCCTAGGATAAGGCATCTAGTTGGGATTCTCTCATTAAAAGGGTTGCCCACTGTAAAATGCTACCGTGCTTCCATATTTCCATCCAATATATTCCTTCTCTAAGTAGGTTGGCATTCATAGCCCTTCACAGCCTTTGGTACCTTGAATCTTTTGTCCTACCTTGGTTGGTTCTTGAAAATCATAGCCCTTCACAGCCTTTGGTACCTTGAATCTTTTGTCCTACCTTGGTTGGTTCTTGAAAATCATATTTGCTATGCTTTCATAGAGCCATAGTCAACTTTGTGCCTCCTAAGATAAGGCATTCGTTGGGATTCTCTCATTCAATGTGTATTACACTCCAAGTTGCTACCCATCCTTTCATATTGTCATCCAAGGTATTCCTTTCCCATGTTGGTTGGGACTCATAGCCCTTCATGGTCCTAATTTCTTGCTTTACATAATTTATTACTTCCCTGCAATTTCCGCATTTCCGCAATGGATCAAAAAATCCAACCAAATGCCAAATATCCCTTATACATTCCTTCTATATAACACTAGTAGAAGGAATATTGCGGTGTCCTGAGAGTGCTTAACTAAGGTCTAACTTTGTAATTGTTGGTGCATAAATTTGTGTATTGCAGGTTGCAAACCAAACACCCTAATGAACACAAAATATATATGCTCACATGGCACGTACAACTATTTTTTCAGATTCCTCAAAGAAAACTCTGGACAAGAGCACCTTGGAAATTCGCATACATTAACCGCAAAGGAGATTCCAGATTTCTTTGAATCAGTTGTTGAAATCCAAAAAATGTGTGACTCTGCTTGACTAACAACCGTCTCATGCACTACCTCTCCTTCCATTATAAGTGCTCTGTTAATGCAATCTTGGCTTGCCTTGCTTATCTTCTCCTTCCATCTTACAATGCGGCCATCACCTTTGCTCGTTGGGTGAACATTACATGGTATTGTATGAATAGTGTTGTCAACGTCCTTTGAAGCAAGGTGCAGGAATACCCTTTAGTGGCCCTTCCTTCTTGTCAAGAATGAAAGCTCCACAACGTTTGGCTCTCCCTTCCAAAATAACCCAGCATGTAGATTGACATTTGGGTGGTGTTCTCTGGATAGCCCATTCTTTCACATCAACCTCAATCTCTTTTGGGGTCCCATGAATGCATGAAGCACCCCCTTTTGGTCTTGGAACATGAATAGTAACATTCTCATATTCTGGCCAATGACTATCTATATCAAGTATACTTTTTGCATCCATATTTCTTCTTTTGTGCATCACACTTTTCAGGGCTATCCTATGAACACTTGGAGCAACAATATCTTGTTCCTCCAACACTATTGATGCAAGGTCCACGAGATTTTTTTTTGCTCAAACCCCTTTGTCTCTAGACATAAATATTTTCTTAATTTGATTTAAACTCGGCCCATACCCCTCATGTCTTCCTGTCAAGTAGGCCTTATAATGGGCACTTTGCAAGACTGACATGGCAAGGTCTGCAGCTAAAAAGTAGAGAACAAGCTAACTTGTTGAGCATATCCCAAAGCTGCTCGCATGGATGCATGCTTAGACTCTGAGAGATTAACCATAGGCACAAATGGACCTCCACCCCCTTGTGTCAATACCCATTTTGCCCAGTGAAATCCCTGCACCTCCCACCAAGATAACCATGTCTCTAATGAATGTAGCTATGTCTCATGCGCATGTCCCAAACTCCAAAATGTAACAAGTTTGTCCTTTGCTAATGTAGTTGACACTTCACTTGGTGCATCTCTCCACTGTCGACACAAATCTTTATGCTCTTCTTGAAATTATGGTTTGATACAAACTCGTGTATGTTCCAGCATTCTCTTTTCCCAGTGAAAATAACATGAGCATTCATTGAACATCATCACATTCCTTTTACCTTTATTGAAAACAGTACGCACTGCAAGCCAATTTGCTTGTGCCTCATCAGCTCGTGAAACCTGCTCACTCTGCACTCTCAAATCCACATTGCTGCAACCTTTCATTCATCAAAGTCCAAAATAAAACATGTGCATTTGTATTCTCCACCTTGAACTCACCTACTACAATTGTAAGCAATTCTCTGACAAAAGGGTGATAAACATGTGCACTCATTGTGGTCTAGCCACTTGTCATGTGCACATGATCAAAGTGGACAAATTGTTTCTCTGATGTTCCACCAGCCCTCATTTGATTAACCAAGTCGATCCCACTTCGAGGACCCACAGAGGACATCTTAAATACATGAGGCTCCACATTGCTTGCCAGTTGGTTCGGAAATAAGAGGCTATGAAAGAAAGGGTATCACCTATTTGTTTTCTCCCTAATATCCAGTAATGCTTCAAGCCCAAGAACCGATCCCTTCACATTTTTACAGGCAATATCCATGGATCTCTGAATCCCAATCAAATACCAAAATTCAACCATTGCAAAATGTGAGTTTCAAAAAAATGTAAACAAAGTTTAGACCTAACCTTTTTCTTTTTACAAGAGGTGTAACTCTTTCCAGAAGCTACTCGACCCCCAAGTCTCCCATATCAAGAGTGATATCAGTGTCATCAAAGAGCATGTCCATAATTATATCTTGAGCTACACCCATCTCAACCTTTTTACACTTTGCATAAAGGTCATGGGAAGCTCTATCTTGCGCCAAAGTATGCACAAAAGTCTCATTTGTTTTCGACACCACAACTGCCACTGGATGCCTGTGACTACCTTCATTTGTTTTCGACACCACAACTGCCACTGGATGCCTGTGACTACCTTGATGTATGACACATCTTGTTGTAGTAGTTCTCTCTGTAGGGTAGCAATAATAAATAGAAGACTCGCACACAGCCAAGCATTCTGATAAAGTAAAGCAATGTCAACAAACTAAAGTGCCGGTTTCAGAACTTAAAAACCCAATTATGGGCACCTGTTTAAGTTTTCCCTTCCTTTGAGATTGATTGCTTCCCTTCGTCCGCTCATAATATGGGCACTCCACATTACAACATCTTAGATGCCCCTGTGGGCCAACATTGATTGTATTCTTTGCCTACTACATGAAGTTATATAGGTTCACATCTTCCTTATTTTCCCATTGGGGAAAGGAGGG
Organism: Lygodium microphyllum; assembly: GCF_053477565.2. Taxonomy (NCBI): domain Eukaryota; kingdom Viridiplantae; phylum Streptophyta; class Polypodiopsida; order Schizaeales; family Lygodiaceae; genus Lygodium; species Lygodium microphyllum. The sequence goes on along the minus strand of NC_141153.1, from coordinate 39,948,102 downwards.
GGGGTGTCCATCTTTCCGCTTGTGATGAATTGGTGGTCTCTAGATTGTCTTTTTGTGGCTGATCTTGAGCTCTTGGTTCTACTTTGGCATATTTGACTAGATATGTCACTTTTGTTGGAGTTTTGTCCTTTCTTTTTGGATTAGTTGGGGGGGTGCAATGATAATTTTCTTTTTTAAACAAGACATAAACTTTTCAAGTACGAGTATTCTTTTGGATTCTTTGGCTCCCAATTGAGTTGTAAGAGGATGTTATCTTTTCTCCATCCTAGCCATTGGCTTACCTTGTGGCGCAATAGGGAGCTCAAAAACAATATCCCCATCATATTGTGATGGAAGTTCATCAACTTTCCTAACTTCAGATGCATTCATTAAAGCATTGAGAAGAGTGTCATTAATAGGCAAACGTCTAATCAAAGACAAGATATTGAGAACTTTATTTTCTATGGGTGCCCCTAAACTAGATAGACGGGGTTCAAGGATTGATGGAGTTCCCAAATAGGAAAAAGAGGGATTTTTTTTACTAATGAGAATATATGGCCAGCATCATCTCTACCATGCACAACATCCTTGGAATGTAGAGATAAAGTAGACACAATGCATTCCCTTGGCATTGTTGCAGTAAGTTTAAATGCATAAACACCATCAGCTAGCTTTATCCTAGGCACTACACTGCTTTGATTCTCCATTGATAAGTTATTATTACCTAAGGAGAAGTACTCTTGAAGCTCTCTCTCTATCAAAATAACATCTTCTAAATCAAAACAGACAGACAAAATTTTCAAAGAGCCAAAGCAAAGAATATCAATGACATGCACCATTCTGCTTGCAAGATGCAGCTATTGACAAATGTCCAAAAATATATCAAGCAAGCCAAAATAATTCTCCCTTTTCAAGTTATGAGTACTGATATTTTCCAGATATGATTGCATTTAAAACTGAATATTTACACCACTAGTTTATGTATTTAATGACTATATTCACCACTAATATACCAATCTCTATCCATAGCTCTCACTCTTAACTCTATATATATTATTTTCAAATAGCTAATTAATGAGTACAGTGCATTTATTGAATATATTCGCCACTAATTAAAAGCATTCTTTCACATGAGATGTTTGTTGTACACAGTCGCCCTTAGGCCCTATACTACACGGTCGCCCTTAGGCCCTATACTCTCTCTCTCTCTTTGCACCCTCCCCTCCCCCCACCCGCAACATGGTCAAGCACCAGATATTCAAGCCAATCACCTCGTGTTTCCATGTGGCTCTAGGTGATCATGCACAGGCACTCGTTATGATCCACTTGACACGATGCACTCAAGGAGATCACTATTTGTGATGGCGGTCAATCATAGGATGGCAGTCGATCTCTCGAAGCTTCATGGGGTCACGAAGGGATGGCCGCAAGTAGGATACTCACTGCGGAGATGGTGAGGTGATCAAGTGCTCATATTGGAGCTCAAGGAGGCCAAGAGTTCGAGAGGGGTGTGGTGGTTTGGTGATAATTGTTTAAGCTTTGAATGACAGTCCGATCAAAAGCAAGCCTAAGCCTAAGCACCAGGTGTGAAGCTTCCTTTAAGCACTTATCACCAAGCTGCCCTTAATCGACTAATTTTCATTTGAATACTTTTCTTTTGAACATAGGTTGAACAAGTAAAATAAGAAAGAACCAAAAATGCAAGTCTTTCTCAAAGCAACGAACCTAGAGTTGGGGAAGCAAATAGGTGGTACTGGTTTATGTTCTTCTTTAACCTGTCTTGGTACCATAATAATGTGCATAAGGAAGGAGAAAAAACACAGGAGCTTCTTGCCACCAAGGGCAAGAAAGCCCGTATGCTGGCGTATGGGCTTTCTTGCCCTTGGTGGCAATAAGGAAAGGGATGTTGTGATGTTGTGATGTCCGCCAAGGGCTTAAAGGGATGTTGTGATGCCCGTGAAGGGCTTCTTGCCCTTGGTCCTTAATGACTCACTCCCTCTTTCCCCTTGTTTTAACCCGCACACACACACTTCTTTAACAAGCACCTTTGCTCTCTCTCTCTCTCTCTCTCTCTCTCTCTCTCTCTCTCTCTCTCTCTCTCTCTCTCTCTCTCTCTCTCTCTCTCTCTCTCTCTCTCTCTCTCTCTCTCTCTCTCTCTCTCTCTCTCTATGCACACTTCACACTTCACATAGCTCTCTCTCTTCTTCTTTCTTCTTCCTTTGTCTTCGCACCACGGTTTTTGCTGCATGCGCCTTGTGCTCCCCGTGCCTTCCTCTTTCGCAAACCCCTTCTGCACTCCACCGCACACGCTAGGTGAGCTGCGGCCCCTGGGCTTGCCCTTGGTGGCAAGGGGCTAAGGTCTCATTGTCTGTGGCCTTAGCTTCTTGCCCTCGGTGCTGGTGTGTGTGTAAGAGGCCAAGCGTGTGTGTGTGTGTGTGTGTGTGTGTGTGTGTGTGTGTGTGTGTGTGTATGGTGACGAGAGAGAGAGAGAGAGAGAGAGAGAGTGTGTGTGTGTGTGTGTGTGTGAGTGAGTGAGTGAGTGAGTGAGTGAGTGAGTGAGTGAGTGAGTGTGTGTGTGTGTGTGTGTGTGTGTGCGTGCGTGCGTGCGTGCGTGCGTGCGTGCGTGCGTGCGCGCGCGCGCGCACAGTAAGAGAAGAGTGGTGTGAGGCTCAAGGTGTGTGTAAGAGAGTGCGGGTGTGTGAGTTAGAGTGAGTGTAGAGGGCCATGATCTTAATTTTTTGACACCAATATAATCTTATGTGAAATGTTAGGGAATAATCATGCCTCCACGAAAGAGACAACAAGCAAAAAAACATAGGGAGTTCGGGTCTCTTACAGTAAGATTTTACATTCAATTGTTGCACCTTTGATTTCTTAATATTTCTATGTGAACTAATGATTTATAATTAAGCCAATGAGCAAGGAGAAAGGAGTATGTGCATCTAGTCCTACAGCAAAAGAGAGTGGCGACGATGATTTCTCTCCTATCCAGGTTCTTGTTTGTATGCTTTTTCTAGGGAATATTTTATGTTGCTTATATTGAGTTTGCCAGTTTCTAAGTTCTATGTTTCAAATGTTGTTTGTTTTGTGTTTGATTAATGTCTTCTTAGGTTTCTAAAAGAAGACAAAAAGAACAAGTATTGTCTCAACCTGCTAGTAGCACTATGCAGTCCATGTGTAGTGAGAAAGAAGAGCAAGGGGAAAATGAGGTGGTGGAAATTATGAAAGGTTGAGATGTATTGGCTAAATGCAGGGTTTAGATGTTTCAAGGTCCCCACCCATTCCCCTTTGTAGGATGTTTCCATACTCTAAGGTTTGAGGTTTGAGAAGTGACACTTCGCTACTCAAAATAGCCTTAGAGGGTGAAACTTAATGTCCAAAGAAGGGTATTTTCATTATCTCTGTTGTCTCCCCTTTGGGTGTTGCAATTCTGGTGACAAGTGAGATGAGGGCTTCATGGGATGCCCACTAGAAGGCTATAGATAAAGAGTTTGAGAATGAGTTGAGAACCAAGAAGGGGTTGTCTTTTCTTTCCAATAAAATGTTCTATGTGTGGGAGGGGAACCATCGCACAGTGGCTTGGATGGAGCTCATTATAGAGAAATATAAAGATGATAAAGAATGGCATTTGAGGGTCTTTAGCATTGTTGTTGATCCAACTAGACTCAGTGAAGTCTCCTTACTTGCTGGCTTTCTTTGCATGAATGAGTAAGTTCCTCTCAAAACACAATGTGCATGTGATCCTTCTCATTAAATGCATCTGTATTAAATTTTTGTTTTTTTTGAGAAGCTTGAATGAGCATGCAGTCATAGTCACAAATCTGAAGGATACATTGGTCAATGCTGCAAATATTTGTGAGCGTGACATTAAATCCTATTTGCGAGAGCAACCTGCTAATGTGGCTAAAACCTTGGAAGCCAAAAAGAAGCTTGATCAAAGACTTCACCCCCCATGATATCCATTGGCTAGAGAGGATTTGGCCCAGCTTGTTTGCCAGGTAGATATATATTTGGGCTCTTTCTTGTTATGAGAGGATTAGAAAGTATGGTATGCAATGATTTCCCCAAACTTTTGTAGGTTGAGTTTCAAAAGGAAGGACCAAAGTAGCTGAAGTGACAAAAGGTCTAAGTGCGGACAAAAGTACACTGATCGTATGCAAAAAGTATTGTAATATTTGATTTGTTTAGAATTATTATTGTTGTGTTTGTGTCCTACTAATATGAAATGGTTTTGGTATATTTATTAGGTTTTGAATATTATTAATCCATCCCTTGGCAAGGAATGGAGAGAAACTTTGTTTTCTCTTCAATTTGATGGAGTGGACACCATTGTGGGTATTGAAAAGTTGAATTTGATAGCAATCTATTCTATCAGTGTAGAGAAAAAGATTGCTTGGTTGAGATTGCTTGAGAGTTCAAGATTTGTTGGCAATACCCATGGTATGCCATCAACAAACACAGAGTTCAGAGCGTAAGATTTTTTCACTTTTCTTGCTTTATCTCTATGCTTCATAGAAAAAAATTGTCTTTGCTTTGCATGTTTTCGTGCCTTTCATTATTTCTATCATTGTAGGTGGTTGTCTAGGGACCTGTTGCTAGACACGATAGACAAGAATGCACTTCATTCTTTGGAGTAAGAGATAAGAATAGCATCTACCATAGAGCATCCAATTAATTTGCCTGATGAGCCATCTCTTCATGTTTACTTCGCATCCATACGATACAAGGGCAGAACACCGGACTGAATGTTTCTTCATAGTCAATGCCATATGTTTGTGCATACCCCTTGACTACTAATCTTGCCTTGTATCTGTTTACAGAACCATCTGCATTGTGCTTCACCTTATAGACCCACTTACAGCCAATTGCATTCTTACCTTTAGGCAAAGGTACCAGTTCCCATGTAGCATTTGCTTCCAAGGCATCCATTTCTTCATCCATGGCTTTCTCCCATTTTTCTTTTCCCATGGCTTGCTCAAAAGAAGTGGGTTCTGGTTCCTGTATCACTTTGACCATATATGCACAGTGAATGGCTATAAATCCATCATATTTCAGCCTATCCACAGGATACCTAGATCTGGTAGACCTGCGCAAAGTAGGTTCACTCCCAGGTGCTCTCAAAACATCCCTGGTCTTCCTTACTCCAGGTGTAACAATAGAAGGAATACCCAACTCATCATCAATGCTCTGTTCTGAGCCACTGGATTCACCATCCACATAAGAGTGACCTGCATTCATATCAAACATGGGCTGATCAACCTTCTCTTTTCCTTTTCATGATACCTGCATACCACTATCTGCATTGCTTTGAGAAGATTCTCCTGATCTCAATCTGCCTGTCCACGGCGAAGAATGTGAACCACTGCTAGAGGACACTCCAGGTCCACTAATATTTTGTGACTGCTGCTGTGAATTCTGTGCAGCATTACCATTTTGTGCATCTACATCATCAATCACATTTACTGGTTTACACCAGCTACTCATCTCATCAAAAACAACATCTCTGCTCACTGTAAACTTACGAGTAGAAGGGTTATAGCATCTATACCCTTTTTGCTGCAGAGAGTAACCAATAAAGATGCACTTCTTAGCTTTTGGATCCAACTTGGATCTCAACTCATCTGGCACATGTACATAGGCAATGCAACCAAAAATTTTCAAATGAGAAATATCTGGTTTCCTACCAGTATACCTCTCCTCTGGAGTCATCCCATGTATTGCTGCAGTGGGAGTCCTGTTCATTATATAGACTGCTGTAGCAACTGCTTTAGCCCAATAAAAATCTGGCAAGTCTTTTTCATTGAGCATGGCACGAGATACCTCTCCAATATGCCTGTTTTTCCTTTCTGCAATTCCATTTTGTTGTGGGGTATAACTGCATGAATATTGCTGCTTTATGCCATGCTCCTACAAGAACTTTGCAAACTCATTTGAGAGGTACTCTCCCCCTCCATCTGACCTTAGGCATTTTATTTGCAGACCTGTTTCTTTTTCAGCCATAGCTTTAAGGGTCTTGAAATGCCCAAAAACTTCACTTTTCTTTTTCATAAAATATACCCAAACTTTTCTGCTATAGTCATCAATAAAAGTGACAAAATAATGACAGCCTCCAAGAGATGCAGCTTTAGTAGTCCACACATCAGAGTGGATTAATTCCAATGGCTTCTCACTCTCTTGAACATGTCTAGGAAATGGTTTCCTTGCATGTTTTCCAAACTGACAGGCTTCACATACCTTATGCATTTCTGCAACCTTGAATTTTGGCAATCCTGCAACAATATTTTGGGCCTGCATTGATTTAAGTCGCTGTACATTAACATGACCAATGCGTTTATGCCAGATATCAATATCTGCAACTACACCGGTCCCATGTGCAAACATTGCTGCACTCAATTCAGACATGTCTGCATCCAACGTAAACATTCTGCCCTTCTTCTTTCCTTTTGCTATCAAGCGACCTTTATTTTTCATATCCTCAACAAAGCATCCATGAGGATTAAATCTGACCTGCAAGCCCTGCTCAACCATTTGACCGACAGAAACCAGATTCTTGGTGATATTCGGGACATGAAATACATCGGACATGTATTTCTTTTTCCCATCCTGCATAGACAAGGGAATTTTTCCAATCTGCACAATAGGATGTGCAGTATCATCACCAGTCTCCACAAATCCTGGTTTTTCCATTTTCCTTGCATCCTCCATCCATTCTGCATGACCTGTCATGTGGTTTGATGCACCTGAGTCAACATACCATACATCATTGCTTTCTTCTACACTTGTCACAGAATTGTTCATGTGCTGCACCATGAACAAATGCTCATTTTTGTCATCACCCTGTCTGCTAGAAGATGCATAATTCCCTTGTTGCAGTTTTCCATTCATGATGTCATTCTGCTTTTTATAGCAGTCTTTAGCCATATGACCCATTTTACCACAGTAGTAGCATTCAACATTATTGTTTGCATTTTGACCTCTTTGCCATCCACCACGACCTCTTTGGCTCCCCCTGCCTCTAGAGTTACCACGTCCTCCTCCATAGGACTGTTTTTCTTGAGTTTACTGCATATTCTGATTTCTACCACGGCCTCCAAATCGGCCTCCTCTACCTCTGCCTCTACCTCTTCCAGCATTTGAGTAGAAGACAGCTTCTTTTGAAGTTCCTCCTGAAGAAGATGCACCACCATTTCTCTGTTCCTCAGAAATTAGAAGAGCAATCAACTCCTCAAAATCAGGAAATCTTTCACGAACTGAAATGGATGTCCGAAACTGTGCATAATCCTTTCCTAGACCATTCAAGGTCACAGAAACTAAATCATCATCTTCCACTGGTGACCCAATGGAAGCAAGTGCATCTGCAATCTTCTTCACCTTCATGTGGTAGTCATTGATGCTCATATTTTCTCTTTGCACATTGTGCAACTCTTGCTTGAGCTGCATTTTCCTGGCTTGCGTATTTGTGCTATACATTTTTGATAAAGTATCCCATGCCTCCTTTGACGTTCTTGCATCTTGAATATGCACAATCATAAAGTCTGAAATGCTGATAGACAGCCAATACATAACTTTCCTGGCTCTCTCATGCCATGCTTTAAATGCCTGCATTTGCTGTTGATTGGGAACATCAGGAAGAACTGGTTCTTCTTCATTTCCTGCAACAAATTCCCAATATCCTTTTCCCATAAGGAAATTCGTCATTCTAAACTTCCATGCTTGGAAGTTGTTCTTGTCAAGCTTTTCAGTGACAATCTGTGAAAGAGAATCAGATGCCATTACAGAAGACTGCAAAAATTTTTGTCACTGCAAAAACCACAGCTTCACCCTCACAAGGGAAAATCTGCAAAACTGGCGAAAGTGGTATTTGACCACACAGTCACTTCCTAGTGACGATTTTGCATCAACAGGCAACAGGGATGATTCTGTAACTCCCAATGTCTCTGCGCACAAGCATACAATGCAATTTTTACAGTAACTATTCACTGACCTATAGAACAGTGGCTGCACATCATAAAACTGGGCCTTTTCTTGAGTACGTGCAGAAAACTTCCGCCTCCAAAACAGGCCCCGAAATGGCCTCAAATCAAAAAAACAAGGTCGCCAAGGGCTAAAGCCCTTTCCCGCAGCATATACTGCCCTCTTGCTTCACCGCGAAGGGCGTCTCAACCTGAGACAATGCACTCCTGCACTTTCTGGCTATGCTACCTGCAGAGATCTGCTCCCAAAACAGAAAATGAAAGCAACACTGCTCCTCTTACCAGAACACCGCGAGCTTGGCTTGCTTTCTTGAGCTCCTTACCACGAACAAGGCTCTGATACCATGTCAAGATTGTGGGAGAGAAAGAAGGAGTCTCACTTGTAGCTTTCTTGCTTGCACAATGGGGGAATACACACAAGGGTGGAGGCTGAAAACAATTTTCCTCTTCTTAGTTGTGTAAGCCAAAAGAACTCACATACAAAGAAATAGAAGAACCCTATATATGGGTCTCAAACCAAACTCAACTAACTAAGGTGGCATACTAACTGAGCCACAAACTAGAGTAGATAAGGATAGCTATCATGTAGCTATTATTCATGGGCGGTGTACCAACCGCGTCTGCAACTGACAAGTCGGTGACATAAATACACAACGGTCACCCTGGCGTATCACGAGTGGAGCTCGATATCTCAACAACCATCCTCCATAGCCATGTCTTCTAGCTTGTGATCATGTGGAAGCACCAAATTTCAAATATGGTATCAAAGCAAGGTTCTAGGCTTGTGCACTATTACTTCACTAATATGTTGTCATTGGATTGGCATTAGGTGCTAATACTATCCCTAATCTTATTCATCTACCTCACTTCCTACATTCTCTCTTCTCTCTAGCTCACCTACTTGCCATCTTCGGCATTTTGACCCACTCTTATTCTCATCACTACCTCTCCCACTTAAAGCTTCTCTACATCTACTTTCCATTTTTAGCTTCTTAGCTATTCTCTCCTCTTTATTCTCACCTCCAACCTACTTCTTCATCTACTCTCCTTTTAAACTTACCCACCAATATATATATATATATATATATATATATATATATATATACATATATATATATATATATATATATATATATATATATATATATATATATATATAGACACACACACACACACACACACATTACTTTAGTAAGGTCTTTTAGACCTTAGAAGCACCTCAACAATCCTAAAGAGTGGACTCCACACTCAATCACCCAACAAATTCATCGGTAGCAATCAACATCATCATTGCAAAGCTCTAGTAGTGATTAATCTCTAGCTCAATAAATAAGTGCTCCAAAAATCATCTGCCTCTTTGTCAACTACAAAAGGGGGTATCTACTTCATTATAATGCTCCAAAAATGCGGCACATTAGGGGGGCACAATCAACAAAGGTTGCAGCTCAAGCAAATTATGCGATATATATATATACATATATATATATATTCATATTACTTTAGTAAGGTCTTTTAGACCTTAGAAGCACCTCAACAATCCTAAAGAGTGGACTCCACACTCAATCACCCAACAAAGTCATCAGCAATCAACATCATCATTGCGAAGCTCCAGTAGTGATCAATCTCTAACTCAATAAATTAGTGCTCCAAAAATCATCTGCCTCTTTGTCAACTACAAAAGGGGGTATCTACTTCATTATAATGCTCCAAAAATGTGGCACATTAGGGGGGCACAATCAACAAAGGTTGAAACTCAAGCAAATCTGCCACCAACATAGAGAGTCCACACTAAGTGCCCAGTCAACTTCACCGTGAAAGGAAATGATAATCCATCTTAGTAGCCTATCCATTCAGCTCCTACTTAGCAAAGCAATCCAATCTTCATCACACAACACTATTAGTCAATGTGTAGGTAGCACCATTCTATCAATAACATAGAGACATTCATGGTGCCAATTAAAGCAACATGCATAATCTTCATGACTGTCATCGTTTACTTCTGCAAATAAGCTTTTAAGAGGCTTATAGCTTTTCAAAGGTATCATAATCTTAATAGCACTTAACCCCCATTCACATGAGAAAGCACTTGAATTAAGTTCACATGATTATATTCAAGCACTACAAGCCTTACTCTAAACAAATTTGATTGAACCAATTCAATACCTTCTATATGCATATTTCATTAACATTTGAACTAGTTCATAAAGGTTCTTACTCACATTGAAAAAGAAGTGTCAGAGAGAGAACTAGGGAAAGAGAAAGAGGAGAGAGAAAGACTGCAGAGGAGAGAGAAAGACTGCAGGAAGAGAGAGAAATAGAGTGACGAGGAGAGAGAAAGACTAGAATTGGAGAGAGAAAGACAGGAAATATGAAGAAGCCATGGAAGCTTGGAGCAAGAAGGGAGAGAAAGATTGTAATTGTATTGATATGTCAAAAAGATGTGAAAAATTACAACTTCTCTCCTTATATACCAGTGTCAATGTGACATGGCATATTATTAGCATTCTAAGTATTCCCAGCTTCTTACAATCCATCCCTTCCCAAAAGTTTTTGTCCCCAAAAACAAAACTAGAAAGAGCTAAAGAAAAGATGGATAGAACAGAGTACTACTCTGTTTTACAGCTTTACAAATAGGGAATGAGTGAAGAATTATCATTACAAGGGCTGAATTTGAAGTACGGAAAGTGGACCCTGCTATATACATGATTTGAAGAACTTTAGAAGCCATTGGAGCCATAGAATCTTCAACAAATAGTTCCAGAAGAAAGTAGACAGCTTGCTGAAATAACAGTCCCTGCTAGACCAAATCTGCCATAACTTTTGATAGAAGTGTCCAAATGAGATGTACCACATATCAAAATGAAGCTCTTGAAGAGTACTTTAAGCTCATGTAGATAGCTCAATTCTAAAAATGAAGTACAGCAAAAACTGTTCTAAAACAGCATGCTGTCCTGAACCAGTCTGCACCAATACTAGCTCCATAAGCAATAGGCTTCAGCCACCAATGTATCCTTCAAGTATGGATACTCATCCAATATTGAATCAGGTCTCCAAGAAGCCTCTTCAGAGGGTAAACCTCTCCATTTAATCAAATATTCCACAATAGAACGTGATCGAAGCTTCTTTTCACGCTGACCTATAACAGCCTCTGGGATGTACTGAACGATACCATCTTCATCAATAGGTGGCAGCTCATCAACTAAATCCACTGGATCACCATAATAGGGCTTAAGCTGACTAACATGGAAGACGTTATGAATCTTTGTAGAAGAGGGAAGCTCTAGTCTGTATGCCAAATCTCCAATCCGCTTAAGGATCCTGTAAGGGCCATAGAATCTGTGGGCAAGCTTATTACTAGATCCATCTTTCAATGTAGAATACTTGGATTTGGGCACCTTCAACAAAACCAGCTCTCCTTCCTGGAACTCTAAAGGCCTCCTCTTCTCATCAGCATACATCTTCATCTGATCTTGAGCCTTCCTTAGATTCACCTTGCATTGCTGAAGAAGGGTCTGCATTCTATCCAACTCTTCCTTCCCATGAGGGTTGATCTTTTCGTTAAAAATGACTGTGGGTAGGGGCACCTTGTAACCATACAAAGCCTCAAAGGGTGAAACTCCTATGCTCGCATGAGTGGAATTATTATAAGCAAACTCAGCCAGGTGTAACCAAGAATCCCATGAGGTTTGGACATCATAGCAAAAATGGCGAAGATAAGTCTCCAACCATTTATTAACTCTCTCTGTCCATCCATCAGTTTGGGGATGATAAGCCGTAGATGGAGCCAACTTGGTACCCATAGATGTAAATACCGCTTGCCAAAAGTTACTCATAAACTTTGAGTCCCTATCATGGACAATCACCTACGGTAATCCATGCAATCTGAAAATATGCTCCATAAACTGGTTGGCCACCTGAGAAGCAATAAACTGAATTTTTGTTGGGATAAAATGAGCTGCTTTGGTGAGTCTGTCAACCACCACATAAATACTATTCCACCCCTTCTTGGTAGTAGGTAAGCCAGTGATAAAGTCCATAGTAATATGAGTCCATTTACCCGTAGGAATAGGCAATGGCTGCAATAAACCCCCTGGCTTATGGGTGCTATCCTTATTTTGCTGACAAGGCATACACTTCATAACGAAGTCCTTAACATCTTTCCACAGTCCTTTCCAATAAAAGCTTTTGCTGATCCTGTCATAAGTCTTGAAAACTCCCAAGTGTCCAGCTAAAGGCGAAGAATGCATCTCCTCCATAATTTTTTGCTTGAAAGAAGAAGTAGAGGGAATAACAATCTTGTCCTTCCACCAAATAAGACCATTTTTAAGCTGGTAATGTGAGTTTTCTTCCATAAGACCTTGCTGTAATTTCTGAAAGATTTGGCTGAATTCCTCATCTAAGAGATATGCCTCTTGTAGCTCTTCAATCCAATCACTATGTAATTCCGTCATGGCTGATACTTTGCAAGCCCACATACGAGAGAGAGAATCAGCCACTATGTTATCTTTGCCCCTTGTATGAGTGATGTCAAAGTCATAATTTTGTAATGTTGCTACCCATCGTCGTTGCTTTGGAGTAAGATTTGACTGAGTAAGGAAATACTTGAGTACGCGATGATCACTATGTACTCTGAATCGGCTACCATATAAGTAATGGTGCCATTTCTTGATTGCATGCAAAATAGCCAACATTTCCTGATCATAAACATTCATGGCCATCTCCTTATCAGTAAGCTTACGGCTTTCAAATGCAATTACTCCATGCTCCTGAAGCAAAACAGCCCCAATGCCACGGCCACTAGCATCACATTATATAGTAAACTCTTTAGAGAAATCCGGGCATACAAGAATAGGAGCGGAGGTAAGTAATTCCTTTAACTGGTTGAAGCTGCTATCTGCAAGAGAATCCCAAAAGAAAGCTTCTTTCTTCAACCTGTCAGTTAAAGGGGCTGCAATTGCCGCATAATGCTTTATAAATCTGCGATAGAATGAAGATAGACCAAGAAATCCCCTAAGAGAGGTAGTAGTAGTAGGCGTTGGCCAATCTTTTATGCATTGCACCTTCTTGGGATCAGCCTGTATTCCTTTTTCACTGACTATATGTCCCAAGTATTTCACTTCAGTCTGCATGAAAGAACACTTCTTCTCCTTAGCAAAAAGCCTATGATGTCTCAACACATCAAAAACCTTCCTCATATGCGACAAATGATCCTGAAAAGTCTTGCTGTAGATCAAAATGTCGTCGAAGAACACCAAGACAAACTGAAAGAGGAAAGGTTGTAGAATCTTATTCATTAGGCTTTGAAAGGTAGCTGGAGCGTTTGTAAGGCCGAATGGCATCACCAAGAAATGGTAGAGCCCACGATCAGTCCTAAAAGCAGTCTTGACCTCATCACCCTCTCTCATGCGAATCTGATGATACCCTGATCTCAAATCAATCTTCGTGAAGAATCGAGCCCCCTTAAGCTCATCAAGCAAATCATCTATCTTGGGTATAGGATACCTGTTCTTCACTGTTATCTTGTTAAGATCCCTGTAGTCAATGCACATTCTGAAAGATCCATCTTTCTTTTTGACTAACAGGACTGGGGATACATACGGTGAAGAACTTGGTCCATTGAATCCCATTTCAAGAAGCTCTTTGATTTGCTTGGCTACTTCCTCTCGTTCACATTTTGATAGTCTGTAAGGTGGCTTATTGATCGTCTTTGAGTTGGGTTCCAAATCAATGGGGTGATCCACCGCTCTCTTAGGAGGCAATGAAGTAGGTACTTCAAATAAATCTCTATACTCCTCAAGAAGAGCTGTCAAGGCTGGATGGTTTGCTGAATTATTGGACTGATCCTGTGTTTCTTTGTTCAAATGCAATACAAATATCTGTGAGCGCTTCTTGTACTCTTTCTTGAGTTGTTGAATGGTGATAAGCTGAAAATCAGATCTACTAGGGATTCCCTGTAAATGGATGAGCTGTCCATTGGAGAAAAACTCCATATATAACTGTGAGAAATCCATAGTAATCCTGCCTAAGGTCATCAACCAGTCACAACCAAGTACAATATCTATGGGCCCCATTTCCAAAGTGATCAGGTTTACTTTGACTTCAAAATTTTCAGCCATCTGCAAAGAAACCTGTGGACAAATCTGTGTGCTGATTTCCTCTTCACCATTAGCCACTTGTACTCTAATGGGCTGCTGTAAGTCGATGGGAACACAATTCAACTTGTACAAAATGGATTTATTGACAAAACTGTGGGTACTGCCACTATCTATCAGGATGAACACTGGCTTTCCACATATGCTTCCCTTCATACGAAGTGTATTAGGGTTCTTAGATCCCGTCCAAGCATCCATAGAGATAGAACAATTAGTGGCAGCAGGCAACTCATTACAAAATCCACCAGGATCAAATGGGATATCACCGCCTGGATCAAAAGGAAAAGAGTCAGATGGATCATAGAAGTACTCCTGTCCATCATCATCCTCGAAATCTTCATTTTCAGCATTGATTGGGACTGCATTAACTTCATCTATGTTATTTTCAAGATCCTCAAGAACTAGCATACTCTGAATTTTTGGCTTGGCATTTTTGTATACACACTTTGAAGCATGGTCAGGAGTATACTTTTCTCCACACTTGAAGCATAAGCCTTTGTCCTTTCTTTCCTTGTAAAGATCCATGGGAATATTTCTGGAATTTGTATTGGCTGAAGTAGACTTAGGCTTATTGTCACCTTGCTTAAATTCAACCTTTGGACTGTTTGCTGTCCTGAAATTGCTTTGAATCCTAGAAGCATTAAATGGAGGATAAGTTGGTATCCGTAAGCTCCCACTAGGCATATGATTGCTGCCATAATTATTACCAACTTGCCCTTGCTTTAAAACAGTCCTTCGCTGTCCATAACTTGGCTGAAATGAAGACTCTTTCCTATACTTCCTTCCAAAGCGCTCAGCAAGCTCAATAGCCTTGAAAAGTGAAGTAGGATTCTGTGCCATAACATCAGCTGACAAGGATGGTTCTAAACCATACATGAACTTATGTAACTTGGCCTCATCACTGATGTTTTCCACATACATGGTCAAGTTGAGGAATTGGTTTGTATATTCTCTTACACTTAGGCCCCTTTGTTCCAAAGCATACCATCTTCGTTCTAACTTCTCTTTTTCAAGAGGTGAAACAAAGACTTCAGCCATAAGTGCCTTGAAAGCTTCCCAATTCTCAATAAGTACATTCTCCTCCACCAAGTGTGAGCAAATCCTTCTAAGTGCAAGGAGGCAAAGTGTATCTTCATAACATCAGTTTTAGGAAATATGTCAAAATAAGACTCCATCTTAGAGGTCCATTCCTCTAATTCTGATGGTGAAGATGACTGGCCATTGAATTTGGATAAAACAATTTTGTCCTTGAATTCTCTATCATGGAAGGGTTGCTCTCCCAAAACTGGCTGATCAGAATTTCCAAGTACAGAACCTCCAAATTGAGACTGATATCTTCCAACAGGTGGCTGAGAATTACCATGTAATCTTCCTGTTGGTAAAGCACCCCTAGAATGCTGAGTATGCAATCCAAAAGCTTGAGTATTGGCTCCATTCAAGCTGCCCAAATAGTCATCATGCCTTTGTGAAGCTTCTCCCACTTCATACTGACTATTTGGAATACCTCTTCTTCCAATGATTCCATCTCCATGACCATTTTGGTTGGATGGCTGAAGTGGAACTGAAGGGTCAGTATTTGAACAGGCCTTTTCATTAGCTTCTTTTGATGCCACTTGTAATTGTAAAAGTTTAGAGATTTGTGCCATGAGTAGGTCGTTGGACATTACCAATCTATCAATGGAAGCCTTGGTCTAATCAGTAGATTGAACCATCTGATCCATTCTTGATAGCATGGCCTTATGTCGCTCTCTATGCCTTAGTTCATGGGCACACAAAGTATCATTTAGCATACTAATTTCTCCTTGTTGAGGCTCTTCAGGGTTCTCTTGAAATGTGCTTTCCATCATAGAATCCCTGATTTGCTGTGCATAGTCCTCCTAGACCTTATTTTTGCCTTTATGCCCTGCCATACTAGTGCAGTCCTGCAGTACCCCCTGTCAGTAAAACGGCTATAACTTTGGCTAGAAAACTCCGATTGCAAAAAATTTTTGTGTGAATCAAAGCTTACAATGCCCTCTTCGAGATGAGCTATAGCACGCTATAACAGGTTTAGGACAGAAAATTTTGTAACTGAATTTCAGAGTCTGAACTGTCCAGTCCTGCACCCTGTTTAGACCTGTAAGTGCCCTGTTTTGACCCTGTAATGCAAGAAAGTAACCTCAAATGGCTACCAAACCCTGCAAAGGGGTATGTAGGACCTGTGGGTACCCTGTAGTACCTGCACCTGTACTTCAGTATCAAAGGGTGTATCTGTATCCACCTGTAAATACCCTGTGGGTAACCTGAAAATGACCTGTTTTACCCTGTTTTACTCCAGTAGGTACTTGAGTCGTTGGAAAGTCTTCAATCTTCAATTCTCCACTCGCTGTACCTGTGTGAGGGATAAAACGGCAGGACGGGCTCCCTACACGGGCTCCGAATCACCGGGAGGTGGGCAAAGTCCCCCCCGGGTCGGTTGGTTGCACCCCTTCGGGATCTTCGATAGTGAGGGAGGGTCACCTCTCTTTTGTCCCACTATCTCCCCCGACATCCACCTTTTTCCTCGGTGGGAATATCAACATGGCTGAGGCTAGTGTGCTAAGCAATCAGCATGATATGCAATTGAAAAATAACCATTCAGCCTTTCATGAGATGCAATTGATTGAGATAAAAGAACTTGAGATGGGAGAAGGGTTTTACCTATGCAATTCAGTGACTCACTGATTGCTAGTACTTACCCTTTACAATTTTCCAATTTAGGCAAAAGAGAATCAACCAATCAATTGGATTAGAGTAAGCAAAGGAATCAATCAATGTATTCAGTCCGTACGATTCAAATGTTATGCTGAAATCTCAAATTAAGGCCATTCATTCACTGATTGAAGCTAATATGCATTAGGCAAGCATTGCATTCATGAATAGATGGATTCAAGCAAAGGTTGGCTGAGAATTTGATGAAAATGTTCAATTCTTTAATCTCTCAGTCAAATGGCTTAAGCTCAGCAATTGGATTAATGAGAGAGATTAAAAATTGAAGAGAAATACCTTGACATGGCTGAAAACAACTTGCCAAATGCTTGATAGGGCTCCCGGTTGTCCAATGTTAGCAAAATAATCCAAGAACCTTGCTTATCTGATGGTAGAGACCAATCTTGAAGCTTCAAATGCTTGAAATTGAAGCATTAAACCCGTTTCCCCCAAATTTTTGCTCCATAGAAGCTCTTGATCTTCAATCTTAAGCCCTCCCGTGCTTAATCCTTGCAATTTGTTGAAGAATCCTTGCTGAAATGATTCCAAGGGCCAAAAGGATGAAGAATCTTCAAGAAATTGTCAAGAATTGGAAGCTTGGGCTGAAGCTTTCATGGCTGCCCATGGACTGTTCACCTAGGGTTCAAGGGAGCTGAGGAATCTTCAAATGTTGCTGAGAATCTCAATGTGGCTGAAGATTAATGCCTGGAATGGATGAAGAAGAGTGCCAAGGCTGAGGGGAAGCAAGCTTGGAGCAGGGCAGGGCTGGAATCAGCCCGAAAATTGTGCCGCAATTATCGGGGCTGTTTCTAGCCTGTATGCTGCCCAATCTTGAGCAATCTTATGCTCAATCTGAAGCTCTTGAAGTCAGGGATCTATTCCAGGTAGATTTTGGTCAGGAAGATCAGAGGTAAGAGAGATATGAGCAGATCTTGGGCTGAACCTCCATGAAACCTACAAGAATTTCCAGGAGAGGGGAAAGAGAAACCCCTCTTTTCAAAGTAACCACAGTTTGTTCTCAAACTAAGCCCGGTTAACCATCCTTTACCCTAGTTACCTCCATTTTTGCATAAAATTTGATGACGTCCAGCCATTTAAGCCTTTACCCGCCATATCTGACCTTGGATATCTCCAGATGTAGTCATTGCTAACTGTAGTTGTCCTGCAACACTCCACTAGTCACTGTCTTGTACCATTTTTGTCTGAAATTGGTTTTGAAATAGGAAAATGAGAGTGAAAATGGAAGAAAATAATGGATCAAAGACTGAAGCTCTGATACCACTTGTCAGAGAGAGAACTAGGGAGAGAAGAAGAGGAGAGAGAAAGACTGCAGTGGAGAGAGAAAGACTGCAAGAAGAGAGAGAAATAGAGTGACGAGGAGAGAGAAAGACTAGAATTGGAGAGAGAAAGACAGGAAAGATGAAGAAGCCATGGAAGCTTGGAGCAAGAAGGGAGAGAAAGATTGTAATTGTATTGATATATCAAAAAGATGTGAAAAATTACAACTTCTCTCCTTATATACCAGTGTCAATGTGACATGGCATATTATTAGCATTCTAAGTATTCCCAGCTTCTTACAAGAAGATATAGAGTCAAGCTTCAAACCCAAAAGTGTGGGACCAAAACAAGATCAAGTTTGCATGTTGGAAGCAAGGGAGGGCTATCAAACACATCTATCAAGAGCAATAATATAAAAGAAGTTTGTGAATCATCAAGGTCATCAATCGATGTGTCTACCATAGAAGGCCCTCATTGACAAACAACTTGAAGAACTTTGCAATCATTTGGTACAAGCTAGATTTTTGTTTTGGTATCTCCTCTTGTAATCTTGGACTTACTGCTTAAGTTCCTTTAAAAAATTGTTGTAATCCTGAACTTCGTGTGATGAGGTACTAATCTTATTTCATGATCTTCTTCATCTACTTCTCCTTAATATTCTCCACAATCCAACATCATTGGAAATACTCCAACTTTACTAAAGGGCTTACACCCACAATCCACATCCACATTGATCTATATGTCATCATTGGTACTTCAATTCTTGGTGTTTATCATCTCTAACAACATCAATGTGTGCAATCAAATAGTTGGCAACTTGACAACCATTACTATTTCAAAGTAAAGCAGCAACAATCTCAGTGCTAAACAACCTCAACACTTTACTGGTCATTATTGACAAAGATATGAATCAACATGGCACTTCTCATGTAGCAAGAAACAACTCTCTAAGCATACTCATCAACGTTATCAACAACATCAAGTTCCAGCTTGATCTTACCCACTTAGTAGAAGTCGGCATTTGCAAAATGACCTCCATCTATCACATTAGCACATATAACAAGGATCAAAGTCCCCGAACTTCACTAGTAGCTCTACTTGTCGACTAGCAAGTTTGACTAGAGGCTTCATCTATGACAATCATGATAGTTTAGATGACTCCATCAATGTAATCTTCAATCTATGATATTCATGACATCCAATTCAACAACACTCCAATGCAAATCATGCATCAACTGCACCAACATCGGTGGCACATTCAAGCCAATAGCTCAAACATTGACATAAGTAGATCCACTATCAACCTAGATTTGACGGCACCTCCAATTCTTTTATAAGCCTTTTTAGCTTTTCCTTCTTTAAAGGTTAAAACCCCTTGCTAAGCCCCATTCACACAAAGGCTAAAGCCCTTTTAAAGTCCTTGTTCACAATAAAGTGTGTGAAAGAAAGTAAAGGAAGTTCATGTGAAAATATATTTTGATAAGGCAAGAACCACAACAACTTTTACTCCCTTGTGTATTCTTAGTACTCAACAAAAACTTATGTATGCACAATCTATTGGAAATCCTTGAAGAAGGATGTAGAAGTAGGGATCAAAGGTTCCATAAGCAATTGCTCATGCAGGCTTTGACTTACCAACAAGGAGCTATTGAAAAAGCACTACCCCAAGGATAAAAAGTTTCTAGACCAAAGCTTAGTGTGTTTTCCATGAGAACATCATTCTATTTGCATATTACAAGCAAGGCAGGGCTATTAGACACACCTATTTCGGACCACTCCATTAAGAGCAAGAAAGTAAAAGAAGTTTGTGCATCATCAGGGTCTTGAATCAAGGTGTCAAACAAAGAAAATCTTCATCAACAAACTACTTGGGGAATTTGAAGACTATCATTGTAAAGGCTACATTTTTATTTTGATTTCTCCTCTTATAATCCTAGACTTAGTGGTTAAAATCTAGAAGTATTTTGTCTTGTAATCCTAGACTTCATGTTTTGAAGTTCCAAAAGTAGTTTTCCTAGTATTCTTTATTAGTAATCTTGATCTCCATGGATACCAAAAGTAATTTGGTATTTATAATCTTGGGGTTCCTATTTTGAAGTTCCATATGTTATCTTATCTTATCAAAGTGAGCAACACCTAGCCCAATTATCCCATTTATTTATCCTTATCCATCTATTCCATGTTATTCGAGCCAAGGAGGGTGTTGGAAATAGGCCTTTGTAATAAGCTCATGTGAATCCTCTTCTAATTGGTGGAAAAAGGGGGAGATCTATTTAGACTCCTTTGAGAAAAGTAATTAGACCCATGACATCATTGATGATGTAAGCAAGCAACTTGCGATAGCCTATCATTTTCATTGTAACACAACACTTGGACATAAAAACATTTCTACTTTATAGGCTACAGCTAACTTGTGTCTTTCTCTCTCTTCTTGTCTATCCACACACACAATCATGAGCACTCTACAATACCATCCTCCATAGCTATGTCCTCGAGCTCACAATCATGTGGAAGCACCTAAAATTCCAAGTATCACAATTAAATTATATGTAAAATAGTATGTCAGATATAAATCTATCACTAAATTAGCATGGGAATCTAAAGTGCCCACCTTCACAATGTGCTTCCCAAAGAGGAGGTCCACCTGATACCTCAATTAGGCAACATTTGTTACTATGGCCAAAGCTTACAAGCTCTATTTAGCCACTCAATGCTTTCTTCATGCACTCCTCTTTATCATAGAATTCTTCTACATCCTATGCATTATCCAAATCAAGGCTTGCTTCACCTCCTTTCTCTCTCGAGTCCTTATTATCAAGGTTGACCTATGCATGGGCAGTTGTCGACTCCTTAAGCTTTGCAAATGAGCCTTCTGCATACCCATGCACACCTATAGTTGCTTTTCCCTCATGTTGCACGGTGTGAATGCATCCAAGCATTACATAGTCAATAGGATAAAAAATGCTTGTGACTACAATTGCAAGCATTAAAAGCATAACCATGTATTATTACTAAAGTAGCTCTATCAATAGAAGCTTTAACAAAAGAGCTAATAATGTACTAATTATAGCTACTAGCACAATGGCATCACCATACTAATAAGTTTCTTTATGAAAACTACTTACTTCCAAACAAAATTAATATATTGGTTTCTTCAGGAAAACTAAATAATACTAATATTGCTAACTACCATAATACGATACAAAATGATACTAAACACAGGTAAGGCAATGATAGCATAGTTCTAAGTAGTCTTAAATATTATCCATGTAGTGGTGATATGTTCTAAATGATACTAACTATTGTTAAGCTAGGTGTGACATAGGGCTAAAGTACTAAAGTGACTCCTTTCTAAGTACTACTTAGAACTAACAACTAAATATTATAAAAATAGGAGTAATTATTGCTTAGAACATATTGGTCATAGTACTAAATAGGCTAATATTTGGAGAGGAGGTGCCCCCCTTATGTGGGTATTTGGGCATGTGAGTCTAACCCCCCCAAACAAATAGAGGAAATTTTTTTGTAGCACCAATCTCCATTACTCAAAGCAGATACCACTAGCATATGTGTTACAAGTCCTAAGAATTGGTAGTGAAACAAGATCCAACCTATAACTATGAAGTATTGAAAGAGTGGCTAACAAGACTACATCACATCTACAAATTGAAAAGCTCATACTAAAAGAGTAGTTGAATACACAACGTATAAGATTTTGTATCAAAAGAGTTGTAATGAACATTGCTAAATTAGCATTTTAAAGAATACTTAAATTATATGAAAAGAGGACTAAATGTGAATAGTTAAAACTAAAAGTGCATAAAACTCTAATAAAATAGTTACAAATTGATAAATACATGTAGAGGATCCATAACCCATTGTAGCCATCTAGTCACATCTCATGCTTGTGCTTTTGTTGCATGACTAGTGACAATAATATGGAGTCAAAGAAGTGATGTGAGGCACACAACATGTGATATGTGTGTATGCAAGGTATAAAGACAATATCCAAAGCATCCAAGTGAAAGCCTAGGCCACAAAAGACATAGCTCCATATACAATGCACAAGAAGATCCGCATAAATATACTGGGTAAAAAAAGCATAGACAACATAAATACCTATAGTGCATGTTACCATGAAATATCAAGAGCAAGCTGTTAGGGTTTGCAAGATGAACTACACTTAACCCATTAATACACAGAGACTCCACCATGCACATTGTGTTCTATAAAAACCCATCACTCGACTTCATCAACTTTGCAATTCTTTTACAACTGCACTTCGCTACTTGGAACTCACTTTTGGCAATATTAAGCTATTGTTGCATCTTATAGGCCTCTTTTTGCAATATAATGTTGAGCATCTAGCTCTATGAATTTTGGATTTTGTTGAGAATCTAATAAAAAATGACAGTAATTATCGAACATTTATTCTCAGACTTTGTTTGTCTCCAACTTGGAGACCTCCTCTAACTCTTTAGCAATTGTATAGTTTATATCTTCCACATGACACATGCATGTCACCATACATGTCGATGATTTCAGTCATTCCACATTTTTGAAAAACTCTTGAAAAACCTATTTTTCAAGTAGATCTTATAAAATTAGAGGATTCAAAGCTTGTGAATCTTCTCGTTTAACACATGTACTATTGAAAGTGGATCCCCTCTAAAAGGCAAACCTATGCTAGCAAAATCATCCCAATCACCATCAACATCTTTGTGTTATGATGAGGCAAATGCTCGAGCCAAGACAATGCCAACTTTATTGTTGATGATCATGTCCTTTTGGTAAATGTTCTTATACAACTTTTAAAAGTTGGCACATGAACTCTTCTTGAGGCAATCTACATGGAAACTATTACAAAGCAGACCACATAATAAGTCTAATAATATCTCAAATATTAAATTAAAAAATGTTATGAAATAAAACATAATTGAATAAGTTAAGAAATTCAAAAATAATGAGAGAAAACACACGATAGGGCCTAACC